>NC_056055.1:157468934-158095720 GCF_016772045.2 Ovis aries | reverse complement strand
TGCTGAATGGTGGGAAAATCAGCCCTGGCGGAGGGTATCTAATAAATATTATTTTTTAATAAGTCTTAAGTATTGTGACCTAACTGTACTAGAGTTTGTCAGCATGAAAATTTTGGGGCAAATAGGAATAGCTACTGATTAAAAAATTTTTTAATTCTCGATTACATGCTGTCATTCTTAAAGTTTAATCTTTAGTTCTTTAGTGTTTTTACTTGGGTGCTTATTTTCTTTTAAGAAATACTATGTAGTGCAAAAAGACTGAAGTTGTTGATGCAGCCTTTGAGTTCTATCCACGTGAGAACAGAAACTCTAGCGCTGACAAAACTAGAAGTCTGGTGGTATTTGTTGATGAGACTAGGACCTCATCTTCCTGCTAATTTTGAACAGGTAACATTACAAGTGTTGATTATGATACTTGATGTGTATTTTTTTAATAGTATGTTCTTAAAATCCTATCAGTCTTAACTTTCAGTGCTTAGCAGACCAGCGGACCATGTTACATATAAAAAATGTTTTTCACCCTGACACAGAACTTGAGGTCATTTTCCTTAAAGGATATTCGCCAGTTGTCTGAAATGGACCTCTACAACGTTTTTAATCAGTAGACACTCATATGTCTGTTCTTATTCTAGAGGCGTTATGACAGATTTTTTTAAAGGAATTGCATATGACTTGGAATATAATTGAGAGTAGAGTCAGCATTACTGAAATAGGAATCATGTGCTACACTGGGTAGATGATACAAAGTTGGAGTAATTCTAATTTTTAAATCTCTTTCTAGGTTATGTAGTGATAACCAATCATTTAATACCCTTGCAGCTTTTCATTGTTACACATGAATGTATTCCTTGATATCCTTGCTGGCATTTAAACTTGTTATTTTGTCTAAGTAAAAAAGGGTAGCTCTGATAACTACTCTTATTTATTTTTAATTAATTTATATTTTAATAATTTTATTTTTATGCTGGATTTTTGTTGCTTTGCATGGGCTTTCTCTAGTTGCAACAAGCAAGGCTCCTCTTTGGTGTGTGGACTTTGCATTGCGGAGGCCTCTCATTGCAGAACACAGGCTCTAGACGAGTGGACTTCAGTAGTTGCAGCTCACGGGCTCTAGAGCCACAGGCTCAGTAATCGTGGTACATGGGCTCAGTTACTCCACAGCATGTGGAATCTTCCCGGACCAAGGATTGAACCCATGTCCCCTTCTTTGGGGACAGATTCTTATCTGCTCTGCCACCAGGGAAGTCCTTTATTTTTCATTAAAGTGTAGTTGATTTACATGTATTAGTTTCTGATGTACAGCAAAGTGATTTAGTTACATATTTTCATATTTTCCCTTATTACAGGATACTGAATATATTTCCCTATGCTCTACAGTAGGACCATGTAGTTTAGCCATCCTGTATTTAACAGTTTGCCTCTGCCAACCAAGTTCCCTGTCCAATCCTCCCCCACCTGCCCTCCCCCTTGGCAAACACAAGTCTGTTCTCTGTGTCTGTGAGTCTGTTTTGAAAATAAGTTCATTTGTGTCATTTTATTTCCACGTATAAGTGATACCATGTGGTATTTGTCTCTCTTTGACTTCACTTGATACGATAATGTTGGTCCATCCATGTTGCTGCAGATGCTATTATATTTCACTTTTTTTATGACTGAGCAGTAGTCTGTTGTATACATATACCATGTTTTTTAATGCATTCATCTGTTGATGGACATTTACATTGCTTCCATGTCCTAGCTGCTACTACTACTACTACTAAGTCACTTCAGTCGTGTCCAACTCTGTGAGACCCCATAGACAACAGCCCACGAGGCTCCCCCGTCCCTGGGATTCTCCAGGCAAGAACACTGGAGTGGGTTGCCATTTCCTTCTCCAGTGTATGAAAGTGAAAAGTGAAAGTGAAGTCGCTCAGTCGTGTCTGACCCTCAGCGACCCCATGGACTGCAGCTTTCCAGGCTCCTCTGTCCATGGCGTTTTCCAGGCAAGAGTACTGGAGTGGGGTGCCATTGCCTTCTCCGATGTCCTAGCTATTTATTACAAATAGTGCTGCTGTGAACATAGGGGTGCATGTGTGTTTTCAAAGTATAGTGTTTTGTCCAGATAGATGCCCAGAAATGGAGTTACTGGATCAGATGGCAACTCTGTTTTTAGTTATTTGAGGAAATTTCATACTATTTTCTATAGTGGCTGTACCAATTTACATTCTGGCTGACATTGTAGGAGGGTTCCCTTTTCTCCACACCCTCCAACATTTGTTATTTGTAGAGTTTTTAATGATGGCCATTCTGACTGATGTGAGGTGGTACCTCCTTATAGTTTTGATTTGCATTTCTCTAATGCAGTTAATGAAACTGAGCATCTTCTCATGTGCCTATAGACATGGAAAAGTGTCTGTTTAGGTCTTATGCCCATTTCAGTTGGGTTTTCATTACTGAGTTGTATGGGCTGTTCATACATATTGGAAGTTAAGCCTTGTTGATTGCATCACTTGGCAGATATTTTCTCCCATTTGGTAGATTGTCTTTTCATTTTGTTATGCCTTCCTTTACTCTACTGGGGCTTTGCTATACTGAATACGTTTAATTAGGTCCCATTTGGGGGTTTTATTTTGCTTTTATTTTTGTTGCCTTGGGAGACTGACCTAAGAAAACATTAGTATAATTTATGTCAGCAAGTATTTTGCCTGTGTTGCTTTCTAGGAATTTTATGGTGTCCTGTCTTACATTTAAGTATTTAAGCCACATTGAATTTATTTTTGTGTATGGTGTAAGGGAGTGTTCTACTTCATTGATTGTTCCGAACAGTACTTACTAAAGAGACTGTCTTTTCACTATTGTATATTCTTACTTTTCTTTGTCAAAGATTGATTGACCACAAGGTTTATTTTTGGGTTGTCTATTCTGTTCCATTGATCCATATATCTGTTCCTGTGCCAGTTATCACACTGTTTTGATTACTGTAGCTTTGTAATAGTCTGGGAAGGTTATACTCCTGTGTTATTCTTTCTCCTCAGGATTGCTTTGGCAATTCTGGGATGGTTCCGTATGGCTAATTTAATAGCAATCCCATTAAATTGCTTTGGGTAGTATGGCTATTTTAACAATATTCTTTCAGTGCAAGAGCATGGGATATCTTCTCATTTCTTTTTTTTTTTTTTTTTGTCTGTATAATTTTTAATTATTTTTGGCTGTATTGGTTCTTTATTACTTTGCTTGGGCTTTCTCTAGTTTTGAGGCGCGGTGGCTACTCTGTTGCGGTGCTGCACGGACTTCTAGTTGCGGTGGCTTCTGTTGCAGAGCATAGACCATGGCACGGGACTCGGTAGTTGGAGCACTTGAGCTCTAGAGCACAGGCTCAGTAATTGTGCGCGGACCTTCCCATTTCTTTAAATCATCTTCAGTTTCCTTTATTAATGTTTTGTAGTTCTCAGAATAAAAGAATTTTACCTCCTTGATCAAGAGTATTCCTAAGTATTTTTTTGTGTGATTTTAAAAGGGATTTTTTGCTTTCCGTTTCTGATGATATTACTGAATAGAAGTGCAGCAGATTTCTGTGTGTTCACCTGGTATCATGCATATCTTGCTGAATTCGTTTATCTTTTCTTCCTCAGGTATACTTGGGTTTTTTTTTAGCAAGTTCTTTTTAAATGCTTAATTGCTTACTATATTGAAGTTTTTAAATTTGTTAAAGCATGTTCAGTTCAGTTGCTCAGTCGTGTCCGACCCTTTGTGACCCCATGAACCGCAGCACTCCAGGCCTCCCTGTCCATCACCAACTCCCGGAGTCCACCCAAACCCCATGTCCATTGAGTCGGTGATGCCATCCAACCATCTCATCCTCCATCGTCCCCTTCTCCTCCTGCCCCCAATCTTTCCTGGCATCAGGGTCTTTTCAAATGAGTCAGCTCTTCGCATCAGGTGGCCAAAGTATTAGAGTTTCAGCTTAAAGCATGAACTAATTAAAACTGGACATTGATTGCTAAAATGTGATTGGGATCATAATTTTCCCCAATTCTACCATTCTTAGTTCCTAGTTGGCTGTGTGTGCTCAATCGCTTAGTCATGTATGACTCTCTGACCCCAGGGACTGTAACCCACCAGGCTCTTTCCATGGGTTGCCATTTCCTTTTCCAGAGGATCTTCATGACCAAGGGATTGAACCCCCATCTCTTGCTTCTCCTTCATTGCCAAGAGGATTCTTTACCACTGTACCACCAGGGATGCCCTCCTTGTAGGCTAATCTTACCCAGTTGTCCCATCCATTCCTTGGCATAATCTACTTACTGGCTAGATTTGACAGGTCTTGGAATAATCTTAGAAATGAGCTTGAAGTTGTCTTAGTTCATATTTTTTAAGGTGTTTTTTTTAAAAAGCTTAAAATGGTCTATCTGCCAGTAACATTAAAACTCAAATATATGTTATTTGTAAAAGCTCTTTATGTGTATAATTTTCCATCTGGAATGTAATACTGAAATTTATAAATAATATATGTTTAGGGCAAATATTTTTCACTTTTCCAGATTTCAGTTTCTACTTTGTGCATCAAGGCTAATAAAATTTCAACATACCGAGATAATTTATACTGCTTCTTAAGGAAATTTAACTGTATTTTGTAAGACTTTTTAAAAAATGACATTTATGCAGTTCACAGATACAGTTCCGTCTGTCTCTTTTTTTCTTAATCCCAATAGGTTTGTGTACCTCTGATTCAAAGCACAATAAGCATTGATTCTAATGCTTCACCTCAAGGGAGTTCATCTCGTGTAGCTACTCCAGGTTTAAACCCTGTGACCCCAGTACACAAAGGTAAGAGGTAGACCTACCTGCTGTTGTATTTTTTTTTTTTAAGACTTTGAATCAAGTTTTTGTTCCATGTAATTTACATAAAATCAGTCCCATAATTTTGTCTCCCATATCAAAATCGCTTTGTATTCTGTATGTATTAGGACTTCCCTGGTGACTCAGGTGGTAAAGAATCCAGTTACTGTCTACTGCTGTCATTGCTTTATTATAGTTGGATAAGACCAACTTTCTTCCATGGCATTATGTGAAGTGCATTAGATCCTTAGGTTTGTTTTTAGAATCTCAGAGTTATTATTAAAAGTAGCACGTCTATTCTGAGTCATATTTTATATTTTTAGAAATATCTGCGTATAAATATTTTAAGGGTATAGGTAAATGCCTGAGATTTATTTTCATTTAAATGGTGTATGACACTCATTTCTTTTGTGTGTAAGACTCTAATCTTGTTCTTAACCTGGTATGTTTAGTTTTGTTTTGGGGTTATAACTTCCTCGATCAGGGATCGAATCTGCACTCTGCTAGGGTACAGAGTCTAATCAGTTGGACCACTGGGGAAGTCCTTAGTAAGATTAGTATTAAGAACTCTGTTATGGGCTTTAAACAAAAACTCTTCAACTTTTATTTGAGAAACACATTATTTAGTCTTAAAGGTACATTGCACTGAAATGAAGTAAAACATATTTCAGTAACTAATCATACATAACTTAGCTGTTTTGTTTTTTGAAGGTGCTTCTCCATATGGATCTCCCATAACCCCTCGGATGAACTTGAATTCAAATTTTGGAATGGCAACAATCCCCTCTATACAACTTTTGGGGCTTGAAATGTTACTTCATTTTTTGTTGGGTCCAGAAGTTGTGAGTTTTGCTAAGCAAAACAAACTTATACTGAGCCTAGGTATTTAATTTTTTTTTAATAATTTCAATTATCAAAACAATTCAGAACACTGTTAATTGGGCTGAAGAAATTTTATGTCTTTTAATAGAAAACATAGCAGACCACCTAACATTTTATATTA
Organism: Ovis aries; assembly: GCF_016772045.2. Lineage (NCBI taxonomy): Eukaryota > Metazoa > Chordata > Mammalia > Artiodactyla > Bovidae > Ovis > Ovis aries. The sequence continues at coordinate 158,089,899 of NC_056055.1, read as the reverse complement.
GGAAATTTATTTCATAAAGCTTTGGTTTTGAATAACTTGTCTTTTTTTTCTCTTCTAGAGCCGCTTGAACATCCATTAATCAGCAGCTCTTCTTTTTTCTCCAAACACTCAAATACACTTATCACTGCTGTTCATGATAGCTTTGTTGCAGTTGGAAAAGATGCTTCTGGTGAATATTTAAGAGAAGATTTTTATTGCTTAAACTTGTGTTTAAAAAGAAAATAGTAAATATTTATCTTGTGCCACTTGCTTCTAGATTGTTCTGCAAGAGCTTTATATGTAATTCATTTAATCCTAATAGTAACCTTATGTGTTAGCCCATTTTGCAGATAATGGATTGTGTTGTATAGAGAAGTAACTTGCCTGGTTACGTAGTAAGTGCTAGAGCTATGATTCAAACCTGGGCTTTGTGATTTTAGTATCTATACCTAAACCTCCTGTGTTCTAAAGCCTATCAAATAATGACACATTTCAAAAATAAGATAGTTTGCTATTTAACTTGCTGGAAGATTTTTTTCTAGTGGCTTTCAGATATCCTTCTGAATCTTGGTTTTTCCTTGTATCAAAAATTAAAAATGTTCAATAACAGAAAATATGGTTGATAGAAAAAATTACCCAGAGTGTATCAGTCCATTTGAAAACATCTTTCTCTAAACTGAAATGAGGTAATAGTATATTATAAACTGAGTTAAAATGTTGACTATTACAAGGAGAATTGTATTTCAAAGTATTGCTCAGTTTATTTCTATAGTGTAAGCATAAAAGGGGGAGCCTTTGTAATTATATCTACTTCATTCTAAAGTATCTTTTTTTTGTTTGGCAGATGTAGTTATTAATGCTATTTGGAAGGAGTTAATTAGCTTGGTGAAGTCAGTTATTGAATCAGGTAAGCACTGTAGTGATTAAGACTTTTATAGCAGTCAGTGAATTGTTTGGCTTTCATATATAAAATTTATTTTAAAATCACTTATTGTATGTTCTAGACTTCTATTAAATCACTATTTTTTTAAATTGCTTTTTAATAGCTCTGAGTATATATTTTTACTCCTGAATTTACTGTATTTTCACTCCTAAAGATACATCTTTAGAACTATAACCCTTCTTGTACTTTTGGATAGGTAACAAAAAAGAGAGACCAGGTTCTGAAGTTTTGACTCTTTTATTAAAATCTTTGGAAAGCATAGTGAATTCAGAAGTATTTCCTGTATTGAAAACACTGGTAAGTACAATACCTGTGTGCTAAAATTTTAAAACCATACTCTGAAATTGAATTTTATTTTGAAGGTACTAGCACAGATCAAGATTTGGGGAGACATTTTATATCAAGTATTTATCAGCAATTTAACCCTGAAATAAATGCTGTCCCATTGGTTTTGTGGTCATTTAAAACCTTAATAAAGTAAATGATGACAATGGCAACTCCAAAAATCTTCCAATGTGATGAGAAAAAGCATTGGCTATACAGAGAAAATGGGATAAGCGTGAAACTTGAACTGGAGAAACTCAGATGAACACTAATTTTATAACAAGATTGCTGAGCTCCACTAATTGTTACTTTGTACGTTTGAAAAAATACCTAGTAATAATCTTGTAGAGCTTTTCCATTTTAACAGTGACCTATATAGTAGAGAAAAGAAAAAGAAAATTGGGAATACTTTTTGTAATAGTGAGTTTCCGAAAATAATCTCCAGATGGAACAAACCATACCCTTACATAAACTTTGAGTCTGTTTCCTTTATGTGCATGACAGTGATATCTGCTGTGACAGTAGAGGATAGTGGTTAGAGCCAGGCTCTAGTATGAGGTTGAACCTCAGCCTAACTACTGACTGAGTGAACTTGGACACTTCATCTACTCCCTTGCCTCTCTGTAAAGAAGAGATATAGTAGTAGTTTATGATTAAATGAGTTGATAAATGCAGAGCACTGTGGGCTGGAACAAAGTAAATGTGTCTACGAATGCATAATTTTCTTTAGTTTCTGTTCAAAATGAGAGTATGTGAAACCATTTCCACTAATAATTTTGTCATGTCACTGTTACATACTTCAGGTTAATACTTGTGTAATAATACATTTGGATGGCAGTTTGATAGGCTCTGTCACATTTGAGAGATGTGTCTTAGATCCAGCTTTTAGTTAGAAATCCTTTAAATATTGGCTTCTGGCGCTAGTGAGTACATAATTGATTGCAGAATTTCTTTTTGTAGTATTAAAAATAGCCTCTAGAACCATTAGTTTTTAAAAAGTTTGAATAAGCTATGCATATTTGTTTTATCACTTAAGAATATGTTTATGTAGACTGAAAACTGTTTCACAGTCACGTGAAGAAAGTTCAAAGTATCTCATGGTATAATATCAATAATGTCATAAAAGAATAGATACATGACAGCCAGCTCAGGAAGTTATGTTCTTTGTGTACTTTATATGGAAAGTTAGGTCTAAAACTCCAGACTGACAGCATTGATTATTCCTGGAGATAAGGAAGGACATTTTTATTTTATTTTTTGTATTTCTGTACTTGAATGTTTTAAGCTAATAAAAATGTGTTTACATTGATGAGTGAACATTACTTATAATAAATAGTTAAAACTATAGTGAATATGACTAATATACTGTAAAACCTTTTGTCTTTCTTAGGTTCTCATGGAAATTACAATTAAAGGACTTCCTCAGAAAGTATTAGGTTCTCCAGCATATCAGGTTGCTAATATGGATATTCTTAATGCAAGTATCTTAGATGTAATGATATGATTAAATTAGCTAAAAATCCATGTGTTTTTAAGCTAGAGAAACTTAGATTGCAAAGTACGAAAAGAATTGAATTTGAACATGCTGATTATATTAAAGGAAAAAAATCACAAAGTATGTGCCTCAGAGATAATTACAAGTTCAGTTCCAGACCACTGCTAAGAAAGTGAATATCAGAATAAAGCAAGTCACATGAAATTTTTGGTTACCTAATGTATGTAAAAGTTATGTTTACACTATTTTATAGTCTATTAAGTGTAAGTAAATAGCATTATGGCTTAAAAAAAAAAACAATGTACATACCTTAATTTAAAAGTACTTCATTGCTAAAATTGTTACTTAATCATTTGAGCCTTCGGTGAGTCATAATCTTTTACTGCTTGGGGATCTTGCCTCTGTATTGATGGCTGCTGACTGATCAGAGTGATGGTTGCTGAAGGTTGGGGTGGCCATGGCAATTTCTTAAGACAACAGTGATGTTTTCTGTGAATGATTCTTTCATAAATGATTTCTCTGTAGCATATAATGCTGTTGGATAGTGCTTTACCCACAGTAGAACTTCTTTCAGAATTGGAGCTAGTCCTGTCAAATCTTGATGCTGCTTTATCAGTTAAGTTTAACTTGTTGTCATTTCAACAGTCTTCACAACATCTTCACGAGGAGTAGATTCTGTCTTAAGAAACCACTTTCTTTGCTCATCGATAAGGAGCAACTCCACATCTGTTTACATTTTATCATAAAATTGCAGCAATTCAATCACATTTTCAGATCACATTTTCAGGCTCTACTCCTAATTCTCAGTTCAGTTCAGTCGCTCAGTTGTGTCCGACTCTTTGCGACCCCATAAATCACAGCACACCAGGCCCCCCTGTCCATCACCAACTCCTGGAGTCTACCCAAACCCATGTCCATTGAGTTGGTGATGCCATCCAGCCATCTCACCCTCTGTCGTCCCTTCTGCCTCCAATCCCTCCCACTTCTGCCTCCAATCCCTCCCAGCATCAGAGTCTTTTCCGATGAGTCAACTCCTCATGAGGTGACCAAAGTACTGGAGTTTCAGCTTTAGCATCATTCCTTCCAAAGAAATCCCTTCAGAATGGACTGGTTGGATCTCCTTGCAGTCCAAGGGACTCTCAAGAGTCTTCTCCAACACCACAGTTCAAAAGCATCAATTCTTCAGCGCTCAGCTTTCTTCACAGTCCAACTCTCACGTCCATACATGACCACAGGAAAAACCATAGCCTTGACTAGACAGACCTGTGTTGGCAAAGTAATGTCTCTGCTTTTCAATATGCTATCTAGGTTGGTCATAACTTTTCTTCCAGGGAGTAAGCGTCTATAATTTCATGGCTGCAGTCACCATCTACAGTGATTTTCGAGCCCCCAAAAATAAAGTCTGACACTGTTTCCTCTGTTTCCCCATCTATTTCCCATGAAGTGATGGGACCAGATGCCATGATGTTCATTTTCTGAATGTTGAGCTTTAAGCCAACTTTTTTACTCTCCTCTTTCACTTTCATCAAGAAGCTTTTAGTTCCTCTTCACTTTCTGCCGTAAGGGTGGTGTCATCTGCATATCTGAGGTTATTGATATTTCTCCTGGCAATCCTGATTCCAGCTTATGTTTCTTCCAGTCCAGTGTTCCTCATGATGTACTCTGCATATAAGTTAAATAAGCAGGGTGACAATATACAGCCTTGATGTCCTCCTTTTCCTATTTGGAACCAGTCTGTTGTTCCATGTCCAGTAGTTCTTTGCTATTTCCACCACATCTGTAGTTACTTCCCCTGGTCTTGACTTTAAGCATGCCTTCACTATTAAGTTTAATCATTTCTAGCTTTTGGTTGAAAGTGAGATGTGCAGCTCCTTTCACTTCAGCGTTTAGAGGCCACTTTAGCATTGTTAATTAGTCTAAATTCAATATTGAGTCTCAGGGAATGCGGAGGCCGGAGGAGAGGGAAGGTGACAAAATTATAGCTGGTCCATCGAGCAGTCAGGACACATACTAAGTTTGAAAAATCGTGAGAATTACCCAAAATGTGACAAAGTAAACAAATACTATTAGAAAAAGGGTTTCAGTAGACTTGTTCAAAACAGGGTTGCCTTCAATATGTAAAATATGCCGTTTATCTGCAAAGCACAATACAACGAAGTATGCTTGTGAGGAATTAAATAATGGCATATTGATGGAACTATTTTCCTGGATTAAAGGGTTCTAGAATAAAAGGTTTCTCTTTGCTTTTATGTAAATGTAGTTTTGGTTACTGTTACAAGTTTTGGAAGCTTTGTAACACTGGCTTAGTTATAGTGAAATATATTTAATACCTGCTGGATGGTAGGTATTGTTGATCCAGCAAGTTTTAAGTCAGTGTTTATATCTGGAATCTCTTAATATTCTTCAATTGCTTGACTAGATGGAACAGCTATAATTAAATATAAAGAACTTGATTTTTGTGTGTAGTTTATGGAAGTACATTTGCTATCGTTTTTGTTGCATCCTAAGTAATTTCAAAATTCCTCAGACTTGAAAGGGTCATATTTCACATAATTGTACAAAACAAGTGTAACAAGAGGAGTATATTGTTGGTAACAAGAAGATTGATTGCCATCTCCCATCTTTCTTCAGGGAACCCCTGCTTTGTTCTTAATTCAGTTAATTTTCAATAACCTATTGGAGTGTGGTGTGGAAGACGAAAGGTAATGTTAAACTATTTTGTTTATTTTGGAAAGTTTGTTGAATGATATTCTTTGGAGTTACAGACTATTATAAATTTTTTAAAAATTAAAAAAGTTGAGATTCATTTTGGGGGGTAACTTTGCTGTAATGTAAATTATTTTTTACAAAAAGTACAGTTAATGCATAGTTCAAAATTTTTTTTCCATCAGGTTTTTTCTCAACCTGGAAACACTTGTGGGCTGTGTTCTTTCTGGTCCAACTTCACCACTAGCTTTCAGTGACTCTGTCTTAAATGTTATTAATCAAAATGCAAAGCAGTTGGACAACAAGGAGCATCTTTGGAGAATGTGGAATATTATAGTCACCCCATTAACAGAATTGATTAATCAGGTATGATATAAGTCAGCTGCATGTTTTCTCTCCAGTTTAGTGCCTTTTTTTTCTTTCTTTGTTATATAGCACAAGAGTATATGAATAGAAATTTGTATTTGAATGGAAGATATTACATATTTTATCCGTGGGATTGGTTAATTTTCTGTTCTTTAAATTACTTGACTTCTTTTCATTGTGTTTCTTTCTTATTCAAAAACGTGTAACTTAGTGGAGACTAAATAGTCCATTTTCTCTTATGATTAGAAAGCCAGAAGGCTCACATGATAGATCCGGATTTCCCTGTTTATATCTTGGATTCTTTCATTTGTGCTATGGGGAATAATATGGATGTCTTGACTAAACTATATATTTTTAGGTTTCTGTGGTCAAATCATGGTGGTGATTACCTCAAAGCCATATAGTTCCTAAACCTTTAATTGTTGAGTTGACTGACCTTTACATTTAAATACCTAAAGTGATAATATTGGCAGAGTATGGAGCTCAAGTTCTGTCACTATTAATAGTTCATTAGCAGCTTTATCAATCTTTAAATGGAATTATTCTTTGTGAAATCGTGTGTTATTACTTACAAATGGAGTGAGGACTCTGAAGAATTATGTGATTATACAGTAGCCCTTGTTTTAGCTACTTGAGCCAACACTCCATTATACATATTCTTTTGGAAGAACAAGATTTATGTTCCTAAATGGTTTCCTACTGTTTGAGGTCTGCTAGAGGCCATTTTTATTAGTCCCTGCTTGAGTCTTACCTTCTGTGTATAGTAAAAGATTCTGGAATCACCTCTGGGATTCTTTTTTAGGACTTAAAATACAGTATAATATTGTTTCCCAGGGTTGCTTAAGAGATTACCACAAACTGGTGGCTTAAATCAACAGGAACTTATTTTTTAAACCTCTTGGGGCCAGAATTTAAATAGTAAGATGTTGGCAGATTTGGTTTCTTCTGGAGCTCTAAAAGAGGGTGTGTTCCATGCTTCTCTTAGCTGCCAGCAATTGTTGATGTTGTGAATCCATCACTCCAATCTCAGCCTATCTTCACATGGTGTTCTTCCAAGTATCTTCTATTAAACTTCCTCTTTTATAAGGACACCAGTTATTGGATTAGAGCGTGCCTTAAGTCAGCATGACTTCCTTATTGCATGATTACATCTGCAAGGACCCTAATCTCAAAGATTACAGAGGTTAGGAGTTCACCATCTGTTTTAACATCTCAACATTGGGGAACATGATTCTTACTGTAAGATGTCACTATTTAGGACTAGAATTAGGTGGTGATTTGTCTAACTTCATTAATTTTCTTTTTTCAGACCAATGAAGTGAATCAAGGTGATGCCTTAGAACATAATTTCAGTGCTATCTATGGTGCGCTGATTTTGCCAATAAACCATATTTTTCCAGCACAAAAAATTCCAATGGTAAGGTAAATTTTTACTTGAGGAATTTGCAGTTTTTAAATATTATGTTACTCTTTGTAATGAGCTTCTATAAGACTTTCTATTGACTTATAATCAGCTTAGAAGAAAGGAAAGTGGTGAAGAGAGTGAAGTTCCTCTTCACCTTTGTTAATTGCCGGTATAGTGGTATTATTACAGCTCTTTGGTTAGAGCTCTGGGAACGTAGGCAAACTTACTACCCTGTGCTCGTCTCTTCTGATACCTTAAGTGTTACTGTGTTTTTAAAATGTTAAAGATGTATTCTATTAAGTTATTTGCTATGTAGATACACATTTTCTAAATTTTTTTAAATTATTGTTAGGTCACCATGAAGACCTTACTTAAAACTTGGTCAGAATTATATAGAGCATTTGCTCGCTGTGCAGCTTTGGTGGCAACTGCGGAAGAGAATTTATGCTGTGAGGAACTGTCTTCTAAGATAATGTCCAGTTTGGAAGATGAAGGCCTTTCAGTGAGTTTATTCTGATACCGACCTTTTTTGCTTTAAATTCTTTTCAAGTAAATAGAGATAATGTTTGTGAACTATCATTAACTAATGCTTTTAGTTTATAAGTAATGAAGTCAAGGTATAAAACAGGTAACAGCTTTGTGAGACAGTTTTGTGTCGTTGGACTCTAAGGTCTGTGTATCAGGACCACTTGATGGTGATGTGCTTTTACTGCTCTGGTATGCCTTTGCCATTCTAGATGAACAGTACAGGACTTTGCCATCCTATATCTTGCTTTTTCATACCTGGTAGCTTTTTGTTTAAATCTTTTAATTAAAAGATAATCGCTCTACAATATAGTGTTGGTTTCTGCCATACGTCAACGTGAATCAGCCATAGGTATACATAGGTCTCTTCCCTCTTGAACTTCCTTCCACCTCCCATGCATCTTCAGTTGTTACTGAGTCCTTGTTTGAGTTTCCTGAGTCATTCAGCAAATTCCCACTGGCTATCTAATTTACATATGGTAGTGTATATGTTGGGCTTCCCAGGTGGTGCTAGTGGTAAAGAACCTGCCTGCTAGTGCATGTAATGTAAGAAACGTGGTTTGATTCCTGGGTCAGGAAGGTCCCTGGGAGGAGGACATGGCAACCCACTCCAGTATTCTTGGCTGATAAATCCCATGGACAGAGCCTGGTGGGCTCAGACTGTTCATAGGGTTGCAAAGAGTTGCACACAACTAAAGTGACTTAGCGCACTGTATATGTTTTCATGTTACTCTCTCCATTCATCCCACATTCTCCTTCCCCACACACTTGTCCATAAATCTGTTCTCTACATCTGCATCTCCATTACTGCCCTGCAAATAGGTTCATCAGTACCATCTTTCTAGATTTCATGTATATGCACTAATGTACAATATTTTTCTGTTTCTAACTTACTTCACTCTGTATAATAGTCTCTAGGTTCATCCATCACATTAGAACTGACTCAAATATGTTCCTTTTTATGGCTGAGTAGTATTCCATTGTTGGAAAAGGCAATGGCACCCCACTCCAGTACTCTTGCCTGGAAAATCCCATGGACAGAGGAGCCTGGTAGGCTGCAGTCCACAGGGTCGCTAAGAGTTGGACACGACTGAGCGACTTCACTTTGACTTTTCACTTTCATGCATCGGAGAAGGAAATGGCAACCCACTCCAGTGTTCTTGCCTGGAGAATCCCAGGGACAGGGGAGCCTGGTGGGCTGCCGTCTATGGGGTCACACAGAGTCAGACACAACTGAAGTGACTTAGCAGCAGCAGCAGTATTCCATTGTATATATGTACCACAGCTTCTTTATCCATTCATTTGTCTATGGACATCTAGTTTGCTTCTGTTTCCTAGCTACTGTAAATAGTGCTGCAGTGAGAACATTGTGTTACACGTGTTGTTTTCAGTTTTGGTTTCCTCAGGGTATATGCCTAGTAGTGGGATTGCTGGGTCATATGGTAGTTTTATTCCTAGTTGTTTTTTTTTTTAATTGGAGGATAATTATAATATTGCAATGGTTTTTGCCATACATCAACATTAATTGGCCATACGTGTGGCCCACCCCCCCATCCTGAACCCTCCCCCACCTCACTCCCCACCCTGTCCCTCTAGGTTGTCCCAGAGCACCAGCTTTGGGTGCCCTGCTTCATGCATCAAACTCGCATGGGTCATCTGTTTTGCATATGGTAGTGTATATATTTCAGTGTTACTCTCTCAGATCATCCCATCATTGCCTTCTGCTGAGTCCAAAAGTCTCTTTACATCTGTGTTGTTGCTGCCATAAAAGTAGAATTGTTGATACTGTCTTTCTAAATTTCATATAAATCTGTTAATATACAATATTTTTCTTGCTCTTTCTGACTTACTTCACTCTGTATAGTAGGCTCCAGGTTCATCCTCCTCATTAGAACAGACTCAAATACGTTCCTTTTTATAACTGAGTAAAAAGACAGAAATCCATTGTGTCTGTATACCACAACTTTCTTATCCATTCATCTGCCAAAGGACTCTAGGTTGCTCTTTAAATTCTAATTTCCTCAGAATATATGCCCAGCAGTAGCATTGCTGGGTCGTACGGCAATTCTGTTCCCAGATTTTTAAGGAATCTCCATACTATTCTCCACAGTGGCTGTACCAGTTTGCATTTACACCAACAGTGTAAGAGGGTTTCCTGTTCTCCAAACCCTCTCCAGCATTTATTGTTTGTAGACTTTCTGATGATGGCGGTTCTGATCTATGTGCAATGATATCGCATTGTGGTTTTGATTTGTGTTTCTCTAATAATGAGTGATGTTGAACATCTTTCATGTATTTACTAGCCATCTGTATGTCTTCTTTGAAAAAATGTCTGTTTAGGTCTTTTGCCCACTTTCTGATTGGGTTCATTTTTTTGGTACTGAGCTGCTTGTGTATTTTGGAGATTAATTATTTACCAGTTGAATATGCTGTTATTTTCTCCCATTCTGAGGACTCTTCACCTTGCTTACAGTTTTCCTGCAAAAGCTTTTAAGTTTAATTAGGTCCCATTTGTTTATTTTTGTTTTTATTTCAGTTTCTCTGGGAGGTGGGTCATAGAAGATCTTGCTGTGATTTATGTCATTGAGTGTTCTGCCTTTGTTTTCCTCTAAAAGTTTTACAGTTTCTAATGTTACATTTAGGTCTTTAATCCATTTTGAATTTATTTTTGTGTGGTGTTAGAAAATGTTCTAGTTTCATTCTTTTACATGTAGTTGATCAGTTTTCCCAGCACCACTTGTTGAAGAGATTGTTCTTTTCTCCATTGTACACTTTTGCCTCCTTTGTCAAAAGCTTCCCTGGTGGCTTAGATGGTAAAGCATCTGCCTGCAGTGCGGGAGACCCAAGTTCGATCCCTGGGTTGGGAAGATCCCCTGGAGAAGGAAATGGCAACCCACTCCAGTACTCTTGCCTGGAGGATTCCATGGACTGAGAGGCTCCTCAGAGCCTGGTAGGCTACAGTCCATGGGGTCGCAAAGAGTCGGACACGACTGAGCGACGTCACTTTTGTCAAAGGTACGGTGTACATAGGTGTATGGGTTTATCTCCAGACTTTGTTTTGTTCCATTGATATATATTTCTGTCTTTGTGCCAGTACAATACTGTAGCTTTGTAGAATAGTCTGAAGTCAGGAAGGTTGATGCCTCCAGCTCCAATCTTCTTCCTAGAGGATTGCTTTGGATATTCAGGGTCATTTGTGTCTCCATATAAATTTTGAAATTTTTTTGTTAAAAAAAAATTGAATTAAATCTATAGATTGCTTTGGGTAGTATATTCATTTTCACTATACTGATTCTTCCAGTCTAAGAACACAGTATATTTCTCCATCTCTTTGTGCCATCTTTGATTTCTTTCATCAGTGTTTTATAGTTTCCTGTATACAGGTTTTTTGTTTCTTTAAGTTAATTTATTAAGTATTTTATTCTTTTTGTTGCAGTGGTGAGTGGTGTTGTTTTCTTAATTTCTTTTTCTGATTTTTCATTGTAAGCATATAGGGATGCAAGGGATTTCTGTGTATTAATTTTATATCCTTTGACTTTACTATATTCGTTGATTAGCTCCAGTAATTTTCTGGTGGCATCTTTAGGGTTTTCTATATAGAGGATCATGTCATCTGCAAATAGTTTTACTACTACTTTTACAGTCTGAATTCCTTTTATTTCTTCTCTGATTCCTGTGGCTAGGACTTCCAGTGAGAGTGGACACCCTTGTCTTGTTCCTGATTTTAGAGGAAATGCTTTCCTTTTTTTCACCATTGAGGATAATGCTTGCTGTGGGTTTGTCATATCTGGGTTTTATTATGTTGAGGTGTGTTCCTTCTGTGCCTGTTTTCTAGAGAGTTTTTATCATAAATGGGTTTGAATTTTGTCAAAGGCTTTCTCTGCATCTATAGAAATAATCACGTGGTTTTTATCTTTCAATTTGTTAATATGGTATATCACATTGATTTTGCAAATATTGAAGAATCCTTGTATCTCTGGAATAAAGCCTGCTTAGTCATGATGTATGATCGTTTTAGTATGTTGTTGGATTTTCTTTGCTCGAATTTTGTTGATTTTTGCATCTATGTTTATCAGTGATACCAGCCTGTAGTTATCTCTTCTTTTGTGTGGCATCTTTGTGTGGGTTTGGTGTCAGGGTGATGGTGGCCTCATAGAATGAGTTGGGAGTTTTCCTTCCTCTGCAATTTTCTAGAAGAGTTTGAGTAGGATAGGTGTTAGCTCTTCTCTAAATTTTTGGTAGAATTAACCTGTGAACCCATCTGGTCCTAGACTTTTGTTTGTTGGAAGATACAGTTTCAATTTCTGTGCTTGTGATTTGTTTAAATTTTCTATTTGTTCCTGGTTCAGTTTTGGAAGGTTATACTTTTCTAAGAATTTGTCCATTTCTTCCATGTCCATTTAATGAACATACAGTTGCTCATAGTAGTGTCTTACGTTCCTTTGTATTTCTGTGTTGTAATTTCTCCATTTTCATTTCTAATTGTATTGATTTGAGACTTTTTCTTTTTTGTCTTGATGAGTATGGCTAATGGTTTATCTACTTTATTTTCTTAAAGAACCAGCTTTTAGTTTTATTGACCTTTGCTATAGTCTCCTTTTTTTTTTTTCCATTTATTTCTGCTCTGAATTTTATGGTTTCTTTCCTTCTACTAACTGGGTTTTTTTTTGTTGTCCTTTTTCTGGTTGCTTTTAGTGTAAGGTTAAGTTGTTGATTTGATGTTTCTCTAGTTTCCTGAGGTAGCCTTGTATTGCTATGAACTTCCCGCCTAACGCTTTCACTGAATCCCATAAGTTTTGGGTTGTTGTGTTTTCATTATCATTTGTTTCTGTGCATATTTTGATTTCCTTAGTGATCCTTATTTGGCCTCCATATGTTTGTGTTTTTTACATTTTTCCCCCCAGTGGTTGATAATCTAATCTTACAGCATTGTGATCAGAAAAAATGCTGAAATTATTTCAATTTTTAGAAATTTACCAGGGCTTGATTTGTGGTCCAGGATGTGGCCTTTCCTGGAGGATGTTCCATGTGCAGTTGAGAAAAAGTATGTACCACAGCTTCTTTATCCATTCATCTGTCTATGGACATCTAGTTTGCTTCTTTGTACTAGCTAATGTAAATAGTGCTACAGTAAACCTTGGGGTTCAGTTCAGTTGCTCAGTCGTGTCTGACTCTTTGCAACCCCATAGACTGCAGCACGCCAGGCCTCCCTGTCCATCACCAACTCCTGATGTTTACCCAAACTCATGTCCATTGAGTTGGTGATGCCATCCAGCCATCTCATCCTCTGTTGTCCCCTTCTCCTCCTGCCTTCAATCTTTCCCAGCATCTGGGTCTTTTCAGATGAGTAAGTTATTTGCATTAGGTGGCCAAGTATTGGAGTTTCAGCTTCAGTATCAGTCCTTCCAATGAGTATTCAGGCCTGATTTCCTTTAGGATGGACTGATTGGATCTCTTGCCATTCAGGGGATTTTCAAGAGTCTTCTCCAACACCACACTTCAAAAACCATCAGTTCTTTGGTGCTCAATTTGCTTTATGGTCCAATTCTCACAACGTTGGGGTAGATGTGTCTTTTTCAGTTTCGGTTTCCTCAGGATATATAACTAGTAGTGGGTTTGCTGGGTCATGATGATTCCTCGTTTTTTAAGGAGTCTCCATATTGTCTTCCATAGTGACTGTATCAATTTACATTCCCGCCAACAGTTTAAGAAGCTTCCTTTTTCACTACACCCTCTCCAGCATTTATTGTTTGTGGAGTTTTTGGTGATGGCCATTCTGACTCATGTGAGGTGATACCTCATTGTAGTTTTGATTTTCATTTCTCTAATAATGAGCAGTGTTGAGGATCTTTTCGTTTGTTTATTAGCCATCCATATGTTTTCTTTGGAGAAATGTCTGTTTAGGTCTTTTCCCATTTTTTGATTGGGTTTTTCTGGTGTTGAGTTGTATGAGCTGGTTATATACTTTGTGTCAGTTGTTTGATTTGCTATTATTTTCACCCATTCTGAGTGTTGTCTTTTCACCTTGTTTATAGTTTCCTTTGCTGTGCAAAAGCTTTTAAGTTTAATTAGGTCTCACTTGTTTGTTTTTGTTTTTATTCCCATTACTTTGGGAGGTGGGTCATAGAGGATCTTGCTGTGATTTATGTCTTACAGTGTTCTGCCTGTTTTCCTCTATGAGTTTTATAGTTTCTGGTCTTACATTTAGGTCTTTAATATACCTATTAGCTTTTTAAAGTCTGTCCTTTGGAAGTTTGTGGTCTTAAAAATGTAGGTTCCTATTCACACCTTTCCCTTACTCTATAAAAAGAATAACTGCTGTCAGCAGTTTGGTATGTATCATTCTAGAATAAACCAATAAGCTACATATTTATATGCACACATATATGTGAATACAGTGTTCTTCCCAGTTGAAATTTATTTTATTTATTACTCTGAAGCATACCATTTTATTAATTTGAAAAGATTTCTAGTCCTTGATGTGGTTACGCTGCTGAGAAGAGTAGAGATAGTTATAATGTGTCGGTTGTGATTGTGGAATTTTGATATCATAGTATTTGGCAGAGTGGCTTTAAAAGTGTGCTGTTACTGGCCACAGAGACAGTGAACTTGTTGAATGCTTTTGTGATTTTTAGGGAAGAGCTTGACCCTTGGTTTTTGCCTTTAAATTCTTGTCTTGGATGGACTAACATTTTGTTCTTTTCTGAAGAAATTTAGAATCTTCCTAAATTTTTAAAAATACCCTGTTGGGATTTTGCTTGGCATGATTGGTTATATTGCATTCAGAGATTAATGTGGAAAATAATTTTTATCTTTATAACTTTGAGTTTTTCTGTTCAGAAATATTTTTTTAGTTCTAAACTTAACCTAGCTTGCTTGATTTGGGGGGTTTTTATAGTTGTTTTTCATCTAGTATAAATGGTCTCTTCCTTGCCTGTACTTAGTTACTGCTAGCATATTTGAAATCTCTTTACATTTCTGTATATTAGACCAATTTTGTGTCCTTGAGATCCTCTTCTTGGTCTCAGTGAAATTCTTTTCAAACATTGTAGATTAGTGTTTTTAAGATTTTTTGCAGATACCTTCATTTGTGAGATTGGAGTTCCTTGTTGTCCAATTTTTATATTGTAGAAATGATAAACATATGGTGTGACTAATAACATCTTGTCAAATATATAACCAGTTAGTTACAAGTTTTAGGTTCCAGAAAATTTTTTATCACAGCTCTGAAGTTAAAGATAGTCTCATTTGTTCCATTTTCTGTAAAGTTTTTCATTTTCTACAAACGACACGTCTAAGACTTGTTATTTTTGTTACTGTTGCTGTTGCAAATTCATCATTTGATACTAATTTTGTTATTATCAACCTGTTTTTTAGTTTAGGGTTTACTTTTTACCTTTGGAATTTAGACATTTCACCAAGGTTGTGTCTTGTGGCATCTTTTAAAATTGTTCTTTTAAGTACTTGGTAGATCCTTTGAATTTAAGGAGCTGTTCCTTCATCTGAGGGAAAAGTACTGAGGTCTTGAGGCATCATCATCTGTGTCTCTTCTTTCTCTGTATCTCTTTGTGTTTTGCTTTATTTCTGGTACTGCTTTTTGGGAGCTTGATATTTCTGTGTCCGCCTTTCAGTTTAAATGCTAAAGTGTTTTATAATTTTATTTTTACATTTAATGTTTTTAAGTGAATATGATTTCCTCTTACCTTTGAGGGTATTTTCTTCTGTTTCGGTTACTACCTCTTTCCTTGTTGATTAGTTCTGTTGGTGTTTAACACACCTTTTCATATTTGACAATAAACGCTAATGTTGAGCAATATTATTAGCTGGAATGTGTTTCCTAACCCAGGAGAGAACTCCTGTTTATCTGGCTTTGATAGCAAATTGTAGTTAGAAGGAAGCTTTGCCTTGTAATTGTGATCAAGATTGAAGCATCTAGATCTTTAATATCTTTTCTGTATGGGTGTGTAGATTGTCATTTGGACTGAACCTTCCATGTGGTATCCATAGGTTAACAGGCCAGGGGGCTCTCCCTTCCCCTTGGTTCTTAACATCCACTGGGGAAGGTTGTCTTTGGCAGCCCTGTGAATTAGTCCAGTGAATTGGAGAAGTGAACAGTATTGGAGAATAAAGGAAAGGCAAATGTATAGAACTTTACAGTGGTCTTTTACCCATATGGTTTTTCTAATAATGATTAGATCTTTTTCTCAGAACCCTCCCTGTGTCTTGTTACTCAATTTCTTCTATGAAAGCTCACTGAGTTGTTTTGTTTGAGATGTTCTTGACTGGTGGTACTGGGATTTCCTCTGTTCTGTTTCATTTGGATCTGAGGAAGAAGGTGGAAAGAATATCAGGGAGCTTAGCAACTTTTTTATGTTTGGTTTTTCTGGGTTTAGTGAACACTTCCATTTCAGTATTGAGGGGAAAAAAAGGTATAGTATTGAATACTTGGCACACAGCAGATAACTGGGAAATAGTCATAACCATACAGTTAATTGGAGAAGGAAATGGCACCCCACTCAAATGTTCCTGCCTATAGAATTCCATGGGTGGAGGAGCCTGGCAGGCTGCAATCCATGGGGTCAGAAAGAGTTGAACACAACTAAGGACTAACAGACTCACACATATAGTTAATGTATCTTAAATGGCATCAACTGTGATGTGTGTTACTATACCTCATACATGGGAGTTAAAGTGTTATATTTTTTTATTCATGCTTACAAGTTTTATAAACCATGCCATTAGTTAAAAAATTGTCATGCAATACCTAACTGTTCTTTTCCAGAATTTATTGTTCTTGGATAGGATCACTCATATTATTACTGTAATGGTTGATTGCATCGACTTTTCACCATATAATATTAAATATCAACCCAAAACTAAATGTAAGTATTTTATTTGTTCATTCAGTATAAGCAAGGGTGTCCGAACTGTATCAGGGCAAATCCTAATAGCTTTTCCCGCCTCATTTTACCTACTTTTAATGGTATATAACCATGCTATTTTGCTAGTTCACATGCTTGCTCTCTTTCCCTCTCTCCATGTATCTCTCTCACCCACCCCTGCAATGTATAACTCCTTTTTATGTTGCAGAAACAAATTTTGTCCTATGTAGAGATTGCCTAATAATACAGATGGTTTTACTTACTCCATCTGGTTACAAAAGATTATCTGGACAAAAAGCTTGAAGTTAGTTAAAATGTTCTTATTTGATAGCCTTATCTGAAATGATCATTGAATTGATATAAATTGCATAGAAAATCATGGCAGTGGTTAATTGGTTATGGTTTTATAGGAAATGTAAAATGATTCTAAAAGTGTAACACAGTTTTTACTGTGTAAAATTTGGCAATTGAAATCTTAACAAATCTTATTTTCATAACTATATGCCTTGATTAATTCTAGATTATATTATAATATGAGCTGTTAATGTACTAATTGGTTCTTTGAAATTATATTTTCTACCAGTGATTATATATGATCATACTGAATAGAAAAGAACCTTCTAGTTACAAAAAATATTTTGTTTAAAGGTTACTTTTCCTGTTTAAAGAGTGGGAACATACTCAATTTTCCTTTAATAACATCTTTCTTTGAATTAGTGTAAAGATTTCTAGAACAAAATATTTGCAGGGTTTTTTGGGGGTGGGGGTGGTTTTTGGTGCTTTTTTTGTTTTTTGGTGTTTCATTTTTATAGTAATATAGAATAACTTGTTTGGTAGTTAAAGCATCCCAGCCTCAAGACACAGAAATAGATTTTTTTCTTTAGTCTTAGTCCCCTTTCAGACTGAACAATACTTAATTTGATTACCTCTTTGTCAGGAAAAATAAAATTCTCTAAAATACCTGAGCTATAGAAAGGTTATATAGAAAATTATATCAGAATATATTTTTTAAGCCCCTGAAGTTTGATAAGGCATAGATGATGATCTCCTTGTTGAAAGTTTTACATGTTTTGTTAACTTCTGAAAAATTAGAATTAACTGAATATCATTTTCCATGATCTATAAACCCAGAATTAGAAATGTTTTTTTGTTTTCAATCCTTGTCTTGCAAGAGGTGTTCCTGGCTGTTTAAATTTATTGAAACTAGGGGAAATATCTAAAAACTGCCAGCACAAGCTGAGAGGAAACAAAATTTACCAATAGTTGAAATAAAATTTGTTATTATTCATAAATATGCATCAGGATCACTTTGAGAGTTTTTGATAATTTTTACTTTGTAATATTTGTTTTAGCGAAACATGGCAAAAATTAAACACAGACACGAAATATTTTTTACTAGGATCCCTCAGTTTCAGTTGATTCTTTTGTCTTATTTTCACCCCCACCCCCTTTTCCACTTTTATTTCCTAGAACATTTCACAGCACTCATTAAGAGAAATCTTTGATCTAAAATAGTTCCCCAAATTTTGTCTTTCATGACCAGTAGAAGTGAAGTAAAGGCAAGGTTAAATTTTGAAGGTCTCTCAATTGGGGTTTATCAGTATTTCCTCAATATTAGATTGAGGTTTTATTTCTTTATGGGGATGCTACAGAAGTAATTCGGTATTATCAGTGCATTATGTCAGCAAGCATATAAGTCAGTTTGTCCCACTATTGAGGATGTTAACATTTACTGTTTGATTAGGATCATATCTGTCGGTTTTACACTATAAAATTCATTAGGAAACAAAATTAATAATGTTTTGTGGCAAGTGCTTTGAGACTTCGTAAATATCTTGTTACTCAGCATACTTTGATTCATGAGTTATTCACCCGTTGATGCTTCTTGCTTAAAACACTGTTTCCCAAAATAGTAGATCATATTTTTCATTTAGTTACGTTAGTTTGCTTTAATTACCATTAATTCTAAAAGCTGTCACTGTTTAATTTTATTTTAGCACCACAGAGACCTACAGACTGGTCCAAAAAGAAGAAGGAACCTTTAGGGAAGTTGGCTTCTCTAATTAAACTTATTGTGAGAGTGATCTGTTCTTTTCACACATTGAGCCTCAAGGAAGTACATTCTGATACTCTCCTCACCATTGGCAACTCAATCACCAGCATTCTTTCCAGTGTTCTTGGACGTATTTCTCTGCCTTCTATGATCCGGAATATATTTGCAACTTTAACAAGACCTCTGGCATTATTTTATGAAAACTCAAAGTAAGTATTTTGCCTTAATAGCTCTTAGACTTAAACATATATAACTAGATATGGGTAGCAAACTTTTGTTGTTGTCATATCAGCTTTGTTGTTAAAGATCTTAATCTTTAAAGTTTACTGGAGTGGATAATATATGAAACTATGCTTTTGTTAAAAAGATAGCTCAAATAATAAAATATGAGGTAGAAATTGGAAGTCCCTTTATTTTTCATTCTTTATCCAACACACTTTTTACTTTAGTGCATCTCTTTACAGAATTGTTAGTACAAAAAGCTTATATGTTAAATATATAATGTATATGAGTTGACATACTACTTAGCAGTCAAGTATATGATATTCATTAACCTAAGTATCTCATTGTTTTTAATGTCTGTGCAGGACTCCATGACACTTTACCCAATTTCCTACTGAACATGTTTTCTAGTCTTTTCTCTCATAACTAACAATATTACAGGTCAATATATTTGTACATAAATCATCTGCCACTATTCCTGCAGAACAGGGCCCTAAAATGAAATTGTTGGTTCAAAAAGTGTGTGCATTTAAATTTCTGAATTACTCTCCAGAAGTTTGTGGTGTTTTATATTACCTTTTGCATTTGAACCAAAGCAAGCAGCATATGAGAGAAAAACCATGAAAAAATCCCAACGTATTTTAAAGAAGCATTTTGAGAGAATTCATCAGTGTTCTTTATAGCAAGCTTATGTGGTTCAGTAATAATATAGTCTTTTTTTCATAAACACAGAGGAAGCTTTAGGAACAGATTTAAAGGGACTTCAAATTCATTAAGTTTTTGCAAGCCTTTTTTAGTCCTTAAACTTCATAAAAATATGCTTTTTAAAAAGCATAGAAACAGGTCACTAGTAATAATAATTTGAGGTCTATTCCAGATATTTTTCTTTAACTCCTTTGTTAAAAGACAAGTTTGTTTAATGTTTGCAGTTTGACATTTTTTTGTTAAGTCTTTGGGCACCTTTTTATATCACTACATGTCTCAGTTTTTGGCTGCATTACAATGTTTCTAGGTTTAATGTTCTAGAATATAAATGCTACTCTTTGTTTTTCTTCTAGGTTTGATGAAGTTCCTAAAGTGTATAGTTGTATGAACAGCAAGGTACAAATAGACATTGTTCATAAAACATACTTTCATGAAGAAAAGTTTTAGAATTTAAATGTCTCCCTTCAATATAATTCTGCTGATTGTTTTAAAGGGATATCATTATACTTTAATTTTAATGAACTTTTGATATGAAATGGGTATAATCCAAGGATCATTCATGATTTAATAATATTGCCTTAAATTCATATAACTCAACTACTCCTGTCTCATTCTTTTATGTGTGAAGGTAATTGGCTCCAAGGTTAGGCAACTATTAATCTCATAATTTATGTGAAAACAAATTTCTTCTGTTAATGGAAAATAAGCTTGAATTCAAGCTGTTCTATCAATAAAGTAAGTTCCTGTCAGCTTATAAAGGGTATTATATATTGAAGGTGACAGCTTTTAAAAAGCCATTTGAGGACTTCCTGGTGGCTCAGTGGTAAAAAAAATCTGCCTGCCAATGCAGACGACATGGGTTCTGTCCCTTATCTGGGAAGATCCTGTATCCTGCGGAGCATGTAAGCCTGCATGCCACAGCTGCTGAGCCAGTGCTCTAGAGCCCTGGAGCTGCAACTACTGAGCCTGCGTGCTGCAGCAGCTGAAGCCTGTGTGCCCTAGAGCTCATGCTCCACAACAGAAGTCACCCCAGCGAGAAGCCCAGGCACCACAACTAGACAGGAGCCCCCACCCATTCTGTGAAACTACAGAAAAGCCGATGCAGCAGCAGAGACGGAGCACAGCCAAAAATAAATCAATAAAATCGTTTTAAAGTCATTTGAGTTTTAAAAATTGAAATGGTAACATACTCTGTGAGTTGTTTGGTATGCTTTGTGCTTTAATTTTTTTCTCTTTGAAAAGTAACATTTCTAAGTGTTACCCTAATGAACTTTTTCTTTTTCCTAGTTAGAAAAGTTACTAGGAGAAATTATTGCTTGTCTACATGTCAGCTACACTGGAACTTATGACAGTGAACTTCTTGAACAGATCTCGCCATTATTATGCATAATATTTTCACACAAGAACAAACAGATAAGAAAACAAAGTGCTCAGTTCTGGAATGCCACATTTGCTAAAGTGACGATGTTGATTTATCCTGAGGAGTTAAAGTATGCTAACAATAAAACTATATAGTTACTCTATTCTGATTATGTAAATTGACATTTTGGTTTTAACATAAATCATTATGTAGAATCACTGTAGAGGATTTCCTAGTTAAAATATTATTTGGAGTACATGGTAATTATTAAAATTATTTGACCCTTTGCTTTGGTCCTTAGAATAAACTTAGTTTTAGAAACATAAAAAGCAGTTTCAAATTATGCTTAACAAAAGTTTCCAACAAGGGGCAGGAAGCTGATGGCTGTTAAATCTAGCTGATATGTAGTTAATGTAACAGTCTGCTCTTATTTGAAATTTTATGGTAAAAATTGGGAAAGTTTGAGAAGTTTTAAAGAATAAAATTCAGAAACTGAAGAGTTTAGAGAAAAATTCTAATATTGTCTGTAAATTTCTCCCGGCTTTATGTATGTAGAGTCTTAAGAGAAACAGTCTTAAGCTGGATGTGTTTTATCACTTTAAAATTGTAATTGAACTGTTCTTGTTAATGTGCCATCAGTACTACTTAATTCTAAGTATATTTATTTATATTTGAAGGCCAATACTAAAACAAGCCAAACAAAAATCTCTACTTTTATTGCCTGGTTTGGAAAATGTTGAAATTATGGAGGAATCCAGTGGACCGTATTCAGATACAGTAAGTTGGGGGGGATGTTTTTGTTTACTTTTATATGATGTTTGAGTGATTTATTGGATATCAGTGTAACTTTAAAAAGGACAGAAGCTTAAGACTGTTTGATTGAAATGACAAAACCTGAACAGAAAAGTTCCACAACATAGGGGTTTTGTATACAGTTAGTTGTGTGGCCTAGAAAACTTACAAATTAAAAGGCAGTAAATTTCATCATAGATTCTCATGTAAATAATACCCAATTCTTATTCATTAATGATCTTTTATTTTAAAAAACTGGCATCTCATGTATTGTTTACAAAGGTCAGACTTATTAAGATATGGTTAAATGTTGCTATGTATAAACTAGGAATTCTAGTTACTATTACCCACCTAAGTAAGAGCTATACTTCATTTTCTCATTTCTTTCTGTTGAATCTCATTCCTTCTGTTAGAGAAACAAATCATTGATACCACATTTTCCATTTGGAACAAGCTTACTGTGGTTAATAATACTAGATGACTATAAAGATTAAGGAGTAAAGATAAAAGTACTGTATACTCATCAGGTAGAACACTCTTGGACACTTTGTTCCTATTCAACAACAAATGAGTCTAGCTATTATTTGTTTAGAACCTGTAAGAAAAAACGTTATAGCTAAGTACTCTATTTAAAGTTTTGTTTTTTGGATAAAATTAAAATTCTTATCAGAAAATTTATCTAGACTTGTTGAGACTCATTCAGTGTAATATGGCTCAAAAAAGCCGTATATTCTGATAGGAGGGCCTGATAATATTTTGTGTCATGTATGTTTTATTGTTCAAAGTATTATGGTTTGGGTTTTTCTGTTAAAGTTTTCAGAAATAAGTGGGATATCTGAGTCCTGTAATTTGTTTTCAGAATATTTATTTGGTATCGCTTATTTTAGAATTTATAAAATTAAATGATGCAAAACTAATGCTGTATAAGTTGGAGACACCAAATCTGTTTGCTGTTACTGTATCAGACAATGGCTTTGTTTTCTTTGACATGATCTAGTAGATTTGAATACTCAAATCTGAAATGAATATTGATTACACTGTAATTACCAATGTGAAAAGGATAAATAACATTTGCACGTAATGAAATTGTTTTGTTTTTATAAAAACAGACAGAAAATTCACAATTAAATATGAAGATAAGTGGCATGGAAAGAAAATCAAGTGGAAAAAGAGATTCTTTTTTGGCACAAACAAAGGATACAAAAGACAGTATGAAACCACCAGCTAAAGTATGTTTTTCCAAAGTGTATTTAATAGAACTCTTAAGATTAAAATATATACCAGCTTGAGAACATACAACTTCTAACTGGAAGAAAAAGCTGCTAAAAACTAAATAAAAGATGGGATTATAGGGAAATACAATTTGGCCTAGCAAGACTATTAAGATGGTATGGAAATCTTGACACTTTGGGAGATGATTACTTCTTAGTAAAGTTAAATCTGTATAATACTAAGCATTTATTTAGTATAACTACTCCAGGCAGTAACCCTCTTCAGATAGAATGAAACTAGATTTGAATAACTTCTAAAATATTCTCCTTTCATCCTACCTGCTACTGCTAAGTCGCTTCAGTCGTGTCCGACTCTGTGCAACCTCATAGACAGCAGCCCACCAGGCTCCCCCATCCCTGGGATTCTCCAGGCAAGAACATTGGAGTGGGTTGCCATTTCCTTCTCCAGTGCCGGAAAGTGAAAAGTGAAAGTGAAGTTGCAATGGCACCCCACTCCAGTACTCTTGCCTGGAAAATCCCATGGACAGAGGAGCCTGGTAGGCTGCAGTCCATGGGATCGCACAGAGTCGGACATGACTGAAGTGACTTAGCAGCAGCAGGTAGGATGAAAGGAGAATATTTTAGAGCTTCCTTTCTTGACTAGAAAGAGAATGTATTTTTAAAGAATAACTTTGACACAGTCTTATAGCATTATAAAGTAAAATGGAAACAGCTGTGCTGAAATTGTGTAAAAGTGGCATTAGGTACCAATATTAGTATGTCAGGCATATAATTTTGACAACTTTTACTTGAGTAGTTTGTGCTTCAACTTGAAATCACGGATGTACTTTTTTCCTGCCAAACCACTTGATTTCTGCGTGCTGGGCTGAAAAACACATTTGCCCATGCTTTCCTGGTAAGCACACATTTGCCTACTTCTTAAAGAGGTGTAATTTTATTTTCTGAGTATTTAATACAGGCAAAATGAAAAGAAAACTAGGGACAATACTAATTATAATTATGCAGGAATATCCTATAGGTTTGAACTTCAAACTTCTTAATCATCAAAAACCATTATCAGAGTGCCAAAGAGATTGATTGATGTATTGGAAAATAATTTAAAAACTTAAAATGTGCATTTACTGTTTCAATTTCCAGTTGAAACTAGAGTCTTCAACTCCAAAAGCAAAGTGTGAAATGCCTTTGGAAGAAGAAAAGTCTACTGACTTTGTGTTTATACCTCCAGAAGTAAAAGAAACAAAGGAAAGAATACTAACTGAACACCAGAAAGAAGTACTCAAAACAAAGAGGTTTGTAGTACTTTTATCTTGAATTGAGTTTTCTGTACTTACATTTAGATTTCATGCAGCAAATGTAATTTTGAGTTTAGAACTAAGATAGTGTATATTGTACTGTATTTTAAGTGTCAAAAAGATTGTACATAGCCCAACACACTATGAAATGTGGCTATCTTGAAATGCACCAAATGTTCCTAAACTGAATCCCTTTATTAAGGTCTTGAAAGATTAGGGAAATGGTTTCATGGAAAATCTGGGAAACAGGCATCTAAGACTTGACTTTATATTGTTCTTAAAAGGTAACTAGATGTAGAATTGTAAGCTTAATTGTAAGAATATCAAGTATTGAAGTTGTTGTTTAGTGGCTAAGTCATGTCTGACTCTTCGCAACCCTATAGACTGCAGCATGCCAGCCTTCTGTGTCCTTCACTGTCTCCCTGAGTTTGCTCCAACTCATGTCCATTGTGTTGTTGATACCATCCATCCATCTCCATGTTTCTCCTGCCCTCAATCTTTCTGAGCGTCAGGGTCGTTTCCAATGAGTCTGCTGTTTGCATCAGGTGGCCAAAGTATTGGAGTTTCAGCTTCAGCATTAGTCCTTCCAATGAATATTCAGGGTTGATTTCCTTTAGGGTTGAGTAGTTTGATCTCCTTGCTATTCAGGGTACTCTCAAGGGGCTTCCCTGATTGCTCAAGCAGTAAAGAATCTGCCTGCAATGCAGGAAATCTAGGTTTAATCCTTGAGTCGGAAAGATCCCCTGCAGAAGGAAATCAGTGTTCATGGATGAAAGAATTCCATGGACCAGAGGAGTGTGGTGGGCTACAGTTCATGTGGATGCAGAGTCAGACATGATTGAGAGACTTAATAGACACAATATCAAAGTTAGTCTTAAAATCTTTTTCAGGTGTGATATTCCTGCCATGTATAATAATCTGGATGTTTCACAAGATACTTTATTTTCTCAGTATAGTCAGGAAGAATCTATGTAAGTATAGAAATTGCTGAAGTAACTGATTTTCTGGTTCTTTATTAACAGTATTCTAACTTGCACACTTATTTATTTCAGGGAAATTTCTACTTTAACTGAAAAATCAAAAGAAGACTCCAAGATGGTATTTAAGGTATATTGTTATTTTCATATTTTGGGGTTTTTCAAATCAGCTTTCCATTATTGAGTCTCTTATATTAATGTTAAGATTTGTTCTATAATGTCTTAACTCTTCTTAGTGTCTTTAGCAGAATTATAGTTGTTTTATGTGTGGATCTGTATCTGTGTGAGTGCATGTTTGTTTAAATGTATTTGGCTTTATCGACTACTTAATTGGAAACACAAATTAATGAGCATCTACCATCATCTTTGGAATATTTGCAAAATGTTGAAAGTCAGAGTGCCCTTTGAATTGCTAAAGTTTTAAACAGAATTTCTCCAGAAAGTCAGACTTATTTGCCGATTGACCTGTATGTATGTGTACATTTTTGTGCAGGAGGAACAAAAGGAGAATGACATTGTCGTTCCTCAACATGTCATGGAAAACTGCGGTATGGATGAACATCTTGAAAAGGCTTCCCTTTTGAATAATGAGTGTGGTTCTATTGAGGAAACCAGTCCAAAAATACCGAGCAGTAATAATGATGCCAGAAAAAAAGCTTTAATTGCTTCAAATAAACCAACTGAATGTGCATCTACTACAGAAAATCCATTTGGTGTCCCCAGTAGCTCGGTTTCTAATGCCACCATTTCTGGAGCTCCCTTACAGCCTACAAGTCGAAGGCAATCCTTTATTACTTTGGAAAAGTTTGATGGTTCAGAAAATAGACCTTTTAGTCCGTCACCCTTGAATAGTATGTCATCAACTGTAATAGTGAAAAATAACCAGGAAGGCATGGCTAAAACAGATAATCCATCAAAAGCAAAGAAAAGAGAAGTGGCTCTTTCCAAACCTGACTCTGAAAAAACACATGGGACTAAGAGATCAAGCCGAAGGTCAAGTAAACCTGAACCAATAGGGAGTAAAAAGTCTAAACCCTTAATGAGATCTGAACAAGAGAAAAGTACTCAAGAATCTGTTGATGGCACAATAGCCTTAGAAAATAACCCACCTGGCTTGAGTAATCAGACAGAATGTGTGTTAGATAATCAGGTTCATCTCTCTGAATCTACAGTGGAGTGTGAGGATACAATGCTTAAATCAACAGTGGAGAATACTGTATTATTAGAAAACAATACTGTAGAAGAGAGAGCCTTAGAAATCAACTTGGAATCCAAAGAAAATACACCCCCAGCCATAATAACGGATCAGACAGTAAGTGAGGATAGTCATATTCAGGTAACTCCAAATCAGAAAACCCTTAGGCGATCTTTAAGGCGACGTTCAGAAATAGCAGAACCAACCACTGATAGCCAAGATAAAGAAAATAATCATCAAAAAAGGGAAAGACGTAAAGAAGAAGAAAAGACTCCACAGAAGAGTCTGTTACATGTAAAAGATGATGTTTTACCTAAGCAAAAATTGATTTCTGAACAAAGTGTACAGGAAAACTTAGTTGACAAAGGAAATAATTTACATGAGAAGGCTTTTGGGGAGACCAGTGCTAATGCTGAAACTGATGAAAATAGAAGGAAGCCAGATCTTGAGAATACTAAATCTGAAGGAGATGGTGTGCAGGACATTGTAGATAAATCCTCTGAGAAACCAGTAAGGGGACGAACACGATATCAAACGAGAAGAGCATCCCAGGGTTTACTTTCCAGCATTGAAAACTCAGAATCTGATAGTTCTGAGGCAAAAGAAGAAGGTTCTAAAAAGAAAAGATCTGGAAAATGGAAGAACAAAAGCAGTGACAGTGTTGACATTGAAGATCAAGAAGAGAAAATGGTACAACAGGAATGTATAAAAGTTGAAAATCAGGCACAAGGGAATCCTGAAGTAGACAACGATATAAAATCTCAAATCTGTGAAAAAAGAGAGGAAAGTAATACTGTAACTCTTCAAGATTCTGCAGTATCTCCAGATTTATTGCAAGTTTATGATGATGTATTGAATACTTCTGAGGGAAAAAGTAAAAGTAACAAAGATGCAGAACATTCCTTTTCAAATCCTTCTGTACCAGAATCAAATCTAAGGACTAGAAATGCCAATAAGAGGTTACATAAGCGAGATTCTATAGAAAATAGCATGGGGGAATCCTCAAAAATAGGGACATCAGACATTTCTTTGCTTTCTGAAAAAACTCTTCAAACAGTAGAATGCCAGCACAAGAGAAGTAGGAGGGTGAGGCGATCTAAAGGTTGTGATTGTTGTGGAGAAAAATCACAGCCTCAGGAAAAGTCATTTACTGAGTTAAAGGATACAGAAAATTACGATGTAAAAGTCAATGAAACAGAAAAGACAGATGTGGAAACACCTGTATCTATTTCAGAAATTTCGAAAGCTGATCTGTACTCGGAGGTTAAACTTTTAGATGAGCATCATAGTGTGAATTTTCATTTGGATCTCAAGGAAGAGAATGATACTACTAATGATTCATTAATTATACCTGAAACTGAGTTGAAAGAAAATACTACTCAAAGCTTTCTTCCTTCTGAAATGATAAAATTTAAAGAAACTTCTCATAGGGATTCTGAGGAAGCAATATCTCTAGAAAGTCAGGAGCCATCTAATAAGAAATGTAAAACTGTTGACCCAAATTTAGATGTTTCCAAAGATATTTCATTGGAATGTTTTTCTTTGGAGACCAAAGAAGAAGAGTCAGAGGCCACTCCAAAAGAGAAATTGAGTACAGAGAACATTGTTATTGTTGAATCAAATGCAGAATCAAATCCAGAAGTAGTAGATGCTATGGAATTGAATATAGAAAATGATCAGTCTGAAGCCAGCCTCTCTGAACAAGAGAGTGTCAAAACTGGTATTGCAGAGAAAGAAGTAACAGAGGAAAACAGTGAAAGAATGGATACACCTGAATCACTGAAAGTCGATGAAGCAGTAACTGAGGAATTTAATTCAGCTGCTGATTATTCTGATAACCCGACACCTGTAAAAGGGAATGCTCAGGTAGAGATCTCTGAACAAATGACGGTGGGGGAGCTAGGCAGAGGAAGTGATGAATCTGATCCAGGCTCATCTGAAGAAATGAACGCTGAAATGAAAAATTGTGAAAAAACAGTGGTTGGTGAGGTGACTACTGAATCTGACCACGTCACTGAAACAGAAGAGGAAGATTTAACTACCACAGCTTCTCTGCCTGTAGAAGCTGAAACAAAGGGGTTAGATACAGAAGTCAATAGCTTTGTTCCTGACACGCTTGAGATGATCACGGAAGAAGGAAAGGTTGACCCTAACAAAACTGAAACGAATATTGAACCTAATAAATTGGAGGAAACACAGTTAGATGACAATCAGATGGTAGTGGAAAGTAATGAAACTTTACCGGAAGTTCACCATACTTCAGAGAAAGTAGAGGAGATACCACAACCTCTGACATCTGAAACAGGTGTTTCTGGACTGATCTCAGAAGACAGTAATACATCTCCTCAAAAATTAAAGGATATTGATCCTTTACTCATGTCAGCAAACGAGAGTCCTAGTGGCATGCACACACGTTGTGTGTGGTCTCCTCTGGCTTCTCCATCCACCAGCATTTTAAAGAGAGGACTAAAAAGACCCCAAGAAGATGAAATCTCGTCACCTGTTCACAAGGTAGGGGGATGGAGGCTGAATGCTAATGAGTCCAAGTTTAATGGGGATAGTTTGGCCACATGCTGACACGTAGTGAATGGTAGGGTATTGGGCTTACATGACTATAATGAATATATGCTAGGACAAGGGAAAAGGGCAGGCAGAAGGCAAGATGTTGAGAAAAGAGACTGAAACCCTTTAGGTATTCCTTTATTTCACGACCTGGTGTCTGTCGCTCAGTTGTGCTCGACTCTTTGCGACCCCATGGACTGCAGCCTGCCAGGCTCCTCTGTCCATGGAATTTTCCAGGCAGGTATACTGGAGTGGTTTGCCATTTCCTTCTCCAGGGGATCTTCCCGAACCAGGGATCAAATCTGGGTACCCTGCAACTGCAGGCAGGTTCTTTACTGACTGAGCTACCAGGGAAGCTTGACACTTAGCTATAAATCTTAATGCAACCATCACCATTTTTCACATTTTGCAAATTGATAATCTCTCATGGTGATTTTTTTCTCCCTGCTCTTCATATAATACACAAGGAAACACTTAGAAACCAATAAAGGAGCTTTAGTTACCACTTACTGTGTACTAGGACATTATGCTGTCTGTTTCACATTTAAGTTTTTATATAAACTTAGACCTTTTCTAATTAAAAATTTCTTTAGGCTATGCCTTCATTAATTTCTGCATA
Source organism: Ovis aries (assembly GCF_016772045.2). Lineage (NCBI taxonomy): Eukaryota > Metazoa > Chordata > Mammalia > Artiodactyla > Bovidae > Ovis > Ovis aries. The sequence continues at coordinate 158,060,265 of NC_056055.1, read as the reverse complement.
TGATTTCATTTGTAATTAATCTTGTTAATGTCCCCATCTTCTTCACTACATTTTAATTTTAGTTTGTACACATATGGATTACCTATGTATCTGCTTTAGTCTCTGACCCTGTGACTTGCACATAGTTCAGAAAGGAAAAGTTGCATGTGCTTTACATAGCTGCGCTTGTCCTCTGTAACTAGCTATTTTATAAAGGTACTGGGTGGGCATTCCTTAATTTTGAAATTGGACCTACCATTTACTGTGGAATATATGTATTTATGTATACAAACATGTATATATAGATAAAAGTCATACTAACATGTAATTTTGCCTTTAGCCAGCACATTGTGAAAACTTTCCCAAAATATACTAAAAATTTTTATATTGAGAGTTCAAAGATTAGTTCTTAGGAAGACTTAACACTTGAGGGTTTTTGGTTTGGTCTTGCTTTGCTTTTGAGTCTTTTACCTTTTTTTTTAATCTTAGGTTTAAATAGGCCATAAAAGTTCTTGAAAAATTTATGAAGATGAAATGATGTCTTCAGTATGCTTTAGATTGTTAATGCCAGTTAACTATAGCCATGTTTTGTTTGATAGTAGCTCATGTTTAATTTTTATTTACATATGATGGTTTTCTATAGCAGATATTTACAAAAAGTTCCCAATATTTGGGGAATAAGACATTTATATACACATTATGGTTTTACATGCTCCATTGAATACTTTTACCAGATAGCTGAGTAACTGAATAAAGAGTTTAGAAAAGGCCAAAATAACTTCAAGCTGGGCTAAGCTTTTGTTTTTTGTTTTTGTTTTAACAAAAAATCCCACCCCATTGCTGTGACTCTGTTACCCTCAAAGACTTAAGAACTAAGATTATTAAGGTATACCAGAGGCCCGTTAGTACCGTCTCTGCCTCTTTACCTCGTTCTTTATGGTCTGTAGTAAGCATAAAAGGTTAGTAGAAATTTGTATACTTTTAACTGTCACATGCAATTTCATCAAGTTTCTGCTACTATCCTTTCATTCTCCTTGTTGCTGTACTTTGTAGACAGTTTAGACCATGGATACTTGGAATGACCCTTGGTCTTGAGTAATGTTTGTGAAAACATTCACCAGGAACAACTGCAAGTATGTGCAGTTGGCTTCTAGTGAGATAAATTAGGCCTCTAAACATACATGCTATTTTTGGCTGACCTTATAATGAGAATTTATGGTATTTTTAAAACTTTTTAAAAATAAAAACATGACTTAAATGTTTTCAGGTTCGCCGTGTCTCCTTTGCAGATCCTATATACCAAGCAGGATTGGCAGATGACATTGATAGGCGATGCTCTATTGTTAGGTGCCATTCTTCAAATAGTTCTCTCATGGTAAAAAGTGTTAGAACTTCACCTACTGTGCAATCTAAGGTAAGCTGTAGGCTTTAAAAAGTACATACGCAAACACAGAATTGCATTGGGTAATTTGTCTTTTTAAGAAACAAAACGTACTTCGTTTGGATATATTTTCCTTTTGTCTGCTTACTTGGTAAGCAGACATGAAGAGAAGAGGTGGTAAGAAGCATTGATGAGCCAGCCAGTAATTGATCCAGTAGTAGTATTATTACATTTTACATTTTCTGAAAATTGTAAGATATGACTGCAGTCTGTCAGTTGTAAAAATAAACTTGTAAATCTAGGGTTCTGAGTTTTTTTTCTCCTTTCTTCTGTCTAGCATAATACCACTTCAGCCAAAGGATTTCTGTCCCCAGGATCACGTAGCTCTAAATTTAAGAGCTCAAAGAAGTGTTTAGTAAGAAGTGCTTTAGTTTTCATGCAACTTTATATTTTCATGTTCAGTTAGGTGACCTCCGTTTAACAGCTTTTGAAATTTATTCTAAGATTGCAGAAATGGCTAAGGAATCTGTGCCATGCCCAACAGAAAGTGTTTACCCGGCTTTGGTGAACTGTGTAGCACCAGTTGAAATCATTTTACCTCAGATTACATCCAACATGTGGTAAGTGGTTCTTGATCTCTGGCCTATACCTAGAGATGCCACTTTATTAACAGGGATGTTTAAATGATCAGGGTTCTCATGTTTATAATTGATTTATCCATACTTTGACACATTTTATTTTAGAAGTAAATGAAAATGCAGCTGGGAAGATGGTTGAGTTAGGGCAGTAATAGAAGTATTGAACAGTTGATCTTGCTTGAGCCAGGCATATACATCAGATTCAAATTTTGTTTTAAATGCACATGTCTGTTCTCTGTAGGATAGGTGTGTCTATGTAAATTTTGTTATGATTGAGTTTAAATCAGGAAATTCAATTGGATAGGCCCTTATAAATAGAAAATATAAAACTTTGTGACATTTTCCCTGTTTCTCTTATCTCTTTAGGGCAAGAGGACTGGGACAGCTCATTAGAGCCAAGAATATAAAAACAATTGGCGATTTGAGTACCCTTACAGCATCTGAAATAAAAACGCTTCCTATCCGTTCTCCAAAAGTGTCTAACGTAAAAAAGGCTCTCAGAATGTATCATGAGCAGCAGGTAAAGACAGAGATGTTAAATTGCGAATGAGTAAATGACGAAACAGTACAACTCCAAAAGTTTGCATTTCAAGTATTCTTGCTTTAAAAGCTCATTTTATATGATGCCTTAACTTCCTTTCCCCTACAGTCAAGAGTAACTTAAAAGGTTGGTTTTTAATTCCACAGAGAAGTTTACTTACTTATTTTGTACTGTTATGGTGTATTACACCTCTTTATTCTTTGAACTCTACTTTTCTAGCTTGTCTTTTATATCTACCAAATAAGTGACTGGTTTCCTGGCTGCCATTTCCAAACCCTAGATGTTCAAATCTAAACATTTACCCCCCAAAATCTTGCAGATTTGTGGTTAACAGTATTTTGATTTTGATATCCAAAGCAGTTGTGATCAATTTTTTTTTTTTAACTTGTTCTTCCCATCAGCTTTTAATACACAGACATTTCAGGTTAAGGGCATTTCTTGGATTCTTATGAAAACCGAGATTCTTTTCCCTCTAAAAATACGTATGGAAAATTTTGTATATCATTTCAGAATTTACAAACTCTTCTGAAACCCATTCATAAACCTTCATCGATAGGCAAAACTGTGAATAAATAAAAAATGGAGTATGTTAAGAGTGAAAACGGTGTTCTATTAGAATTTCTGAGATTGGAGTTTGCAGGCTACTGAAGACTTCAGTGTTCTTAAAAGTCCTTGATTTATTACTAGTTTTGTTTGATCTTTTAAAACATTTAACCAGTTCAAGAAAAACAAAAACTATTAGTAATTTGCATTTTTGTAAGATGAAGAGTTGAAACTGCTTTATTGAGGTACAGCCACATACCATAAAATTTGCCCACCGAAAGCACACAAGTGGTTTTTTAGTACAAAGTACTACAGCCTTCACCAAGACCTAATTTTAGAACGTTTTTTATTCTTTTAAAAAACGGAACAACCTCTCTACTCATTCATCAGTCACTGCATTTCCATCCCCAAGGCAACTATTAATTTTGTCTCTCCTATTGTGGACATTTCATAAAAGGTGGGTTCTTATAACCTGTATATAGTCTTTCGTGATTTGTTTCTTTAACCGAGCATAGTGTTTTCAAAGTTCACAAGTATTAGTACTTCATTCCTTATGGTTAAATAGTAGGTTGGTGCAAAAGTAATTGTGGTTTCAGACCTTGAATTTTAAATCATTGTATGAATAAACTAGGTTTAAACACATCTTTATTAATCAAAATAGGAACCATTATAGTCAACACATTTTTCCGGGTGAGAAATGTTTGTTTATTCATGTGTAAAAATCTATTCTTTGAGAGTCGATGAACCTCTTGAAAGTAGTTTCTGCCTACTGCTGGTTGTGGAATTGTTTTCCCTTAAAAAAAGTTGTTCAGATGCTTGAAGAAGTGGTAGTTGGTTGGCGATAGGTCAGGTGAATATGGAAGATGAGGCAAAACTTTGTAGCCCAAGTTGTTCATTCAATTAAAGTGTTGGTTGTGCAACATGCGGTTAGACGTTAGTGTGGAGAAGAATTGGGGTCATTCTGTTAACCAGTGTCAGCTGCAGGGGTTGCACTTTTCGGTATAGCTCATCGATTTGCTAAGCATACTTCTCAGATGTAATGGTTTCGCCAGGATTCAGAAAGCTGTAGTGGATCAGTGGGCTGCAGACCACCAAACGGTGGCTGTGACCATTTTCTGGTGCAATGTTGTCTTTGGGAAGTGCTTTGGAGCTTCTCAGCCCAGCCACTGAGCTATTCATTGCTGGTTGTCATACAAAATCCACTTTTCATTGCATGTCACAATCTGAGAAATGTTGAGTTGTTAACATGTGTAATAAGAGATGACAACACTTCAAAATGATGATTCTTTTTGATTGCAGTCAGCTCATGAGGCACCCACTCACTTATTAAGCCTTTTTACCTTTCCAGTTTGCTTCAAACACAGAGCAAGTGTAGAATGGTCGACGTTGAGTACTTGGGCAACTTCTCTTATAGTTGTAAGAGGATCAGCTTCGATGATGGCTCTCAGTTGGTCTTTGTCAACTTGCGATGGTCAGCCACTATACTTCTCATCTTCAAGGCTCTTGTCTCCTTTTCAAAACTTGTTGAACTACCACTGTACTGTATGTTCATGAGCAGTTCCTGGGCCAAATGCATTGTTGATGTTGCAAGTTGACTGCTCTTTTTGTGACTCATTTTGAACTCAAATAAGAAAATTGCTCACACTTGTTTTTTGTGTAATAGCATTCCCATAGTCTGAATAAATACAAATAGCAAGTAATAAGTCATTAGCAAAAACACATAAAGCGAGAAATGCTCATTAAAAAGATGTATAACATAACCACATTTATTTTGGAATGTATTTCAATATCAAATGATGAATTTCAACAGTGTGAAAACCAGAATTACATTTGCACCAACCTAATAATACCTCATTCTATGTTTGGTTATCCATTCATCATTTATTGAACATTTGGGTTGTTTACACCCTTTTCTGTTACAAATGTGCTGTTATGTACATTCATATACAGGTTTTTGTGTGGACATGGTTCTTTATTTTTCTTGGGTATATCTGTAACAGAATTCAATTGCTGGGTCATATGAGAACTCTGGCTTCCCTGGTGGCTCAGCGGTAAAGAATGTGCTTGCCAAATGCAGGAAATGCCAGTTAGATCCCTGAGTCAGGAAGATCCTCTGGAGAAGGACAAAGCAACCTACTCTAGTTTTCTTGCTTGGGAAATCCCATGAATAGAGGAATCTGGTGGGCTGTAGTCCATGGAGTGGCCAAAAGAGTCAGTTGTTTATAGAGACTAAACAACCCCCAGTGATTTTTAAGCAGCTAAGTATAACCATACCTTAATTTTATTCTCCAGATTACAAATCTTGGAGGTGGCATCCCTTCACATTTTTATAAACCTAAGTTGTGGGAATGGTTAAAAAGTTGATGGACAGGTGTTGAGGAAGGGGGAATTTAAATTTGATAAATTTTAAGTCATTGAATTCAGGGATCTTTCTTTTTGGATGAAATTATCAGTCCATGGAATTGCAAGGAGTTCGACATGATCTAATGACTAAACAGCAAAAACTTTAACAATCTGAAAGTAGCATTTTCTCAATCAGCAATCAATAAGCCCTGTTCCCAGACCTTTGAAAATTGTGTTCTTTTTTTAAAAAGGAGTCCATATAATTAAGCTTGAAAATGTCTGCCTTAGACTTGCTTTTCCCATGTTCCCAAACCTGGAGAATAAAATGTCATTTTTCTTGGCTACCATGGCTATATTACTGGACAAATTCATTAAGAAATAATATAAATTCCTTAGCCATCTCTTTGAAAAAAGACTACATAGTTCTATTTTTGTATTAGTAAAACCATGGGTTCTTAACAATATTAGCTAGACTGTAAAACATAGTATGTCAGATTCTTTTCCAGTATTAGTGGTTTTATTATTATTAGTCCTGTTAAAAATAACTCAGTTTGTCACTTTTGTTTTTATTTTTACTTATCTTAATGTATAAATCAAGGTGAAGTCTCGTGGACTAGAAGAGATTCCAGTTTTTGATATTTCTGAAAAAACAATAAATGGAATGGAAAATAAATCTGTCTCTCCTGATGAAGAAAGACTTGCCTCAGGTATATTTTAACAAAATGGGACAGTTTTATAAGATTGGTTGACTTTATTGAAGAAATATTTTGTTACTCTGCTTTTAGTTCTAATTTGAGCATGCTCTGTGGAATTTTTTGTGTGATAGTTGTCAAATACATGAAAAAATAACTGATGACTTCAAGTATATCCAGTTGCTTTTTCTCTAATTGACAGCTTTTATTCTATCAAGATCTAAAATCAGGATATAAACTAAACATTGCGATCCAGTTATGTTATGTTCATGAAAATGAAGTAGTCAGGATTTCTTTAGTGGCACAGAGTAAGCTATGGTGATTTTTTCTGTAGCCTCACTCTCTTGATCTTGAGCAGGGGCTACCTCAGTGTGCACTCTTAATTTGAAACCTAGGCACTTAAATTTTTTATTAACTTAGAAGGAGATGCAAGTTAAGATGTATCCGGAATAGATTTTAATTGTGCTATTTTCTTCTCTTTCCTTTAGATTTAATTGATCCTGTTGCTTTAGAAGCTCCGTTATCTAAAAATCTTGTGGCACAGATTAGTGCACTTGCTCTTCAACTAGATTCAGAAGATCTCTATAATTATTCAGGAAGCCAGCTATTTGAAATGCATGAGAAACTTGGTAGCATGGCAAACTCTATAATTAAAAATCTGCAGTCACGTTGGAGGTCACCAGCCCATGAAAATTCTTTTTAGTGTTTTAAGAGAAAATTGGATTTTTTTTTTTTTAATCACTGGATTTGTTGACTCATAAAGTAAGTTCTGAAATAGAGCACAATTTCGGACTGAATGTTTGCAAAGTTGGTAACTTCAAATGCTAAACAGCAATAGCTTATTAAGTAAGTTAAATTTTGTGAGTGAGAGCAATCTTTCCTGTATAACGTATTTTCTTGGCTGCTATGCATAGTTTTTCCAGAACTTAAAGTAGTTTACTGAAATGTGAAAGCAGAAACTACAAGCAAAAGCATAAATTTTGTTTTACGTACTCATGCATATTTTAATGAAACATTTTATGTAATATACCTCTTCTAAGTAAGAAAAACTGAAAATTTTTATTTGAAGTTTTTGCTTAACTGATAAGATGTTTATACTTTTTTTTTTTTTTTTTTGGTGCTTGAGGTTTAAGAAGTTTGTTCTTGGTAAAACACCCCAAATGAGAGGCAACAAAACAATTTTTTGGAATGTTTTTCACAGACAAAGCAGCTTCATTTGGACAGCTTTCAAGAAAAATAATCAAAAGTTTCAACTTTGAGGGTTAAATATTAAAGCAGAATTTAGTGATTCCATTCCTTTGCATTAGCAAATACTTGTGCAGCAGCATTTGCCTGTGAAAATATACTCTTATGAGATATATACTATTCATTTAAAAATGCACGACTGTTTGTACATTATGTATAGATTAAATCTTTAATTTATGAATTTCAGTCTTCATTAGTTGCATGAGTTTTTCTGTAGCCTCTTGTGAATACCTTTGTTTAATAGAAACATAATTTTGTATATATTGAATACTGAGATATCAGTATGGATAATAGACGTGGGATTGCTGCAGATACTTGTAGGATTCTGTATCTACAAATAAAACAACAAAAAGTTTTGTACTTAGTTAATAGTTAAACATGAGTTTATTTTCTAAAGTAAGCAGAACAAGTATTAGAAATGAGAAAGTGTTACATGACAACCTTGCTATTCATTCCCATAACCTTTTTTTTTTTTTTCCTTTTGGTTTGAAAAAGGGGATCAGCCACTAGAAATAGTGCCTCGTTACATTTCTCTTTAATGGGTAGTTAGCTTGAGTATTTTCATTATAACTTGGATCATAAGAAACCTAGAGCTTATCTGCTCTTTCCACCTATACCTAAAGCAAACTTGGGAGAAATCTGAAAACTGTTCTTTAAAATATGTATGTTTTTTTGAGTTTAAAAAAATAGGGTGTATGTAATTAAAACATTTCTAATTTTACCAACTGGTATTAGTGCCTGCCTTTCCCATATTTGTTTCATCTTTTTAACAAATATCTCACTTGTTTTCTAAATAGAATGAGTAATCTCAGTTTTAGACTTAATTCAGAAGTAACCCCTACTTGAAAAGGCACGCATTCTTTAACAACTTACGGAAAGTTTAATCCTTGTGGTTTGGTTAGCTTTATATTCAGAAGGGGACTGCCACCCAGTCATGATAAAAGTTGGTTTCATTTTCATGATCCATTATCATTGCATTGTAAATATTTTGGGGTCTAAGTTTGATATTTATATGCTGAGGATGGTTTTAAAAGAAAATCTGGGACCATTGAACCTGAAGGACTGTAGCTTGAATTTAAACACTTATAATTTGGCTTAATTTGTTTGTCATTTATTCCCCAAGTTCTGTTTGAGTAAATAGGCACGTTTTGATTGAACAGGTGTTAGTAGAAGGTATATGTATGTATGTTGAGAGGAACCAGAATTAACTCATTTCGTGACCTCTTATCTTAATATTTGTGTGAGCTAAACTTACTTGCTGGTGGACTAAAGTTCCTGGGAAGGTGAACAGTATAGCAGAAAATGTGACCAAAATGAATACCATTTACTTAAATCACAAGTTTGATGCAAGTGCAGATACTAATTTTAGAACATCCTAGTTTAACAAGGATATACTCTAAAATATTTAAAAACCAATTTGCTAAATCTTCAGTTGTTGATATAGTTATGTGTTTATTTAGGCTCCTTATTTTCGATATTCTTGCCTTAAAACTTTCTGCAGATTCTTTTCCTGAGTGTTTCTGGAAGAGCAAAAAGCATTAATATTCCATGATCAGCTCCAGTGTGTGTCCTTTTACCATTAAAGTGAAATAAGTTTTTTCAAATAATTTCTAATGGTTAATAAAACATGACAAACATTACTAAGAACACTGAAATGTCATTTGTAATTTTATGCATTTATAAATAATATAGTTGCATGTAGAACCATAGTATAATTTTTCATGTTCAAAAATGAATTTCCATTATTTCAGTGAGCACATAATTAAAGATGCTCTGCAGTTTGAACAAGTTTGAAAGCCATTGTTGAATACTGGAGAGCTTTTGCTCTAGTTTCCTTGTCGATTATAGGATGATTTAGGTAAATAATGCAGTAGGGCAACAGTCAAAAATAAGATTTGAATATGAATTTCCCATGATTCTGTTTATGTGCAGGTTGGTAGTAGTCACGGGTGTTTTATATTTAAGAATCATAAAAATGTCAAGAAAATTCAGTTATGTTTTGACTAAAGGTCAGAGGGAAGACAAGAAAATTGGGAAAATTGGAAAAATGGGTGGCTATGTGGAAAATATACAAGTAGAGTTTTGTTTTGATTTTTAAAGAGATGAGTAGTTAAAAGTGAGTGCTGCTTTAAAGGCAGGCTTAGTTGAAATTTAACAGAAGATGTGAAAACTTAACTCATTTTCTGTTAATGCCATTCCTTCTGGCTTTGACTTTATAATCCACTAAGAAAAGCCTAGTTTTTATCTAGTATTCTTCATAACTGATTTTCTGGGAGATTATTTGTGAGCCAGGGTTAGAGGTTGTAAAAAAAAGCAGTTGTTAATGTTATTAGGCTGGGGCTTGAGTCAGGGGAGTTAGCTGCCTGCTTGTTATTACAACACATGTCCATTTTATCCCTAAGCCATTAGAAAGGTCTTATACTTTGTATATAAACATGAAAGTGAAGTCCTGACTTTTAATACAGTGCTTCTCAAACCTGCATGTATTTGTTAAAATGCAGATTCTGATTCAGTAGGTATGTGATGAGAGCCTAATAGTTCATTTCTAAGAATTCCCATGTGATCCATACAAATGCTGATATCTGTGTACTGCATTTGTGGTCATAGGTCTAAGAGGCTTCAAGATCCAAATTAGCTTTTGGTAACCCAGGCAGATTTATATCCTTAAAATTATTGCTAAAATATAACTACTAGTCTTTTTTTAAGAAACCTTTTCAGATGTCTGAATTGAGGATTCTGACTGGTCTTGAGGGCTTCATATTAACATTAAAAAATAAAACTGTTAAAGGTAGAATTTTGCCTAATATGGGGTCTTTTAATATAGAAGATAAGTATTTTTTGCTACCAAGAACCTGATTAAGCAGTTCAGACAATGTGGAGTCTTACAAGTATATATGAATTATGTTCTGATTTTTTTTTGTTAATATAAAGGTAAATTTTCATAATATTAGAGATGAATTTAGTCTCTAAATCTTGCCTTCTAGGTTATAGGACTTCATTATTTTATTAATAAACATTGAAAATAGGCTACCCCTGACAAAGGTTAATTTGGCAGTGAAATTAGCAGTGCTGTAATAAGTCCATTCTGACAAGTATGTCTTGATATTCAGTTTACTGAAGACCTCTGGTGAGTGCTGTGACAGCATATGATTGAACCTTCCTATTTTGTTGTAAAATGGAGTTGAAAGAGTTGAGTAGTCTGATCTTCAAAAATGAGGGGTTTTTTTGGCATTCTTTTAGATGATATTTTCCTTCGTGTTTATTAAAAACGAATACTTTTATTGTAAGAACTGCCCTCATCTAAAGCACTTAGTTAAGGAAATGTCAGAGTAATGGGTTTTAAAAACTGATTATCAAGATTTATTGATTGTTCAAACTGTAAAACAAATCTGGTCTTTGTGGTTTTTCATGGCCCAGTTAATTGTGTCTATTATATGCCAGGTTTTGTATATTGCTCTTTGAAAGTTCCGTTAAAATCTGAGTCATTTTGATTTGAAAATCTGTAAATTAGATCTGTAGTCTAATAGAATTATGAGTGTTCATTTAGTTCTTAGAATAGAATGTTAAATTTTACAGTGTGATCTTTACCATTTTTTTTTCTTTCTGTGCCAAGCCTTTCTCCAAAGAACAGTTAAAACTAAGTGCCAAGCTGTAAATGCTTACTCCCCTGAAATATGCCATTAGAATAAAAGTTAACTTCTCCCTTTACCTGTGATTATAAAATTAAAGACAGTATTTTAAATTGATGTCACATGAAAGAAAAGAATGTCCGTAGCTTTTGGTTTTCTACCTGTAATAGAGGGAACAATATCTTTATGCCACAATGTACCATTTTATAATTGGATGAAACTAAGTTTATCAGCAAATTCACATGTTGATTGAGATTGATGCACTGATAAATGATGAAGAGAGATCGATTGAAATAGCAATAAAGAATTAGGCCATTAAGTATAGAGAAACAGTTATCTTTATATTTTGAAAGTAGCTGACAGCCAGTGGTCCCTGAGTTATTCTATATATAATATAGTATCATAATAGTTTACTAATCCCTTGGGTAATTATTTAGAAATATATTATTTTATACTCTACCTCCCATCAGTAAATAATTTCAACAAAAGACTGACTTCTTAAATGGATGAACTGCATACAAGTAGAAAGCTCACTTTCAAAATAGTGTTATGAAACTGAAAATGGAATGTAGAATAATAGCTGTTTTGATACTTAATTGAATAATAGGTGTCTGAAGAATTTTTTATTTTTATGGAATGGAAATTTTCTAGAAATAATGGAATTAATAGTTGATTTTGATAATAGGAAACAAAAGACAGCAGTCTTTAATAAGTTTTTAAAGAGCAGGGAGGGATTGACAAACTGTAGCCTGACACTGTTTTTTACATTTAAGGAACTAAGAATGAATTTTATGTTTTCTAGTGGTTGAAAAGAAAATATTTTTTGACAATGCATAAAATTGTTTTGTTGATAAACCAGCTTTTTCTGGGACACAGCCTTGCTTATTTACATGCTTGGCTGCTTTCCTGCTATTGTGGCAGAATGGAGTAGTCTGAAGACTGGGTGGCCTGTGATAATGAACATAATTACACATTTACTACTTGCTGGCCCTTAAATTGTGCCAGTCCTTGACATATGCAGTTGTTTTGTTCATATATGGCATGTTGTCAGTTTGGTTACTGCTGGCTGGCAGAATAGGGTTTTTTAATTTCTATATCCATTATTTAGATTTTATTTTATAAAATGAGTTCCCCTGATTTCATCTATGTCTTACTGTTGCTTAACTAGTATTTTTTAGGTATACCTTTTTCTCCTTAAATTCTTAAAACATTATTATGTATTTGCCATGGATATTAAGGGACATGATATGTGAAGGAAAGGCATCTGGCACTAATTGGTTAACTCACACCTGTAAAACAAATGGGGAGGGGGTTGGGAGTTTGCTCTCTGTTGGTGAGTAATCAGTTACCCTCAATCTTAACACTACCTCTTGTGGATAGGCTTGACTGATATGCACTTAGAAGAGGGCTGAGAGAAGCCAAATCAGCCGTTTATTAGCCCTATAATATTCTTGTTTTCATCATTTGATAAATTCTGAGAGCTTAGTTTTACATTCAGAAAGTATTTATATTTGATAAGTCGAATGATTTAAGTTGAAACTTCACAGAAGTATGTGTTCATTCCTTGATTACCTATACTAGTAGATGGGAAATAAGGGTACAGTCAGTTTTGTTTAATGTTTATACAATGTTTGAAGCAGGTACACCTAAAGTTGTATTTTCAGGTTCATTATGACTGGTTGAAGGAGAGAGAATCTGTGTCTGATCCACAGTAAAGCTTTCATGATCTATTGAGAGTTGACTGTTATCACTTGCCAATCGAAACTGGATATTGAAACATTTTTAAAGAAATGCACTTTAATCTGAAATAAAATTTAAAAAGAAAAATAAATTCTGGTACTTGTTTTTCTTTGGTGTTTGGGTTTTTAACTTTTTTGTTTGTTTCAAAGAGGCCTCCTGAAATTAAATGGTTCAGACACCAGCCAAAAATGAGTATTGTATTCCTCCACAATGATATGAACCATTCATATTCTTGCCCTCTTTTATGGCCTGTTTTTAACCGGAGATTATTTCCATTATAGGTTATTAGAAAATACTGAATATTGTTTCCTTTGTTACACAGTAAATCTTTGTTGCTTATCTGTTTTATGTATAGTAGTGTTTATCCGTTACTCCTATAGTTAAAAGTTTATCCCCCTTCCTCCTTTCCCTCTTTGGTAACCATAGGTTTGGTTTCTATGAGTGTGTTTTTATAGAGACTAATTTGTATTTTATAGATTCTGCATATAAGATACTTGACTGACTCTGATATTTCCTAGGTCAGTCCATGTTGTTTCAAATGACAATGTTACATTCTTTATTATGGCTAATATTGTGTATGGTGTATATATATACACTACCTGATTATAGGTTTGATTTGGCATTTCTCTAATACTTAATAATTTTGAGCATCTTTTCATGTGCCTGTTGGCCACATGTTGTCTTTGGAGAAATGTCTGTCCAGATCTTATGCCAGTTTTTTGATTGGGTGGTTTGGTTTCTTTGGTATTGAGTCGCATGAACTGTTGGTATATTTTGAAACTTAAGCCCTCATAGGTGGCATCATTTCCAAATATATTTCTCCCATTCCGAGGTTGTCTTTTTGATTATATGATGGTTTTCCTTTGATGCGCAAAAGCTTAAGGTTTGATTAGGTTCCATTTGTTTATTTTTGCTTTTATTTTGCTTAGAAGACTGTAAATTCATACTTTGAACTAAGAAAAAGTGTAAGACTTAGTGATGTTGAAAGATACTGTGATTAGTTTACTATGGCTTCTGTAAAAATCAGAAACTAAAAGGCTTAAATAATAGAAATTTATTGTCTTGGTTCTGTAGGCTAGAAGTCTGACATAAGGTGTCAACAAGGGTTGGTTCCTTCTGAGGGCTGTGAGGAAGGCTATTCCATGCCTCTCCTCTAGCTTCTTGTGGTTTGCTAGCAATTTTTGGCTTTCCATCACCCCAGTCTCTGCCTTCATTTTCATATGTGCTCTTTGCTCTGTGTCTCCAGACACAAATTACGGAGCTTAGGAAGAGCAGTATTACTACAGCAATAAAATAACGTGACAGATCTTTTGCATTTTAGTAAAGGTAATCTGTACACTGAAGCAACAAGCCATTATTGGTTGGCACTCCACTCTTTGCCCATTTAATGTCTTTAACACAAACTGCCAACCTACTGGATCCAGATGAGGAAGAGCCCTTGAAGTTAGGATTGGATCCCACAGCTATTTCTAAAACAACTTTATAAGCCAAGCCATAAGGAAAGCTTGCTGAACACAGTCCTACATTTGTTCATGTTTTTAATTGAAATAGTTGATTTTCAGTGTTGTGTCTTGTGCATTTTTTAGTTTTTGTAGTGAAGTCTAGCATAGATTTGCTCTGTTGAAGTTTTTATTTATAGATCTTAAAACTATTAAAAAGTAATGCTCATTCCATCAATGGTGTTTGTTGCAGAATTATAGACTTTATTAGACACTAGTATAACACCAGTTTATATTGACTATCAGCTTCATAACTTCAGAACTGGATTAGAAATAAAAGTATCAGCAGTTAATAAGCAAGGAAAAGGAGTATCTGCCATTTTTTAAAAATGTGTTTAACATGTTTAGAATTCTTGATTTAGAAAAGAAATACTGTTAAACATTTTAGTAATGGAGAAAGACTGGGTTGATACAGCGATAATATAACAATGCAGAAACTTTTTAAAAATGTCTGCTGAAATCATTTTAAAACCCAAAAGAAAATTTTTTAATTATATAAAAAAACCACCTATGGGTTTAATGTTGTCTCAGGTTTTATGTGCAAGTCCAGAAAATAGAGGTAAGTCTAGTTTAATAATTGGATAGATTAATTGTACTAATACACTGGTGAATTACTTAGGTACGTGTAGAAACAAATTAAGGGATGGTACGACGGTAACTCTCAACAAAAACTATTAAGCAATTTGAGAACTCAGAATAGTGGAGAGTCTAAACTGAAATACTAACAAGATTTGTAGGTTCTATAGACAGGATTGATGCTTTGAAGTATCTAAATAGCTTCAACGTAGTTGGCTGGGAGCATGCCAGTCCTGCCAGTCCTCTGCACAGTGCCATACATCCAACCTTCATCAATAGCTTGAACATTGACAATGGCATCGCCATCTTTGAAGGATACCTCATCTGCATCAGCAGCCATATAATCATACATGGCACGGAAGATTTTCTGTCGGTAAGGACAAAAAAGGGAAATGTTAGATTTGCAACAATTAACCTAAACAGCTAATTTTAAAGTTATGACACCAAAATCTTAAGTTGCACGAAACAGAATGTGCAACTACCACCAAAACTAAAAGGACGAACTAGGGAAAAAATTTGCAAATCATATATCCAATAAGGATTACTGTCTATCTGATGACTCAGATGGTAAAGAATCTGCCTGTCAATGCAGGAGATTTGGGTTCGATCCCTGGGTCAGGAAGGTCCCCTGAAGAAAGAAATGGGAACCCACTCCAGTATTCTTGCCTAGAGAATTCCATGGACAGAGGAACCTGGTGGGCTACAGTCCATGGGGGTCACAGAGTTGGACACGACTGACTGACTACATACACCACATCTATTCAGATCCTTTGCTGAGGATCTGAATTGTCGAAAGGAGATACACCAAGAGCTAACATGCACATGAAAATACATCATTAGTCACCAGGAAAATGTAAAGCTACAATGTAATACCACTACACACTGGAATGGTAACTGTAAAAAGGTATTGAGGATGTGGAAAAATTGAAATATTTTATAAACTGCAGATGCAAATGGAAAATGGTGCACACAGTTTGGAAATTTCTATTTTAGATAGTTACCATGTGACCTAGCATTCTACTCCTAGGTATATACCCAAGAGGAATGAACGTATGTCCACACAATAACTTGTATGCCCTTATTCATAATAGCTAAAAACTAGAAACAGCTCAAATGCCCACCAACTGATGAAGGAAACAAACATTTTCATACAATGTAGTAATACTTGCTAATATAAAGGAATTAGTACTGATAAATGATACATGGATAAACCTAAAAACATAAAACCAGTCACAGCAGGCCACATATTACATGATTTCATATATGTCCTAAATAGGCAAACACATAGAAATTTCATTAGTGGTTATACTACTGTGGAAAATTCTGAAAGAGATAGGAATACCAGACCACCTGACCTACCTCTATATGCAGGTCAAGAAGCAACAGTTAGAACTGGACATGGAACAACAGACTGGTTCCAAATAGGAAAAGGAGTATGTCAAGGCTGTATATTGTCACCCTGCTTATTTAACTTATATGCAGAGAACATCATGAGAAACGCTGGGCTGGAAGAAGCACAAGCTGGAATCAAGGTTGCCGGGAGAAATATCAATAAGCTCAGATATGCAGATGACACCACCCTTATGGCAGAAAGTGAAGAGGAACTAAAAGCCTCTTGATGAAAGAGGAGAGTGAGAAAGTTGGCTTAAAGCTCAACATTCAGAAAACTATGATCATGGCATCTGGTCCCATCACTTCATGGGAAATAGACGAGGAAACAGTGGAAACAGTGTCAGACTATTTTGGGGGGCTCCAAAATCACTGCAGATGGTGACTGCAGCCATGAAATAAAAAGACACTTCTTGGAAGGAAAGTTATGACCAACCTAGATAGCATGTTCAAAGGCAGAGACGTTACCTTGCCAACAAAGGTTTGTCTAGTCAAGGCTATGGTTTTTCCAGTGGTCATGTATGGATGTAAGAGTTGGACTGTGAAGAAAGCTGAGCACTGAAGAATTGATGCTTTTGAACTGTGGTGTTGGAGAAGACTCTTGAGAGTCCCTTGGACTGCAAGGAGATCCAACCAGTCCATCCTAAAGGAGATCAGTCCTGGGTGTTCTTTGGAAGGAATGATGCTAAAGCTGAAACTCCAGTACTTTGGCCACCTCATGCGAAGAGTTGACATTGGAAAAGACTCTGATGCTGGGAGGGATTGGGGGCAGGAGGAGAAAGGGACGACAGAGGATGAGATGGCTGGATGGCATCACCGACTCGATGGACGTGAGTCTCAGTGAACTCTGGGAGTTGGTGATGAACAGGGAGGCCTGGCGTGCTGTGATTCATGGGGTTGCAGAGTCGTACACAACTGAGCAACTGAACTGAATGTTTTATTAGGGAAAAAGAATTTGAAAAAATCAGCAATAGTGCATATTTCTCTCTCTGAGAATTTGGAAGCATACCAGAAATAAGTTTTTCTGGAAAGCTAATTTGAACAATGGTGAAAACAAAAAATACAGTATGGTGAGAAAGGAAAATGGGGTGTGGCTAATCAAGAGCATAAAGTTTCAGTTAAGCAAGATGAAGGAATGCTAGAGTTGTGTTGTGCTGTTCTAGAGACAACCCAACCTTGAACCTGTAGTAAATGTACGCTGAAAAATAAGAGGGTAGGTAGATCTCATGTTAAGTGTCCTTACAACAATGAAAGGTTTACAAACTAACAGTTTAGAGATACAAATTTGAAAGTGCCCAGATTTTCTTCATAGGAGCAGCCACTGGTTAGTTATTTGGCATGAAACCTACATATTTTTCCCTAGCATTCTGAAACTCACAGATTCACATTCAAGGATAGCCCCCCACATAAGTGGAATACTATAAACAATACTTGTTCTTTCCATTTGATATAGCTTGGAGGTCTGTCTGTATATAGATTTATTCTGAAGAGAATTCCATATTTTAATAATAACCACAAGTTATTTAGCCATTTCTGTATTTCTAGACAGTTAACTATCACTCTGTATTCGTCCACTAACCCCACAGTGTTTGTCTTCAGGTGTCTGTCTTTGGGCTGAATGTATCAGGTCAAAGTTACTTGCCTTTTAAGTTTTCTTAAAAGTTTGCTACTCTAATAGAATACTTTGTTATAATTTGCATATTTATGGTTAGTAGTCATGGTGAACCTCTTTTCCTTGGCCATTTTTATTTCTTTTGTTGTAGATGGTTTAGTCATATGCTTCCAGGCCTCATTTTGAAGGGAAGGGGAATAATAATGACTTTTGGATACTTTATGCGGTTTTAGATACTAATCTTTTGTTATGTATAATTTCTCCCATTTTGATATTTCTTTTTGTTATAGTCTTTTCCTTTACATTTCTAGATTTTTGAAGTTGCCAAGGAAGATTTCCCATTCTCCAATATTGTAAAAATAATCTTTTTCTGTACTATTTTACAATTTTGCTTTTTTCCCTCTGCTTATTTGTAACTCTTTTCGAGTCTGTTTTTGGACTTCACTTGTTTTAAAATCTATTCTCATGCTAAATTCATATTTAATTACAATAGTTTTCTAGCATATTTTACTTTTATGGTTAAGTCCTTTCCTATTGTCATTTTCAAAATTTGCTTAAAAATTTACATCTTTACTCTTTCAAATAAATTTTAGGATTAATGTATAAAATTATTATAACTATCATACTAGGATTTGATTGGAATTACCTTGCATTTATGGATTTATTTCTGGAGAAATGACTGCTAGATTCCCTTCCTGAACTATAATAGGCTTGAATACTTACCAATCTTTAAGTCCTTTACCAATCTTTATGTCCTTTAGTAAAGATTTTCTTCATACAGATATTGTTCATTTCAGTCGTAAAGAATTATAATATTATGTTGTAATATTATGAGATCCAGTTCCCTGACCAGGGATCGAACCTGGGCCCCCTGCATTGGGAGCTGAGAGTCTTAACCACAGGACCAGCAGGGAAGTCCCAAGAGATCCAGGGTTTTAGACTGAGTTTTAAGATAGTCTGGTGAACTGGTGAGCATGATTTGACTTATCTCTTGTACATATAAGGTATGACTAGACTACATGTGACATGTGCACACACGCATACTATGGAAGAATGATTCCAAACAACAGATGCTTTGCTTTAAGATGGTGGGTGGGTCTCATGAGCCCACAATGATTATTTTGCTTTAGTTTTTCTGTGTGTTTTGTGTGTGTCCGTGTGTGTGTTTTTAAGTCCCTGAATAATGCTCTTTAGTTATGTGAGTTGTTAATGAAGGTTCTCTGATATTTATTACTGTTGCTGCTAAGTCACTTCCGTTGTGTCCGACTCTGTGCAACCCCATAGACGGCAGCCCACCAGGCTTCCCCGTCCCTGGGATTCTCCAGGCAAGAACACTGGAGTGGGTTGCCATTTCCTTCTCCAATGCAGGAAAGTGAAAAGTGAAAGTGAAGTCGCTCAGTTGTGTCCTACCCTCAGTGACCCCATGGACTGCAGCCTTCCAGCCTCTTCTGTCCATGGGATTTTCCAGGCAAGAGTACTGGAGTGGGGTGCCATTGCCTTCTCCAGTTTATTACTGTTAGCATTATACAAAACAGAAGTTTTGGTTTAAAAAAAAGATCACACCTGTAAACCATTATTTCGCATATCAAAATAGAAGGATGACTTGAGTAAGTGATGGTTACTTACTCCAGCAGTGGAGGGATGGGATGGGATGGAGGATACCGTTGTCTGCTGGGTAGCAACTGAAGATGATCGTTGCTGTGGCAGCTCTGTGGTTCTTGCATGTTTGTAACCTGAAAGGAAAGGGGAAAATAGCATTAGGAGAAAACGTGACTAGATATCATTTACTTTGTGTTTAGCAACTGAGCAGCAGTGTCTTTACCCCCTAATTTAAAAAGAATGTTTTCCAAGAAAGGAGGAATGAAAATTAAATAGCTAACTGTATGTACATCTCCACAATTTTAGACTCATTAGAAGAAAAGGTCCAGATTTTTTTTCTGTTTCTACTCAAAGCATCTCTTTTAGTAACATCCAGTGAACTGGTTCCCATGGCTGTCTAGGTCAGGGCCATCCACTTGTACCTGTTGAGGTTGCAGAGAAGAAGACGCCCCCATCACTGTAGGTAGAGAGGTGGGCAGCTTCTGAATGCTCAGACTTCTCCTCACCACCACTGACGCTCAGCCCACTGGCTGATCGAGACTGCTCCCGGCTCCGGCGCTGAGCTTGTGCTGAAGGAGGTAAGACCCATCAGAGAGTGGGCAGAAAG
Source organism: Ovis aries (assembly GCF_016772045.2). Taxonomy (NCBI): domain Eukaryota; kingdom Metazoa; phylum Chordata; class Mammalia; order Artiodactyla; family Bovidae; genus Ovis; species Ovis aries. The sequence goes on along the minus strand of NC_056055.1, from coordinate 158,040,252 downwards.
GAAATTTCCCTAGCAGTGATCCCTAATGGTAAGGAAATCTGTTGGTTTTTGTTCATTATCAAACAGTTTTTAGTAGATTTCCATGGATTAAACCCTCAAAACTCTATAATACAAGGTGGTCCTCGTTTTCCAGTTTAGAGTTTAATCACCCAAGGCCCCCTAACCATTCAGTGGTATTGTCAGGCTTCCAATACCTGAGTCTGTCCTTGACTACTGTTTCTTCCCTCTAGCCTGCTCATTTTCCTGGCTCACCAAAACAAACAGGTAGTAATGTTCATATTCAAATTCCACCTTTCACCTTCTCCAGAAAGTTCCCCTGATTTCCAAATTTATTTAGATGCCCTCTGTTTCCATAATCTGTGTGAAGACCGTTAAAACTGTTCATGTCAGGGTATAACTACTGATTTACTGGTCTCTTCATCAGACTAGAGTATAAATTCTCTGAGACTTACAGGCACTATGTATTATTTTACTTTGAACATGAATAAAGGGTATGAAGGCATGTGGCCTCTTGTTGAATGACTATCTTCCTTGACATAAGGGAGTTCAGAAAGTTGCTAAAAGTCAACCCCGTTTTTTTCCCTTTACTTATGTATTTTATTGTCATTATTTCTCCAAGAGAAAAATTTACTACCTGTTTTTCTTTAGGAGAAAAAATTACAATGGGGACCGAAGGGGACTTACCTTGAGGCAGTGAAACAATCTTTTCCTAATTTGAACTTGTCTAGAAAGTGAGCTTGGCCCACTAGTCAAGGAGATGTTTTTATGCTGAATGAGCAACTCAGGAAATTGAAAGCCCTGGAGGAGACAACTTTGAGCCTAAACGCCCCTGGCGCTAACCCACTAAATCGTGATGTTTATGTAGTAAGCCTTTTGCAGCATCACATACCATTAATCATGTGTAAGCTTCGGGACTGAATATTGTCTTCTGCTGGATCATAGTCAAAAACTGAGCCAGGATTGGTACGCCAGACACGTAAACCTGAAAGTGAGGTTAAGGGTCAGCACAGGTGTTCTCAGACTCTGACGCAAAATTTGGAGATGGAAACATGATCCTAACCAACCACAGGCAGACTGGATACTTTAAAGCTGCTTTCCCCCAGATCCCAGTTACCTGTCACAGTTTCCTGGTCTTGGTCATTCCGTTTCTGTTCCATTTCCACCACTTTCCTCTGAATGCCCCGGTAGCTAATGTCACTGAAGTCCTGCATGTTCTTCTTCACTCTCTCAGTGATGGGGTCCGTCACCACCGGCGTGAAGCAGCCCTTGTGTTTCTCAAAGTCTTCATGATACTTCACCTGAAATTTCATGAATTCGTTCGGTGAAAATAGGATGGTGCGATCATTTACTTTCTCCCTTGTTCCAGCAGGCTGCCCACCCCATCTGAGGAGTTCCTGGCTCACCGTTGAGATGTGGCGCTGGGTCTCTCTCACCCGTCTCATCTCTGGCGTGTCCAAGACATAGGCAGCTTTGCCTTGTATTTGTTTCCGGAAGCTATCAGAATAAAGCACCTGACGGAGGAGAAACCATGGATGAGGGCAAGTTATGGTACCATTCTAATTCTGAAGTCTCAAAATCTTTCCAACAGATGGAAGTGAAGGGAGCTGGGGAGGGAAGCATGAGTCACCTAAAAATTCCCAGCAAGCCCATGACAGCAGAACTGCTAGCAAGGGCTTGAATGAGATTTGTTTTGACTCTGAAAATATAACTTTCATTTTCAAAGGAGATGGGGCAAAGTATAATTTTGAAAGGAAAGGGAAAAAAGAATCGTTCTTGAATTTGCTGGGAATTGTAGCACCAGTACATTGGATGGTATATGGCACTAAGTGTGATATATTTGAAAGAACTATCCTTTAAAATAAGTGATCATTTTTTGAAGGGTTATGTCTAGATTTTATAAACCAGTGTGCTAATACAGAAATCAAAGTCTCAGACACGAAAAACCCAAAATATCAAAGTCAGAATAAGGCATCCATTTCATAGTATTACCTGTTTCATAAAGCATCTTAAAGGATTGCTGAAAACTGAGAATGTTAGGGAGTCAATATGTTACAGTCAGTTATGTAAGACTACCTCAGAGTAAAAGGGGAAAGAAAACATTGGCAATTAACTTGTTATGTCTTAGTACAATCATTTGGGATTTAAAAGCATAGTTGTGTTAATTTTAGTGTGAATTTTCAGTGGGATAAAAAAATGCACATTTTTATGGTGTTAAAATGTTATTTTCAAGATGTTGCGTTTCTCTTTTCGTTTTAGTGTGTTTTCCAGTTGAATGAGAAAGACACTTTATGATGTTAAATTGTTATTTTCTAAGTTGTTGCACTACTCCTTTTTAGTCCTGGAGAATACCGAGCTAATGTTTTCTTGGTTGCGCTTAGCTCTCTCCATCTCTGGAGTGACCGGTGTCGGAGTTGCTTTTCTCATATTCTCTTTGTACAACACCTAGAGGAGCCAAGAGAGCATCCAGATATCAGAGAGCAGAAACCCAATGCTGAAAACCACCATCTAGCTGTTGTTATGGCTCAATTATGTCACACTCTATAACACCTCATGAAGAGAAGCCATTAAAATGTTATGGTATAAAGCAAAAGAAGAAAGAAATCAGTTTGAGCTGGCAGGGTTGGTATGGTTTTTAAGTGGGTAAAGAAGGATTTTAAAAGATAAATTTTGGAGGAAACTGAGAGATAAATTAGTGGTATAACTATGTTTGCCAGGCTTGTTAAAAGTGTCATCATCTCTTTTTCCCTCTCTCAAATACCGAGCTAAAGTTTTCTTGATTGCGTTTGACTCTTTCCATCTCAGGAGTAAAGGGTGTGGGGGTGGCTTTCCCCAGGTTCTCTTTGTATAATACCTGTGAGATACAAAGTTGGACCCGAAAGTCATTGGGGGGCAGCAGTCAGGCTATTCAATGTAATGCGGTTTGGGGGAGAAAAACCCAGGTTTTATCTACTACTATTAGTGAGAACAACTCAAGAAAAAGCTTTAAAAAACAGTTAATGGCAACAGTCAATGTAGTATGTCGTTTAGGGGAGATTCTAAAAAAACTGGCATTTTTTTCTTTTTAACCTGGGATGGAGTTAGGAGCAGGTCAAACGGCAGGGGTTACTTTGCAGAATAAAAAGCACTTTTGTTTCTCAAGACAATACCGAGCTAATGTTCTCTTGATTGCGTTTGACTCTCTGCATCTCTGGAGTGACAGGGGTTGGGGTGCCTTTGCCCACATTTTCTTTGTACAAAACCTATGTGAGTCCAATGGATCCAAAAAGAAAAAAAGAGTGACAGTTACAAAAGATTAAACAGAACAGATCATTTGTTAGGAGGCTCAGGTTGCTAAACTATTTGGGCAGTAAGATTAGATGGAAAGAAATATGTATCCAAAGCAAGCTGATAATAGTTAGAGCACATTTCCAGAGTAGAACCCTGTCCTGAAATCCTTGCGGCCTAACAGACATAACTATAACTTTTTGTGCCTAGTTCTGGGGCCCAGATGGGAGACCACCTTTACTCTACCACTAGTCTATGCATGCCAAGAACCTGACAGATCATGTCAGGATTTAGGAGAAGGTGCTTGAATACTTAGGAACAGGCACTTGAATAACACAGAAGGTGGAGGCTGCTCCCTACAGCGGAGTGGGAGACTGGACCCTTCTGCCACACACATCAGGGAAATGTATCTGTGTTGTGCCTCTTGCTTTAATTCAGAACATCATCATACTCATCAGTAAGTAAAAATGTTTTCAGGAATTACATCACTAATAGGGCTAGTCAGTAGGAAACAACAGTAATGCGTTGTGAAAAATTCCCAGCCTCCCTGTCACCAGTGTCATTCTCGATGTCACAGAAGATCCGAGCCATGGCATTCAAGAGGAAGAATTCTGTCAAAGAACTGATCCTCAAAGTTGAGGTCCCTGGACAGCAAGGTTAACATCACCTGAGACTTTCTGGAATGGCAACATATCTGGCCCCATACCAGATCTACAGAATAAGAGACTTGAGACTCAGGGCCCTAGTGACCCTGAAGCACACTAAAGTCTCAGTAGTTCCAGTATCGGAGGAACCTCTCCAGTATGTAAGGCAGTGTCCCCCACGAACCCCAATCCACAGCCATCTCTTTACATCACAGAACACAGGCTTACAAAAAGTGGCTTACTAAAATTAGCATTTAAAGACCGTGATAGACAGAAGAACAGAAATAACTAAAATTGGTAAAACAAAAAATAGTTCAAATGACACTCCTTTTAAAGTAAATGGACAGTGATTTGGCAAAACCACTACTGGATCTTAATTTATGTCATTATGCCTGAAGGATAGGATAGGGGTTATTTTTCCCAAGGTCTCTTTGTCCAAATCTGACGGGGTAAATTATAACCTAAAGTCAGCTGCAAAAAAAAATAAAATCGCAATTCTGATGTTCCAGAAAGAATCCTGTCACACCTACTACTCCACTCCCGACTTTTCACAAATACATAAAACAAAGAGACCTTAGGGATAATGGATAGTTAAGTTTAGGGAGAGACGAGCAAAGGATGACATTGGAAAATCTGTTACTTCCTGATATTAGAACTTTAAAATAATGGATTAAAGCAACATTGTTATTCTGAGGTTAAGTCCAGGAGTAGCCCTAAAGAAGGAAAAAGGATAAATGTGATTAAGAAATTCACAAAATTTCAGTTATCTTTAAAAAGTAGGATTAATATGTATTATTTTAAACTATTAAAGAAGTGGGTTTTTTTTGTCTTGCCACAAGTACCGAGCTAATATTTTCTTGATTGTGTTTGATTCTCTCCATCTCTGGAGTGACAGGTAAAGGGGTTCCCTTGCCCATGTTTTCTTTGTATAACACCTGTGTGATGAGAAAGCATCCAGAAAAACAACCGTAAGTAACATTTGTTGTGAGACTTTAAGGGTGAGTTCAACTTCCTTGTTATCAAACGACACAATAATCCAAGGAGCCAGGAGTTATATGCTGAGAAGATGCCACCAAAAACTTTAACGATAGCCATTCTTGGGATAAGGAGACTGACTTTATCTAGGGTCTTTAGCTGCTGGGGAAAAGCTGTGAAATTACCTTCCAAATAAACACATGAGGATTTGAGACTGTTAGAATGTGGTTTTGTTGTTATCCAAGCAAACTAAAAGAAAACAGGTTTTAAAAAATATTTTTAAGTGCCAGGTGGAATAGAAATCAGAGTTAGAAAAAGGATCCATAGTAGTACCACAGAAATGAGTAAAGGTCCTCTTGCTAAGTGAGGTATACTAGAAGCAAAGGAAGGGAAGTAGGTTTAAAAGAAGAAAAAATGTTAAGTATCAATTTCTTTACGAGGTTAAATGACATTATCTTCTCCCTTTCTTTCCAAAATACCGAGCTAAGGTTCTCTTGATTGAGTTTGACTCTCTGCATCTCTGGAGTGGTGGAGACTGGGATTCCTGTGCCCAGGTTTTCTTTGTATAGCACCTGTGTGATGAGAAAGCATCCAGAACAGAAAGAGCAGTCAGCCACTCTCCCCTTCTTGCAGAGCAGTGGCGAGCAGCAGGGCAGAGAGGAAGAGAATGAGTTAGAGGAAGGAAAATACCAGAAGCTTCTAGGTCCATCCAGTAGGAGCCTAAAGACATCCTTAAAAGCAAGGGAATGCAGGAAGGAGCAGCAAAAACTTGAAAGTTTTGTTGCTGAACTAATCTCTGCAATGCTGAGCAAAGGAGAGCACCACAGAAAGGAACCATGAGCTGCATCCCCAAGCTTGGTATGAGGATGGGAGAAAACAGAAAGGGCAGAGACAGGAGAACCAAGGAAGTTATTTTGTTTTGGAAATATTAATCAACCACGTAAGGATATTTAGGTTTCATAAACATTGCATATTTGAAGGTACATACACACAGATCTTCTTTTGTTGACTTTCAAAAGAAGTCAAATTTTTAGTTTGGGTGAAATATTGGGAGGAATTATACTTGAGGCAAATGGAGACCAGTGACAAAATGCTAAAAGAACTTGAAAATATCTATACAAATACCAGTAGAGATCAAAAAGGTTAGAATAGGAAATAAGGCCAACAGTTTATATTTATCTACAGAACAAATTTTTGTAAATTCTACGTTCAAAGTTGCCAAAGCAGGATAGATGTGGGGGCTTAGAGAATTGGGTATGTTATGTTTTTAAAGGTTGGAAAGTAATATTGAACATTTTTTAAGTGATATTAATGTTTAACCAAACTGGGGAAACTGATTTCACAGGAAATGGCAGCATTAAGTTGGGAACAAGACATGTCAAAGTTTTTACTGGAATAAGTTGATTAGGTTTTAAGATATAGCCATTAATCTTTTTTAAAAAGGATTTTAAATTAGTTAAAGGGTTTTTTGTTTGTTTTTTAAATACCGAACTAAAGTTTTCTTGATTGTGTTTGACTCTCTCCATCTCTGGAGTGATGGGAATTGGAATCCCTTTCCCGATGTTTTCTTTGTATAACACCTGTACGACATAAGAAAGCATCCAGAAAAGAACAAGAGCAGTCAAAACAGCCCTTTCAGCTATCATTTAGGGAGCCTATGAAACACAGACATCACACGGGAAAGACAAATCACCAAGTCAGCCTGTCTTTTCTAGTACAGGTCTGGATGAGAACATGTTCCACATTTCCCTGGCTAAAGGGCCAGTGTATTTGATATTCAATTTTTATGCTAACTTATGTTAAATGTTGATTTTCTGTGTTAAAATTTAAGAAAAATTATTTTATAAAAGTACTAAAATACTTAGTGTACCATAGAAAGGTTATTTTTTAATTGGAGGGCAAATATTCATTTTCCCTACACAGAATATTCATTTTACAGAATAACATATTTTAAACCTCAGGTCAAATCTATGCAATATAGGAAATAGGTCTTTGTTGTGTAAATTCACGTTATACAAGTGGTTGAGTCTAAATACAGAATCTTTAAAGGTTCTGTGTACTACTGGACAATTTTGCCTAAATGCAACCTATGTAAAAATTAACACAAATGGTTACTTAAAGGAAGAAATTGTCCAGGATCATCAGGATCATTAATATCTCAAATAGATATAAACAATGATATACTTACTCTAATATAGATGAAAATAATTTTTAAATAACTTTGAAAATTAATGTAAACCTTTCCAAAAGAAGGAATAATAATAACAAACCTATAGGGAAAACAGTAAATATAACATTCTAAAAATATCAATTTATACTGAAAAGTCAATAAAATCAAAAGATTGTTAGTGAATAGTGATTACAAACAAAACAAAACACAAAAAGACAGTGGGACCAAAGAAAGTTACTGATGTTATCTGGAAGTTTGATTCCTTCACATAATTATTTCAATGAACAATTAAACATTTTGGATGAAACCTCTCCCTACTGCTCTACTCCTTCCACCCCCCAAAAAAGGAATCCAGCTAAATTTTCCTAATGACATTGGATTCTCCATCTCAGGCATAAGTGAATCTAGGATACTTATATAAAAGCTTCACAGATTATTGAGTATTATAGTTTTCAACAAAAATATTAAGAAAAACATAAACTCATCTAATTCAAATATTTTTTTAAAAATCAGAAGGTCTGGATTTCTATTGATGGAATGTCTTGTTTGGAACAAGTATCAAGATTCCTTTGGGTTCTGATTCTGAGCAGTTTTCTCTCTTGTTGCCACTGTTTAAAAGGTAGGATCTCTGTTAAGGTAATACCTGTCCTCAGCAAGGGCCATTATTTCTACATGGGGCCTCAAGTCCTGTGTCTTTTCTTACAGTGCTAACCCAGCCACATCAAATAAAAATAGTTCTAAGTAAGTAAAAGCTATATAGTACTGGGGGGTTTTGGATATCAATTAACTTCAAAAGTCCTATAAAACATGGAAAGGAACCTGTGAAAAGTTGTAAAGGACTGTTATAGGAAGTATAAAATGTTAGAATCAAATGGTGAGTAAGAGATCTGGAAAAAGGAAGAATTCAGTTGATGAGTTTTTTTGTTTTTTGTTTTAAAGAATTTGTTAAACTGATTATTTTATAGGGACTAAAAGGAGTTTTGATAGAAAGGTATTATTATTTTTTAATACGAAGTTAAAAGGAGCTTTCTCCCAAATACCGAGCTAAAGTTCTCCTGGTTGCGCTTGACCCGTTCCATCTCAGGGGTGACAGGGAGGGGAGTCCCCTTGCTCAAGTTCTCTTTGTACAGAATCTGTGTGTATAAAACCAACAATCAGATCAGCCTGGATCCATTGTTTAGGTAGACTTAGCTTTTAAGGTAGGCTCTAAAAGTGTTTTTGCTTGTTTGTTTTCCTAATGACATGAAATAGGCCTAAATAAATTTAAGAAATAGAACAAGTATAGATTACCTTTGGTCATTTCATCACAAACAGTATGAGGTCTGTCTCATACAAAAACAGTGGCATTAATACCCACAGAACTTTCAGATTACAGGCAGGAGTCACTTACTGGATTTGCCAAAAATTTCATTGAGATTTTCTGTAAGATATTACCAAAAAACCCAAATGAACTTTTTGGCCAATCCCCATACATATATAGGTCTTTTCTCAAAGGCAGGGTTAGGATTTACCAAATAGTGCTCAAGTTAACTGAAATTCATATGCATGATGAGCTGTTGGTAATTCTCAGGAGACCAAAAAGAAAGGGATTTGGGGAATAAAATAAATAAGTATTAAAAGCTAAATAAATATTAGCTTTTCAATAACCCTGAAACTATTCCAAAGAAACCCATTTATATCTCTTGTGATACACAAAAAATAGCTGAGCCAAGTAAACTTGTATTTCGGAGTCATTGTGAATTGCTAAGTTGTCTTTGGAATGAAAATGTTCAAGAATCACATTCTTTTAAGAAATGCTGCAAACACAGAATACATCAAACAGAGCCATAGTAAATACAAGCAGAATTCTAGTTAACATTGTCCTTTTGAAGGCATGTTAGATTTTACTTTTGATCTGTGCCACAACAGTTAGAAACATCTACTGTTATTCAAGGATTTGAGGAAGGAAACACTAAGTATTTTAGGTTTTTAAGGAATGTGATCAATAGCTATGTTTTAGGAAAAACAGTTAAAATTTCACACCAGAACTACAATACTAAATTAGATTTGGATTGAAAACTGAGGTAACATTTGGCGTCATTTTCATTCTATGAATTTAGTATTTTTATAGGAAGAAAATTATATATTGGTAATGTGTTAAAAATATTATTTTAAATAAAAATTAAGGGATTTAAAATTTTTCCCCCTAAGAAATACCGAGCTAAAGTTCTCTTGATTGCGTTTGACTCTCTCCATCTCTGGAGTGATAGGTGTTGGGGTTCCTTTCCCCAAATTTTCTTTGTACAAAACCTGTGAGATACAAAAAAGTACCCAAAAGACATTCAAAACAGGCACAAAGATCAAGGAAGAGAGAAAACTGAGGGCAGGGGTGTGTGAGGAGGGAGTTTTAGTGAGTTATATTTAGTAAGAATAATACTTTTACTTGTTACTTCACGTTTTAAAGATAAATTCTGCTAATTCTGGGAATGAAAAAGTACAACAGAAAGCACTGAGTTACAGGATATGAATGTAATGATGAGAAATCTTACGTTAATTGTATTTACAGTATTTCAGATCTACATGGTCACACTGATCAGTCACCAAAAGGGTTAGAATAACATCAGAAAAGTGAGTCATTTTGTGTAAGACTATATGGTCTTGGTCAGGTGGTAACACACACACCACACACACAAAACTGTTAAGATGTTATTTTTTAAAAGAATGATGGATTATTCTAGTAATTTTTTTAAATGGGAAGTCAAGTTTCTTAATTGACGTATTTGTAAATACCGAGCTAAAGTTCTCTTGATTGCGTTTGACTCTCTCAATCTCTGGAGTGACAGGGGTTGGAATGCCTGTTCCCAGGTTCTCTTTGTACATAACCTGTAGAAGATAATTAGAACATCTAAAAAAGTGAAATGACCATGAATCCTTCAGATTTACACCTATAGGCCAGCTATTTGGTGGAAACTCACAGAAAGAATCTAGCTTTCAAACATGACATTTAAGAATAAGGGAAAAAATGCCACAAATATTTATTTTCTCTCTTCAAAGGTAGTTACTACCTTGATGACTGTACTAAGTTGTGGCACTTTTCTTTAGTCAACATTTAGTATCAATATATTCCTAAAATGCATTAAATAGTGCTAATACATTAACAATGAAAAAAATTAGGCATTTCATAACATCTAGTATTAGTCCCTTGAATATAGTAGGTCCACAGTAGGTTATAAATAGGGGGCTTGGTTTAAATTTTTCTAATCATGGGTACTCTTCTTAGAGGGATATTGAGAATTTTGTTTTGTATTTTCTTCAGAAAATTCCTAACTGGTCTTTAGTCTTAGGTACCCCTTAATGTAATGAGACTTGAATAGTTTATTTTTGCAGCAAGAGCAACTTTGTAAATTGTGTAAATTAGTGTTTTTGAACAGGGTTCAAGTGTTCCAGTGTTAATGGAACAAGTGAGGAACTTCCAGAGCCTTTTGGCCTCCTCATTCTACCCTCCCTCACAGTGTTAACAACTGTCCACCTAAAGGAAGGAAGAAATTAAGTGGATGGATTCTATGTTGTACTAGAGCATAGGCTGGGGAGCAACATGGAAAATCTGGGGGTTTGTGTCACAAGTTAATTCCTAAAATCACTGCCACTAGTGCTAATGTCTCTATTTTGCTAGGAAACTATTCAAGATCTTTCACAATCTACCATCTTCGAACAAAGTTGTATTTCTTTACTGGGCAAGGCAATGGAACTGATCATGGACCACGGAACAAAACAAAACCAGAGAAAGGCAAGAAATTGACATCAGAGCGGCAAAGGTGATGCGGGCTGACTTTCCTGGATGAGTGGATGTGCAGTTCTAAATGCAGCTTGTAATCATAGGAGCGAAGGTAGAAGCAGAGAATGCAAAGGGAATGAGGTCTAAAGGATACAGACGACTTGCAAGACAAGTGTTCTCTAATGGAAATTCAATGGGATTGAATGTCCTCCAGTGGCCAAGAAAATCTCAGGTCAAGATCCTCGCCTTTTATCGGCTACAAACTATTTCCCAGACTTCACAGTCTTTGGCTAGTAGCCAGCAACTGCTTAGAAACTGCTTGTGGATGGGAAAGAGTGGCGAGTGGTGTTGGGGGGATAGGGTGTGGGCGGAGGCGGGACTCGCTGGACAGAGGGCAGGAGAAATGTGTGCTAAACCCGCTGTCTCAAGTGTGGCGGGTCTCCCAACATATTCACAGACACTGGACACAGGAGCCTGAAATTCCTGTTCAGAGAACAGGCTTTAGATACACCTTTGTGGGTAAGATGACAGCCAGCACCTTCAGAACACACAGGGCGAGGGGAGGCTATGTAGACTTCACAAGGCTACCGAGGGTCCCCCGGAGAGGGGAGGATATCTTGAGGTACATGCATGTACACAGCTTTTATATTTTATGTTTATATGTTTGTGTAATTAACAAGATCATCTCAGTAACCTTATCACTACTGTCAGCACATTTTAAGAAACTGCACACAGGATGATTAAACATGAAGCCAAGTCCCTTCTGCTCCCTGATTATGTAAAGACAGAATTTCCTTCTCTTGATTTTGCAAATTGCACTGCCCGTCGCAGGGCAGGGAGGGTTGTCCAAGCGGGTAGGAGGAGGAAGGGGTGATGCAGGAAGGGGCCAGCACGGGGAGGGGCCATTACCGAGCTGATGTGCTTCTGTGTCTGCTTGACGCGCTTCACTTCAGGCAGGTCTGGGATGGGCGTTCCTTGTCCAATCACCTCCTTATACTTCACCTGCAGGTATAAAAATGGGAACATGAGCATGTGTTCGGTTAGTCGCCCCACAGTGTGCAAAGTCACGGTTTAAATAGTGGGAATGGGGCTACATTCTGATACTGGGTCAGAGGAGAACCAGGACAAGGACACATGGGTTCTCTCTGATTTCTTTAGGGGTGGGGTCCACACTTAGACTGAAGCCCCTTCTCTTCCCTGAGGTCTCTCATATCTTATGTCACAGTTCATGTGCCCAGGGCAGATACACTCACACACACACACCCAGGAAGGGCCATTATCTGACTCACAAGTGACAAGGAGTCTCTTGATCAAATTTGAGTCAGTCTCCTCTGAATCTTCTTCCAAACTAGGTCTTAGCCTTTGGACATCTTTGTACTGCCCACTTTTAGCAAGAATCCTGCTAAGTCAGTTTAGCCAAAATCTCCCACCCTAGATATCTCATCCTCCTTAATATTTAATCAAATTCCTTACCCTCCAGCCCCAAGGTGAAGTCTGACTACCTTGATCTGCCATTTTAGCCATAATCCCCCCTTTACCTCCTTTTTCCTTCTGAGTAATTTTCCATCCATTGATCTTTTCTCCACCTTCCCATTCTCCCCCATCCCACCCCATCCATCCAGCCCTCATAAAACCCTACCTTCCCTTGTATTCAGAGTTGAGCTCAGTTCTGTACGGAGATCTCTTTTCTTCTATATTGTCCTGAATAAAAATCTTTTTTTTTTACTAAACCACTGTCCAGCTCTGGTTTATTTTGACACAGGGCTCTCCATTTTTCACGTCTAACAAGCCCTCATGAAAACTGCCTCAACACTGCATTATGGGATGTCCCTCTTATTTTGGTGACAAAAGCTTTGAGTGCAGCTCAGCCATCAGTGTGGATGATCACAGGGAGGCAGAAGATACTGAAAATGAGTCCCCAGTGGGTGTCCTTACCGAGCTAATGTGGTCCTGGGTTTGCTTCACTCTCATCATCTCAGGTGTCTTTCCAATCGCCGTTCCTGGTGAGACATCCTCTTTATATAGAACCTGGGTATTCAGAATTAGGACAGTGTCACACAGAAGAAAGGACAACACAACCGTTCCTGGAGAAAGAGTAGGAAACATGGCTTCTGTGAAAACAAAAGACACTGGCGAGTGTTCTTAGGCAAGTGCTGGAGTGTCTTCTGCGCCAGCCCCAGTAACTCAAACACGTAACCACACGCGTCACTTTTCAGACCTGGAGATTTAAGATTATCATACTGTAGTAATACATAATGAGAAAAACCAGAAAATGTTGATTTAAAAACATTTCCAGTGTGAAACACAAGATCCATTAAATAAATATAAAGTCAGTCAGTTATTTGGGGGAAGGATAATAAATCACAGTGTCGAAAAGAAATCCGTCTTCTTGGAGCAAGACAACACGTGTTACTGCCCTGGGATTAAAAGCTCCTTTGTTAGCAGATTTAAATTGTTATTTCTAATGGTCTCTGGAGTGGTGGTTCTAGAGCAAATTATGGGGAATTTTAACAAATAACTGCTAGCATTAACTGAGGAGGTTAGATGTTAATTGTCTGAATCAGCATGAGGCTAGTATATTTTTAAAGAAGAGACTGAAAATATTAGGTTAGCATTAAATGGAGAATAAATAGTAAATATACCGAGCTGAAATTCTTTTGATTTTCTTTAACACGCAGTATTTCTGGTGTGTCTTGAACAACTGTAATTTTTCCTTTACTGTTTTTAAGGTCATACTGGTATTGGAGCTATGGAAAAAGAGTAAACATCTTGTTATGAAAAGAGAGTACACATCTTAAGATTTCAACATTGTTTTATATATTTTTAATTGTTCTATATTGTATAAGGGAAGTTAAAACCTTATATATATATTTTTAAATGTATCTGCCACAGTAATCATAGATAGCCAATGAGAAATTTACTAAGAATTTGAGAGAAAGTAAACTTTTTTTTTTGGAAACTTTAAAACCCTAAAAGTATTTTTGTTTTAATATCTTGCCTAGAATTATCTTGAAAAAGATGTCACCACCTGGAAAAGATGGTGACAGTTCATATTCGAAGATAAGAATTCACTAACAAAGTGTGAGATGATTTGGGACTGAGATAATAAGGTGAGCCCGGAGGAAACTGGAACACACATCTCCTGGGCAGGGGTGGGAGGTGCTGAGGGCAGCTATAGGCTGGATACCTAAGTATGTGTGTGCCCAGAGGCATCCTTCTTTCCCAACCTCAACCCAGGTCCCAGTGAGCTGTGCCTTAGAATCAATAAAAACTCACAAGGCTGAAGTTCTTTTGGTTCTCCCGCACCCTCTGCATCTCTGGGGTGTCCAAAACGGTCTCATAATATGACATGCACTTCTCTGCGTCTTCCTTGTACTTTTTCTGGAAACAGATTCCAAGAAATAAGGATGGTGAACAACACAGGGGTATAGGCCAATGGGACCTATAATAGCCCTTCCTGCTCAGCAGAGAGAGAGTCTTTTTTTTTTTTTTTTTTTTTTAATGTTTAAGGATGTTAGGGAGCTGTAAAGCAGAGCCCCTGGATCAGTGAGCACCAGGCCTCTTCTTTCCAGGAGAACTGAGTCCAGGATCCATTGTCATGACCCATTGTCATTTTGGTGTTGGAGAAGAACTGCGGTGTTGGAGAAGACTTGAGAGTCCCCTGGACTGTAAGGAGATCAACCCAGTCAATCGTAAAGGAAATCAATCCTGAATATTCATTCATTGGAGGGACTGATGTTGAGGCTGAAGCTCCAATACTTTGGCCACCTGATAAAAAGAGCTGACTCATTGGAAAAGACCCTGATGCTGGGAAAGACTGAAGGTAGGAGGAAGGAGGAGAAGGGGATGACAGAGGATGAGATGGTTGAATGGCATCACCGACTCAATGGACATGAGTTCGAGCAAGCTCTGGGTGTTTGTGAAGGACAGGGAAGCCTGGCATGCTGCAGTCCAGCATGCAAAGAGTTGGACACAACTGAGTAGCTGAACAACAAGATTTCAATGGCTAAACTGGCCAAGTGGCCATATGGGGCGGTGACAGCCCCTGAGGTTCCTGGCAGCGACAAAGCGATGCTGTAGTGAACTGGATGGGGCCAGACTATTCAATAGGCAAAACAGAGAAAAGTAGGAGGGTTGAGAGCCATCAGTAAGGCCTCTTGAATGCCAATCCTTGGTTGGTGACAAAGATATTGTCACTGAGCTGTGAGCAGGTATGGTTGGGCTCCTGGCTACAGGGGTGAGCCACCAGGCAGGTCAAACAAGAACTTCCAAGATGGGGCCAGGAAAACTACATTCCCAGGTGTTATGAAGTATAGCCCACTCAAGCAACTACTGCTTTCTAACTCAATGATTAGGAGACAAGCAAAAAACTCTAATTTGGGGCTACTCAAGTAAATTGCAGGTTCCTGATCAGCAGTGAAGATTAAAACAAATGAGGATATATCCTGGAGTATGAAGGACATCATACTTTTCTTTATCTCTCTGTAGGAAGAGAGAGAGTTATCCATTGGGAAGAATCAGGGTTAGACTGTATGGTTAGTGTTGATGACATAATCTCAATCTTGTTAAAGAAACTGATAATCAAATGTGGGTGATCAACTTTGTTTCTTCCAGATTTGCACACAAATTTTACATCTGCATTTTAAGAGACTGATTTTTTAACTATGGGTGGTAACTCACGCCTGTTTGAATGGCCATCATCAGAAAGACAAGCGATAAACAAACGCTGGTGAGGGTGTGGAGAACAGGGCCCCAGTGGGATTGTAAACTGGTTTTGCCTCTTTGGAAAATAGTATAGAGGATCCACAAAAAATTAAAAACACGACTACCACAGGATCCAGCAATTCCACTTCTGGGAATGAATCTGAAGGATATAAAAGCACTAATTTGAAAAGATACCTGCACTTTGATGTTCATAGCATTATTATTCGGAGAAGGCAATGGCACCCCACTCCAGTACTCTTGCCTGGAAAATCCCATGGACAGAGGAGCCTGGTAGGCTGCGGTCCATGGGGTCGCGAAGAGTCAGACATGACTGAGCGACTTCCCTTTCACTTTTCACTTTCATGCACTGGAGAAGGAAATGGCAACCCACTCCAGTGTTCTTGCTTGGAGAATCTCAGGGATGGGGGAGCCTGGTGGGCTGCCGTCTATGGGGTCACACAGAGTCAGACACGACTGAAGCAACTTAGCAGCAGCAGCAGCATCATTATTTATGATAGCCGAGACATGGAAACAACCTAAGCGTCTATCAACAAATGATGGGTGTGTATGTATATATATACACATAGATATATAGAATTGTGGCTGATTTGCACTGCTGTGTGGTAGAAATCAGTGCAACATTGTAAAGCAATTACCCTCCAATTTAAAAAAAGTTGTGCTATATATGTACAATGGAATAATATTCAGGCATAAAAACAAAAAATCCCACCATCTGTGACAAGACATGGAGGGCACAACACTAAGTGAAATAAGTCAGAGAAAGCCCAATACTTGATCTCACAAATGTGCGAGTGTATGATTTCACATATCTGTGGAATCTAAAATCCAAACAAACTCATAGAAAAAGTGGTCAGATTTGTGGTTGCCAGAGGTGGGAGTTGGGGGTGAGGTGGAATTGAGAAAGGTGGTCAAAAGTGACAGACTTCCAGTTATAAAGTAGTAGGGAGGTAATGAATAACATGATGACAACTGTAGTTAATACTGCTGCATGGTGTGTGGAAGTTGTTAAGAGGCTAAATCCTGAGAGTTCTCATCACAAAGAAAATTTTCTTTTTTTGTTTTCTTTTTTTACTATGTGATGGATGCTAATTAAACTTATTGAGGTAATCACTTCACAATTAATATAAGCCATTATTACACTTAATAGCTCAGTTGGTAAAGAATCTGCTTGCAGTGCAGGAGACCCTGGTTCAGTTCCTGGGTCAGGAAGATTTGCTGGCAAAGGGATAAGCTACCCACTCCAGTATTCTTGAGCTTCCCTGTGGCTCAGCTGGTAAAGACTCTGCCTGCAATGTGGGAGACCTGGGTTCAGTCCCTGGGTTGGGAAGATCCTCTGGAGAAGGGAACAGCCACCCACTCCACTTTTCACTTCCATGTATTGGAGCAGGAAATGGCAACCCACTCCAGTGTTCTTGCCTGGAGAATCCCAGGGACGGGGGAGCCTGGTGGGCTTCCGTCTGTGGGGTTGCAGAGAGTCGGACATGACTGAAGCAACTTAGCAGCAGCAGCAGCCAGTGTTCTGACCTGGAGAATCCCAGGGACTTGATAGTCCACGGGATCGCAAAGAGTCAGACATGACTGAGCGACTTTCACAAGCCATTACACTGTACACCTTAAACTTATACAGTGATACATTCAACTTCATGTCAATAAAACTGGGAAAATAAACTAAAAAAATTATGTGATGTATGTGTGTGTTCAGTCATGTCCAACTCTTTGCGGACCCGTGGACTGTAGTCCGCCAAGCTCCTCTGTCCATGGAATTTTCCAAGCAAGAATACTGGAGTGGGTGGCCAATTCCTATTCCAGGGATAAAACCCATGTCTCTTGTATTTCCTTCATTGGCAGGTGGATTCTTTACCACTGGCACCACCTAGGAAGCCCTTAAAAAATTATGAGTGGAACCATTTAAGAGTTCTTCAGTACCTTAAAATTCTCTCCTTTATTTTAATTCTGATATAGGAATCTCAAGTCTAACTCAAACTTGCATCATAGATGAATCCCTTCTTTTTTACTGGGCAAAATTGTGATTTGAAAGAATCTCCTTCACTATTAATGGAAAGACTTGTTCTTTGTGATTGGGGTCAATGTGTGATATTCTGATAAATGTCCTTACCTGGCTTGAAAGGTTCTTGACTTGCTGGGCATGAATGATCTCTGGAGTGTCAACCACAGAAGTGAAATTGGCTTTTTCCATTTCTGCTGATTGCTTATACTTAATCTACAAGAGGAACATCCAATAGTTGGTAAATGTTTACAGTGCACACAACATTCGTTGGCTCAGTTTGAGTATTAAGTGATTAATACTTCTTTTCTAAAAGGATTCATTATTCAAAATAAAAACAAAAGATAAAAGGATTCATTCATTTGCTACTCAACAGTTGTTTTTTCTCTTGTGTTTATAGCTCTATGCTAAGGAGTGAGATTCGGAAAGACAGGTTGAGTCCTAGACTTTCTATCTAGTTGGTTGGGGAGTGAGTGGGGTGAGAGATGTTGTGCAGGGTTTGGGAAAGGAGAAGGAGAGAGATAATCAAGATAGCAAAGCATTGATTGTTTTCAGAAGAGCTGGGAGAAGGACAGATGAGAGCAGCTCTGGCAAAGGTCCCAGATCCTTTCATCAGAACAGATTCCACCATGCCATTATATGCATCTGACCAACAAGTAAGATAACAGAAGGAAAAAGCTGTGTTCTTACAATCACAGCTACTTTTTTGTGTTTTTGTTTTTTTTTTTTTGAAAGACTGACATGGAACAGTCACTCACCTGGCTGGCAATATCTGTAGCATTCCTGGCTCTCAGGAAGTCGGGAGTTTCATTGGCCATGGCATTCAGACCTCTTCCTTTGACTTCCAGCTCCAGATCTCTCTTATATTCTTTCTATAGCAGCATGAAAAGAAATGTTCGCTAACTGTCACAGCAAAATAACAAATGTGCAGAGTGGGGCTAGGCCAAGATAACAAATGTGCAGAGTGGAGCTAGGCCCGCATAACATGCCACCTGCATTGCGAGTGCCACCTCACCACTCCCTGGGCTGGGACAGTGGGGACAGCAGAAGGCCGCTTCAGAAAACTGCCACGCTCACGCCAGAGCCGCCTCCAGGGCGCTTTCTAGCACTCTCTGCTTAGAACGTTCAAGTACAAAGCATATTGTAAATCTGCTTTGGTGCATAAACAATTACACTTAGGTGCCCACCACTCCAGTGGTGTTTTTACTTAAATAGGCACAACAAATGTATCAAGATTAAATCAAAAGCTGCTAGATAAAGAACACGCATAGCCACTACGGAAACAGTTACAAAACAACTCAGCAGAAATCGAGATATTTTATGTAATGATTAATAATCATGTTCAAAAGAGAACCTGAAATTCAGAAACTCTTTATCACTTTTTAAAAAAATGCAGCTTGGCTAGGAAGGAGAAGATATTCTGTTGATCCTGTGCATGAAGTCAGCTGGGTGCCCACCTCGTTCAGGATCTGGGTGGCATTCTTTGCTCTTAGCATATCCGGTGTGTCTTCCATTTCGCTGAGACCCTTCCCACGGATGCTTTCCTCTAGATCTTTCCTGTACTCTTTCTATAGCACAAAATACAAGCAACAGTGCTCACAAGAAAGCCTGGATTGTTCCTCTTTGCTGAAAAGTCCCTCACCAAAATACAAAACAAAAACCTCCTAATTAAAAAGTTACAGTTTAGTCAATAAAATAAAAAAATCAATAAAGGCAGGGTATAAGCTTCATCAGTTAATATCCAATATCAAATAAGAAACTAGAAATTAATAGAATGCTAAGGTAAGCACATTTTATTAGGTATTCAAGTAAAAAATTAGGAGAATTAACATGGGTAATAGATTAGGTGCTAGTATGGAACACATGGGAACCCAACTGGGAACCCGAAGAGTTAGGTGGTGGTGAAAACCATGGGAATACGTTGATGAGTGTCATTAGTGCAGTTATTTGGATCAGGAGGGAGAGGAAAGACCGAGTGGGCACTACCTCGCTGGCTATTTTGGTTGCATATTTGACATGTAATAGAGCTGGTGTGACCTCCAGGCCAGTCAGGTTTCTGCCTTTAATGGACTCTTCATAATCTCTCCTATATTCTTTCTAATGTAAGTAGGAAGGAAAGACAAGAGAGAATGTGTGTTACAACTTATTTCTCAACCGTAGGAGGAAAACAATTACATCTTCTTTCTGCGTATGGCTTCTTGATCTTAGTTCTGCTGATAATCACACGTTTGAAACATGACTTGATTGTTCTGGAAATACCCTGGGCAGAGCAAATTACCCAAGGGAACTTAGAGGCTGAGAGCCTTTGACGGCCTCTCATTTGCCTGTCTACCGCTCCCATGGGGGCTGGCCCTCTGAAAGGGCAAGGACGGATGTGCCCCCAAGACTCTCAATCCATTGTCCTCTCTCTTGATGACACTTTTCTGAAGGCAACAAAAGATTCTGCTTCTGAATTAGAAGTGACTCAGGGGAAGAAAGTAAAAAACCGCTCAGAGGAAGGGGATCTGAGGGCACCAAATGCAAATTTGCCCTTTCTCATAATCTCAACTATTATTCTAAACCACCGAACAAATAAGGTGGATAATGAAGCCTAGAGAGGTTATCAGGCTCTGTTCACTGTTGGGAGGAAGGGCCACCACCTCCCCCATCTCTCAAATCTCTGGATGAGGCTGAATGACTGCGAGGCTTGGAGTAGACTTTGGGACTTGATTTTCGTCATTTTCAATTCCGACAGAATTTGACATCTACAGAAAAGTTGTAAGAATAGTACAAGGAGCTCCTCCAGATGCTTTCCCCAGGTTTACCAACTGTTTTAAACAATTTAAAATTTTCTGTTATCTGGCATTCTACACACCAGAAAGCTCCCCAAACTACTACTTATATTAAAAGCCATTTATCTTTATGGTTGGAGATATGCCCATGGAGGTGAGGCAGAAGAAATCCAAAATAAGCCTGTTTCCCAATGAAGACAGACATTCTCAGTTTCAAAATAAGATTCATTCTTCTCCACTATTGATTAAAATTTTTTAAAATTTTATTTTAGATGCCTCTGCTTACATTTCTAAAATAGGAAATATGACATACTGACTTTTTTGATATTTTGACAAAAATGCTGATTTTAAAAAAAATCTTCCTTTCTGGGACTGGAGGCTTCCTATTAAGAGAACAATTCAAAGCCAACAGTGGGTCTGCATAGAGGGAACTGATTCAAAGAAAAAATCACGTTACATTCAAAATAATGTTTCAGTATTAGAAACAGTTTGCTATGTCCTAATTCTGTGAAAAGGGTAGTTGAGATAAAACATATATGGTAAATGTTTATTATTCAGAACATTTTTTTATATATATAATGTAACCACAGGATTTGAGATATAGAAAAGATTTTGGTAATTATATGTTGAAGAATCTCATCATCCACACCTTTGGGATAACAACAGGCTCAACACTTTTGCGGGTAGAGGTTGTTTGCGTTAGCTTGTTGGTATATTTGCTGTGTTGGGCTTTGTGCAGGACTTACCCCACTCTGCATCTGCTGAGACTCCTTGGCAGTGATGTACGTTGGTGTTTCAAAATCTAGCATAGGCTTCCCTCGTTCCTTTTCGTACTTTTCTTTGTATTTCACCTAGTGATAAAACCCTTATGAGATATCTCTGGCCCATTCTGAGACAGAGACCAGTTTAACAACAGCGTTTTTAATTGATACATTATGTCCAATTGGGTGGCATCTCATCGCCATGCAAAACAGTTTCCTGTCATGTTTCAGAAAGTAGCTTTTTGTCTCGGCCTGGCAGGATAACACCGTAACTGTCTGCAAGGCATGGTCAGGATTTGTGTTCAATTCAAGGAGACAAAAAGATCACTGCGGAACCATCAGCCAAGACAAGCATTAAGACAAGAAAATTCACGGGAAAACTGCCCACAGGGAAGGTTCACCGAGATTTGATGTGTATAGATGTGAATATTTTAGCCTGAGCATCAGCCAATATTTCTAATAAAAATCTCCAATCTTCCCTTCATAAGAACTTTTATCAGGGACCTGGGGCCTTAATAGATAATGCATACAACTTTATTTACATATCAATTCAACTGAGGTAATAACTGGTCACATATTCAATGCTGCCAATATAGATTGGTATGAAAATGAAAGCCAGTTGACTAGTCATTGACTGCATTTCCAACAAACCTGACATTCTCAAAAAGACCCCAAGGCTATTTTACAAATACAAACTCCTCATCCTCATCACAGGGGCTCAGGAATGGGAGGAGCCTACAGATATTCCTAAGTTACACAGGAGGCGCTGAAAGACAAAAGCCTGGGTCACACAGCATCTTCATAGCAAAGTCCAATCTCCGCTCTCTTGCTTATGACAACACGTTAACACAGAGGTCCAGGAACACGGGCTGCTTTACGGGTGATGGACGGCATTTCCAGCAATTCAGCCTTCTTGTTAATGCCCAGTGGGGACGGAAATAGCTGAATTTGTGAAATAGATCATGTGGCAGCAAATTCCTTCCCCGAGTTCTTTCCTGTGAGAATCTTACTTGTATAAATTTTGCAATTTCTTCCACACCTAGAGACCACTTCAGTGGTGACCTGAGCATATCACTCCTCTGCCCCAAATCCTCCAAAGACTCCCTGTCATTCTTAGTAATATTTTCTTTTCTTTTCTTTTCTTTTTTTTAAATATATTTATTGATTTATCTGGCTATGTCAGGTCTTAGCTGCAGCATGCGGGATCTTTAGTTGCAACATGTGGGACCTAGATCCCCTACCAGGAATCAAACCCAGGCCCCCTGCATTGGAAGCACAGAGTCTTAGCCACTGGACCACCAGGGAAGTCCCACTAATATTTTCTAAGGGGTCTGTCTCCCTAGTGATATAATCTTTATGCTTCCAGTCCCTGTGAGTAACCTGAATGACACATCCTGCATGCCTAGGCACTATTTCTCCAGTGTATGTAGATACTGTTATCATTCATAACATGAACATTTGTTTCAACATGTTGCTAAATTCCAAGCCCATAATATCTTTGGGCATTTTCACAAGCAATTGTTGCTACAAGTGTAACTACTGTCCTCTAGGGGAATCCATGAAAACTCTTGACATTATAGGTGAATGTGCAGGAAAAAAGAGAGTCTTGGTCAACTTACGATACTCTGTAATTCTGTGGCCTCTTTGAGATGAAGCTGCTCCAGATTGTCAGGTATTGTGTGGTAGTGACCTTTACTCTTTTCATAGTTCTTCTTGTACTGGTACTGAGGGGAAGGAGGCAAAAAAAGGCACATTGATGGCAAAGCTGCTCCACATTCCTGTTTTTCTCTTTAGGTTGGATATTTACACAGCAGCAGCATCAAGACCAAATGAAAATTAGCGAACACCACATAGGGGGTGAAAAAAACATTTTAAAGGATGAAGATACATGTTCAATACTGTCAGTTAATAAATACAAGGATGTAAGCACTTAGATTATGTGGCTTATTCAAAGTAGGCTTTTAAGAGTGAAAAGTTAAAAGTGAAAGAAACTATTCCAGGTGTTAGGTCTATGTTTTTAGGAGGAGGAAAGGCAGTGGTTAATTGGGAGAAAAAGAAGTTAAAATATTTCCAAACAGAAGCATTTTTATAATCTGAGAGGTGCTGCAGTCAGTGGCGCGCTGGTAGATTAATATTGTCATTTGGAAGAATGCACTCAGAGGACAGACACGCTTTCAGTAGCGGAGAAGGAGATGCATGTGACCTCAAAGAAGGAATTTAGCTGTACATGGGTGAAGCAAGCTGTTTTTGGAACAAACGATTTCGCTTACAGAACTGGCAAGGTGACTTGTATTCAAGACATGGTTCATTATTAGAGATTCCTTCATGTCAGTCACAGGTTTGTGAAGTTTCTTCAAATCAGCCTTATACTTAACCTGTGCCACAGTAAGGGGAAAAAGGAAATCATATAAATAGGAAATGGAAAATGGTACTAATGAAATCATAATACGATATCTCATCCTGAAACAAATGCTGGAAATGGTGATTAAAAAAAAAAAAAACCATACTCATTTACAATAGCCAAAAACGGGAAATAAGTATCCATTGACAGATGAAGGGACAAACACAGTGTGATAGATACATAAAGTGGCATACTATTTAACCACAGATGGAATGAAGTTCTGACATACGCTACACAGCACGGACGAACCTTGAAAACACTGAGCTAAATGAAATAAGCCAGACCAAAAAAGGACCCATAATACATGATTCTACTTACATGAAATCTCTAATAGGCAAACTTACAGGGGCAGAAAGTAGATTAGAGCTTACCAGGGATTGGTGGGAGAGAGAAATGGAGAGTTATTGCTTAATAGTTATAGAGTTTGTGTTTTGAGGTGATGAAAAAGCTTTGGAATTAATAGTGGTATTTGGACAACATTGTAAATGTAATTAATGCCACTGAATTACATACTTAAAAATACTTAAAATGGCAAATTCACATTATATATTTTACTACAGTTAAACAAGCACATACCTCACTTGCAAGAGTATTAGCATCTTTCATGACTTTGTAGAGCTGGCTGTCTTTTGGATTGTATTTTGGTGTCTTGCCCTTCTCTTTGTTGAAATTTTCTCGGTATTTAACCTAATAGCAAATGCAAAAATCCAAATTATTCCTGAATGTCAGTTTATTTGAAGGCTGAGGAACAGGGGAAATGTAAATGCAAAAGAATATGTTACACATAAAGTGATCATGTAATTTATTATCCAAATTAGGCCACTTTTAAGAGTAAAAGGGAGCATTATTAATAATTATGCAGGGACAACAGGCAATTGAGTATAAGAACAAATGACACAGTATTTGTTTTGCTCATTTTTATATTATTCAGAGGATGAAAGATTCACTTCCTTTTGATGCAGGACAAAAATGCATGGGAAAAGGCTTCTGGCTAAATTCAGAGACATGATCTAATATATTTGATTTGAAGCATTTCAGTCCTCCTAACTAGCAAAACCAAAAGCATTTTAGGTCTATTACCAGGAGTTCAAAGAGGCTTTATAAATGATCAAGATAAGTGAGAAGTAAGGAATCTGTTGACTTTAAGAGAATTTATTATTTTGTACTTTAGCTTTATCATTTTAATTGGCAAAATATTGGCATAACTTTTGAGTAAAAGAACAGAATTTGGAGGTTAATGGCTTTGATATAATTTCAGGTTAGAAGGAGGAAAGAAGTGAGATAAATTTAACATAAAGTGAAAAATAAGATTAAATATATTTTACTTGCAGGATATATAAAAGAATATGCAAAGGATTAAATAACTTCAATTTAAAATATAAGTGCAATGCCTGGCACTAATAGTTGCTTAATAAATGTGATTTGATTGATGAAGGAAAGAGACAGTCATAATGCCTAAGCAAAACAGCTAAAGATGAGATTTACTTACAGGAATATTCGACAGAATAAACTGAAAAAGTGACAGAAACACTTCCTTATTGAAAGATAGACTGATCCCTTTGACACTAGGATTAACACCAGAAATAGAACCCTACTAGTTACTTATTCTGGGCGTCCCTGGTGGCTCAGATGGTAAAGAATCTGCCTGCAATGCGGGAGACCTGGGTTCAGTTCCTGGGTTGGGAACATTCCCTGGAGGAGGAAATGGCAACCCACTCCACTATTCTTGCCTGGAGAATCCCCATGGACAGAGGAGCCTGGCGGGCTACAGGCCATGGGGTTGCAAAGAGTTGGACCCAACAGAGTGACTAAGCACAGCACAGTTACTTATGCTAGGAAGAAAGAAAAATAAGCTCTTTCTAGATGTTAGCCAGCTAACGGGGCAATATTTGATGCTCTGGGACACCTAGAGTTTCTGCTGTTGGTAAAACGAAAGACTTGCTCATTCACAGTTGGCACACCAGGATCTGGTTGCCCAGATATTCCGCACTGTAGACACTTAAAATCAGTCCCCTCATGCTTCGTCACCTTACCTCCCCACAACTTTCCCCATCCAGCAGAACAGGCACAACAGGAGGCCACTCAAGTGCTAAGAACAATGAAGTCTGTCACATTACAGGAAAAGCATTCACAGTGCTAAGACTCATTTATTTTGAATAAATCTCCAGTGAAAACGCACAGACAAAATAAGCATGCAGAGCAGTACAGCAGGATGCAGGCACACTGAGTCAGACACACAATGGAGGAAGCAGAAACAACAGAACAGAAAAACAACATAAAGAAACGCTACGGTGGCCCTTCTCTGAAAGGAAATTCACTCCCCAAATAAAACGAAAAGCCTGCTAAGGAATGTCAGAGGTGGTGAGCTGGTGTCTGGGCCAAGAGAAAACTTCTCCTAAGGATACAGAAACCCTAAGAATAGGGCTGATCCCAAGAGCTGATAAACACAGAAAAGCAAAGTCAGGTAGATGTGCAGAGGCAAGACTGGGGAAGAGAAAATGCAAAGGCCCACCTCTGATGCGAATAAAATCCATTTCTTTAGAAGAATGCTAAAACCCCTCTATCTTTTAGAAAATAACTCACGTCTGAAAAAAGTACTTGAAGAGCAGCTTTCTACTGGCCTTCAGTTCCTTTTTCTTCTGTTAATTTTAAGCAGATTTAAATTTCTAAGTTTTTAATTAAAAAGTTATGCCTCCTCTTTCCACAAGGAGGCCCCACGCAAATGCAGTTGAGCATAACTACTGCCAGGAATATGAGCCACCATGTCCAACCTTCCTTTTTGACGGAATCTTCTTAAGTACTACTCTATTTTGCATGATAAGGACACATATCAGATTCAGGACTTCAAGAATTCTTAGAAAGGTGTGGGATTAGGTGGAAAGTACAATAAAGCCACATTCGTGCGGCACATGGAATAGGAAAGCCTTCTTTCTCTTGTTTACCAGGGAAACCTGAGATGCAGCTGTGCAGCGTCACATTGCAAATGGCACCATCAGTGTCCATAACCCCAGCAGGCTCAGAGAGTGTGGGAAAGACGTTTGCAAGCAATTATTTCAACGTTCAATTGAATACAAAGATCTAACATCCAGTTCTACTTCTTTGCAGAGACTTGAACAGGACAATAATATTGGCGCTTCTAAAGACTGAAGAGCAGGTTCAAGAATTAGAACATTTCTTGCTATTGAGACTATAAGACATAGAGTGAAAGCTACAAATGAAAACATTTTGAGCCGTTTATACTGTTGATTTGGAGTACGTCTGAACTGCAAGACCACAGTAAATAACCAGTCTTAAATGTATTAAATGCTAACGACAGTCATCAGCGGAGACTTTCTTTCTGTGGTTTATCTTCATCTGAGATAAGATGCCCAGTCTATGTTCACTTCATCCTTTGATCAGTGTCAGCAGCCTAGAGAAGTTAGTAGACCATCTCAAAACTACTCTACCTTCCTACTCTGGAGGTATGTTCCAGGGGGAACGTTTCATGCAGGAAAAGATAGGTGTGTGCAAAAGTATATCCCCTGACAAATTCCCACAGCATTCTACACATTCCAACACGAGACCAACAGAAAAAGAGTGCAACTGGGTCAGTCCCCTGACCAAGGCGAAGATGGTAGACAAGAGAAAGAGGAAGACGGAGATACAGGCTTGCTGGTGCTGGTCTTACATCACTGATGAGCACACTAGTTTTCTTAAGCTGCCTCATGATAGGAGTGTCATAAGATGCGGCGCCGTGCCCGTGACCTCTCCTTTGGCCTTTGATGTATTCCACCTAGAGTGCCAGCAAGACAGCAAAGTCAGAACGGGCAGGGACCACACAGATGGGGTCTCCTGGACCAGGGGCCACGCCAGGACGCCGTCAATCCTGAGGAAGCCTTCCCAGGAAGTAATCCCAAGAAGGGAGCTCACAATACCACCTGGTCGGGTGTCATTCTCCACATCACAGGATTCACCTGAGGTTAGAAATACAGGCCTTGCTATTTTCAAAACCAGCAAAGTCTTCAAGATTTCAACTTGTTTTTAACTTGCTAATAATATGAACTTGGTTAAAAAATACATTAAAAGTGTTTTAAATTGAAAAGTTCTTGTTACATTTTACTATTCTTAGAGATTCCACTACTTTTTGTGGGTGATTTCATATCTTTGTCTCAAGTATTTATACCATTCCATTAATTTGTAATAAAAATACTGCATTGGCATTTTAAAAATAAAACCTTAAAAAATCATATTTGCTTATCGTTAGACATCTGAACTTTTTGTCTCTTCATAATTCCCATTTCTTGTCACCTGATGTTACTATTTGTATTTTCCAAAAGATTGGGATTCCATGTTTGGCATTGCTGAAAGGCATATGTACAACCACCAAAGGTATCCTAAACCTATTTCTTCAAACAAATACTTGAGAAAACAGTAAAGAAGAAGATAAATATTTAAGAAAACAAAGAGGAAGGCAGGGTCTCAGAACAGGAGGAGAAATAAGATCCTTGAGCTTGTCTTTCTGGAGTAAAGCTTGCTCTCTGAAAGATCTGGTGTTGGTCATGGAGTCTCTGATCTAATGTCCAAAAACTTGTCATAACTCAGGAGTATTCTACATAATTAGTCTAACAAGGGAAATTAGGTAATGGGACAATCAACTTTGGGCACATTTCTGAGTCCACCTTCTCACTAAGATGGAATCTGCTAGCATCAGGCATTCCCCCTCAGCTCCCTGTGCGTACCTCAATCAGACACAACCCCAAAATGTAACTATTTATCCACAGACATAGAGTCTGAGGACATTTATTCCCCCTCGTTCCTAGCCCAAGCTTTCAATATATCTTTGTTAAATAAAAAAGCTAAAGTGACTGCATCTGATAGAAATTTTCAAAGCCTTTCATGATATAATTTTTAAAGCCCTGAGTGCTATCAGAGACCCCGTATCTCTTTGATCACTAATACTGCACTTTCATTCTGGGAATCACTCCTTCCTGCAGGGTCTCTAAGCATCTCCTCACAGTAGAGTGGCTGCTTGCCCATGTGTGTTACCTGGCTGCTCAGCTTGGCTGCCTTCTTGGCCATTTCAATATCGGGGCGACCAAGCATGCTGAGCCCATGGCTGCCTTCCTTGCGGTGCTTGGCTCTGTACTCCACCTGAAGCAAAGAAAAACAAAACGGACAACATGCTCTAGGTGGCCTGTGCCTTGTACTGCTTGCTCGCGGTGCATGGTGGACTGGCAACGTTTTAACCACCCACTTACCTCGCTGGCCTGTTTGGCAGCCTGCGTGGCCTTCTTGATGTCTGGCCGATCGGCCACTGTGGTGTAATGCAGGTTTTCTTTTGCATCTTTTTTGTAAGCGACCTTCATTTGGAGAAAAAACATTGGCTCATTTGAGAAACAGACTTTCTTTCTGAAAGGAACCTTTCTGATTAAAACCAAATCAATCCCACCACCATATATCTTAAACCACCAGATATAGAAATTAGGGTGACCACTGGGCCCAGCCCAGCGTGCACCAGTGTGGGATCCCCTGGTGGAGGTGGGCCCCAGAGAGTGAGAAGAGGAACTCACGTTACTCTGCTTCTTGGCCACGTCCATGGCGTGTTTCACATCTGGGGGCTCCAGCATGATGGAGTAGTTGGATTTGCCTTTCTCCTTGACAAACTTCTTCTTGTAATTTGTCTGAAAAGAGCCAGAATTACTTAGGTGAGGAGGGGAAGCCGGGAACAGAATTGTTTTACTTGAAGAACTGTGAGAAGATCTCAAGGAAAAATCCATGGTTCCCTGTTTTGGTGTCATTTTGGAACTGGGGTGTCTTGCCCGTATTCTAGTTCTTCTCTGTCATTTTTGTCCTGGAGCCTGACATTGAGCCACATACCAGTCTTTAAAGAATGAATGACAAGCAAAGCAAACTCTTTCATTCATCTTTTTAAAATAAAGGGAACCTTATAAGGCTCATAAATACAAATTATTAAATATATGATTTATTATAAATACATGATACAATAATAAATACATGATTATTAAAGCATTATCCATGAGGATATAGTGGGCAGAGATTAGGGAGATATGAAGATGTGATTTTGATTCTCTAAATTGTTTAGCAGTTTAAGGAGAAGAGAGATGATGAGAAAGACAGATTTTCACTATCAAAGCTTCCTCCCTTTATTACCACTAGGGTAGTGATATCCTCAGTGCCAGACAAGACATCCTATGGTAAAACCCATATCTGCCACAGTTGCCAAAACTGGAAAGTCAATAAACATTGAGTCTTTATTATTACTATTTTTGGTTGCGCCATGTGGTATGCAGGATCTTAGTTCCCCGACCAGGGATCGAACTCTGCATTGGGAACACGGAGTCTTAGCCGCTGGACCACCAGGGAAGTTCCTATTGAATTGTCTTTTAAGCCAGTGTTCAAAGTTCACATATAGGTACTGGCTGTAAAGAGTGAAGTGACGTAAAAGAAAGTGTGTGTGAGGAAAAACATGACTTTGAGTCTTTTGCTGGATGCTAAGATAAAGTGGCACTGCTGTGGCCAAGAGTCCTGGGGCTGGTCACTCACATCACTGACATTCTTGGTCACTTCTTTGACATGAATAGTGTCCCGGGTCTCTGGCAGCGTCGTGTATGAACCCTGCGCCAAGTGCTTCTTCACATACTGCTTGTACTTGTTCTGGGAAAGCATAGAGAGCTTGTTACAGCGCCGGCCTGGGGCATCAGCCCAGGACAGAAGGCGAGCATATGGGCTGCCGGAGGGGTACCTCGGACACCAGGCTGCTGACTGTCTTTGCCAGGAGGATCTGTGGCGTGTCAGGCACGGCATGGCAGCTTCCTCTTTCCTTGACGTGTTTCTCTTTGTATTTCAGCTGCAGGGGTGAGAAAAAGGCATTTCTTCAGCTCCTCTGAGTCCCCTGCATATTTTTTATCAAGCTCCTGAGTTACTAAATAGAGCTGGGAGAGTAGTGTCATTGACATAGTTAGAAACATTAAACTCAGTATAAGATTTGATGTTTAGAAATCTTGGGAAATACCAAAAAAGGATTTTCTTTTATCTCGTGCAAGCTGAGGCTTTAATAACAATCAGAATGAACGTTCTGATGAATCTTCATATATGCAGCTTTAGTTCAGAGCACTTTGAAATGTCATTGGACCCTCCCCCAAGCCCTGGGAGGCATTATTAGTCCTCCTTTCCAGCTGAGGAAACAGGAAGCATAGGAAGAGTGTGACCCCATGAAAATGAATATGTTGTCTTATAGAGTCCAGCCAGGCCCTCAGATCCCCAGTTCTGGCTGGGAGGGCTGGCTCGTGGAGCCTCTGTATCAGGCCCGGCCACCTGACTGTAACAGCTTCCCGCTGCTGCCACCCTGCTCTGCCAAGTCACTGCTGTGGACTGGGGTCAGCAGCCCTCCTCAGTCCACAGGGTGCCCAGGGTGCCCCTGGGGACTGGGCTGCAGAAGACAGCCCTGCGTGAGGCTAGGCCTCTGGGAGGGGACCGCATGCTTACGTCACTTTCGATTATAGAATTCTTCAGGGCCAGCACCATGTCTTTATCATCCGTGACGGAAAGCTTGCAACCCTTGAGGTACTCTCGGTCCAGCTTGTATTCAAACTATAACAGAAGAAAGGCAGAGGAAGCTGGAAAAGGGTGCCAGGCACAGGAGCAAGATGGTATCTGGTTAAATTCCTAGGGAGTCTTCTTGAGAGCACTGTGAGGATTTGCTGCCAGGATCGGGGCAAGGCTTTCCCGGCTGGGTCCACTGCAAGCTGGGCTCCTCCTCGCCAGCCCCCAGGCCAGGACAAAGCTTTCCTGGTCCTCCCGTGCCTCCCTCAAGAGCCATTGGTGTTTGGGCTCAGCCATGTGAGACCAAGCTGTGTGGCCAGGCCTACTTCCTGAGCTTGCCTTTCACACTTCACAACCCTCCTGTCCTTCTTGGATCTCAAATGAGCTAGGGTTAACACAGCGACCGTGGTAACTATGGATAATGAGGGACGTTTCTGCCCTGGGTATGTCATGCAGTTCTATCTCTCTTATCTCACATCGCTCTGCTGCAGGGTCGACTTAGCAGCCTGGATGAAGTCTGGGCGGTCAGGGGTCCATTTCCAGTAGGCTTTGGTGGCTTCATACTGCTTCTTGTAGTCCAACTGTTTTTAAAAGGATAGAAACAGGTCAGTTCATTAAATGGCCTGAATTCACAACCACAAACGCAGCACAGAGGGACTCAGCTTGCATTTTAACATTTAACAAATCATGATTCTTTATGCAAGAAGACAGCCCCAATTAAAATTTCTATACAATTCACGCAACTAGTTTTGTCATCCTATGGGACCTCTTGGCCTCAAAATAGAAGCTAATAATTTTTAAAGGTTCCAGATGAAATGATCTTTCAAACTAACTCTGCCAGGGCAGTTTAATTATTTTAAGTCAAGTACTTTTAACTTCTAACTAAATTTCAGACAACTTTAAAAAAAGTATTAAACACTTTTCATTTTCTGCCAGGTACTTCTCAAAGTGCCTTACAAATATTAACTCATTTAATCTTCATCACAACTTCATGAACTCAGCAGCTGAGGAACTGTCTAGAGGAGCTAAGCAAGCTGCCCAGGTGAGACAGCTAGTGAGCAGTGGAGCTGGGGTTCAAACCCAGGCAGCCTGACTTCAGAGGGCTTGTGTCCTTGCCTGGTTTGCATTTGAGCTGGAGGACTGGCTACCTCAGGCTGAGTCTGAGGAATACAGTGTATGTAATTTCATTTGAGTGTCCTTGCCCTCACTATCAGCCACATTTCTTCACTCTTTTTGTCTCTCCTTTTTCTTGGTCAAGGTATCATTTGTGTACAATAAGATACACATGCTTTCATGTATTAATTTTGATCAAATTTTTTCCATTTCATTGTGAAAATTTCAAGCATATGAAGAGTTGCAAAAAAAAAAAAAAGTTGCATGAATCTTACAGAGAACACCCATATACCCAGCACCTAGATTCTACAATGTACATTTTACTGCATTTGCTTTGTCCCACATCTATGCTGCTACTTTTCTCTCGGTCCATTCTCAGGACACCTGTAAGCTCCCTGTCAGCCCCTAAAGGCATTTCAGTTTGCTTGCCCTAATAAATACAATTCTCTGTGGCACTAGTGGTCACAGCTTGGATTTTATAATCTTTCATTATATAACCACATATATTTTTAAGAAGTCAATACTTATCTAAATGCACAAAAATGTGTCTGTGGTTGAGGCTTTAAGATGCCCCATCACACACAAAGAAGAATCAGCACAGAGAGATGTGAGCAGGAGGAAGGTCTAGGTCAACTCCTGACAGCATCAAGCAGCTCAAGTGTTCTCTTTTTTCAGAAGAAGCAGGCTCCAGAGTTTGAGGCAGGAGAAATACAAAAAGACTGGAGACACTTTTAAAAATGTAACCTTCATTTCAGAATTAAACTCCCATTTCTCAGTCTCCTGACACAGCGGCTGAGTGGGTACAATATCCCTGGGCCATCCTTGCTCTTTTCCCACCTTTCCCTGGTGAGAACCATGGGAGCATTTAGAGGTCAGCGTTATCACGCATGCTCCAGGGCCCAGCCCTTGATCTGGAGTCACTAGAACGCAACCACCTGAAGTGATGCCTAAAGAGGCCATGTGTGCTGCAGAAGCTGATGAACCCCTGTTAGATTTGGGGACTTACATTGGTGTTGACTTTATAGGCATCCTTGGCTGCTTTGATATGAACAGCATCTGGCTCAATGGTACAGTTGGACTTAGTTCTCTGGTAAACTTCTTTGTATTTCAGCTGCAAGAGGAAACACAGGTGAATTTTTTTAAAGCAGCCACAAGTGTCTTAAAAAAAAATTAAAACTGTAACTATAGGACACAATGCTTCTTAAGACTGAATACATCTGTTGTGAAGAAATGATGCACCCATCGCATCTAGCAGACTTTGACTTATCCTGTCTCAGATCCTAGAGTCTGTCCCTCAGGACACACTGCATCTGTTCACTGAGCCACCATAGAATTTATGTCCTCTGAGCTTGTGCTGTAAAGAACAGCTGGAGAGCAGTCTATGTGTTTTCCCTTCCCCAAATCAGAAACTCCAGAGTTTAGAACATCTTAAAAACCACTGATGGAAGACAAGACTTCCCCCAGTGGCTCACCCGAATGGGATCAGGCGTGTCCCCCTTCCACACCCTTGGAGTTGTAGCTGTTATCATGTTATGCTGTAATTATTTATCTGTCTATTCTTTCTACTGAGCTGACTCCTTGGCGGGCAAAGTTGTGCACCATTCATTATTTCATTCCTCGCAGCAGGCACTTAACATACAACGTATGTGCTCAGTCACTCAGTCATGTCTGACTCCTTGCAATCTCGTGGGCTGTAGCCTGCCAGGCTCCTCTGTCTATGGAGTTTGCTAGGCAAAAATACCAGAGTGGGCTGCCATTTCCTCCTCCAAGGATCTTCCTGACCTAGGGCTGGAATCTGCATCTTCTGCGTTGGCAGGCAGATTCTTTACCACTAGTGGCACCTGGGAAACCCCCAGGGAACCAAATGCCTGATGAATCGATGTACTGATGAATGAATGCTGTCATCACTATCGCCATTGCTAGTGCCACCACTAGTGAGTTTCGGTGGGAGGGGGAGAAACAGGGAAGGCTTAGCCTCTGTGAGCCCGACTGGTCATTTTTTCCACCTTGAGCCTGGAATTTCTAGCTTCACCCATTTTTGCTCCTTTTAAATTTCAGGGCCCTGGGGCCTTATCTGGGCCTTCTCACTAATTATTGCAGAAGGATCTTAGGTCTTAACATGGTTAAATCTGAAATAAAACTGTCCAAAGGAAGCCACGGTAGTGCTTACTAAATTTGCCTGATCATGTGAATCACAGTTTTCTGTGCTTTTTCATAAATGTAGCAAATCAGTAGCTTTAGGGCTCAGGCCTGGACACCCATATTTTTCATCAGTTTGGGTTATTGTTATAATCAGAAAGCTTAAGGAAATGGATGCAGAATTGCTTCATTTTTTTTCCCCCAGTGAGAGAGAATGGGCTGCTCCACATAAGGCATCTACCTTATAGATGTTTATGAATACCCAATGTTCATGTTTGAAGTGCCAAAACTTATTTTATATGAAAAATATAATAAATATTTTTCAATGATTTATACATTTCTGCCTTCATAAACAGTGCATGGATATATTTAACATTTTTCTAGGCAACTCAAAGTCAATAGCGTGAACCCATTTGTTTATCTACCAAAGAACGCCTCAGTCAAGGCTTTGGGGTAGGGATTCCACAGTTGCTTTTAGTATTCCTTATGATGCCCATAAAGCCATGGAGTTCTTTAAAATATTAATCTATTTGTTACCCAAAATGCACGGAGATCAAACCAGTCAATCCTAAAGGAAATCAACCCTGAATTTTCACTGGAAGGACTGATGCTAAAGCTGAAGCTCCAATACTATAGCTACCTGATATGAGGAGCTGACTCATTGGAAAAGACCCCGATGCTGGGAGATTGATGGAGGAAAAGTGGGGGACAGAGGATGAGATAGTTGAACGGCATCACCAACTCACTGGACATGAATCTGGGCAAACTCCAGGAGACAGTGAAGGATAGGGAAGCCTGCAGTCCAGCAAAGAGTTGGACACAACTCAGTGACTGAACACCACCAACCAAAATGATGACAGTTTCCCACCATGGAATCTAGCTATGTGTATCAAAGTATATGGATATAATTTCTACTCAACGTATTAGGATTTAATGGCTACCTTGTTCCTCTTAGCCGAGATGAAGCTCATAGAGTATTTATTAATAGAGTTTATGGCCCGCTGCATTTTTCAACTGGTCTCAACAATATCCTCCTACGCTACATGCTTTTCTGCAATGTGACCTTCCCATTTGTTCACCCAGAGGCCTGTGTCTCTTCACCCCTTGAATCTAGGTGCATACTGTGCCCAGCAAAATAATGCAACAGTGGCTGTGTCAGTTCTAGGAGTAGCCCTTAATGGGTCTGGAATCTTCTACCCCAGCCTCTTAGGACACATCCACCATGCTGTGAGACAGCCAAACCACAAAAGCCACGTATAAAGCTTCCTGTCTGTACCTGAGTGCCCTGAGTGCCCAGCCAAGCTGCGATCAGGCGCCAGCGCTGGGAGCAAACAATGCTTGGCTGCTGTGGCTCTCCTGAGCTGCAGCTGTCTGCTAGCACACTTAATAGAGCATCTACTCAGCTATGCCCAGTCAGCTCACAGAATGCTGAGCGGAAAAAGGAGACTGCTGTCTCAAACTGCTACAATTTAGATTGATTGTTACACAGGTATAGATAATTGGTCCTGGATTTGTTAAATCACATTAGAAAGAGGCCAAAGTGAGAGGGGCTGCAAAGCCATCCCAGTACTTACATCACTGACTTCATCTTTGACCTTCCGGACATGTAGCAACATGGGTGTGTCGTGAATTGTGGTGTAGCCTCTGGGTTTCGCTTTGTTGTATTCCAACTTATACAGTATCTGAAAGAGATGTCAAGGCAGAAAGAGCCAAATTTATGCATCTCAATTTATATTGTGATGTATGTAAAAATATAAAGGGAACATTGTTGCTTTTGTCATTGAGTATATACAAAGGATTCCCATAAACTCATCAGGTTTTCATGCTTTCTGCAAACGCTCCCGTGGCTCTACAATGGGGTATCTGCTAATTTGGCTGGGATGACTCTTTACTCTAAAAGAAGAGTCCTGAGCAGAGTAGGACATTCAGTGTCCCTACCTCCCTCCCATTAAATGGCAGTAGAGTCTTCCAAACAGGTAACCATCTAAAATGCCCTTCCACATTTGCAAATACCCCCAAGGTCAAGAAACCACTCAGAGGTCCCTGTACTTACATCACTGATTTGTTTGTTGACTTTTGTAGTACGTAGGTGTTCTGGAGTATCCACAATTGAGGTAAACTTGTCCTTTGTTTTTTCATAATTCTTTCTGTACCTGATCTAAATTGCAGAGGAGAAGAACAAGTTAACTTGAAGTAGGAGAGGGCCTTCAGGGACTCTAGCTTTCCTTTTGAGACAGTCCCATGGAAAACAACAGGATTATTATATAAGCCATAGATATGGGGAATGATGCCATGCTTTCATATTAAATCTTTTCGATAGCAATTGGGTAATAGAGTGAGAAAATTATAAGAAGAAGAAAATAATAGTTTCCAGATTTTTTATCCAAGTGGAAACTGAGCCCCAGAGAGGTTAAGAGTATAAGCTAAGGGCATGTGTAGAGTGAAATCTCAGAGCCAGGCCTAGACCCATGCTCTCTGGAGTCTGACAAGTAATGATTCACTCACAGTAAGCTGTATCAAATATATAATCTCTTAAGCTATATTTTCATATCAAAGATGAAACATGAAAAAAGTGAATACATACAGTTCAAAGCAATTATTTTAAAAGACATTCACTTTTGAAACTTTCAAGTCATGATTTTTTTTTCATGCACATAAGCAATTTCAAGCAGACACAAAGAGCGCAGCAAAATTCCAGGCACAACTATCCACTGATCATATCAAGAGGAAGAGAAAAGTTCAGGCAAATAGTATGTCCATAGGAAGGCATCCTCATTTCATGTGTGGGTCTGATGTCAGACTAAAGTGATAAAATAAGTTCCCAATACAAAAGATTGATTAAAAACTTTTGGCGGGTGGGGAAATGATGGCATTTTATTAACATTGTATCTGGTAGTTAGGCAATGACCACTGTTTTTTTTTCTGCTTCAAATTTACCTTTCAACATATGATGGAAATGTGGTGGAGTGTGCTTCAGATGACCTTGTAGGAAGGCAAGGTGATCAGCAGTATTGTTAACATGTGTTCGTGAGGACAGATGTGCTGAAATAACCTAACGAATACAGCATCAAACACAAGAGGGGCCATGAATATGTCCAATATTTAAAGAGCTGCACCATCATCCTCATCTCTTCAAAATGGTGCAGAGTAGTCATTAGAGAGCAATGTACACATTGGATGAAAATTTTACATACTCAGAGCTTTTAAATACTGTCGGATTTAAGTAAGATCCTTATCTCTAAGAAATCTACTTCTTTGGGGCACACAGTGAGAAGCATAAACTAATGTCGCACCGATTTGGAAACCCTTGGCAGTGTGAAAAAGCCTGTCTTGCTAGGAGTTCCAAAGGTGTCAGAAGACGCAGAGATGCTGGCCGCTGTGGCGCTGCACTCGGCCGCATCCAGAGGTGATCGGCAGGGAGTGAATGTTTATGCAGCTTTGTCATGTGAAACCAGCTTGGGCAGGGGCAGGGGCAGGAAACCAGGGGAAGCTCAGAGATGAATGCCCCAGGGCTTCCCAGTCTCCTCTTCCCATCTCATCAGACATTACCTGGCTCCACATGTATGTGTTGTAGAGGGCAGTCAACATGTCTGGACGCAGGATTTCATTACATCCTTGTTTCAGAAGCATCTTGGCACTAGATTTATATTTTCTCTGTTCATGCAAAGAGCAGTGAAGCACAAAAGAGACTTATGAAGACAGAAAAGAAGACGGCTCTATATCCCGGTCACCTCTGAGTGAAGAGATGTAGGCGTACACACTTTGTGTTCTCATGTGTACGTGTGGGTGAAGACACCAAATGCATTATAATGCCAAACAGGCTGACTGTGAATTTGCCGCTGACCACCATAGCCTTTGTGAATGGGCAACAACGGAGCTAGACCCACCAAAATTGCCTCATAGAAAAGGTGACATCATTGGAGTAGAAAAATACAGTAAGGAGTTCTGTCTTCTTTCCATTAATTTGTTTGTTTCTGCATTTGCACATTAATTTGCACTTTGGACCTGCAGTTGGCACACGGGCCATCCAGAAGGATGAAGGGTGGAAGGACCCAGCTGTGCATCGCCTCTTCACCACAGCACACGTGAGGACACAGAGCAGAGACTGGCACACTCAAAGAGCTCGTGGGCTCTTTGGGTGGCTAGACAGATACTCTGGAACAGAACATCCCAATATCATAGGCAGAACCTATGACATCCTTGCAGCAGACGGGACGACATCTCATGAGAAACTGGAGCGCAGTCCTGCTTGGCCATCCAGGCGGCCCCATCACAGTACCTGACTGATCTGGTCGCCTGCGATCTTAGCCAGCAGATGTCTAGGCTCATCGACTACCAGGTGG
The DNA here is from genome assembly GCF_016772045.2 of Ovis aries. Classification (NCBI taxonomy): domain Eukaryota; kingdom Metazoa; phylum Chordata; class Mammalia; order Artiodactyla; family Bovidae; genus Ovis; species Ovis aries. Next base: position 158,001,645 of record NC_056055.1, on the reverse strand, counting down.
TATTTATCTTTCCGCTGCTCATAATCAGCTCTGTATTTTTTCTGCTCAAACATCATATCAAATTATAGCAAGAGTACAATTTCAAGGCTGTATAGAAATGTCCCAAGATAAACACTTCAGAGAGCCAGAAATGTGTCCTTTCTAGAGGTGGGCTCCCAAAGCATCCAGGGTAATGAAAACAGGAAGGCAAAGAGAGTTAAACAAAGGAAGATCACCTGGAGAAGGCTGGGGCTTGGGCTAGACCAATTATGACACCCAAGTGGAAGCACCTTGTGCCTAAAATGTCCCATCTTTATATATGATGTCAATAGCAATGTTGGTTTTATGACATTCTATATTGTATTTATAATAGGGCACTGACAAGCTATAGGCTTACTACTCAATGCTGGTAGAATCAAAAGCATATTCATGGACACATTCTAATGCTAGTTAATTTAATCTTATTATAAAAGAGACCTGGAAATACTTCATGAATTAGAAAAATAGAAACAAAATGTATCAAGACTGTCTTCCTAAGAAGTTACTGACAGTAATTGTTCAGAGTCATCCCACCTTGAAATCTACTGAAAATAAAGCAAATTTATTTATTAATTTTTTAAAGCAAATTTAAAAACAAAAAAAGAAATACATTGAAATAAATATACCATTGGCTATATTTTCATTTTTTAGATTCATTTTACTAATTTTCTAATGTTTTTGAATTTATGTAAATCTGTAGAAAATACAAAGACAGGAAATTAAATGTAAAACCATCCAAACATATGTTAATTCATAGCTTGCTTATTTCATCATTTTAAGCTAAATTTAACTTAAACTATTGCAAAACCAGTTCCACAAAACACTGGGTAGAAGACAGAGGAATATCTTAAGTGCAAATGGACACTTCTCTGCAATGTGTGAGTAACTATGGCAACGTGTTTGAATGTGTGAATCGCAACTACATGATTAGAGCTGCCATTTCAGGGCCCTGGTAAGGGATACTAAATTAACTTTGAACTTCTAGGTCTCCCAACTCTATACAGAATCCTACTGAAGGGAGTTCAGCTGAGAGGCACCCAGAGGGCTGTGCTGGCCCACACCAGTGTCGGCAGAGGCCATGCTGGCTGTGGGCCCTCACTCCGCTCTGCACAGGCCCTTCATTAGTTCTTATTCCTGATTTTGGCAGAGCCCATAAAACAAGGATATCGTAAGTGTCTTCCCAAAGACTCAAAGGCTTTCCTGTCATTTTATGTGTTGAGTTTTAATCAAATGTCACTTATAGACTACTAAGGTAAGTTAATAGGTTTAACTGGATCAGGTCATACGTACCTCATTCATCAGTTGAGTTGCAAACTTGAAATGCCTATTGATTGGACAATCAGCAACATACTTGAAATTTGACTTTGTCCTTTCAAATACCTCTTTATACTTATACTAGAGAAAACAAAAACATGGTTACTTGATAGCAGGTTGTGATTATCTTAAGAGTGAGACATGTGTGATTAATTCATTCATAGAGTTAACAAGTAATTATTGAACATACTCTATCTCCCAAAGCAATGAAGCACATAGCAACCCAATGCCTTGAAAACTAGCCCCCCAAATACATACTTTCATTGAATAGACGTCAAATGGATCTATTCCCATATTGGGTAAAAATTCAAATCAGTTTCTTCTTTGTTTCAATATTTATAGTGATAATTATTTTACTTTGAAGATATTTCCATGTGTACGTGAAGGCAGTTTTTAACTCTTTAATTAGAAGTAGTTTTCCAGGAATTAATCAGATAATTATATTTTAGAGTAAGAATATGCTAGCATCTAGACCACTACCTGTTTTTAAATAGCCCCACGAACTAGACAGTTTTTTTTTAATAATCTTTAGGGACTGTAACAAAGAATACGTGCCAGAATGAACATGGTCCACAAAGTCTAAACTATTTACTATCTGGCACCTTTCAGAGCAATTTGCTGACTTCTATTTTAGAACTCAAAGGAAACTAATCTGACTGCTTTATTTTGTAAGCAGGAAAATGAGGCCATAAAATACAGTTATTTGCTTCAAGTCACATGTTAAGTTTGTGAATTAAAATAATCTCACTTTATATCTGCTGCCATATCAAATCATCCAGAGACATATTACTAGGAAGGAAATTCTGGAAGAGCCATGGGGAGTTGTACTGAGATGGCCTTTTATCAAATTCCAAGGAACGATATAAATAAATGATGACTGTTGTCAGTGAGGTCAGTACTAAAATATTCCTGAGTAGAGCAAGTAACGCAGTATGTTCCTACTTTAGGGTCTAGAAGCAAGGACAGAGATGGAAATATGAGACGCTGTTTCCTCAGTTCTAGTACTCTCTGGGGGCAGTGGAGCACACTGCATGGATGTGGCCATTATCCCTGAGTAGATACATACCTTGCTGTAGAGGGTCTTGTTCTTTTCAGCCAGAGTAAAGTCGGGAGTATCATAGGCATAGCAACCAATGCCTTTAAGCCAGGTCAAATCTGCTTTATATTTCACCTGGGAGAAGAACATCAAAGAGTTTTAAGAACCTACCTCCAAATAGCAGTAGGTTAGGATCAACAAAAGTAGAACAAATAGAAACTCTGACTGTGAGATATATGGAATAATAAAGTACTGAAATAATTATTTAAGAGGTGTTTCCATTAATACTGATTTTTGCCCACTTTATGGTATATTGTACTGCATATGGGAATTCTCATTTTAATACCAATTAAAGCAATTCAAATTTAACAGGCATACTTTCCTAGAGAGTATATCATTAAGCTGGCAGCTGTATTTTCATATAAAGAACTAAAATTTCTTTCTAAATGAGCATTGTTATGTGTCTTAATTGCTTCATGAAGTAGACTCTTCAGTAGATCAAAAATAGGTTATTGTTTAGATGAAGTATATCACTTCCAGACATGTAATATGATGTAACACATTTAAAAGAAAAATTAGGCTGATAAATTTGAATACATTTTTCTGTCTCCCCAAGTTGAGGCTCACTTATTCAGCAATGAGTGTTAGGACTTAAACTTCCATACACAAGAACGAAAAGTTAGTCAAGTTTCAATCAGTTGTTATACAGTGTTTGATTTCGTAAGTCATGCGGGCATATGAATTTATGTGTAAAAACAGATCTCACAACTCACATCACTAACTGCATCAGTGACTGCCCGATGGTGGAAATGCTCAGGGCGATCAGGAATGGACCTCCAGATTCCCAGCTGGCTCATGTAATTCTCCTTGTATTTTATCTGTAAAACCACAAAGACAGTTTTAATGTCTTATCCAAAGTTAATGTAAAAAAAATCTACTTGTTTCCAGAGAGTTTTAGGGAAGGGAGGATACTTGTAAAAATGATGGTGGGTTACTGAGTCCAACACAAGCAGAAATAAGTAGGGACGTACTTTGCTGATGTGGTCTGTGACTGTGCGATGGTAAACGATGTCTAGAGCATCCTTCACAGTGTGGTATCTCCCTTTGGTCTTTTGAAATGTTTCTTTATAGCGTAGCTGGAAAGAGAAAAAGCACATGGATTGTGAAAAATGACTGAATTATATAATGAAGCTCTTTTAACCTTGAATTCTCTTGTCTTATTTCTTATTTTTCTCTTGAATAAATTTGGGAGAGATCAAAAAGTTCTTTCACATCCTGGAAAAGGACTTTAAGAGAAAACTAATGAAACTTGCCATAAAGTATGGAATTTAGTTAAAAAATAATGTATCGATATTGGCTTGTGACATATGTCCCACGGTAATGTAGGCTGTTAACAATAGGGCCCTGGGTGTAGGCTATGTGGGAGCTCTGTACTATACTATCGCTACAGCTTTTCTACAAATCTACAAGTACTTAAAAAGTTTATTTAAATGTAAAATGAGCAAACCAAAAGCTCATTTGGGAGGAGAAGGAAAAAAAAAAAAAGCGTAACTTTGTTGAGCCCAAGACCTACTAATGTACATGGAAAAAGAAGAAAGATTTAGTTTTAACTCCTGGTATTAAAATGTCTTCTCCATGGAGCAATCCTGAAATTTGATTTCATTATAATCTCTATCTTTGTGATGTTTCAAAATATATAGAGTATAGAATATATATAGAAATCCTAGAGTTATGTTGCTGAGTTGTGTGATGGGGTTGTTACCTGTTATCTGAACAGATGCAATGAATTCGCAGTTGGGTTCTGGGACACACAACTGGTAAGGACCAGCCATCTACCCGGGGTTGATTTATTTCATATCTTCATTAACAGAAAATCTCATTACCATTGAAAGACACTCTTGTGGTATGGGAGATGAAAATCTGTCCCTGCTAATTCTAACAAACGTATCATTCACATGACTTAGCAATCAAGAGAGGAACAAATATTTTCCGAATGTCAACTAAGAGACCAGTACTGTTTTTAAAATGTGTACCATTATCCTGAAATTTAGTCTAATTTAATTATCACAATTCTTATCCTCATTCCAAATACAAGAAAAGAGTCTCAGAAAAAAATAGGTAAATTATATAGAGTCGTACAGCAGGCAAATCACAGCATCAGGATTTGAAACTGTGTTTGGCTGGCTCCCAGGGCAGCATTTTATGGATAAGTAACAACTAGTCAGCAAGTATCCCTAGGAAATGCTACCAAAGAATCAGAAGGGTCATATTTTTGCTCAGAAGAGTAACGAGAAAAGCAGTAGGTTTTCAGGATCTCCTAGCATTATTCTTAGCGACTTTGCCAAATGGGTATTGTTTGTGCCTGTTTGTTTGGCTTTTGTGTTTTCGTTTTTTTCCTGATTCATGTTGTGAGGCAGGACTTTGAATTACAGATGTGACTATAATATCACATGCTTCTTAGGTACCACCACCTTGGCTGCCCTCTAACAGCAGAAGGAAGAAGGGAGAGATGCATACATCACTGGCGTTCCAGTAAGCCCTCTTGGCTCTGATGAGGATTGGTGTGTCTGGAACCGGAGTGTACTTGTCCTTCATCTTTTCATATTGAATCTTGTACTTGTTCTAAGAAATGAAGATGGAAGAGAGAGAAATTTAAGCTCAGGAGTGTTCATCCTTCCCAGTTCTCAACCATGTCACAGATCCAGCCTAGGGACACAACGGATAATGCTCGTTAAGAGAATAGCTCTGCCTTCTGTGTCTTGATACTGCTGAGTGCAGTATCAGAAAGGAGCTCTCTGATCAGAGGCAGCAGGTAAAGGTTTGAATGAAGGATTTGTTTTCTTTGCCAGTGCCTCAGTGCTCAATTCCCAACTCACCTCACTGACCATGTCCTTCACGTGTCTGGCGTGCTTCAGGGCTGTGGTCTGGTTTCCAGCGTGATGATGGGGTCTTTCTTTGGTGGCGAGTTCAACATACAGATACTAAATAATAAGAATAGGGATCAGATGTTTTAGAGATAGAACACCATACTTAGTATTCAGTCCTCTTTACTCATTTCTAACCCTAAAATGGAAGGGCAGTATCTACCTGTTTTTGCCCTTTTGTTTGTTACGTATGTTTCTGTTTATTTCTTTCTCTGTCTCATGTTAAGAAACACAGGTACACACTCTAGTTATCTAACATTCTTATTGCTGAGTACAGTTTAATCTAAACACATGTAACAAAATGCCAACAGAAGAATGAGAAAATCCTGATAGATTCCTCAACATATTTTCCCCCATTTTTGCCTAAATGCATGAAATGTGGTCTCAGTTGTCTCTGGACAAAAGATAGGTTCTATGGAACGAATTTTTAAATTTTATTTTCAGCACCTGGAGTCCATGGACCACTCACCCAATGATTAGAACTGTATAGGACTTAGAATAGATGGTTTGGCATTACCTGCTCATGTGAAACCTAACCATAATGACAACTGCCCTCAGAGAAAACAGCTTCTTGAAGTTAAAGGGCACGAGGCTTCATCAGGACCACCAGGTATGAGGGTCTGCTACTGACAGGAGTGGTCAGGAACACAGAACCAGCCCTCTACACACACACAAACACTCCCCGTGGTGCCAGCCCGGGAGGTTTCTGAATCTTCATGTATGAATGTTACCTGACTTTGAAGCTTCTGCCCTCTCTTGGCTCTTATGAGATCAGGTGTATCAGGAACTGAAGTGAAGATTGACTTCTGCTTCCTTCCGGATGCTCTGTACACGAGCTGGACATAAAATAGTGATAACCATCATTCTGTTTCACTGACACGTCCTGTGCCCTGCAGATGCCTTTATTGCTGACTTTAGAGACATAGCAGGGCTCTCCCACTGTGACAACCTCAACTTCTGTCCAATAAACCAATACTTTATTTACCCCCTCCTTTTCTTTTTCCCTTGTATCAAAATTAGAGACATTCTGCAGCCTGTTCAAGTGTCCAGCCTCTGGCTGTGTTCTTGGTCCCTTCTCACCCATGCCTTCTAGGACCCTGTTCCAGCAGTTACCCCCTGCCTCTCTAAACCTTCAGCCCTTCTGATTTTCCAGCCCGCTTCCTTCTTCTACAAACAGACCCAAGTCCCTCTTTCCATCAGGTCGTTTCCAACTTCTGCCAAAGGCCTTATTTCTTTCTTTCACAACCAAGCAGACTATGTGTTTTTCTTTTCTCTTTTGATTAACTTCTCAAGGGAATAGTTTAGCTGCCACCCAACCACTCCAAGGAAGTGAATTTCATTAAGACTACCGCAAACATTACAATTGTCAAATCCAAGGAAATGGCAACCCACTCCAGTGTTCTTGCCTGGAGAATCCCAGAGACAGAGGAGCCTAGTGGGCTGCCGTCTATGGGGTCGCACAGAGTCGGGCATGACTGAAGCGACTTAGCAGCAGCAGCAGAATGTTTCTCTGCAGCAACTGTAACTGCTCAGCAAGCTCACTCCTGAACTCTGTTCTCTGCCTTCCATTCCCCTATTCTCCCCTAGGTGGCCTCCCATCTTTCTAGGCACTCCTCAGCTTCCTTCTATGGTTCTGCACTCCCCCAAAGACAGCTATTAGCTGGAGTTAAGAGTTGGCTTGGCCCCTTTTACCCTATACATTCTGCTTGGATAACCGCATCTGTACCTAGGACCTCAACCATCAGTCTGAGACTGATGGCTTCCAAATTTTGTTAAATAGCTCCTTGATATCCCAGCCACACAGGCCAGAAACTTGGGGAGTCATTCTAGAGCCCTTTTCCCTCATCTGCACATCAAAACAGTCATGAATCCTGGACTCCTAACTTTGTGACGGTTCTTAGATATGGCCTTCTTCTCCTTTCCCACTGCCAATGCCCTAGTTCAGCCTCCTATACTGCTTGTTACTACACATCCTTAAGAGCCTCTAAACCACCGTCCCAAATCCTCTACTGGACACTTCACAGGGCTTACCCACCTTTAAAAAGCCTGAGAAAAAGACTTTCTTAAAGTTCAGAACTAATTAGGTCTTAATGTTCAGACTATCCTGCTCAGAAATAATTCTTCAGTGACTTCTCATCAAGTCCAAGATCATTAATATACCAACCACAAGTCTTCATAACCTGGCCTATCTATCCTCGGTCTCCACTCTCACTTCCCAACAGTCTTCCATATTCCCCATGTGCTACCTGAAACCAGTCCCAGTTTCTAGAACTCATTATGGCCCATTTCAAATACTTTCTACCTAGAATTTTCTTCCCTGTTTTATCTGCCTGAAGAACCATAGAGTCCATACTGTCTTGATCATTCCTGTAGGATATGACTTATACTATTGATGTCTGTTTCTTCTCAGAGATTATGAGCCCATGGAATGCAGAAGCTTAGTTTATCATTCTTTTATCACCTTGTATGTATTTATTTATTTAGCCTTTTTCTGGAACCACCAGATTTTATTTTTTTAATATAAATTTATTTATTTTAATTGGAGGCTAATTACTTTACAATATTGTATTGGTTTTGCCATACATTGACATGAATCCGACATGGGTGTACACGTGTTCCCCATCCTATCCCTCTGGGTCATCCCAGTATCACCTTGTATTTAGATAAAAGATCTGAAAAAATAATAGCCTGCTAGTAAATATTGAGGCTATTTAGTATTTTTAATATAATAAGGCAAACTAGAAAGTCTAAATGGAGAATAAATCCTAATTTATCCTAATCGTGGATAAAAATGCTGCTTGAACAGATAAAATGTAGGAAATAAATAATATATATACACATATGTATGTTCATGTCCATTTCCTTACATCAAATTATATTTAAGTACAAGTTGAAACAAAATTTAGCTCGTTTGCTCCGGGCTGTTTTTGGTGTTACTACTGAAAGAAAGGAAATAAAATAGAAATTTACCCTTTCTCCCAGGCCAAATTTTTGAATAAATCAAATCCACAAAATCATGGAATTTTATGGCTAAAAGAAGCCCAAATCATCATCTAGTCTGATTCTCTAGCTCAGGAGGTTGGGGTGTTGAAGTGAATTAGATAAGGTCACATGACAAAATGGAAGTAAATCTGGAACTAAGACTCGCCTCCATGCCATTTCTATAATTCTCTTTGAAGTATATTTCCCCTGTACTTAGGTATGCATTGTTTGGTATGCATTGTTTATGCTCCTTTGGACAACATCTCTGCTTCCCAGTACTACAAATAAATACGTGTCAAAAAGTTGCACAATTTAAAGACAACTCCAGAATCAATAAGTTGAACTTTGGGTCATCAACTTTTTACTAAGCCAGTGTTTCCAAAACTTTCCTGATCTTTAAAAACCCCAAAGTCCTTGGGGAGGAAGGCGAGGGTGAGATGAATGGAGAAGTAGCATGGGAACATGTACGCCACCATGTGTTAAACAGATAGCCAGTGGGAATTTGCTGTATGACACAGGGGACTCAAGCCAGGGCTCTGCGACAACCTAGAGTGGTGGGATGGGATGGGAGTTGGGAGGGAGGTTCCAGAGGGAGGGGATGTATGTACACCTATGGCTAATTCCTGTTGCTGTATGTCAGAAACAAAACCAATATTGTAAAGCCATTATCCTTCAATTAAAAAAGAACCCTCAAAGCCCTTATTAAGCACAATTTGCAGGCTCTACCCCAGACCTAAATCCAGGGTAGTAGCTCAAATTGATATTTTCTCAAGCCAGGTCATTCTCCAGTGAGGCAAGTGTGAGAGAAATCGCACTACTAAAGAAAATGCCATTTTTCTTCCTCAGTGTTGTTGCATAATATGCGCAAGATCACACTAGGAATTGGGATGAAGAGAAATTAAAGTTTTAGATAATTCTGAACCCAGACAGCTAAGAGAAGTAAAGGTATTTCAAAGATATCAATAAGCACTTTAAGTTCCCAAACAACTTGATTATTTGGTGGCTGGAGGAGAGATGTAATACTTTAAAGTTTCCAGTGCTGGCTGAATACTAGAACCATCTATGGAGCAGCTAAAAGCACACAGATATCCAGACAGAGAATCAGAGTCTAGCGTGGGGGGATTGGAGTCCACTCAAGGGCAGCTTTAAAATATTTCAGAGATGATTCTGATAGTTAGCCAGAGTGGAGAGGTCCCTTTCCAGAGGGGGAAGAACCCCACATGCGTTCCTATCTGAGTGCTGCGCTGGTTGAAACAGCAGAGGGAAGCGCTCAGGAAAGCAAACGTGCCCAGGGCAGCATTTGTGACAGCTGAAGGGTGACTCGTCCTCCGCCCTGGCTCCTCCAAGTGTAGGAGGCTGCAACTCCTCTCCACCAAAGACAATGCGTGGTTTTCCAGGGCTCCTCTCAGTCTAAGAACATCAGTCATTCCTAACCAGCACACATCAGAGTTACGGAGAAAGGACAGCTGATGAAGTGACCTGACAGCTGGATGGAGTCTGATGAATAAGGCCACAAGACAAACTGGGTTGAATGAGAATGGCCCACTGACCATTTACGTTTGTGGGATGACCTTATCTCTAGGGAGCACCTTTTAGTCCCTGGCAAACCTGGACATCTGTTATGACCAAAGCATTATAGGATACATATGGAAAAAAGATGGGGGGCAAATCTTCAACGGACCAACATAGGAGAAAGGGTCACATCTGTGCACAGCTAACTGCAATCAGGAGCCTTAGTGCGAGGCGGGGCAGATGAAAATGAAACAGTCTCTTGGAACTTGAGAGGGCAGCGGAGCAGAGAGCCATTGATAACACTGCCATGATCAGAGTCCTGACAGCAGGGATTAACAACAGAGAAAGTTTAGGAATAAATTCAGTTTGGAGACTACGACAACAGTATAAGATGGGACTCTCTAACCTACAAAGTCATGCAAATGTTCCGCTATAGGCAGGGCAAGTATCAACAGCCTCATCTTATTAAAAAGGGACAAAATAAGTAAACTCAGGCAAAGTGAGGCCAACCAACTTGTATGCACAGGGTGGCTACTCTGTAATTGAAGGCAGGAGGAGGTTTGGGCCTAGCACAATGACCTGAAGAAAGACCGCTAGAGGAATGAGGCCCATGTGGGGACAGACGCACTCACCTCGCTCAGATGTGTCTTCAGTTCCTGCACTGTCCTGTATTCTGGAGTGTCGAGCACCACCTGGTATTTGTCCCGCATCTTCCTTGCCTTATCGGTGTACAGGTAGTGAGACTTGAGAAGGCAACAATGGGAATGCAAGGCGATTAATCGCTTGAGGAATTGCATGTCGTGGTCACGCGTTGTTTTTCAAATGGTGGGCACGTGCAAGCCGTGCTGACCCTCTCTATGTCCTGGGCATCTTCCCAGGCAGGACCAAGAATAATTCATCATTTTACCAAGTTCACTACCTTTTACAGGAGGCATACATCATCTTAAGTGAGTCATGACTTGCTCGGGGCGTTGAGGGCAAATGTCCCCTTAACAGAAGCTATAGACAAAGATTCTTCTTGCCCAGCCTGTGAAGCTGTGCGGGCAGAGCTGTGGGGGCACTTACCCAGAGCTTCCGCAGGTGCCGGGAGCGGACCATGTCTGGGGTGTCGTACAGGAAGCAGCCCAGTCCCCTTAGGATCTGCAAGTCCTCTTTGTATTTAATCTGTGTCACAAACATAGAAATATAGCAGGTTGTGAGCAAATTCCAAACAAGAACAATTAAGACAGAGCAGTGACGCTTTTATACTGAAGGATCTTCATTTTGGTTCAGCACATCCACCCCGTCCTCTGAGTTTGCTTGAACTCAAGTCAATCACAGGGTTTTAAATTTTAAGTTGTTAACCCTGACCTAAAAAAAGGACACGGCTATTATTTTATTATTATAGGGATGAAAAATACCATAGATTAAATGGAGTGGCCTTTTATGAGAAGGAAACATTCAAGAAGAAAAAAAACAGTGACAATAGGAAGTGGTGAAAGGGGGTGGGAGTAGTGGTAAGCAAGAGAAAGATACTAAGTGTGCTGAGGACAGAGGCCACTTGGAATGAGGTGCTAGTAATGATTTGGTGTTGAATGTAGAATGGCGGTCAGCGATTCTGGTATCTCCCAAGTGGTCCTCTTACTACTTGGAGAAATGTGAGGTCCTGCTTCCACACAATTTTACGTCCAAGTTGTACACTCAGTTTACAAGTACTCAGTGCAAAAGGCTGCCAAAAACTGGTTGGCTTCCATGTGGACAGCAAGCCTGCTTCTTGTTAAGCGTCCCCCAGAAAGCCCTTATGAGATGCTTACATCGCTGGTGATGTCGCCCACGTAGCGGCAGTGGAGCACGTGGGGTGTGTACGGCATCGAGATCATGTGGCCTTGCATCTTGAAGAAGTCGGATTTGTAAATCAACTGCAGGGGGAAAATGCCCATAAACACATAAATTAGAGACCAGTGTGACCTTCATCCTTGGGTTCCATGGCCTCCCCTCTCTCCTAAGAAAATACCCACCTCGCTGACAGCCTCTTGGGTCTTCTTGACTTGGCGGATTTCAGGCGTGTCAGGAGTGGTGTGGATCTTGTCTTTCAGTTTGTGGTATAGTTGCCGATACAGTCTCTGCATTGGGGAGAAAATCATTCCAGGTGTTTAGTGTAGGATGATGAGAGCATCTGTACATTAATCAAATATTTCACATATTTAAACAGACATGAAAGACAAGATTAAGGTACAGAAAGTGATTGAAATTAGAAAAACATAGAAAATGATATTTATTTTACTTGGGTGAAAAATTTGAAGCACAGGCTTCCACTTTCTATCAGATGGCTGGAAAGTAGGGTTAGATATTCAAACCAATAGTTCACACAGAAAACTATTCAGGCTCATGAATCAGACTAATATGCAACCTTATTAAAGATTTTTAATACAAATGTCAAAGGAAGGAATTAATTTGCATCATAGTCTATGGATGGGTGGGTCTCAACAAAGGTATTACTAAATATATAAAAATATTGCCATAGGACACCAGTATCAAAATGATGAAGAAAGGATCCCCTTATTCCTTGCTGATAAATTGAAGTTTGTAGTTGAAATACAACTAATTCTTAATGCATTGCAAACAAAGCCCTGGTCTTTGAAACTCCTCACAGAATTAACAGCCACAGTACCTCACTGGTAATGTTGTTGACCCTCCGGACGTTGACAAATGGGACATCATTGGGTCCAAGTGTGTACCCATATGCCTTCATGTGTTCATAAACTTCTTTGTACTTAAACTGCAAAAGCAAAGTGAGAAGGAGATCTCTGATGGATGAACAAAGAGTAAGCATCACATTTGTCAAACGGAAGAGCGTTGTCACTTTCATTTGAAAACTACTCTCTAAGCATTAAGCATGGAAAAAAATCATTGACAAAATTTCTCTAATAATCTAAGTCTTGAAAATTATTTTGTTGGCTAATAAAGCCAGATCCAGAAAGGAATACAATTCATGGTTGCCTAGATTAAGTCTGTTTGTAAGTTGGTAGGCAAAACACAACAAAAACCCTGTATTTTTCGTCCCAATATGGCTAGGAAATTAAGAATATGCAAAGCAGAAATGAGAGACTGATTTTAAGACTGATGGATGAACAACTTCATAAACTGTTGAAAACAATGATGTTAGATAATTAAATCTGTGACTTTGCTTTGGAAACCATATTACTGGGCCACTGGCTGTGGGAGTTCACTGGTCAGTACGTTCAATTGCCAGGGCTCTGGAGGGCAGTATGGAAGGAAGATTTCATTTTTGAGCTGATGGCTGGTTTGTGGGTATGGCCTGAAGGCCAGGGTCACCAGGACAGACAATGCCTCTCCAGGTCTGCTCATTACATCCCAGCCTGACACCAGTGGGAAAAGTTGCCATTAGCGCTAATGCCTGGGAAAGCTGCAGGTAATGAGAACCTAAGTACCCTCCGAGCTTTCTAGGAAATGGGCCCAGAAGGTCAGTCATGAGGCAAGTATCAGAGTCTTTCTTTTCAAAGGAACACACGGTGAAGTTGTATTTTTTTATAACAAGATATTGCAGAAGGCAGACTATACTGTCGCCACACAGCAGTAGTGCACATATGAAGGAGCATTTCCAATAGGTGATTTGAGATAGTTCAGGATGTTTCTGTGTTAAGGCCAACAAAATTAGAAGCATTATGGCAGCCACAATCCCTGAGCCAAGGTCACTGTGTCATGCAGATAGAACCCCGTGAAAAGTCGTTTACTAACCCATCATGCTAACCAGGTACTGCTGAACTGCAGGAGCAACACGCCTAGAAAATACACCATCTCCCCTTCCCTGCTACCATCATTTTTTAAAAAACTATTTTAATTCCATCTTTTTTTTGGCCTCACTGCATGACATGAAAGATCCTAGTTTCCCAACCAGGGAATAAATCCATGTCCCTCTCAGTGAAAGTGACAAGTCCTAACCATTGAACCACCAGGGAATTTCCTCCCATCATTGTATCATGCTGAAACTTCAGGGTGTGATTAAGGGGATGAAAATAGGCTATTAATAAATATTAGTATCCTCCTTCCTACTTTAAGCCCCATCTCAACAAGGAGGAGACCACTCACATAGCTGCTCATGTATCGGGTGTCCTTGGTGTGTTTGAAGTGAGGGGTGTCGACTGGAAGCCTGTATCCAGTGGGCAGGGCATGCAGGCCAGCTTTTCGGTACAGATTCTGCCAGGATGAAGAAGAGCAAGTTAAATGACAACTATGTCAAATGATGGATCTAAGTTAAACAAATCATTTCCAGCTTGTGTTAGGTTTTCAGTCTACTTACACTCACTGAATTGATTTCAAGAAGGAATTAAGTAAATTCTAAGAGTCGAGCAATGAATTAAATTCAGTTCAGTTGCTCAGTCATGTCTGACTCTTTGCAACCCCATGAACCGCAGCACTCCAGGCCTCCCTGTCCATCACCAGCTCCCGGAGTCCACCCAAACCCACGTCTATTGAGTCGGTGATGCCATCCAATCATCTCATCCTCTGTCGTCTCTTCCTCCTGCCCTCAATCTTTCCCAGCATCAGGGTCTTTTCAGATGAGTCAGCACTTCGCATCAGGTGGCCAAAGTATTGGAGTTTCAGCTTTAGCATCAGTCCTTCCAATGAACACCCAGAACTGATCTTTAGGATGGACTAGTTGGATCTCCTTGCAGTCCAAGGGACTCTCAAGAGTCTTCTCCAACACCAAAGTTCAAATGCATCAATTCTTCAGCACTCAGCTTTCTTTATAGTCCAACTCTCACATCCATACATATTAAATTACTCAACATATATATTTTTTAAAAGAGCAATGAGTGAAGAGGCTTAAAGAAAATACCTCTATTTCTAAAGATATGCCTGGTTCACAGAATAGCATCCAGCAATAATCTGGGAAAAGTAAACAGGCAGCCAGTGCCACCTCTGTGGTTAACCCTATGGTTAGCTGATATTCAAGCCATCACCAATCCTGAGATAGTAGTAATTATAAGACACATCTTTGGGAGCCCTCAGAGCCCCATAAACACAATGTCTTGATGTTAGGTTGTTGGGTCGGGAGGCTCATATTCCATGCAGGAGGAGGAAAGGAGTTTCTATCTGTGATTTGAAATAGTCTCTCTCTCAGGAGAGGTATAGGAAATAAGACTAATACTTAAAATATTAAAAACCAAATTACTTTTAACATTCAATACAGGAGAGAGGCATTAACCTTGAGACCAATGTAACACTGAGAAAGTGAAAGTGTTATTCGCTAAGCTGCGTCCGACACTTTTGCAACTCCATGGACTGTAGCCCAGCAGGCTCCTCTGTCCATGGGATTCTCCAGGCAAGAATACTGGAGTGGGTTGCCATTCCCTTCTCCAGGGGATCTTCCTGACTACCAGATGAGTGGAATCTAGCCTCTTTCTCTTCTGAAGCCTAACAGTAACCTTTAGCTTTATTTCTTATTGTACACAGTCTTTGATGACTATATGCCTGTCTTTGTCCTCTTGTCTTGGACTGCAAGCTTTTGGAGAGCAGGGATAGTTGATTGATCCTATTCTATGTATGCACTGTTCCAAAAATGCCCACTGCTTGCTCTCAGCCAAGACGGCAGACAGGTGACACACTGGTTTTCTGTTTTGCTTAGCTCATGTGACGGGAACAGTCTTTATGATTTACAAGGTCAGGCTGAGGATGCCCAGGAGAGGCCACTTCTACAGAGGCCTGGCCCTCGTCCTGGGTTTCTGCCGGGCAGTCTGCCCAGCTCTCACTGCTCACCTCACTCTGGAGCTTGTATGCATGAAGGGCCCGATCCAGATCCACGGTTTTTGTGGTTGGAGCCACTCTGCCTCTGATGCTGTGCACGTAGTCATAGTGGTAGACAGCCTGGATGCAGAGGGAAGCAGAGTGAGTGGACTGCACTGTGGCCTCAGGCTTAAAAGAAGCTAAGTAAACGCAAATCCAAGTCTCTTAATATAAAGATGGCAGCCTGCTCCCTTTGCCTCAGGAACTCTGTCTCGAATACTGGGCCTTGTCCAATGGAATAGGGCCAGTGTGTGGATCCCACGCTGAGAAATCAGTGGAAGAGTCAGCTCAGGCACATGAAGAGGAAGAGAGGGTGTTTTACCACCATGAGCTCCACAATAAAAGGTTTTCACATTCTGACTCGCTGGTGGGATTTAACATTTGCTTATTAACCTATGGGGTTAGTAAAAAGGGGGCAGCCTGCTCTGTACCACCGTGTATCACACAGGTGCTTTCCATCCACTTTCCCGCTGTCCACATAAGGATGCTGAGGCTCAGGGGATTAAGTGCCTCTCTCAAGTCTATCAGATTACATGTGCTAGAGGCCTCATCAGTAACTGCAGAGACCTTCTCTCCATCTTATCATGCATGCACATGTGCTAAGTCATGTCCACCTCTTTGCGATGCTATGGACTATCCATGGGATTCTCCAGGCAAGAATACTGGAGTGGGTTGCCATGCACTCCTCCAGGGGATCTTCCCTTACCAGAGTGAGCACTAAGTGAATTAGAAAGCTGAGACTATGAGGCATAAACCATTGCTCATGACACAAGGATATAAAAAGCAACCTGGGGAGTTCTAAAACATTAAGGGTTTCATAAACTTGGATTACTTACACCACCACTCCAGGAAACGAATAGAACACATCAGGTCTGAGGAAATCAGATAAGACTCTTCAGTGCTCTCTAAGGCACCAGCACAGGTCTCCTACTGAGAAATGGCCTGGCCTGCCCTGTCTTTCGTTCCTCCCACTTCTGCTAGTGCGGTGGCCCTGTTTCACTCTCCCTGAAGTAACGTCTCCAGTGGGCACTTACATCACTTAGTTGTTTCCCACTTTTGACAGCCTGAACGTAGACAGGAGTGTCAGTAACCAACTTGTAATTGTTCCTTGTTTTCAGCACGTGAGCTTTGTACTTGATCTGTCAAAAGGAAGAAAGAAAATAAGCCTGTGTTAGACCATTCAGTATATTTGCCTTGGTTTTCACACAGAGATTGGTTGCTTTTAGCTCATGGCATGCACGTACATTAGCACTGAATTTTATAACAATCAGCATAATCAATGCTTATAGCCACATGGGTAGTCTAGAGTCTTCCAGGAGGCTTGACAATCGCCTTGCTAGGAATATTTAAGCTTTCTCACTAAAATCTTGATTATAGTATTACCTTGCCTAGCAAATCCTCTCCTTACAAATAGATCCTGTCTATAGTATCACAGACTCCTAATAAATGAGATCTAACAATAGGAATTATGTGCTCATTAATATATCCAAAATCATTCAGAAGGTGGCGAGAAGAACCAGGAGTCCCTTCTGCACCAGGGGACAATGGGACAGCTCATCTGCATTGCCTGCATTCCTGAGAAATGGCCGCTCTGCTCTTCAGCATCTTCCTCCAGCTCAGCCATCCTCAGCACCACTTCAGACACAGTGGGGTATGACAGTGTCTGTATTTGATGTCCTCTCCCCTTGACTCTAGACCACACAGGGAAGGAAGCATACTTGAAACAACCAAAAACCAAAAAACAAGGTGAACTCACATCATTGCGTAGATCGTAAGCATGCTTGGCGTGGAGAATCTCAGGAGTGTCCCAGACGTAGCAACCAATGCCTTTCAGCCAGGTGAGGTCATCCTTGTACACAATCTGGGGGTTGCAACAGATGGAGGGGGTCAGAACAAGAAAACTTGACTAACTTTAACACGAAAGACACAGACACGCTCTAGACCCAGGATGACTTTGCAGAATGAAAAGCAAGACATTATGCCCTGAGGCCATGGGTGCTCTGCAGACTTCAGCATGCAGAGCCCCGCTTCTAGGGACAGCTCGAATTCCCGGCAGACCCCTGGGTGTACAGGAAAGTGATTCTGGAAGAGGGCTGAGCTGAAGAACCAAGTGAGTCAGTCTCTATTGGTGGGGGGGCATGTGTGGGGCTGGGGAAGAGGACCTTCATAAGCAGCGGACTTACATCACTAATCTGGTCTGTGACCTTCCTGACGTGACTGTTGACTTGCAAGTCGGGGTGGCAAATCCACTCGTGGAGGTGAAGGCGGTAATCGATCTCGCTGACTTTCTTCTGAGAATCCTTAGCGGTAACCATCTCTACCATGTCAGGCACGATGTGGATGTTCATCTTGTTCTTCTCATAGACAGATCTGTACAGGCGCTGTGGCGATAACACAACACACCAGTTACACAGGGAGCTATGCAAGGATCATGGCAACAAGTGCCTTTCTTAGACCCCACAGAGGTCAGGGGCGCCACTTAGAGCAATCAGCTGGGGGCAGGATGGGGACTGGATATTTCTGACACTTTCTGCAGATAGGGGTGGGGAAAAGCAGTATGGGCTGAAATAACTCTCAGCTTCTTCACATGTGCACAGTCAGTGCCATGTGCATCGCTAAAGAGAATGAAGTTCTGACTTATAGTCGGTGGTTCCATTACTTGGCTTTTGAAACCAGCCTTCAGGATCACTTACGTCGATGTTAAACTTGCCAACTCGGAGGCACCGCGCTGTGTTTGGATCATCTTCAACACTTCTGGGTAAAGTGTAAAGAGCTTTGAACTTATCATATTCTTCGCGGTATTTGACCTATAGAGAGAAAATACAAAGGAAGTAAAAGAGTTTTGAAGAGCGATGGATCTATACTGTTAAAAGAACATGAGACTTAATTAATAAGAACCCAGCTCTGAAGATGGGCCACCTTGGGGTCAGCACTTTTCTGAGCTTGTTTCCCTGTCTGTGCCCAGAGGTAGAGGAAGCATGGTACCTGCCATAGGATTACTTGAAGATTAGATCAGGCTATGTATAAACATCCTGTACATATCATTTTTAAAACTCTCATACCGATAGAAGTTTTCTGCTGTTACTACAACTGATTTTAAAGATGATGTAATTTAAAAAATGATCTCTTTTGTGATATTGGCTTTGTTTTTCTTAACCATAGTAAAAGATGAAAAATGTGCTCAGGAATTTGTTTTTAATAACTGACAAATCTGGTGCTTAAGAGACTCAATCCTTGAATTTCAGTTTCTATGAGGTTTTCCAAAAATACAGTTCAACTAAATTCTATGGGAAAACCGATGTCTAGTTCTTAAGCCATACTGCCTATTAATGAATGTTTCTTTATTTTATGAACTAGGAGGAAAGGCCTTTACAGAGGCTGGGATCCTCTCTTCTGGCATATGATAAAATGACAATCCTCTTACAACTCAGAGGCCCACATCTCAGTTAAGAGAAAAAAAGGAAAGATAGGCGTATTTATGCAGAATTTCGGGAAAGCTCTTCACTGATGGAAATCAAGGAAATTCCCATCAGAATTTTCCAGAACATTAGTTCACATGCTCCTTATATCTAAGCTATTCTTCAGTTATAAAGAAAATAGTATTCAAAGGCATTAAAAAAAAACCTAAAGTTGAAATCCTTCTTTAAAAAATTAATTTCTCTATGTTTGATATCATTTCAAGAACAATTTGCCTGGAGAATCTTGCATCTGTAAGTTTTTTTCACAACTAAAGGAAAAAGCCTTTGCTGAGCTTTCTGAAAACTATCTACAAAAAAATTCTCAAACGAAAAACTTGATTCTTTGGGCTAGTCTGTTTGCAATCTTCCAAATTAAGTTGGTTCTGGGAAAAATCATAAAGATTTAATTTTTTCCTCTGGGTAAAAATTTATTCCATATGTTGTCTAACAAAGTCTTTTTCTAAACTGTGCATTTCCAGGCCCATTAGATGGTAGTGAAACCAACTTCCTGGGTCTCTAGCATTTATGTGAAGATTCAGAGAATAGAATTGAAAGATCAGGATGCACTGTCTTTAGTGTAGCAATAAGTACCCTTCTGTAAAATACTTATGTCAGAAGAACTCTCAAAAACTTCAGGTGTGTGTGTATGTGCTGATCTGCAGAACAAAATAGATTTCTCAGTGTGGAAAAAAAGATCTGAGAAATATGGGTCTGAAGTGTTACATAAAATGTTCAAAATTAAGAGGTAAAAGTCTCTAATAGAGGCAAAGTTTCTGAAAGAAAACTAGGCTTATTAGAACTGCAATGAAATTTATAGGGAGTTTTACAATAAAAGGTTTTACTTAAGAACATATTAGGCATAAAGGGTTAAAAGTGCTAAGATCTTTTCAAAGTGCTAAGATCTATTCAAACAACTCATGTGATTTAGGATTTTTTGAAAATTATGTCTATATAAAAAGTTTTGTTTTTAAAAAACAGTTTCAAAAGATTTTTAAATTTTTATATTTCATAGATATAAAGTTAATGATTTACTCTTAAATCATATATTTGGGGCTGATGAAATAACTGGTCATCACATTCACTGGTTTATTTTCTACCAAAGGTCACATAATTCTATTAAAAAAAAGAGTGTATTTTATATGGTGTATTATGTCCCCTCTTCCATTTCTGGCTAAAATATCCATATCCACCCATGTCATTTGCACACAGGAGGTCACATTGGTGTCCTTCATACATGTGTGATTGTCTCTGGACTTTACAGCCCTCGAGAGGAAGAATAAATGTACAGACTTTGTGGTCACCGAGCACCTGGAATTTTTTGCTGGTGTGCCCCTTTGAAAGTGCTGAGGGTCCTTCTGGGTAGCACAAGAACCAACCAGAAACATTCTGGGAGAGGAGAGCAGGGAAGGGCAAGGAATGATGGGAAGGGTAATTGACTTACATAGCTGGCCATGTGCTTCTGGTTCTTGGCATGTGTCAGAGACACGGTATTAGGAGGCAGGATGTAGCTGGTGGCTTTCACTTTATCCCAGGCCTCCTTGTACAGGTTCTGTAGGGGTTAAAAATCTTGTGAACACAGAATAATGCAATCTGGATAGCTTCCAGAGGCAAATTTTCCCTGTTTCTGTCCTTCTCAGACATTCCCTAACAACCCTGAGTCTCACTCTGTGGAAGCCAAGTGCTCCTAAGTAAATAACTGTTTTACTGTCTTGTTCATAATTTCAGAGTCCATTATTTTGTTCTCTCCCATAGCACTTATCACAGTTTGACAGTTATCAGAGATTTTGATGACATATTCATTCCTCCGTAGGTCTAGGATTCCTAGAGGATGAAAACCACTAATATTAAATAGATATATAGTAGGAGATAAAATGTTTCAATTTCTAGGTATTTATTTACTCAGGAGAAATAAAAAGCTATAAACACACAAAGTGAAAGTGAAAGTCGCTCAGTCGTGTCCGACTCTTTGCGATCCTACGGACTATACAGTCCATGGAATTCTCTAGGCCAGAATACTGGAGTGGGTAGCCTTTCCCTTCTCCAGAGTATCTTCCTAAGCCAGGGATCGAACCCAGGTCTCCCTCATTGGAGGTGGATTCTTTACCAGCTGAGCCACAAAGGAAGCCCATGAATACACAAAACCTATACGCATTTGTATACAGCATCTTTACTGATAACTGTCAAAAACTGGATGCAACTCAGATGTGCCTTTAGCTGTGACTGGAAAAACAAACAAACTATGGTTTCGAATTTTGTTTTGCTATGAAAAGGATAAAGCACTGATTTAGGCAGCTATGTGCTAACACATATATGCATTTTGCTAAGAGAAAGAAACCAGACCTAATGGCTGCACACCATGTAATCACATTTAAGTGACATTCTGGAAAAACTAAAACAATAGGGACAGGAAAAAAGCTCTGTGCATGCCAGGGGAGAGAAGTGGGGCAGGAAGGGTTAATTTGGAGGTGACATAGAATTTTTCTGTATCTTGACTATAATGGTGAATATACAATTTTATGTATTTGTCAAAAGTATAGTACTATGTACCACAAAGTAAAATTTACTGTATGCAAATTAAAACAGCCAATAATAAGGATGGGGAAGGGAACTAAAATGGAATACAAACTGTAGCAAATAAATCTAACTGTATTACAAATGTATAACAAAGCTACAGTGAAGGAAGTGGTGAAGAAAACAACTGACTTAGGTTATAAAATGGATATCTTGACTGTATACTCTAAGGCTATAGGCAAAAGTAACTGTACACAAAACACCTTCCTCTAGTTAATAAATTTGTTTCTCACAGGGGTGTGTGTTCAAAATTCTGAAAGTATTTTATATGCATACAAGGGTGGCACAAATAAGTAGATATATCAAAGATAATGAAAGTCAATGTTTTCATTGGAAAGGAAATAGAAAGTTACAAGTTGGAAAAGTAAGTTACAAACAAGGAAAAGGTGAATGAACCCTGCCGTGCTGAACTGTATTAGACAATAGTTCCCAACAGCAAAGTTGAAACCGTTTGAGCATCTATCCCACAGAATAAAATAAATATCCATGAACCTATACTGATACAAATAAACAGAGAAACTGACAGTGGAGAAGGAACAGCTGTTCCTTACAGAAGAATTCCAATTGATAAATGTAGAAGGGATAAGGGAAAGAGAAAACAACTGGTAGGGAACTGTAACAATTCTTGCAGGTAAGATCCATCAATGGATGCTAAAATATATGAGAAAGTGTGAGGAGAAACAGGATAACTGCATAGTCCCAAAGAATCTCCTCCAAGATATTTATTAATAACAAAGGCAAAAAAGAAAGTCTACAGTGGACAATCTCAGCAGATAGCAACTTAAAATAAGTGATCAAGGTCATTCCCAGGTACTGATACCATGTACCACTGGCTGTAATGTGCTGAGAAGGGCACATCACATCTGTGCTATTCTTGCCAAAAAAGGACTACCTTAAACCTAATCATGAGTAAACTTAAGATTAACTCAAGCTTCAAAACATTCTACACAATAACTGGCCAGAATTCTTCAAAAGGGTCAAGATCAGAAAAAGACAAGGAAGAATTAAGAAATTCTCAGATACAAAGAGACTAAGGATTCATGACAACCAAATGCAGCATGGGATCCTGGACTGGCCTCTGGGACAGAAAAGCACTTTAGTGGAAATACTGTTGAAGTCTGGATAAAGTCTATAACATCATTACAATGTTAATTTATTTTGTTTCAGTAATTGTTCTACGGAGAAAAGTATATGGGAATTCTCTTTACTACTTTTGCAATTTTTCTGTAAATCTAAAATTATTTCAAAATGAAGTTTAAAAAATGTTTGATGAATTAACCAATTCACAGGAGGGAAAAAAAGAGTGCCTCTGTTGATCTATAAGTCACTGGCCAAAGGAAAAGCTAGGGAAAAACAAGTTCAGGGTCAACAAAGAATAGCTCCAACAGTACCTGTTTGCACTAGGGAATGAGTTAGTGAATCTGTATCGAACTGCATGACATAGAACAATACTCACATTGGGGCTTATTTACTTGTACCTGTTAGAATTTATAAGATAAAGTAGGAACTTAAAGTTTCAGGAAAAAGATTAGAAAGACCTTTGGGGGTAAGGTTGCTTGTTCCTTAATCTCTTATTGTCTTTAAAGGTGGAAAGGGTACCTCAAATACAGAGAAAAGAAAACTCAACTCACACTGCTAAACAGATCCTTCAGATTCCTGGTTCTGTCATAATCCACTGTTTCTAGAACTGTCGTGTATTTGTCTTTGATCTGATGATAATTCTCTTTATATTTCACCTACAGACAAAGAAGACAGGTTACTCTTTTCTATTATTTGACAACACGTAAGACAATAACAGCTTGTCCTGGGAGAGTTGTGCATGGAAGACGCACCTCACTGGCATTAATGCCACTTTGAAGAGCAGTCACGTAAAGTGGTGTGTCTGTGACCAGGTTATAATTCTTTAGATTTTCTTTACCTGCTGCTGTGTATAGTATCTGTGAAGAAAAAGAAAAGTTACTGAAAATGGTAAAATGCAGGTCTGCCATTTGTGCCAACTTAGATGTACATTTCTGGGTTTCTGCTTTAATCTTAACAAAAAGGATAGGTTGGACAGTCCTGCAGACTTTGCACAGCTGTCGAAACTAACAGTTTCTCCTGACCAAAAGTGGAGTCTGGGTCTTTGCCAGGTCCCTTCTTCATCATGTTGTCTTTTCCTTGCTTATACTCTGTCCCTGACAACAGCCCCTCAATTTCAACACCCATCCGATAGCTGCCCTCCCCGAGATGAATTTTTGCTGTGGAGTTTTCCAAATAACTACTTCTTACTTCAAAAGTTAAATACTTATGGTCAACGTATGCATTTGGTTTCTACTCCCTACCAGTTAACCTGATCAATTAAGGTATACATGCTTGAGAGTAGTTCACTATGAAATAGCTCCCAGATAACAGTCTGCTATAAACATCTATAGCCTTAAACCATGAGGGAGACTCAAACTGAGGAAGCCCAGCACAAGAGCCGGCCACCAGAAGAGGTTTCATTGGGCAGGGGTCCTTGGTTCCCTTAGACTGTGTACTGTCACAGAGCCACTTTCCCTGCCTGGGCACAGGGACAGTCTCGCTAGTACCTCACTGGGAGCATCACGGAGTCCATCAATCCACAGTGAGCTAGTCCTTCTAGGAATATGGCTCACCTGACTCTGGAGGTCATACGATTTCTTCGCATGGAGGATCTGGGGTGTATCCCAAACATAACACCCAATGCCTTTCAGCCAATTCAAGTCATCTTTATACACATTCTGCAAGAAAGAAGGAACAGTGAAAGGTGACCGGTACTAACTGAACTTCCAATCAAGCGTTTGATTTTCTCCTGTCAGCCTTTGGCTCTGCTTAGTATACTCAGGGTGGGTAAAAGGTGCCATAGGGTGGGTTTTTCAACAGCTGGAAGTCTTTAAATGCCCTAGTCTAAAGAAGTTTAGGAGGCGAGCAAAAGCTAAGCCCAAGACTACTGGAGCGGGTAGCCTATCTTTTCTCCAGGGGAACTTCCCAACCCAAGAATCAAATAGGGGTCTCCTACATTGCAGGAGGATTCTTTACCAGCTGAGCTACTAGGGAAGCCCAATGCCCTAGTCTAAAGAAGTTTAGGAGGAGAGTAACAGCTCAGTTTTAGTCTAGTGTTGAAGAGATTAAATAATTAACACAGGTGTCTCATTGTTCTGAGGGGCTCTTTACACCAAAAAAGGTTACTCCTGCCACTTTGTATTGAAAAGCAGCAGGGTTTAGGAATACAGAGACAACAAGAGCATGGGGGCCCGGGCAGGGCTGGGTGAAGGCTATAACTTAATCAAGCAGCAGAAAGAACCACATACATCACTCAAGATCTCCTGCGCATGCCGGACCCGGACAACATTGGGCTCTTCTGGAAGAGATGTCCACTGGTGGAAGTAGTGTCGGTACTCCAGGTCACTGAGGATGTACTGGCACCTTTTAGCCAACACGTGATTCATCATATCTTGGGGGATATGGACATTTGCTTTGGTGTCCTCATAATGCCTTCTGTAGTTCAACTAAAGAATGATACATATTTAAAGACAACAATAAGAAAGCTATTAAACTATTCTGATCAATCTTTTCT
This sequence comes from Ovis aries, assembly GCF_016772045.2. Taxonomy (NCBI): domain Eukaryota; kingdom Metazoa; phylum Chordata; class Mammalia; order Artiodactyla; family Bovidae; genus Ovis; species Ovis aries. Next base: position 157,976,469 of record NC_056055.1, on the reverse strand, counting down.
AGAGTCTTATTTTCAATATAGATCAATACCTTTAGACTGGACCAAGGTTAAAAAAAATGATACTTTAATATATTCTACTTCTTCAAAAATTTCCCGTCTCTTTACTATAACACAAAGTAAAGAGGAACCAACCTTGTTTTCTCCTTTTTCCGAATACAGAGCCCTCATTGTGTTTGGAGGAATAGCAGGGAAAGGGTGAAAACTGATAGCTGCCAAAGGGGTGCAAGGCTACGTGGCAGGGACGGGGGAAAGTCTCAAGACTGGTTCACTCCTCACTATCCCACCCCCAGCTGAGTTTGAAACAAAGGGCAGATTACAAATAGGCAGAAGAGTAGTACACTGAAGCATGCTAATCCTCTTGTTAAAGTGAACTTTGCTTACCAAGCTCCTCATTTTTTGGAAGTCCAGACAGTGAACCACGTTGGGGAACTCACTGATTTCTTTTCCAGCCAGGTAGTGACCCTTCAGTTTCTCATACGTCTCTTTGTATTTCAGCTGTGAAGGAGGTACAGCATTGAGAATCACTAGGACTTTCCAGCCAGCCCTTTGTGGCTAGAAAGACTCTCAAACTTACGAAAGGAAAAAGGCCTACTGACCTCACTGTTCACAAAGTCAGCGTGCTTGGCTCCCACGATGGGGATATAGCGTTCATCCAGGGTGTAGCCATAGGCCTTGGTTCCCTCCCAAGCCCTTTTATACAGTATCTAGGACAAAGAAATGCATATCAACAAAACTTTGCATTCAGCCTCTTCTAGATGTCACTTGAAAGAATATAGCAAAACCAACGTAAAGTATTTATGTTTAAAGGCAAGGCCTAAATCTTCATTTATAGCCAATAGTGTGCCTACTTAAGAACAGGATAGATTCTTTGGACTAGTTGCAAAGTAAACCTACTGACCCCAATACATTTTATAATAGAGTTTAACTTTATTTCTAATAAAAGTGAAAACAAATTTGCACACAGAGAGAGAATCACCAAAGATTGCTTCCCATTCAGCATACATACACACACCCTTTAGATAAGCTGAATTAAAATTTGGAGAGTAAGTCCTCCACTTGCTGGCTGGAGATATCTGGACATGATTACTAAAAAGGGATCACCCTTTCCTCTCTTCTTTCTGATGGTAGCTGCTTGGTTCTACATGTGCCCAGAAGTGATATAGCACTTGTTATATTCTTGTCTTTTAAAAAATTTATTTATTTTTAATTGGAGGATAACTGCTTTACAATATTGTGTTGCTCTCTGCCATACATCAACATGAATCATCCATAGGTATGCCTATGTCCCCTCCCATCTCCCTTTCCATCCAACCCCTCTAGGTTGTCACGGAGCACTGGGGTGAGTGAACTCAGTCACACAGCAAATTCCCACTGGCTCGCTGTTTTGCATGTGGTAATGCATATGTTTGCACGCTTCTCCTTCAGTTCGTCCCACCCTCTCCTTCCCCTGCTGCGTCCACAGGCCTGTTCTCTATGTCTGTGTCTCCATGGCTGCCCTGCAAGTAGGTTCATCAGTATCATCTTTCAGGATTCCGTATTATGCATTAATGTACAATATTTGTTTTTCTCTGACTTACTTCACCCTGTATAATAGGCTCTGGGTTCATCCACCTTCTTATTTGTACATCATCTCCCTCACTTGCAGATGCTCCTGAAAGTCTTATCTTATTGATCTTTAGCTCCTCAGTTTCTCCCTCAGTGCCTGGCACATCACAGGGCTTCAAACAATACTGCTGCTGCTGCTAAGTCACTTCAGTCGTGTTCGACTCTGTGCGACTCCATAGACGGCAGCCCATCAGGCTTCCCCGTCCCTGGGATTCTCCAGGCAAGAACACTGGAGTGGGTTGCCATTTCCTTCTCCAATGCATGAAAGTGAAAAGTCAAAGTGAAGTCACTCAGTCGTGCCTGACTCTTAGCGACCCCATGGACTGCAGCCTACCAGGCTTCTCCATCCATGGGATTTTCCAGGCAAGAGTACTGGAGCGGGGTGCCATTGCCTTCTCCGCAAACAATACTAGCTGAATAAACACTACTTGCTCTAAATAATACACTATGAAATAAGAATAAATACAACAAAATAATAGATCTCCTTATAAGTTCAGCTGTTCATAAAGTCAGCCAAGAGCATGCATACTAACAAAAGCTTAAGATTCAGAACTGAGTTGTACATCACTTAAAATAGAACTTACAGTACTATAGAGTTTTTCCATGTCTTTGGAGTGGGTGATATATGGTGTATCTGGAGAAAAGATATACTTGCCCTTTATTAATTTATTAAATGTTTCTTTATATTTTACCTGAGGAGAGAAAACAAAAGAGAACCTTTGATTATTCTAAATATATAAAGTTTCACAAGATCTACCTAGCAAAAAATAGTTACATTTAGAGATTAATCAATGGGTTAAATTTCACTATATAATTTATATTATAATTAACACAATGGAATGTTTGGGATAATAATTTAGATATTCTCTAAAAGGGGCACAGTACATTTCCTACTAGTGACTTTCAAGACATTCTCCTCTGAAGATTTTCTTATAATTTACTCCCCATTTTCTTACAAACCATTATCTGGAGTTAAAGAAAGTCTGTTCAATGACAGACAGTTAAGCTCTCAGTTTATATACCTTATTATACACAAAGAATACTTACATCGCTTTGATTGACTGCGTTAATTTTGGCGAGAACAATCTCTGGAGGATCCACCACACTTGTAAAGTTAGGATAGTTGGCAAGAGCATCTTTCTTATATTTTATCTGCAAAGGAATAGAGACAATTGAGATAGGTGGTCCCCTACAGGGTACCTATCCCCCACACGGTAGGTAAAGAGGCCAGGCTTTATATAGGAAAAAAAGGCTCTGCATACCTGATTCACCATTTCCTGGTTCCTGGTAACCCTCACATGGTCCACAGAATCCAGGGGCATCCAACCAATGCCTCGGAGCCACTCCAAGTCAGCTTTGTAGATATTCTGAGAGCAGAAAGGGAGACACAATGTGGGTGTATGTAACTCGGGCACATGATATCAGGCAGATTAGAAACAACTATCTCAGAAGGTTTTTAAGGCTTTCTCTGTAGTGGCTATGCCTCATTGATTCAAACGTGATTTCATCTGTACACCTGAGCAATATTTCTCATGGCTGTTAATATGAATGAGGAACTACGCAAGGTGATTTGAGAGATGAGTTTAAAGTCTCTGAAGTGTAGAGAGAAGTTATCTCGCAGTGGGAGGTGCTGCGAGAGCAAGACCACTTAGATGCTGTGGGAGTTAAGGGTAGGGAACCGTTTTCACCTGTGAGCATAAGACAAGGTTTTGCCAATGAAGTTATAGTTTTAGATGGACTTGATATATATAGTTTTATAGAAATCTGTGGGGTATTCAGACTAAACAAAGGAAGTCACACAAGTAAATGTTCGTGTCTTGTAGGGTTAGGGGCCACCCCTCCCTGTCTATCTTTATCCTCGCCCTCACTTTCTGGATTCTCTCAGGCCACCGCACACCACATAAAGAGGAGTTGCTAATCTGATTAAAGTTCCACAAAGGTTATCCTGCTGCAGCCACCAGTGAGATGGGATGTTCAAGTTTAGTACCTATGCTGCAGGCAGAATCTGACATCCTGTTTTGGTAATAATGAGAAGACCCAGGTAGGCTTAGCTTCTTGGCGCTCCTGAGCATCACAGATGCATTGTTTCTGTTTTCCACAGACTACTGGTGGCAGGTAGAGATCTTGATTCAGGCTTCAGGGGGAGGTGACCTGAGATATATTCTCTATCCCAACTTTGCCAACTTCTGTATAAGGGCTTCTGGCCCTTCTGCAGCTCATCAGTACATTTTGTCCCTTTTGCTTTGATTCCTTGCAAGCAATTCCTTCGTGAAAGCCTTGAGGAAGGAGATGCTTGGCAAAGCAAGGAGGCATTCCCAGGTCTTGACTACACTATCATGTAATATTATTGAAATCCCAAATCAATGTCAACTCCCGTCCAAACCAATGATTATTTTAAGTCAGTTGATAATTTTCCATGCACATGTGAAGAACTGTTGATGATAGAGATGGTACAGAAACAATTTTTTAAAACTTGACTCTGAATGTTATTCAGAAACGCACAGTCAGTAAGCAAAGCCGTCCATTACTGCTCCCAACCTTTTTCTACTTCATATCCAGCCTCAGTTCCCTTCTGAGAGCAAACTATGTATTTATGGTTATGAGTTTCAAAGACTGGAGGCTCCAAGTTAGTGCTTATGATTCTGAGTAGACCATATGCCTCTGGATAATTAAGAGACAAAAATCACTTACATCACTCTGTAGGTCATAGGCCTTCCTTGCCTGAATAACATCATTTTGGTCAGGGTGACATATCCATTGGTGCAGGTAAGTGCGGTAATCAATGTCACTGGCAAGCGCCTGTCCCTCCTTGGCTGCCAACACCGACACCATATCAGGAGGTATATGGATTTTGGCCTTTGTTTTATGATAGCTCTCTTTGTAAAGTCTGTCATTCTGAATCTGGCCTGCGTGCTCGAACCAAACCAGTTTAGGATCATCTCTCATCGTCGGGACACCCACATAATGACCTTTCTGCTTGACGTGTTCAGCTTTGTATTTCAGCTGGTAGGAAGAGGAACAGAGATTCCATCAATTTAGACACACACACAAGGCAGAGGGGGCTTGAAACATCAGGCAACCTCAGGCCCCCAGATATTTCTGTTACTCTCACAAGAATAAATATGAAAAAAATTGAAATAGAGATGAAAGAAATTCCAATTTAAAATAGAAAAATATACACTTATTTTCTAATTCTGGCAATATCTTATTTGAAGGCTTAGAGATTTTAGGGAAGCAGAGAATAGAAGAAACAAATAAAGACCTCAAACAATAGTTTGTGAAGAAGCAGAGAAAAAAATATGAAGAATGCCAAGAGCCTACAGGAAAAGGACAAGAAGGGAGCAGGTACTTTGGCCATCCCCAAGGCCGGCCAGGCCTGCCAGCCAGCAAGGAGCTCTCCATGATGCTATGTCTTAGGGTAACTGGGTCCCTGTAAGGGCAATGGCCAGCCTTTGCAATGTGCACTCCAATCAGAATAACTTACCTCACTCTGAACATCACCAGAATGATGGGCATGAACGAATGGCACAGCATCTGGGGGCAAAATGTAACCGGTGGCTTTCTGTTTCTCCCAGCTTTCCTTGTAGAGATACTAAAAGACAGAGACATGACAAAGGGTTAAACCAAGGAGTTGGAATCGAGGGCTCAGTCTCCTACAGACATGTTAGAGTCCTCCATCCTCACAGAAAGTGTCAGGCGTCCAGGCAAAATCCTTACCTGGTCCAGTATCCGGGCTGCCTCCTGGGCAGCGTGCAGCTGAGGGGTTTCTGTGAGAGTGTACTTTGATTTTGTGTCATTCCAATCTTTTCGGTACTTAATCTAGAAATGAGAAGCAACTTGGTAAGCTCCTTGATATTAAGGACACATAATGTTGCCCAAGCAACTGCTAGCATCAGTCGTCTCATTATTTACAACATGTATCTCAGACAGTGATTGTACAATGAGTGTATAAGGAAGCAGAAAAGCTTTGGAAATGACATCTTCCAAACCCAGAAATTTTATCATTTAAAAAAAACTTTTAACAGATCATCTTTATTTAAAAATTTAACTGAGCCATTTTAGAACAACAGTCATGTACTTACATCGTTCAGGATTTCACCACTATGTTTTGCTGTCACGTAATCAACTCTGTCATCCACAGGAGTAAAGTTGAGAGTTTCTATTTTTGTGCGATATTTTTTCTATGGGAAAGAAAATCTCTTTTAGAAAATCATTGTCTCTGGTCCTGAGCAAGATATGCTGCATTTAAGCGTATGTCCGTACTAGAAGTGTAGAATGTCATATTTCAGTGGCATCTTTTTGGCAACATGGCTTTCTTCTTAGCATTTTATTTTTAAACAAATGGGTTGACATCTTATACCTTCACAGATTTTAAGGTAGCAGGTTTGCTTAGCTCCCAAAATCATGTAATATATCATTACGTGTACTCAGTGTGTATATATGTGTTTTTCAATTTTCAAATTTCTCTCACATGTATTGCCATCGAGGACAGAAGAAAATTTCCATTTATACAATTCCAAGCATCACTGAGTGGTCTTACGGGTATTCTTATACCCGTGGTCCCACAATGTGACAGGGACAGTACAAGATTATTTTGGAAAGGACAGCAATTGAAACTGTAATTGTTGATAGGGAATGACTGCATGTTAGCTGGTGTATTTTTGTTTAGTTTCTTAGGAAATGTGCTGAATGTCAGGATAAGATCTTGGAATACCTCATTGAAGATGTCTCCCATATGCTTGGCATGATTGACAGAAACAGAATCAGCTGGCATCCACCCAATCCCACGTAACCATTCCAAGTCAGCCTTGTAAATAGCCTGTGAAAATAAGACCAGGAAGAAGTCAGTGAGCCCGGTCACATTTATTCTATTTGTTGGTCTGATGGAGAAATGCAATTTAAGGATGACATACTCAAGCACCAGACAAGTAACTTAAGTAAATTAACAAGGCAGCTGCATAATAAACTGGGGGCCATGTTTGCTATTTAAAGGGGTTTAGCCTTAATTCAGCTCGAGATCATGACTACCAATGGCTAGTTCATGTCTGGAGCTCCATCTTCTAATTTTTTTCCAACAAAATGGGAAATCCTAGATTTGTATACAAAATTCCCTGATTTTAAAACCTTTTAAAACTTAATTCAAAATTTAAACACACTGTGTCAACTAAAACAGCATATCTATGCCTGTATCCTGTCCATGGACTGCCAATATTTTACTTACAATTTAAACCTCTGTTGCTGCTTAAGTTCTGTAGAAGTAATACTTTCAGAAGAGTAGTTGTCTTTAACGTGATACAATTAAGAACTATATTCAACTACTACTTATTTCCTTATCCTTCATGGTACGGATTTTGATACCACACTATAAATTCTAACCAAAACCAAATTCTTGGCTGTATAAAGACATGAAGTGATGATGCAAGATTTAATGACATAAACTTTCTGGGAGTCCTGGGAAAATGATGAAAGAGTTCAGGCTAAAATGCAGCCCACTCACATCGCTTTGCAGATCGTAAGCTTTCCTGGCCTGAATCACGTCGTTCTGGTCAGGCATGCACGTCCACTGGTGCAGGTAATGGCGGTAATCAATGTCGCTGACCAGAGTCTGGGAATTTTTAGAGTGCTCGATGGAGAGCATATCCGGGGGGCTCTGGAACTTAGACTTCCATTTGGCCCAGTGCATCCGGTATTCTCTTTCATTCTGAATCTTGCCAGCTATGAGGGCCCAGCGGATCTTGTTGTCATCCCTGGCTGTGCGGGTGCCCACGTAGTGTCCCTTCTGCTTCTCGTGATCAAGCTTGTATTTATACTGGAGACAGAAAAACACAGAAGATGGATCGCAGCACGAACTCGCTATGCACCTGGGGCGTTTGCATGGAAAACTGAGGTGTAAGCAAGGCCACACTCACGTCACTGGCGATCTCCCTGGAGGCCTTGGCAGCCTGGATGGGGATGGCGTCCAGCCGAACGTCACAGCTCATCTTCATCTCATCCCAGCCCTCACGGTAAAGTTTCTGAAGAGGAGGAAAAACAAAGTATTGTTCCCGGTTCAAACTCATCAGTGACTACAGGGGTTCAGGTGGAATTAATAACAAAGGGGTACAGTTTTGAAGTCCTAGAACCAGTTTACAAAAAGAGAATAGGTCAAAGAATCGTTATGGACCAACGTACCGGAGAACAAAATCCTGTCTGGAATCTAAAGATCTGGACTTGACAAGGCTTTTTTTTTTTTTTTTAATTTGAATTATAATTTCAATATAGTTGTTTATGGTTGATGTAAAAGAGTTTAGGTGATTCTTGTATTGATAGCACTGGGATCAGTTTAAGTTCAGACATTAATGGGCTATTATTGAATTTCTTCATAATTCTACTTAATTCTTCATTTCAATTTTGTAACCTTCAGAATTATAAACTTTTTACATTCTGAAAAGCAAGAGGGTTTTTTCATTTGAAAAAGAAGGGTTTACATTTGAAAAACAACAGGGTTTTTCCCTCTCTACACTTTTTTTTTTTTTTTTTTCAGAACTTCTAATACAATTGTTGATGCATATTGTTTGGGAGTGTTAGATCTTTTTACTGAAGCACTGATTGGAGGTAATGGGCCATTTTCTAAGTGTAGCACTGCTGTGTTTGTAAAGAGAAGTCAATGAAAATAGTGGCTGATTTACAGATAACTTTCTAAAAATATGTTCACATTTAAGTGGATAACTTCTGTATTAACAATGTTAGAAATAGTAGTAATTTAAGTGTATAATTCAGAAATCAAACCTATCACCATTGTTCAGAGCTTGAACAAGGCAGAAAGGAGATGTGAATTTCAATTAGTTTCACGGCCTTTGCATTTTGAAAAATGAGTGCTTAGATAGGATCTGTCCTTGTAAGTATGGATAAGTTTTATATGAATTTTCATTCAAGTTTTTGTATTAAGTTTGAGTGGGCCTATTTTAATGCTTGACTTGTTTTCATACAAAAGAAAGTATTTTGCACATTTAAATGTATTATAATAGAGAATATTTAATGGAAATTTGTAATTATGTTATTTTAAATTTTTTGTATTTATTACATATATTATTACACTATTTTTCTTATGTGATACACTTTTTTTTATGTGGTCAGATATAATTTTTACTTGAGCTACAAAAAAAACTGGACTTAGGACTTAATTTCTTCACCTACTAACTGTGAGAATGTGGGCAAATTCTTTAATCTTTTTAAGTCTGAACTTTCTCATATGATTAAAAACAAAAGAACACTCACTGTCTTACCCATGTGATTGGTGTCAAGTTTAAATGAATCAATTTAACATGAATTTGTTTGGTTACCCATAATATTATATACAAATATTCTGAAAAAACTGCTTTCTAAATGCTGAAAATTACTTAAAATAGGGAATTTATCAAGACTACAGTACTAGCAACACTATGTATAAAGAAAGTAAATATTTTGTTTAGTATTCAAATAGGATGTTTGATACCTTCCAAAACAGAAGCCATTCTCATTAGTATCTAAATTTAACAACTTTACTTTTGGCATGGTGTCAAATACTAGTCTTGCTTATATCATGATGCTAATGGTGTGTGCATGCGTGCTAAGTTGCTTCAGTTGTGTTCAACTCTGTGCGACCCTATGGACTGTAGCCCATCAGGCTCCTCTGTCCATGGGATTCTCCAGACAGGAACACTGGAGTGGATTGCCATGCCTTCCTCCAGGGGATCTTCCTGACCCAGGAATCAAACCCGCATCCCTTTACGTCTTGGCAGAGAGGTTCTTAACCAACAATGCCACCTAGGAAGCCTGATATTAATGGTAGCGTTCTGGTATTTCCAGCTGAGAAAGTCATCATGCAAAAGATAGCACATGAGACTTTTCAGAATTCTTTTTCCAAAGATGTCTATGGATTGGAAGGAAGAGGCTGATTCTATGCAGTGAAGAGCTGGCTGTCTCTCCATCCACTCACTTGGATGAATGAGTGCACCATATACTGTACCATATACTGTACCAATTCTAGTCCAAAAGAAGCATCAAAATTTTGCTTTCTTCCCAGCCCTTGGAAAAACTTAGCTCCTAAGAGGCTCATTACAATAAAGTTGGTGGTGCAGTATGGCACATGGTGAGGAATCTTTACTTGGAAGACTCCTCTCACAAAGATTTATTATTTTTTGTAAGATAAAAGGTTCCGAGCAATCATGGACTGTGTTAAGAAAGACAGTATCCTTCTTCTAAGGTCATACTGTTCCACACAAAGAAAAATCTATGTGATTCATGAAGGTACTACCTTTCTTGAAACTTCTTAAACTGTGAAGCTACCCATGTAACTGAATTCTTTCATTTTATCTAACAGAGTTTTAAGTTGATCTCTCCCTTTCCCCTGGCATACAATGATTTATTCTGCAAAGGATGATAATTCTGCCTTTTTCTTTCTGATACTTTTCTCTTTACTCTTTTTTTTCTTTTTTTATGGATTGCTGGCTTTTCATTGCTGTGCGGGCTCTTCTCTAGTTGAGGCGAACAGGGGCTACTCTGTTGCAGAGTAATCGGCTTTTCACGGCAGTGCCTTCTCTCGTTGTGGCGCACAGACCCTGGGGCACACGGGCTTCAGTAGCTGCAGTTCCTGGGCTCAGTCGTTGTGGCACGTGGGCTTGGTTGCTCTGCAGCATGTGGGATCTTCCTGGACCAGAAATTAACCTGTGTCTCCTGCACTGGAAGGTGGATTCTTTACCATTGAGCCACCAGGGAAGCCCTCTTATCCTTACTGTTAATTATTTTGGCATAAATGAAAAGCTTATCACTAAGCTACTTTTAGCAGATGTTTAAAAATGGTAATGAGCCTCTTGATGAAAGTGAAAGAGGAGAGTGAAAAAGTTGGCTTAAAATTCAACATTCAGAACACTAAGATCATGGCATCTGGTCCCATCACTTCACAGCAAATAGATGGGGAAACAGTGGAAACAGTGACAGACTCTATTTTGGGGGGCTCCAAAATCACTGCAGATGATGACTGTAGCCATGAAATAAAAAGACGCTTGCTCCTTGAAAGAAAAGTTATGACCAACCTAGACAGCATATTAAAAAGCAGAGACATTACTTTTCCAACAAAGGTCCATCTAGTCAAAGCTATGGTTTTTCCAGTAGTCATGTATGGATGTGAGAGTTGGAATATAAAGAAAACTGAACTGTAAAGAAAGCCGAAGAATTGATGCTTTTGAACTGTGGTGTTGGAAGAGATTCTTGAGAGTTCCTTGGACTGCAAGGAGATCCAGCCACTCTAAAGGAAATCAGTCCTTAATATTCATTGGAAGGACTGATGCTGAAGCTGAAACTCCAATACTTTAGCCACCTGATGTGAAGAACTGACTCATTAGAAAAGACCCTGATGCTAGGAAAGATTGAAGGTGGGAGAAGAAGGGGATGACAGAGGATAAGATGGCTGGATGGCATCACTGACTCAATGGACATGAGTTTGAGCAAACTCCAGGAATTGGTGATGGACAGGGAGGCCTGGCGTGCTGCAGTCCATGGGGGTTGCAAAGAGTCGGACACCACTGAGCTGAACTGAACTAGTGGGCATCCTTTGTTTATTCCTGACTTGAATGAGAAACTTACTTACTTGATGAGCCTTGTCTTTGAGTTGAAATTTATTCTTAGTTATGACAAGAAAACATTCATTTATTCTTATTATGCTAAGATTTTATTAAAAAAATAAGAATCGATATTTGATTTGGTCATATATCTTTTTAAATGTAATAAAATGAGCATATAATTTTTCTCTTTTGTTCTAGCACATTATCTGTTTTCTGAATATGAAATATTTTTGGCATTCCTAAATGAATCTTAGTTATTTGTATCATATCATATTCACATACTATCAAATTTGATTTATTAATATTTAAGATTTCCTCATTATTATTGGTCTAAAGTTTTCATTTGAGGCACTTGGACAAGTTTTGATAATGGTGAGGGCTTTCCTTCTTTCATTAGGCTCTACAGTTATTTATTCCTTGAAGTTTGGAAAGAACTGCCCTATAAAATCATCTGGGAGACCCTGACATCATAGAGAAGTGAGGAGAGGTCTTTAATAACCCTCTTCACTTCTTATAATATGTTTTTATTCTTTTCCTGGAGTCAAGTTTAGTAGTTTATAATTTCATAAAAAGAATCCCCTATATATCTGGGTTTTAAAATCAATTTAAATACCGTTGTGAAATGAATTCTAATTATTTTATGTTCATCTGAATCTGTCATTCACTCCCCTTTCTTGTTTGTGTCTCTTCATTCCTCTTTCATCATCTTTCTCCTTGTTCCCTTCTCTCTTTTTTCATGTTGAGACCGCCTCACAGTAACTGGCCTTACCCAGTGATTCAGAACCAGGGATCTGCCTCTCTCCTCACTCCTGGGCAAGGGCCTCCTTACCCACACGATCTTCTCTTCCTTGGCTAGGAAGAGTTCCCTAGTGATAGCTTCCTACCAATTGGGCGACTTTCCAAACAAAAGGGGAGTCTGTTGCAGTACTTACATTGCTCACGTTAAGAGCATTGGTTCTAGCAAGATTAATTTCTGGAGTATCTGGCATTATGTGGATTGAAGTTTTATCCTTGTCCCAAACTTCTCTGTACTTTGGCTGTGGAAAGAACCAATAACAAAATTACATCACAGTTTGTAATTTTGCTAGTTGCAGCGTACAACTTTTGATTTTTCTGGTCCGAAATCTTTTCATATTGAAAATTTCCAGAATCCTTTTGCATAAATTACTCAAATTTGTTATGAAATCTGTATTACTACCTTTCATGTGTACTTTGAGTTTTTGTTTAAAATTAGTAAGCAGTAACAAAACAACCGTGTCAACATCACTAAAATCTTTGCTATCATCAGTATTATTATCTTACAAATGGATTACCAGATTAATTATTTAGCATTCCTTTTATAACATGAATTTTAATACAGAACAAAAATGTGACTCACAATGCTAATATTTTCAGCATTTGATTTAGCAAGGACAACTTCAGGTGTGTCAACAATACTTGTGTACTTGAGTTTCACCACAGGTGTCCGATAGACACTGTCTCGGAAGATATGCTGGGCATTCTTGACTCTCAATACTTCCGGAGACCCTTCAGGCATCCAGCCGATGCCACGTAGCCACTCCAAGTCAGCCTTGTAGATGGCCTGGGGAAGGAAACAAAGCCAGGAGAGGCAGGTTTTTGTTTTTTTTAAATCTGTGGTAAAGTAAGAAAGCAGTTTTTCATGTTATATTTTCTCTTCCAGAAACAAAAATTAAGCTGACCATGGGGCTAACAGAAAGAATTTTTCATATGCACAGCAGCACTTGTCCTGCTTGTCTTCTCTGGTGTGTGTGTGTGTGTGTGTGTGTGTGTGTGTGTATGTCTGTGTTCATGCACATACACAAATTCTAGAAAGAGAATGATGCAGAAGGGATGTCCTGCTTGGGGGATGTGTGGGAGATTTTTGAATATCTTGGTTATCATCTCATTAGCCAATGCAGACTTTGAAAAAAATAATAGATTCTCCAACAAGTTCTCCACACAAAAGCCAGAATGGTCTCTACAAAATTCATCATTCAAATCTGATGTCACAACATCCTCCAAACCTATGACTTCCCATTGGTCTCAGGATAAAGATCAACATCTTAACATAAAGTAGGCTGTGCTGATGGTCTAGCATCAGTCCCTCATTCTTCCAGCCTCATCTGACACGGGCTTTGACCCACATGTTCTGACCACACTGGCCTTTCAGTCTGTGCTTTACATACACCCCACTTTGTGTATGTTGGTCATTCTGCAGGAGTGTCCTCACTGCGTTTTCCTCACAACCAACTCCTGTTCTCTTTTCGTCTCTCTAAATCAGCATTTCCCCAGAGAAGCTTTCCCCACCTCACTTTTTCATAGTGCAATGACCACTCTTTTTCAGCCATCCCATTTTTGCTGATATTCATTAGTTGACATCTGTTCCTGTATCATCAACGGGAACTTCCTTAAGTCAGGAACTTCGTCTTGTTCTTCTTTATTCACCATTGTGCCTTTAGTGTTCAGCACAAGACATGGTACATGGCAGGTTTAATAAATATTTTTAAAGGGATAATTAAGAACTCAATCCCTAGTTCCACAATTTCAATCCCACTTGGGTTTTCTTTTTCAGGACAACACTTCCTTTTGAACTGGGATTTGCATTTTCTTGGCTATCTCCACATGTTTTCTCAGGAACATGTAAGTGGTTAACCAGATAAAATTGCTTAATGTGAAACACCAGTTATGAATTTCATGAAAAAACCATTATGTTCTTCAGATATAGTACATTAATATTAATAGGATACAAATATCAAGCTAAAATAAGGAGTAAGAGGGAATGCAGCAAAATTTCTACCTTAGTGAAGCAGGTTATATGTTTTAGTGTGTGAAGTATGACAGATACCCAAAATCTAGAAGGATTCTTGAAGAGGATTACATAGGTTTTGAAGCTTCCCTTTATCATTCTTTAAGAACTTGATCGATATGCATTCTTTATGTGATTCAGGTTAATGAAGAGACTGTATTTATCTAGAAACTGGACTAAATTCACCAAATGGCAATTATTTCAAATGATGGGTTTACTCTTCTATAACAAATTCATCTATTATATTAAAATATCTCCTGAAGCTTAAGGGAAGCTCAGATAATTAAAAGAAGGAATTCATTCTATACAAGAAACAAATATCCTGATAGAATTCATCACTTTCAAAAGATCGAATGGTTAGAAAATATAAGTACATCTAAAAATACTTTGGGCAAACTAATGAAACATAATGTGAAGAATACAAAGGGAAGTGAGTGAGCTTAGAGCACGCTGCTAATCTTTTAAATTAATTTCAAGGAAGACAGCCCCTGTCATTCTTCAACTGAAGAAACATGATGTCAGACAATGAATACGTTAACAAAATCTATAGAAAAACTCTGGTAGTACCACCAACAATGAAGATGAAAACTTTCGGAATAAGCCCAGAAGTAAGGCTTGTGATTAACAAACTTAGTAAAATATCCCAGGGGAGTGCTCAGGCAGGGAAAGCATTCCTGAACATTGGAAGGAGTGACCGGGCAAGGCTGTGGGAGGCTGTCTTCCTGGGGAACAGTCACCACCCCCACGCCCCCAGGCACCACAGCAGCAACTTACATCACTCTGCAGGTCATATGCTTTCCTGGCTTGGATCACATCGTTCTGGTCAGGAAAGCAAGACCACTGGTGTAGGTACTGGCGATAGTCCACATCGCTTGCTAACGCCTGGCCTTCTTTGGCAGCATTGATGGACACCATGTCCCCCGGGATGGTGATCTTGGCCTTGTGGTCATTGTATGCCTTTTTGTACAGCCTGTCATTCTGCATCTTCAACACATTGGCCGCCCAGACCAGTTTAGGGTCTTCCTTGGCATTGCGACACCCAATGTAATGACCTTTCTGTTTCTCGTAAGCAGTTTTGTATAGATACTGGTGGATGTGAACAGAAGAAAGAAGAGTTGTGTCTCCAAACTAACTTTTTCTGGACAGCCTGCTCAAATAACTCCCTCATATTACCCTTTTGGGGGCCCCGTTTTTCTTTAAATTCATACTACAAGTTTTATACTTGATACTTTGGTTTGCCTTCTACGTCTGTATTCATGAAAACATTGTGAACACCTCCAAGGCAAGAGCTGTGCTTCTGGGCTGTGCTCCAGCATAGGATTGCCCACTGTTTCCCAGACTTCGGCCACTGTGTGCCAGTCGCACACGTTCTGCCATAAAACCTTGTGACAATACCTCTTGTACTTCATATTTTACTTTGTCAACTCGATTTCTTGTTTACATAAATGTATCTTAAAGTTTAAACTTATTTACAATTTTTATTTTAAAATTTATAATCCTATCTAAGTGGGCAAAATCAGTGTTTTTCTAGCACACATTAAAACAAATGTAACTGTTTTAAAAATGCTAGTCCATGTACTACATAAAATTATCCCAGGAACCACCTAGGCATGCTGCACTTCAAGAAACAGTAGAATTCTTTGTGCCCACAAGAGTTTAAACATTAACTGATACTGATAAGATATTGAAAAGAAAATCCATATCTGTGCTTAAATATATGAAGTGTGGAAATAAGCAGAGAAGTCAGTCGTCAAAGTTGTTCTTGAATTTGGAATTTTAAAGCAAGACATTAGTAACAATGCCCTTCATTCTACTTAAATATAATTCCTGGGGAATTATGTTAAAGATTAGTACAGCTTTATCTCTCTGTCTGTCTGTGAATTAGTGTTTGTTAAGGCCAAGCAAATAGGGGCTCTCACATCACTGGCAATGTCCCTGGAAGCCTTGGCATGCTGGATCCCAATGGCGTCTGCTCTCAGGTCATAGCCGGTCATCTTGACATCTTCCCAAGCTTGCTGATACTTTTTCTGCAAATGGGGATTGCAATGACACAGTCAATCTGAAGAGGGGGCTACTGAGTCAGCACTACTGATGTGTTCAAGAATACACCTTAACATTTACACTGAAAAATTGACTTTCCCTTGAGACGGATAGACAGGTTTCATACTGAACTTAAATTCTAGTACATTTTAATGACATTTAGTAAAATTCTCTTCCCAAATCTTTTTTTTTTAAAGAAGATAATTTAAAAGACAACATATATGAAAATGAGAAAAATTATGTGTACATAGTTTGGCTTTTAAAAGGAAAAATCAATGATAGGCCACTAAAAAAGAAAACTAAATATTACTATACATGCATATCTATGTTTTGATGTCATGTGTTTGGTGTAAACTACATTTTTCCTACTAAAAAAGACAAAGACATATTATAAACACAGTCTCAGGTGTGTGTGCACACTTACCACTAAAGACTAGAAGTAAAAGGAGTGTTAATGAAATGCCTATTGCTAAGCGCTCTCTGGAGCGCACTACCGAGAGGGCTGGTGAGGCAGAGAGCGTGGTGTGAAGCGGGTGTGCAGGGCCTTACGTTGCTGATCTGTATGGCGTTGATCTTGGACTGCAGCATCAAGGGAGTGTCAGCTGGCACATTCACGTTCGCCTTCTCTCTCTCCCAGGCCTCACGATACAATGGCTGGTAAAAATGAAAACAAAGGATCGTTGATTAGTAAATAAGCCAATTACCACATGAGTAAAACTATCTGTATGATGAAAGTTTCTCTTTGGATGTGTTCAGATATAAATGTAAATCGCGTTTTGTTTTCATCTGTGTTTTTATTCAAAAGGTGCCAAAAGTGACTTCAACAAGAACACATTCATGTGTGTTATAAATGTAAAATGAAACAGAAACATGAACTTATCATCCTTTATTTATTCACATGTAATTATCTGGCAGATAAGCCCTCATTTGAGGTAACTGTGATAATCCACATTTCTAATTGAGTCCTGGCTTTCTTGGCCCAAATAACTATCATAATGTCTAATATTAGAGCAGCCTCTGGACTTTCAACTTATTTCACCATTGAATAGCAATAAAAAGGTGGCAATTTTGTGATCATGGTATTAACTGGTGGACCTATACACAGGCCGGGTTTCAAAATGTGTTCAAAGTATACATCAGAGTGTATGGAGCATGAAAATGCCTACCACACTTATACTGACCAAAGAGTTATCTAGGCAAATGAAGTGTGGATGCTGTTATTGATTGGTTATATGAGATTCTATCTGGATACATGTATGTTCAAGATTCAAGATTCTAATCTTGGTGTTAGCAATTTAAAGTTCACAATTACAATTTTTTCTTTTCTCTTTTTTGAATTATGACAGTATGATACATTTACAGGAGACTGGGAAGATACAGAACAAAGTTACATATAGTTCTATTATACAATATGTTAGTTCTTAAGTAGATAAATGAAGATTTTCAATTGGAGTTTCAATATCAAACTCTCAAAAATTAACAAAATGAATATACAGAAAAGTAGAAGGATATAGCAGACCTGAAAAGCACTATGAACCAATTCTACAATATTAAGATTTATACAATTTTCACACAATAGTAGGATACAAGTTCTATTCTAGTTCTCATAGACAATAAACCAGGAGACACTTGAAACATATCCAGGGACATAAAATAACATGCAAAAATTTCATGGACTAAAGGTATTAAAACCATACAGAGTCTGTTCCCTTATCACTGAGGAATTATATTAGGAATCAATATCAAAAGGTATCTGTAAATAACCCACATATTTTCAAGTGCAATGTGACATTTATCAAGAGAGATCTTTGGCTTAGCCATTGAAAGCATCAACACAGCTAAAAGGCTGAAAAAAACACAGACGGTGATTGCAGAGAAGAAAGCATTTAAATGAGAAATTAATGTCAAAATGAGAAATTAATATCAAAGACGCTTTTTAAAAAGCCATGTATTTGAAAATTAAATGTCCATTTTTAAATGATGGGTGAATCTAAGAAGCCATAACAAAGAAAATTAGAAAATAAAGTTCACAATTATAATTTTTATTGAGACTTATTCAATCTGTCTAAACATATCATCAATTGACTTACCTCACTGATCTGTACGGAATTGATCTTTGCCAGAATAACTTCGGGGGTGTCAACAATGCTGGTGAATTTGAGAGCCTCAGGCCTTGTGCGATACAACCTTTCATTCAGGAGATTCTGGGCATTCTTTACTCTCCTCACTTCCACGGAACCCTCTGGCAACCATCCAATACCCTTCAGCCATTCCAGGTCTGATTTGTACAGGTTCTATAAGAAGGAGAGGACCACAGAGCTCAGCAGAGTCCATTCATGTACTAGAGTACGATGCCAGCAAACCACACACGACCTCTACTTAAACCAGCTGGGTGCCAGTGCCAGAAAACTCAAGGATCTACGTCAGATGTTAACATTTGAGTGTTACATCTCTGGCACACACCTATGCAAGAAGTTTAGAGGATCATATAGGAACTGGAGCAGGGCTGGCAACTAGCACTTGTGGAATGAGAGATTGCAATGACACGTAATTTTTTTTTTTACGGAAGACTGAGCTTCTGTGCTCACTACTTGAAGGCTGCCTTTGACGTGCCACTGGGGATAACATCTGCAGGAATCTGAGATAAAAAGGTCCTTAGAAGCAGGTATGTGCTCAGTTGCTTGGTTGTGTCCAATTCTTTGCAACTCCATGGACAGTAACCCGCCAGGTTCTTCTGTCCATGGTATTTTCCAGGAAAGAATACTAGAGTGGATTGCCATTTTCTCCTCCAGGGGATGTTCCTGACCCAGGGACTGAACCTGCGTCTTTTGTATCTCCTGTGTTGGCAGGCAGATTCTTTACCACTGTACCACATGTATAATGATAAATAAAATACATACTTACATCACTGTACACTTCTCCTCTTTCTCTAAAATTATTTAAATATATATATAAATATATAAACATATATTTACACATTTTTCCTACATGTGTCAAATAAACTTGAAATCCAACATTTTCTTATGCTTACATCTGTTTCTGACATTTAGATACCTGATCATGCAAATGCAATGGATCAGGACAACTGAGATTGAAATTTTCTACCTAATTACATAGAATAAGAGTGATTTTCATCTTGATGAATAAGGCCTTCTAAAAGAAGGGATCGTCTATATGATATAAAATGTTCCAAAAAACTCCATGGAAATATACCGACTATGTTAGCTTCTATTAAGATCAGTAGTTAAATTACATCCTTAGGGAATACACTGTGATTAGACACACAGACACACATCTACCAGGAGTCTGGAGACAGGATACGCACATCGCTCTGCAGTTCGTAGGCTTTCTTCGCCTGGATCACATCATTCTGATCTGGCAGACAAATCCACTGGTGCAGGTAATTGCGATAATCAACGTCGCTAACCAGGGCCTGGCACTTCTTGGCCTGAACGATGGACATCATGTCCAGCGGTATACTGTGAATTCCTTTAGACTTCTCATAAGCTTTCTTGTATTCTAGGTCACTCTGAATCTTGGCAGCATGGATAGACCATACCAATTTGGGGTCATCTTGCAGGGTGCGGAAACCCACATGGTGGCCCAGTTGCTTACGGTAACCTTCTTTGTATTTGTACTACAGTTATGAAAAAACAGATAAAAAGACATATGAAAATAATGTATGAAGAGGACTTTTCATTAAATGCTTTTGGAATATTTTTTAGCCTTAGTGTGAATTAGCTCAACATGGGCAGTCATTATATATTTCAATTCACTTTAAGGAAATAAGACAGGGCTATTTTAGACACTTTCATTGAAGACATGAGCAAGTCAGGAGGGATATAGTATGGTGGACAAGATTAATAAAAAAATAATAGCTAACAGTTACTGAGCAATCACTATATGTCAGACACTATTATGAGTGCTTCAAAGTATTAGATCAATTCATATGAAACTGCTGAGTTCTTTAGGTAAAAATAGTTGAATAGATGCAATTATAACCTCATTTAATCCTCATAACATCTCTATGATGCTGATATTAGTATTATCACATATTTCAAATGGGAAAAATAAGGCACAGTGGGGTGGCAATCATTATTCCCAAGGTTGCCTGGCAAGTGGAAATTAGGTCAAATGGTCCCCAAGAATACCGAAGGTAGCTGAGGTAGGAAAAAGTCATATGTGTGGTTTTGGAGACAGACAAAAAGGTGCATGTTTTAGGAATGGAAAACAAGGTTGATGGTTCAAATCAGAAGATGACAACAAAAGGCCTGTGGACAAGAGTCTCCACTCTAAGTGTCTTAGGGCCAGAGTAAGACAGCTTCTCTTTCCTATATTTGGGTAACACAGGAACATTTGGACAACATGGGGAGAAAGAGAAACTAGGAATACAGCAGATACTGTGGATTGACTATGGTTTTAGAGATAAAAATAAGAAATAAGAAGGAAGAGACAGCTGGATACATAAGATAAAAAATAAAGAATTTGAAGAAAAGGAATGAAGGTGGCTTAAAGATTTAGAGCTGGGCCTTGGTAGGATAATTGATTTGACTGCTGGTAAATTTTTTAATTACTGTTAAATGAACTTCAACTAGTTATTCAGAACATTATACATATGCCTCCAGCATAAGATCTTATATATAAAATGTGATTTCAGTCTTAAGTCTAATATGAAACTTTCACCTTTGATTTGTGTTTATGGAGAATGTCATAAAAAATGTGGAGGATTAAAAATCACACTGTACTGGCTCCTAAATTGTTCCCGAGAATTTTGTATAGATTCTTCACGGTATTTCACTTCTACTGATAAACAACTTAGAAGTGATTTACACATAGACTTCACCTATGTTTACCTTAGTGTTTTTCATCCCATTTTAATATTTTAAAATAGAGTTTTTAGCACAAAAATTTAAAAAGCAAATCAAACCAAAGCAAAATTCCTGAAAAATGCTTTCCCAATTTGTTGTATAGAGCAGAAAACCCGCAGGGAACTAGAAGGAGTGGTACCTCGCTGGCAATTTCTCTGGAGGCTTTAGCATGCGTGATTTCGATGGCATCTGCTCTCAGGTCATAGCCTTTCTGCTTGGCTTCATCCCAGTCTTTCTGGTAGAGTTTCTGTCGAGGGAAAACACAAGTTTGCTTATAAGAATTGAAAATCAGTAGACAGACTCAAAGTAGTTATACTATGAATCATAAAGCACACTGTACATGATGGCAGCTTAAGAAAAAACAGTCACTTCTGCTTCTTTCAAATTGCCTATTTATTTTATGGAGCACAGGGTACTTGTGATTCTAATTTAAAGCTAAACATCTAAAGCTACTATTGCTTGTATTATTTGCATCCATCACAAGGTAGTACAATGTGAAACTATCCCCTTCCACATGGGAACTAAGAATCCACCGTGAACCTAGAAAACCTTCATCCAGCTACCATATAAGACTGGGTAAGATTTTCTTCCTAATGCTGCCCTTTGACTTTTCAAAGGACTCTGCTAAAGGGATGTGACGTACCTATCCTGCACTCTCCACATATTTAAAAGTTTTGGTTTTTCTTATGGCCTTGAAATGTCGAACAAGAAAGTTCTGGATTAATCCAAAACCTATAAATACAATAGAGACTGTTACCTCTTATACTTCCTTGTGTAAGAGGCACTTACTAGGGATTTCATTATTTTCAATTAGCATATGATGAAACTGAGCTATGGGCATTGGATGTAGGACAATGACTTCCAGGTTGAAAGGAGGACAGCAATAAGATTCAGGTATCCCAACTCTCACAGTGCAGGGACCCAGAAGTGTATCTAAACTAATGTTTGAAGGAGAATTTCCATTCGTATTGCCTTGGGAATGGTAGCTAAATAGAAAGTATCTGGCACCCCAAGCTATAAACACTTCTAAGGTGGATAATTTGTCCATTACAACACATTCCATATGCTGACAGATACTGTCCTTCAAAGACCTTTATACTCCATATTATGCCTCTTACATTGCTGATTTGCATGGCATTGATTTGAGCCTGCAGTATGAGTGGTGTGTCAGAAGGAATGCTTATGTTGGTTTTATCTTTATTCCAGGCTTCTTGATACAGTTTCTGTGGAGAGAAGGAAAATATTTTAATACAGTGATAGATAGTTGAAACTTAAGCCTTCACAACTATTTAACCTGGAAAAATGTTTTGTGCTATATTTGCAATGGTTAGTTTTTTGTATCAACTTGACTAGGCCGCAGTACCCAGGTATTTGGTCAAATATTACTCTAGCTGTTTCTGTGAAGGTATTTTTTAGAACAGATTAACATTCATTCCAGCAGATTTTGGGTAAAGTAGATTACCCTCTGTGATATGGGAGGTGGGGGGCTTCATCCCATCAGATGAAGGCTTTAAGAGAAAAAAAGACTGACCTCCCCTGGGCAAGGGTAATCCTGCCAGCCAACTGCCTTGGACCTGTCTTCCTGGGTCTCCAGCCAGTTGGCCTATCTTGCAAACTTTGGCCATGCCAGCCTCCACAATCATGTGAGTTAATTCCATAAAATAAACTTCTGTCTCGTCCATCCCATTTAGCCCTGTTTCTCTGGAGGACCCTGACTAATGCAGTATTCTACCGTTTAATGTGGAGCATTATGCCATACGTTTTGTAACAGGTATTTGCTTTCCTGCAGTGTCGCATAGTGACAGTTTTCATGGTAGTGCTTCCAAATTTGTGTGTGAGATAGCGGACAGGCACACTGGCGTTTGTCACAGCTCTACTTGGCACGTGCCTTCACTAAACTAACCAAGAGACTCTTAGAGTTGCTCCCATCACTTTAGGTCTTTGCAGAGACACAATCCATTTGCTCCACTGGGGTGGCATCTTCCGAAGAGAAAGCCCCACAAGAGGACAGCCTGAAAGTACGATGGTTCCTACCTCACTCATTTGCAGAGAATTGGCTTTTGCCAGGACGACATCTGGTGTGTCGACAATGGAAGTAAATGTCAAGGCTTCTGGGCGTGTCCTGTAGCGTTTTTCATTGATCAGGTCTTGAGCATTCTTCACCCTGTTCATTTCCACTGAGTCTTCTGGCATCCAGCCGATGCCACGCAGCCACTCCAGGTCTGATTTGTACACATTCTACAGAGACATTAGATACAAAAATTGTTCCAAGTGTTAGACACAGGATCCCTGAATTGAAAAGTAAGTTCATGGGGTTGAGGGGTTCATAAGCACAAGAGATGGTGGTTCTAAAAAAAGTAGGACCTGAGATTTTACATGACTCAGGGGTTTCAATATCCAGAGTAATTTTTCAATTTTCAATATCCATAAGAAAATAATTTTTTTCAAAATAAGGGCTTTATTTATTCATTCATTTAGCCACATGGCATGTGGATCTTCCCCAACCAGTGGATCAAACCTTTGTCTGCACTGGTAGCACAGAGTTTCAACCAGGGAAATCCATGTTAAAGAATAATTTTTTATGCTAGGCATGAATAGGAATAAAATGGTAATATTGCTAAATTTAATGATGATTCAATATTACAAAGAAATCATATAACTGAAAAAATTTAAAGATATTTTGTTGAATCTCATTCCATTTTAATCCCATAATAACTGACCCAAGGAAACTCTGTTCAGTGTTTTGGATATAGTACAATAGTGGCAGTTATTTGTTTTAATATTCAGATAATTTATGTTAATCTAAAATATATTTTCATTGCCAGACAGTACAAAGGATGTAAAAAAAAATAATCTGGAATCTAGGCTAGGGAAAAAGGATATGACCTAAGCAGAGTTCTTTATCTAAGATTCTTTGATTCCCATAATGTAACTCCTAAACAGAGGTTTTAACAATGTGAATGGTGCCCCCTGAGGTGGTGCAGTGAACAACTCATGGGTCACTCCACAGAGGCACTGTCTACAATTAACAAATCTATGCCCTCCCATTCCGCCTTTCCCGAAGTTCACATTACTTACATCACTCTGCAGGTCATAGGCCTTCCTGGCTTGGATAATGTCGTTTTGATCAGGTAAGCATGTCCAGTGATGCAGGTAATTTCGATAATCAATGTCACTGACCAGAATCTGACATTTCTTGGCCTGCAAGATGCCTAACATGTCCACTGGGCTACTGAACTTGGTTTTCCACTTCTGGAACTCCTTCTTGTACTCCCTTTCACTTTGAATCTTCCCTGCATTCATGGCACACATAATCTTAGGGTCGTCTTCAACACTCCGGGCTCCAATGTGGTGGCCTTTTTGTTTCTCATATGCTTCTTTGTATTTGTACTAAAACATGAGACATATAGGTTTAGAAGCCCGACTTTAATACAATATGCATGCTGGCAATCACAGACAATAATGGAAACCCACAAGAAATGGACAAGAGTTTTACATTGCAAATATTTCGATATCTCTGAACAATTTTAAACTAATGTTTTGTGCTATCATAAAGGTAACTATAATCATATATCTTCACTGCTGAAAACTTTTTATGCAGCAACTGTGACTACAATTTCAAAATGTGTTTTTCTTCTCTGGGACAGCAAAAGGAAACAACAAGAGGAAGCAGTTACCAAGTGTGGCCCACCAGCTGCACTACAGTTGCTCAGCAAGGTGAGCCCAAGGCGGTTAGACAGACAGCACTTACGTCACTGGCAATGTCCCTTGAGGCCTTGGCGCTTTTGATGGAAATAGCATCAGCTCTCAGATCATAGTCCTTCATCTTTGATTCATCCCATCCCTTGGTGTAAAGTTTCTAGGTGGAGAATAATATACAACAGAAAAAGAAAGGTGTTGTAGAAAGTTAGTAGGCCAGTTCTAGTAAGGAAGGTGGTAACAGGATTTTAACTTGTTCTAAAGGCTGAAACAACAATGAGGAAATCTCTTACATGGCTGATATTGGCAGAATTGCTCTTGGCCAGCAAGATTTCCGGGGTGTCTGGCATCACATGGATGGAGGTTTTGTCAGCATCCCAGGCTTCCGTATATAAATGCTAGGGGGGAAGTAAGGTAAACCTCTTTGTTAAAGCCAATACCTTGCAGTTATTATCAAATTTATTTCATTTAGCTATAAGATAACCTTTTAAAGTTTATTTGGAGGTGAGGGAAGAAAAAGGGGAGAGAGAAAGTCATGGCCATGTTTAAACAGACACATAACAGTTTTATAGCCAATGGAAAACAACATCACAATCTCAATGATTAATTCTTTTTATTCTGTGACTCTCAGGCTTACTCACAGAACCTTCAAGGATGGAGCTTGGCTATAGAACTATGATATAGTAGAAATCCCTAGATTTCAGACACAATCCCAAGGTCAAACCCAGTTCCTCTATGTCTAAGCTGAGTGATCTTGAGAAAGGTACGTAAGGCCTCACACTTGTCATTTTTTTGAGGGGGGAGGATAATCATACCTAATTAAAGTTTTTTAAAAAACTTTTTGCTTGTCTCTTTCTTTTAGCTGAGGTGAAATTGGTATTTAACTTTACTGAATTTTTTTTTTGGAGATTAACCATAACATATGTATAGTGCCAGAGTCATGGAAGGAACTCAACAAATTTTATGATGTTTCCTATTGTTATTTTCATGGTGGGTGCTCTGTTGATGAGTATGGTATAGAACAGGCTTTCTGGAGTTTTAATACCCCAAACTTTGCAGTTTGCTATCTGAGAGCCAATTTCGTACTCTGCACTGAGCACACAGTTTCATTGCCCTGATATTTGGAAGACATTCAGGGAGGTGTGGGAGAATTCAGAAAAGTTCAATTCAACTTCAGATGTTCATATTAAGGGCCTACCTACTGGATGAAGAAATTAGCCCAATATCAATAAGCAGACTGCCAGAATTCTGGAGGAAAGAAGCAATCATCTATTTTGTGTATTAAAACTGAAAGCAGCAGTAACAGCTCACTTTCCAAAGTGGGATTTCCACAAGCAACTAATTTGAGGCATGCACTGACACTGCCATGCACAGCGTTTCTCAGACTTCTGAACAAAATGTGAAACAGCTGTATGTTTTTTACAAGATGGATAAAGAGACACCAATGGCTTGAGTCAGCTCTGCTGAGGAGAATGTGCAGAGAAAAGTATTGCATTTGTGGACGTCTCCAGGTCACTGCTCAGAAGAATGTGTGCTTTACCCCCAGAGAACTTGTTTTAGGCCATGCTTCCCCATGCACACAGAAACATGGGGTCAGGGTTAAGAAGAGCATGCAGGTCCAGCTAGGATTCGAGCTTTGTTGAAGGCCTGCATCAGAATCAGGCCCATCACCTACCTCTCCTTTCTCTGGAAACCCTCCAGGATATTTCTCACTTTACGAGCCCAGGATAAGGAAGGTATGACTCAGGCAACTGGCCACAGCTGAAGACTCACCTTGCTCATGTTCAGGGCATTATTCTTTGCCAGAACAATCTCTGGGGTGTCTGTAATGCTTGTGAACTTGAGCTGGACTGCAGGCTGGCGGTACTTCCTTTCACTCAGGATTTCTCCGGCTCTCTTCACATTCTCAACCCCCACAGAGCCAATGGGCACCCACCCAATGCCTCTTAGCCACTCAAGATCAGCCTTGTAAATAGCCTGAAAATGAAATAATGTCAAATATTTGTAGAAATTACCTCCACAACCTGATGTTTCATGATTTAGCATCTGTCTTATGATTTAGCATAGACAGATGGTGTGTAATTTTGCATCTCACTTGTGTAAATTTCTGAAAAGACACAGCACTGCTTTACTTTGGTGTAGAACATCGAGTTCAACACTTTGTCCCTGAAGGTAGTCAATTCCTGCTGTTTTAAAGACCTATAAAGTCTCCAATAGTACGTGATTTCATTGATACAAAACCACCTTAAGAAAATTTCTGCCTGCCTCCCAATACAAAGTGTTTATTCTCTGATTTGATTGCCTATACCTGTCTGTATGGGAATAATTTTCTGTTAGAATACAATTTCTTCCTATCTCTTTGAGCAGTGGCCTTCGCAGCCTTTGTGCAACATAAAGAAAGGATGAACACTACTGCATGTTGAATCAATGTGTTTTCTGGGGACAACAAAAAAGGGGTCATTTTTCACATGATTCTATACTCATGCTTCTAAACCAAGGAGCATATATATTTTTACTTTTATTTAGCTTATCCTCATCTCCTTTCTTGTGTTGTAGTTCAAGCAAAAAAATGTATTTTGTCCTGCTTTCACATTTCTTTTTTAAATTTAAATAATTGGCTGATGAAGAATTTTTCTTATAAGCAACAGTTACAGTTCTTTTTATTTTTATGGCTTTTTGGGAAACTATTTTTTTAAATGCCACTTCTTTTATCATTCTCTCAAAAGTGACTACTTATCAGAGCCTGATCAAGAAAACAAGGAGCTACTATACCAATAAGGTAGTATTTGAGTCCCAAGGACAATCTATAAACTTTAATGCATAAAATTAGCTACAAGGGTATATTGTACAATGTTAGGAATAAAGCCAACATTTTACAATAACTATAAATGGAGCATGTTTTAAAATTGTGAACCATGGTATTGTGCACCTGTAACATATAATACACAATCCACTTCAGTAAAAAGCCTATATATATATTAGTACCTCACAGATTTAGTTTTTTCCCCTGATACTCTAATTTTATTTTCAATTTTTAAAAACTGAAGTATAGTTGATTTATAATGTTGTGTTAGTTTCAGGTATACAGCAGTGATTCAGTTATATAACTGAATATATATATATATATATATATATATATATTCTTTTTTAGACTCTTTTCCATTTTCGGTTATTATGAGATAATATAGCTCCTTGTGCTATATAGTATGGCCTTGCTGTTCATCTATTTTATGTAGAGTGTATCTGTTAGTCCCCAGCTTCTAATTTATCCTTTCCCTTCCTTAGTTTAATACTTTTGATAACCATTTTCCAATTTGATTGTTTTCTTCTGAAACCAATGTATATAATTTTATGCTTTTCATGATATTGTCCTGAGAAGTTTTCCGCAGGTTTCACAAGACTGCCAAAAGATTTCATGGCACACGAAAAAGTTAGAATCCCTTCTTGAAACCTTGCTGAAGAGTAGCAAATCCACTCACATCACTCTGAAGGTCATAAGCCTTCCGAGCCTGAATGACGTCATTCTGATCAGGCAGACAGATCCACTCGTGAAGCAGATTCTTGTAGTCTATGTCGCTTACAAGGATCTGGCACTTCTTGGCCTGAACCAAACCCATCATGTCCACTGGGCTGCTGAACTTGGTCTTCCACTTCTCAAAGTCTTTCTTGTACTCCCGGTCACTCTGGAGCTTGGTTGCATGGATGGACCACATCATCTTAGGATCATCCTTAATATTTCGGGCCCCAATGTGGTGGCCAAGCTGTTTGCGGTAGCCTTCCTTGTACTTGTACTGAAGAAAAGAATAGAGATATAAGTCTAATGATAGGGACATCTTATTTATATCATAGTTCATAGTTTCATAGATGTATTATTTCTTTTGATTTTCCCCACCACTAATGTGAGGGAAAAAGATTAATATTATATCAACTCAATTTTATAAAACAGAAACTAAAGTCTCCACGAGTCAAGTGATTTGTTTAAGGTCACACCCTAAGCAGGTGGCAGGGCTAAGACTGAAACGGAGAGCTTCTGATGCCTAATATTTTTCCCGTCAACTAAACGATCCTGTCTCACTTACATTTGCTTAACAAGTAAGGCAAAAATATTTTGTGCAATTTAAAAGAGAATCTACTTAAAGATGTGACTTTTTCTGAAAAAAGTTTTGATATTATGAATGTTGTAGAATACTTTCCTTGTAATTAGAATTTATAGTAAATTCCACAGTCGAGCATATGAGCTGTGCTTAGAAAGTTACATCAGGAAATACCTCTTTTATTTGCCTGTCGAGGTCATTGAACTTTTAACCACGAGAAAGTAAATGCCTTGGGTTAACACTCTATTTTTTTTAAAAGTTTACTCAAAAATAACACTTTATAGTCCATTTTACCATGAGATGGTCATAGTGTGGGCTTCTCCAGCTTAGTAGCCTGAAACAGTTTTGATAAAGGAAGAAATGAACCGTATGTCTAAGGTCTGAGACACTTCCAGAAGGAAAGTCCGGATTTGAATCCTAAGGAGCCCTGGTACAGCATGAGCGTACTGGACACCCTCAGGAGATGTTTCTCATGAGATGTGAAGGACTAGAAAGGAGAGAAAAGTGGGTGCTGAGTAAGAGCTTTGCTTTCTTCTCAACTTGCTCTTGTGTCCAGTTATGAGCATCTTGGTCAACAAAGGATTAAAGAAAATTCTAAAATGAACCGATAATTAACATTTTCTCTTAGTGTGAGAATAAATGGACAGTAGTAGGAAAGAGTTCACACTCACATTAGCTGATTTACATGTGCTATCAATGTCTTTAACAAAAACGTTTTTTCTTTGTTACAAACATCTGGGTTATCACCTGCTCAACTTCTGAGGCTCAAAAATAGAAACGAAATCACCAGTCCAGGTTCAATACAGGATGCTTGGGGCTGGTGCACTGGGATGACCTGGAGGGATGGTACGGGGAGGGAGGGGGGTTCAGGATGGGGAACATGCGTATGCCCGTGGCAGATTCATGTTGATGTGTGGCAGGACCAATACAATATTGTACAGTAAAAATAAATAAATTTTAAAAAAAAGAACCTGGGTGGGGAAATAGGAGCCCATTTTTAGTGGTCATAAAATACTTGTTTTTAAAGAGTGTAACTCCATCTTTGCAGATTAATGTGTATTGAACATAGTATCTTTTGTTTTCTTTTTCATTTGCAACTTTGTACATGGGGGAATCATTAAAGGAGACTGGGACTTTCAGGCTAAATTTCTGGCAAAAAAAGCTGTAAAAGCTGCCATTTGTAAACATCTTTGAGTAAGAAATGCATCTTCCAAAAATATCAACTTACATCACTAGCAATCTCTCTTGATGCCTTGGCTGCTTGGATTGGAATGGCATCCAAACGCAAGTCATAACCTTCCTTCTTGGACTCTTCCAAAGCAAGTTTATAGAGTTTCTGTAGAAAAGAGAATTAATCCATCAGTGCTCCTTTTGTTAAAAAAAAATGAAGCTATTTATTATTAAGCTTTATCTGTCCTCATTTAAACTACAGAAACAGATCCACAAAGTTAAGTATTAGTATGGGTTTGTAGAAAACTACGTTTCAAGGATTTTAAGGGACATGGTTTAAACTTTGATATTTTATTGATTAGCAAATCACAAAAGTTTTTAGGGAGGAATCAGTATCTGGTTGCTAAAATTCTCTTTTGCCAAACAAGCACATGTAAAAAAAATCCCAACGGTTTATTATCACAATTTTAATATAAAAGAAAGGCCATCTTAATGACAAAGAAGGAGAAAAACAAGAATGGTTGTTTCTAAATTGAATATATTTGCATTTGACAACTCAATGTGTTGTTCTTGTTTTTTTCCATTTTTGCCATGGATTATCATCACAGACTATGATCCATCTGTAGATTTGGGTTTCAAAATCACCACTCTAATGAAAATGTTGGTTCTGAAAGATACATAGGAAAATGCTTGCAAATAACATTAAACGGTAACCAGAACACAATGAAGCAGCAAAAGAAAGCACAGTACAGCAGCTCACTGTGTCCTAAACCCAGTGTCGACCTGCTAAACAGTTACTGGATAAATTAATGACTGGATGACCAGACTGCCCTTAGGGGTGTATAAGGCTTTAGTAGTATAATCCCTTTTGGGATACTTCTCCATAAGCATTTCATTCCATGATGTCATCTTCATAAAAGGCTGGTCTACTTTGTGGACCCACCACAAAGCCCAAAATTGAATCAAGAAAATTATTTCTTGAATCAAAGGAGAACTATCTGTTTTAGTGACAATATTGGCTTGCAGTGTATACAGTAAACTGGTTAAAACATTTCACCAAGGAAACTGTTACAGTTTTTGCCTCTCTCTTCATGATAAGATCTGTAGGTTACTCACATCACTGTAGTTGATTCGGTTGAGCTTGGCTAGCATGATTTCTGGTGTATCAGGCATGACATGGATTGTTTTCTTGTCATTGTCCCAGGCTTCAGTATATAAGCGCTATGAAAAAAAAAAAGATGAGAAAAATTATTTTGGAGTTCACATTTTTTTGATTATGTGCCAGTTATCTCTCCTTTGTACAAAGTAGAAATAAAACTAACAAAGTTGCATAAATTCCTACTTTTCAAGTAGATAAATTACTATTTCCAAAAAAATTTAGCTTACTATTTCATTGACTCAGTTTTTATTCTTTCTGATGAAAACTTTTTTTAACAGTGCTAAAATGTAGGATTGGGTTGCAGTTTTTAATACCTGTAATTGTGAAATACTTGCAGCACATGGTATTTTTAACAGCTTAATATCCTGAAGTATTACTAAGTATGGTGTTATAATGGGAAAATCACTTTTAAAGGTATAAATCCTACAGGAATCTTTAAAAAGTAGTAACGTGTCAGAATTCTTACTTTGTTCTATGGTAAATTCCTATACTTGATGCTGAGGAGTGAAGACTCACCTTACTCATGTTTATAGCATTGTTCTTTGCCAGCACCTGCTCTGGGGAATCAGTTACGCTGGTAAATTTCAGTGTATCTGGACGCTGGCGGTAGATGTTGTCACTCAGTATCTCTCCGGCCCGCTTGGCTTTAACTACGTCGAAGGAGCCAATTGGAACCCAGCCAATGCCTTTCAACCATTCAAGGTCTGACTTATATAAATTCTGCAAATCAAGCAACAAGTAACACAGTTATGATAATAATTAGTTTTTTCAGATTCAGAGTCACAAAATGGATCATACTGTGAGAGAAACACAAAAAGCACTGAACAGGTAAAGCTGCCATCTCAATTAATCACTCATTCATAAGCCTTATTGACTCCTGAGTACATTTTTCCTAAGCATTGCTTGGCATAGAGGATTGTACTAGGAACAACAAAAGATCTTTCTAAAAAGTAAAGACACTGTCCTGCCCTTGAGGGTATTAAAAGATGTTCACTTAAGAGCAGAGTTTCTTTAGCTTTGAAAAAGGTGTTCTAATAGCCCCTCAAAAGACCATATACTTAGACCAACACTGAAAGCCCTGCAGTAACAAAAATTCTTACCTTTCTTTTTTTAAGGAAAAGAGTTGAAATTCAATTATGGTCATGAGTTTCAACACACAGCAATGTTAAGTTTTGCATATCACACTCTTGATGTGCATTTTAATTGAAATATAATTGACCTATATCAGTTTTAGGTACATGAGATCATGATTCAACATGTGTGTATATTACAAAATGATCATCTCAGCATGTCAAGTTAAGATCCATCACTACACATACCTACACTTTTTTTCCCTCATGGGAAATTTTTAATAAACTCTTACTTTTATTTTCATCTTCAAAATCACAAAATATAAGGTATGTAATGGGGTACTATAGAGAGAATATACATTTCCTAATTACTGGCTTTCTTTTACTCTCAATAGGGCATGCTAACTGTATTATTAGTGTGCTCAGTCACTCAGTCATGTCCAACTCTTTGTGACTCTATAGACTGTAGCTCCTCTGCCCATGGAATTTCCCAGGCAAGAATACTGGAGTGGGTTTCCATTTCCTCCTCTAGGGGATCTTCCCGACCTAGGGAGCAAACTTGCGTCTCCTGTGTCTCCTGCATTAGCAAGCAGATTCTTTACCACTGCACCACCTGGGAAGCCCAGTATTATTATTGCACTATTATTATTAACACTAGGATCCAGAAGCAGCATCGGGAATACTCACATCACTCTGGAGGTCATAAGCTTTCCGAGCATGGATGATGTCATTCTGGTCGGGCAGGCAGGTCCACTCATGCAGAGGATGTTTATAGTCCACATCACTAACCAAAGTCTGACATTTCTTGGCCAAAACAATACCAAGCATGTCCACTGGACTGCTGAACCTGGTCTTGTATTTTTCAAAATCTTTCTTGTACTCACGGTCACTCTGCATTTTGGCAACGTGGACAGACCACATCATCTTGGGGTCATCATGTATCGCTCGGGCACCAATATGGTGACCCAACTGCTTACGATAAGCTTCTTTGTATTTGTACTGAAAGAGAGAACCCAGTAAACAAGGAGAAAGCATCAAGGGCTGGCCCCTGCTGCTCTCTCTGTGGTGACGCTTTTCTACAAAATCCTCAGGACTTCTGGGGAGTTTCATCAAACCAGCTACTGTGATGCTCCACGTTGGGGCATGCTTTCTCTTAAAAAAGAAGATGTGGTACTCATTTCACCTCCACAGAATAACTAACTCCACAGTGATTCATTTATATTATGCTAGCAAATGTATGTCTTAACCACAAAAACATGTGATAGAAAAGTGAACATTGAAAGAATGAGCTTCAGTTATAGTGACAGCAGTTTCTCAGAAGTCAGTCATGTGGGCAGACCAAACTGAGAACATATTGGAGGGATGTGTTTATAATGGCTCATTAATTTTCTTCTTTTAAGGCATTCTGCATAATAATTGGCAAGGAGTAGTTTTAAAATGGGCAATTCTTGTTGGTAATGAGCATAGCGTTTCAGTTTTGCAAAATGAAAAAGTTTTGAAAGTCTGTTGCACAACAGTGTGAATATACTTATGGACTATATACTGAAAGTGGTAAATGGTTATTCAATTTTATTATGATTTAAAAGAAAAACCTACCAAAACGGACAATTTTGCTACTCTTGGATTAATATTTAAGTTGTACAGGAACCTCACATATTCATTTTTAGGGTAAAGGAATATTGATTTTTGTGGACCCCACAGCAAAGAAATATTTAACATTTTTGCTATTTTATGTCCTTTCTCAAGTCAAGGGGAAGAACTCAGTTAAAGCTGTTTCTTTCCTGGCATCTTTGCCTTGAGTGTAGCCTGAGGAGAGCTCATGAGATTTTATGAGTAGCTCAACATATGCCCACTTAACTTTGCTCAAGGTACTCCGTCTTACTAAGCAAGGACCAAAAGAGCATCAGAGGAACCACAACCCACTGTATCTCTGTGAAACTCGCACAGGTGGCTGACTGTCTCAAAGCCTCAATTTATTTGACTATGTAATGAAGGCAGTTGGGTGATAACTAGAGACTCAGCTGTGTTCCAAGAGTGTGATTCCCTATGCAGGTGGCTGGGCTGTTGGTAACAGAGGTAAGCACGTGATCAGCTCTTACATCACTCGCAATCTCCCGGGAGGCCTTGGCAGCCACGATAGGAATGGCGTCACTTCTTAAGTCATATCCTTCTTTCTTGGCTTCTTCCATGGCCTGGCGATAGAGGTTCTGAGGAAGGAAGTAGTAACTTTTAGACACAGTGCTCACTTTCACTCTAAAAATATATTAATATTTCCATCAAAGGAAGACTACTTTTGTTTTTTTAAAATTAATTTTAATTGGAGGATAATTGCTTTTACAATATTGTGATGAAAAGAAGACTACTTTTGGATACAGAACAAAAACTAGTATGTTCAGCCTTAAATAAAAAAAAATTTTTTTTAAAGATCGCTTTCTTTTCTTACTTACACAGTGTGCAAGTTATTTGTTGAAATTGAAATTTTACTTTCAGCAGGTTTAACTCCTTCAAATTTTACTCATTAAGTTAGTAACTCTGAAATCTGCTTGAATTTGCTTAGCATTTGTTCTTTTCATGAAATTCCCAAAAATGTCTGTTTATTTAACTGCAAATTTGAATTAGGATCAATTTTACCAGCAGAGAATATGATATAATAACAACACGACCACCATGAGCAGGTACCTGTATTCTAACAGTGCTAAACTAAGGATCATCCATTGTTTCTGAATATCTCTGTTAATACTATTTGCTCTCTATTCATTTTGTTGATTGCTGGCAATTGCTAGCAGACAGAGGGGTAGCAAGAACCAGGGATTGATGAGTCAAAAGGACAAAACTGATCAAATTATAATAATTTCTTTATGAATTGGCAAAATACCCACTGTTCAGTTTCTGTGGCAAGACAGACATACACAGAAGTTAGAATATAGGTATTCCAATGGGCACACAGCTTGAGAACCACTGCATTAAGTCATCTCTACCAGCAGTTTTCAGTCTTTTACCTGTGAACCATTACAAGAATTTAATTCTTAATTAGTAATAATTTTTAAATAACTTTTAGAGTTTGAGAAGGATGTAATTGAATGTTTTTAATGTGGATTATTAATGTGTGACAATTCGCATTCTCTCATGTTGCAACTTTTTACAAGGAAAAGCTAAATGGACAAGAATAAATTTAATGTATTTGAGATGAAATCCCAAGGGAGGGCATTTGTTCTTAAAAATTTCTAGAAATGTTTGTTTTGTAACTAGAGAGTCAAATACTCTTATACTTTATAGTTTTCCTTTGAACAATAAATTCTCAAGTTTGCCCTTATGTATAAGTGGGAAAAAATGTGCTTGAATCATTCTGTGGCTTCAGGCCAAACATTTTGTTCTTTCAACACTGGAAAAAGAGGCAGGGCTTCAAAGAAAACACTTTTAGTGTCATCAAGGCTACATTTTAAAGAATGTCTAGTAAGTTTGAATATTCCAAGAGAACTAGAACAGGTAAGTGTGAGTTTAAGAGAAAAAAAAAGAAGATATGGTTGCTTTATTTTATTTTGTTTACTAAGTATGACGTGAAGGTATCATTGGTAACGGGTTGAGAAGAAATTCACGTGGGCCATTCTAAAATCTAATCTTCAAAGATGGTCTTTAGGGAATTAACATAATTATGCAATTTCAAAGAAATAAATCCAGCTGAAAATCTAAGAAGTAAAAAAAATAGCCTAATTTCCGCTCAGCAGTCTGAAAAGAAAAAAAAGAAAGAAATCCTACTTCATCTGACCTAATTTTAACAAAAGGGAGAGGCTTAAAAGCATCATTACCCCTTGGCATAGAAACTAACAGCATCTGTCTGGGCTGAGGCAGAACATCTGGGAAAAGCTAATCTAACAGAGAAGCTCTGTGGCCAAGAGAAAAATTGTTCATTCAAAAATGACTGAAGCCAAGGTCAGTCAGATACTCATGATCAGGCTTGTCTTTGGGCCTTTTTATAATGCTAGACAAAAGGAAGCTTACTCCTCTCCATTTTACTTGTCATGCCTCTTCTTCAGGGCTACATGATGATAGGAAAAGGTAATTAACAGGAGTAAAATAATGAATGTGGTCAGGAATTGAAAATGAGTACTTAAAATTTCCAGTGTTCTCAAACTAAAGGGAACTCCACCCTGTTTTTTTTTTTTTTGAATGAAGATACACAGAAGCATGTAAGAAATCACCATTCATCTCGAATGAACCAGATAATTCTTGACCTTTATGAGAACAACTGGGTAAGAAACTGTTTCCTATTCTGCAAAGATATGTGATGACAAATTTAGTGGGGCTAGAGAGAGTATGTTAAAAAAATGTCTTTTGGTCTAATTGTTCTCACAGTTTTGAGATGGATGAATTTAAGAATTCTTATTTCAGTTTTTGTAAATAAACTGTGGTTATTTTGAGCATAAATCAAATAAACAGGCTATTTTAAGCATATATTAAATAAATCTAATTTTCATGGTGACTTGAGTGTAAAGGGAAGAAATTAGTTTATTAAGCAGTTATTATGTGCCAGGCTCCACCCAGGACATACTACACATAAAAATTCTTCAATAGCCATTTTTATTTCATTTTACAGATAAGATGACTAAAGGAAAACTCACTGAACAAATTTTGAAGCAAGTACTAACCTGATAAACAGCAGTAATTATTTTTTAAATTAAAATCACAATATGATTTAATCATTAATAGTTGACTGAGAGTTCTTTCCCCTCTCACATGTGACATGGAGATACTTTTGTATTTATCTGTTTTTTTCTATTTTTTTTAAAAATTGAAGTATAGTATGGATGTGAGAGTTGACCATAAAGAAGGTTGAGAACCCAAGAATTGATGCTTTTGAACTGTGGTACTGAAGAAGACTATTAAGAGTCCTTTGGACAGCAAGGAGATAAACCAGTCAATCCTAAAGGAAATCAACCCCAAACATTCATTGGAAGGACTGATGCAGAACTGAAGCTCCAACACATTGGCCAGCTGATGTGAAGAACTGACCTACTGGAAAAAGACCCTAATTCTGGAAAAGATTGAGAGCAAGACGAAAAGGGAGTGACAGAGGACAAGATGGTTGGATAGCATCACTGATTCAATGGACATGAGTTTGAGCAAACTCTGGGAGATAGTGGAGAACAGGAAAGCCTGGCATGTAGCATTTCATGGGGTCACAAAGAGTTGGACGCAGCTTAGCAACTGAACAACAAATAATAGTTGATTTAATAATACAATGATATGTTACTGTCTTCTATAACTATTTTTTAATACAAGGATACATATATCCATGGTAGGTTATAGACAAAAATAAATAAATAAAACTAAGCTAACTGATTAATATGTGAATTAAACCCATAATTCTGACCTTTCTGCTACATCAGCAAAATCAACATGGTCAGGTTCAAATAAAGTCTTACCTCACTATAATTTATTTTATTTTGTCTTGCCAATGTAATTTCAGGTGTATCAGGCATCATGTGGATTTGAGTCTTGTCTTTGTCCCAGGCTTCTGTGTATAAGCGCTGTGAAGAATAAAAAAGGTTATTGAATTAGGAAAACAATGGTTGTTGTAAACAGAGGTTTCCAACTTCGTGATGATGACAAAGTTGAAAGCCAGCATCCTTACTATCTGGGCTGTGTGCTGTACACCAACATTCTTCAGTCTCTTTGATGTTACTATATAGTCACTAAATAAAAGTGTAGGATAATATATGAAAAGAAAACGTGTATTTTGTTACAAGACCATCTACACTTCAATTAAATTAAAAGCAAGTATTATCTAAGCATGTATACACATCTATATGTACTGAGGTTATATCAGCAAATCCATCCCATGATTTTGTTTGTTTATTGGCTGCAGATGTACCTGTTATGCCATGTCTAGATTTCTTTTTGATAAATGTCATGAAGACTTGCACCTGACTTGTTTGTTCTATATTTAGGTAAGTAGCAAACAAGAAAAAAAAAAAAACCTTGATATCAAACATGTATAACTGTTAGACTTAAAACAATTTAAACACCAAACAGTTGTCCTACTTCTAACTATTTCACAAGAGATATCAAAGCAGAAGCTTCTACATACATTTTGAGAATACAAAACCAAATCACCATACACAGGATGGCAATTGGATAAAACAAAAAAGACTTAGCTAGTCATAGATATTCTCAAGGACAGACAGCCATACTTTATTTTCCCCCAAACTGAGGGCTCACCTTGTTCATGTTGATGGCATTGTTCTTGGCTAGCACCTGTTCCAAGGAATCAGGCACACTGGTGAATTTCAGTGTGTCTGGACGCTGGCGGTAGAGGTTATCACTCAGTATCTCTGCAGCTCTCTTGCACTTGACCACATCCACAGACCCAATGGGGACCCAACCAATGCCTCTCAGCCACTGGAGATCTGATTTATAAATGTTCTGGTGAGATCAAACACAAAAGCAAGGATTACCGAAGCTGTTACAGCACTTGATTTCAAAAATGGAAAATGTGCATAGGCAAACTTTATGTCTTTTAAAATACGAAGCCCAAGTGGATATAGTTCATGGTATTATGTTCTCTCTAAAAGAAAAGCAAAGCACAGTAAATTAAGGGTGGGGAGGAAAAAAACATTGTTCTTTTCCTGCGGGCTTTACCAATCCTAGACCATTATCTGCATATTACTATGTATAACCATCATGAGCATGGTCAGCAGCAGTATTTAATGGGTCTCAGTACTTACATCGCTCTGCAAGTCATAGGCCTGCCGAGCATGGATGACATCGCTCTGGTCGGGCAGGCACGTCCACTGGTGCAGGTAGTTCTTGTAGTCTATGTCACTGACCAAGGTCTGGCACTTCTTGGCCAGCACCACCCCCAGCATGTCCACCGGGCTGCTGAACTTGGTCTTCCACTTCTCAAAGTCTTTCTTGTACTCCCGGTCACTCTGGATCTTGGCCACGTGCATGGACCA
The DNA here is from genome assembly GCF_016772045.2 of Ovis aries. NCBI lineage: Eukaryota > Metazoa > Chordata > Mammalia > Artiodactyla > Bovidae > Ovis > Ovis aries. The sequence goes on along the minus strand of NC_056055.1, from coordinate 157,937,421 downwards.
CATCATCTTGGGGTCATCTTTGATGTCCCGGGCTCCAATGTGATGGCCAAGCTGCTTGCGGTAACCATCTTTGTATTTATACTGAAATAAAAGTAGTCATTAAAAAAATGAATGAATGGGCTAAAAGTTTTTTTAATATAAAACTCTGCTATTTTAAAATTGGTAATTCTTGTAAAGAAATGAATCATCTAAATATCAACTTATCTCCTCATCCTAAACTCGGACTAGACTTCACAGCAATACTCTAATGGGAAGCAGGCCAAACAACACAGTGCTATGGTTTGCAGATGTTAGGTCTCTGGAAATAAAGGCAGCAACACTTATCAGAAAATCAACTGGAGTTAATACGGCCTTTTTTCTTTTTTTTTGTCTTGGGCCAGTGAAATTGTTAACCCAGAAATTTTACATGTGATTTGGAGAATGCTACTCCTGAGTGCACAGGAACTATTTTATCCCCAGCCCACTGCACCCCTCCCAAATGTGGCTCTGCTGACTTTCACTGAGTTACAGGACTCCCGAAACGGACTGGCTTGTGTTTCCATCCTTGCGTACCTGGTCTATTGGAGATGAAATTTGGGTGAGGTTTGTTGGGATTCCTTGAGGGGGAAAAATAGATTATATGACTACAAGAAAGTGGTTTGTTGTTGGTGGCGGTAAGAGTGGACTGTGGATTATCTTCTGTCCACTTCAGGGAACAACATTACACAAATCCTAGCATATATTTACAGAAGTCTGAATTCTCCACCAAAGGCACTTCTTTCAGAGACAGCAGAAAGAGAAATCAGGCTCACTATATTGTTGGTTTAGGATGTCATAAAACTCTTTTTTTTTTCATTTAAAAATAACTCAAAAGGAAGCACTTAAGGTAGTTTTTCAAAGAAAGGGTTGGCAAAAATCCCAAGCAGGTTTGGGGAAAGGCAAATTTTCCTAAACCTGTCTGTACCAGATCTTTTTCTTATATTGACCCAATGCATGTAACCACGTTTTTTTCCAGCTTTTTTCCCCTGTTATTTTCTTATATCTGTGTGCTCCAAATATGCAGATGAATGCCTCATAATTATAGATATGAAAAAGTTCAGTTCAGTCACTCAGTTGTGTCCATCTCTTTGCAACCCCATGGACTGCAGCATGCCAGGCTTCCCTGTCCATCACCAACTCCTGGAGCTTCCTCAAACTCATGTCCAGTTAGTCGGTGATGCCATCCAACCATCTCATCCTCTGTCGTCCCCTTCTCCTCCCACCTTTAATCTTGGCCAGCATCAGGGTCTTTTCCAATGAGTCAGTTCTTCGCATCAGATGGCCAAAGTACTGGAGTTTCAGCTTCAGCATCAGTCCTTCCAATGAATATTCAGGACTGATTTTCTTTAGGATTGACTGGTTGGATCTCCTTGTAGTCCAAGGGACTCCCAAAAGTCTTCTCCAAAACAACAGTTCTAAAGCATCAGTTCTTTGGCATTCAGCTTTCTTTATAGTCCAACTCTCATATCCATACATGACTACTGGAAAAATCATAGCTTTGACTAGATGGACTTTTGTCAGAAAAGTAATGTCTGCTTCATAATATGCTATCTAGGTTGGTCATAGTATGAGACAACTGACAAAAGATACAAACAAATGTAGATTCAAATTCTTTTTTTTTTTTTTCTGAAGTTTAGGATACTTGCTCTGCCTATGGGGTCTGAATACTAAAATATTTTGGAGTTGAATTATTAAAGGGCTTTACAAATAAAAGACTTCATTTAAAGTACAATAAATGTGCTTTAACCAACACCCAGAAGAACCATGCTATTGTAATACTGATTCTGCCTTCCCACCTCATCCAGTCATGTGTATCTGTATATCCATGGAGTGCTGGTACTCACATCACTGATGATGTCCCTGGAGGCCTTGGCCGCCACGATCGGGATGGCATCACTTCGCAAGTCATAGCCTTTCTTCTTTGCTTCTTCGTTGGCGAGTTTGTACAGAGTCTATAGGAGAAAAGTAAGAGTTAGAGCAGGTTTGACAGTGAAAGATCTGATGGCAACAATCTGGAATTTATCAAGAGACAAATTTATCAAGATTTAAAAAAGGAAAGGCTCTGGAAACAACTTCCTAGCGGTATTGGAAAGTAAATAAATTATATTTTACCAAAAAACTCTGTAGCATAAGAAACAAATGAAGCGTATCAATGAGTATTAACATAGAATAATCTATAATTTATATCATTATAGATTAATATATATATAATATGTAGGTTATATGATATATTATGTATACCAACATAGATTAATATAATTTAGTGATATAGACTGATGAACAAAGCATCAATTTATATATCTTAAGTGAAAAGAAACCTGCAGGACAATGTTTAATATTACTCATTTGATAAAAAAATAACATATACTCATTCATTATTAAAAATTTTTGACAATCATGCAATATTTTATAATATTTTAAAAAACAAATGAGAAAATGATCAACTTAAAGTTAACTTGAGTATAATCACAACTTTAAGATTCTAACTTTTGGCTGCCTCATGTTAGTAAAACATGCACCTATAAAATTGCAGTTTACTTTAAAAAAATGTAATCAGCCTTGTCAACAGAGAGCACGTTTTTCTCACGCCTAAGGTTCTGTTTCTATAAAAGGAGCTCGATTATTTCATTTGCCCCTGCTCCCTTTAGGAAAATATGCCCAGTGCCCTCCTCTGCATATCTCAGTGCTCTAAGCAGGACTCACCCCTGAGGGAAGTGGAGCTGACTCTCCTGCTCCAGGATGGCCTACACCTGGATGAGGAACGTAATTCTGGGGTTCATTTAGCAAGTTCATTTGGCTCTCATACAAACGTGTCCTTGAAACTAACTTTAGTAATAAAAGATGTGAGATTTTGACTTCTAATTTCATTGCTTTGCTTTCCTTCTCAATTCCATTCATGATCCAGGTGGGAAAGGGGTATGTATAATTAGAGGCCCCCTTGGTTGGGCTGCCAGATTTAACAAATAGGAAGATAGCATGCCCAATTTCAGATAAACAGCAAATAATGTTTTCATATAAATAATAAGTCAGTATTACGTCTGGTCATACTACCCCTTGGAAAAGCCAAAAATACTCTCCAGTTGCACTGACTCACATCAGTAAAGACCATAAATGGAAAAGAAAACGTGGCTTCAGTTTTCCCCTGGAATCCTATAGCATATGTTATTCAACTACAGACGAAAGGTTTGATGGGCTTAGTGCTCATATCACAGAGCTATACCCTCCAGGACAGCTGAGGTCCAAGATTCTTCATAAAAGTAAGTGTAGAAAACAAACTACAATGCCAACCACAAGTATGGGCCCACAAGATTTTGCCCCTACCTCACTGTAGTTGAGTTTGTTCTGCCTTGCCAGCATGATCTCCGGAGTATCAGGCATTATGTGAACTTGAGTCTTGTCTTTGTCCCAGGCTTCTGTGTATAAGCGCTATCAAAGAATATGTTGATAGAAAAGAAAGAACATGTTATAGAAGACCATTTGAAACAGAACTACAAAAAGTCAATTAAAGCCAGAATGTTATTGACCTAATTAGGAAAAAATAAATCAGACTAAGATACAGAGTATTCAGCTGAGGTTTGAGTCTTAATGATGGTTATCAGGGTTACAACTGAGGATAACAGAAATTACTCAGAGGATTTCAAGTATGTCATTTAGGAGGTAAACATGACCCCACACTTGCATGGACAATTTTAACTCCACTAATGATTAATGTCTCAGAACCTCTTTTTGCATCTTGGAAAAGCTTGAGGCAGCTGGAGCTCACCTTGTTCATGTTGATGGCGTTGTTCTTGGCCAGCACCTGCTCCAGGGAATCAGGCACACTGGTGAACTTCAGCGTGTCTGGAGGCTGGCGGTAGAGGTTATCACTCAGTATCTCTGCAGCTCTCTTACACTTGACCACATCCACAGACCCAATGGGGACCCAGCCAATGCCCCTCAGCCACTGGAGATCGGACTTGTAAACATTCTGTGAGGAGGAAAAAGGCAGGAACTCTTCAGCAAGATTGAAAAATTTAGGGTCAAGATACAAAATCAATAATAAAGTACAATTCTGGTTGTTGCTTTTATAGAAAACAGGCTCATTGTATTAGGCAAACCAGCAGAGGAAGTATGTTCAAAAATGACCCAGAAAAGTAACAAAAAATGATAAAATGTTTCAGGTTGTTAGGACAGGAGTAATTGAAATGAATATCTTCTGTCAGCCAGTTCAATGGATGTTCATTCTGTGTCAACAGAAAAAGAAGCTAACCCAGAGAAAGAGAAACTGTGCAAACATCCAGCTACAGGCTTTCAGTAAATAAATGTTAGGTCTAGTCAAATGAAACACTCTGCAGCTATTAAAAGCCTATTTTAAAGAATATCAGTGACTTGTAGAAATGTCATTAATATGATGCTAACAAAAAATAGCACAGAAAACAACACGTGTATTACATGAGCAGGAGAGGCCTTTTTCAGTAGTTGGATTATTATTGCCTTCTATGTGTTCTTTCTTATATTTCAAAAATATCTGTAATGCTCGCTCTTTCTAAGCAACAAGAAAAGAAGTTAAAATGTAATAATAGGGCTTCCCTGGAGATGGTTAAGACAGTGCTCCCAATAGGGGGCGTGGGTTCAATCCCTGCTCAGGAAACTAAGATTCCACATGAGGCCAGAAAGTAAAAACAAAACAGATCAATAATGACAGAGAACCTCTGAAGCCCAGAGGCAGACCTTTGGCTACTTTAACACTGTTCAAGATTCAGGACAAAAAAATGATCATCTTATTGGTCTGCAACCCGGCTCTTCGCCAAATTCTCAGGATGGGAAGCATGGACTCCTTTCCAGAACTGTCTTTCCATGTCTTTGACACTTTAAGTAATTTTTTCTGCTAAAGACTTTCATTCATAACTACTTCACAGTGGTGGAACTGGACCTTTGCCTAGCTCATTTGAAGGATTTTTACCTGGAACAGCATCAAAGTAGAGCATACAGGTGGCTCTTTTATTGTCTAGACTAAAAGCCGGTTGGAATTGCCTTATGCTAAGTAGTTACAGCCCCTTAAATAACAGCAAGAATGAAAACAATAACATTTTACACTTCTGGGTTGTTTAACTTTCATATGCTTCCCACATTGTTAAGACTATGTCACTATGAGAAGGAGGGGATCTCAAAAGGGCACCTGACAGATGCAGGCAAGAGGTCTGTCAATGCGGTCACCCCATGGGTAATGTTAGCTGTTTTTAACCACCTTCCTTGTGCAGGCAAAGCCTTCTTTGTAAAACACAGGGCTCTGCATCTTGTGGAAGGCTACAGAATACATGTGGGAGTTGCCACAGGTAGGCTACACAATTTCTAGGAACAACCATTTAATGAATAATTATTGTTAATTCATGTTATTCTCCAAAGTCCTCTAATGCTTAATAATTCCTTCAAACATCTATAAAACATATGCTGCAAAAAATGCGCTTCTCACATCCAGATTTGAGATGGCGCCTCTGCTTCAAATCGGTACTAGGTTCTGTCGTTACCTTGTGACTGCTCCACAAAGAGAGCCCTGCTGAGAGGAGAAAGCACCAGGAAAATGACCCAGTAGCATCCAGACTCAGTGACTTCTCTTATTTCATAAGAACAACAGTGAATCTTGCAGCAATATTCTACTAATGATAAACGTATTTGTTTTTCAAGGAAGCTAAAACAATTCTTGAGTAACTTTTTAAAAAACAAAAATTTGTTCTTTCTCCCTTAAAAAAATAAAATAAAAGGTCTCCCTGTGGTAGACCTGGAATTCCAACATTACTTAATTCCCGTTTAATTTTTATAAGACCAAGTCCGGTCAGTAAATTTCACTTCCTTATAAAGCCTAGCAATGCATCCACAATTAAACAGTAAAACTATTCTCTGATTCACATCTCATTCACTAAACAAGAAATCCTAGTTTGAGTAGCCCAGTGAGTTGTTTACAAAGGATGGCTTTCATATGGTTCAATTTCCTTCTGCACAAGGCTGTTATAGACACTGTACTCACGTCACTCTGCAGGTCATAGGCCCGCCGAGCATGGATGACATCGCTCTGGTCGGGCAGGCACGTCCACTGGTGCAGGTAGTTCTTGTAGTCTATGTCACTGACCAAGGTCTGGCACTTCTTGGCCAGCACCACCCCCAGCATGTCCACTGGGCTGCTGAACTTGGTCTTCCACTTCTCAAAGTCCTTCTTGTACTCCCGGTCGCTCTGGATCTTGGCCACGTGCATGGACCACATCATCTTGGGGTCATCTTGGATGTCCCGGGCGCCAATGTGATGGCCAAGCTGCTTGCGGTAACCATCTTTGTATTTGTACTGAAATGAAAATGCACAAATCAGATTTTCATTAGAAGCCTTTAGAGGTCACAAGTCTGTACAAATCATCTTGCTTATATCACAGTTGTAAGCTGACTTTTGCTAATAAGCAAAACTCAAGGCAGTAGCTTACCTTTCCTCTAGAAGCTTATAGTGGTAATAAAATAGATGGAATTGATATGATTGTAGTGTATACCCCAAATCACCTATGGCCTAGTAATAATGAATAGTCCCTGAGGCAGGACATGCACACAGTGGAGAGGCCATTTGGACCAAGGAACTTGGAGAAATGGGTTAGACACTAAAAGCATATCAGAAAAGAGATGTGCTCAGTGACCAGATGCGTTTAATAAGTGGTAAAATGATGATTGTCTGGTTTCTGTGAGGATACAGTCAAGGTCAAGGACTATCTGCAGCAGCAACAGAAAAGAATTTAGTATTTCATAACGGATTCAGACAGTCAGTGATGGTGGCAAACTTGGCATTATTTTGCAAACTGACTAAACTAGGGGAGCTGACGTAGCAGCCCAGCGGGTTAGAGCATGTTCCTAATTAAGTCATAGGTTCTCATCTCTCATGGACCAACAGTGTTTTTATTATTCCATGGCCAATGACATCATCCTGGAATCCAAGTTAATTGTCCAAAATACAAGCTTCTAGTCACAAAGATAACTAAGTGAGAAAGTATAAATTAGTCAGCAGAGGCAATATAGTACAGTGGGAAGGAATGAGATGGATTGGAATTTCACCTCCACCACGAACTAAGAGTTTGACTTTAGACAAGTTGCTTAAGCAATCCACAAAACAGGGATAATCACAACACTTACGTCCTAGGGTAATTATGAAAAATAAGTGATATAATGCATGTAACACTCTTAGCACAGATTGCTCAGTGCTTTTGGTTATTAATATTTTGGTATCTATTATTATTTGCATTAATCCACTTGTAGGAAAGGCCCAACGTATGTAAACTAAAGTGAGTCACTAATTGATCTTTCTACATAAAACACAGTGTATTACCATATTCCCAAATAGTGGGCCTTGAATTTTAGAGCAGTGGTCTGTTCTTCAAGAATCCCCTGAGGTACCAGGGAAGGATCATGGTTTTATTCTGTAAGGTACAAGCCACAAGCCAGGAGCTGGTTATGGGTGCAAGCTTGGGCTAGTCTGGTACTGATCAACTGTCTTCTTCTCATAGTTGTATAAGGGTGAATTGTAATGTTAAGTGTCATATGCATTTTTTGAGTTAAAATGCTATATAAAGCCAGGCCATGATTCTCACGGGGAGAACTTAAGTTTATGAGTCACTTTTTCCATCAGCACTGTGACAATTTTATATAAGTACCTCCAAGCCTGCAGCTATACTCTAACAAATTCCACATGAATGGCTCTTTCTCTGTTCTTGGTGGATCAGCTTTCACTGTAGACACTGTGTCTTAACAGTTATAAAAATTTAATACACATTCAATTTTTCATTTCCCTCAAAGCTAGATTTTAGAAAAATCCTACATAAATACATCAGGCTTTATTTCCAAAAGGCCAGGAAAGTTCTTTTCAAAGATTTAGTTCAGTGAAAATATCCCTTCAGACTGACCACATACTTGCAGTAAAATTGACAACTCACATCACTGATGATGTCCCTGGAGGCCTTGGCTGCCACGATCGGGATGGCATCACTTCGCAAGTCGTAGCCTTTCTTCTTTGCTTCTTCGTGGGCGAGTTTGTACAGACTCTAAATTTGAGCAAAAAAAAAAAAAAATCAGGGAGATGTTGACATTCCTATACAAATATTAACAAAGAACTAAAACAATTCACTAAGTTCTACACAGGTAGGTGCCTGTGATCATCTCACTGATGAGTGTCCTATGCTTTGTGATTTTTTTTGGCAAAATTGAGTCTTAAAAATGATATGGGACATGGTACCTTTGGTTTTCATTTTTAAAGTTATGTTATATTAACTATATATAGGTATTATTCAGTGTTTTAAAATTTTGAGTTTTAACAATGAATCAGTTTTGGAAAGCTGAAACGAATGGGTCTAGGTGGTAAAAGTGGACAGGAAGAAAACTAATTCAATCTACATTTATTTTGCACCAACTCTGTGCTGTGGCAGTGCTTGGTTCTTGAGAGCCAAAGGTAAATATGACCTCTTTCACTTCCAAGATTGCTGGAGAACTGATGGAAAGACTGATGTGGAACAAGCTGCCAAGAGGTCAAACTACAAATGGTGCTTTACCCATGTTATTAGAACAAACTCCAGGAAGGAGAAATTGATTCCAAATTGAAAGATCAGGAAGTTTTCTGCAGAGGGAGTAATCTTTGCATTGGACCTTGAGTGATAAATATGGTTTCAATAGACTGAGATGGTGGTCAAGGGCACAGGGACTCGTATGAATCAAAGTATGGCGGGGCAGGGGGGAATTACAGGGATGTCAAAGGAAGTGGGGGCAGCGCCAGGCATAGGAAATGGCAACACAGGACTGAAAAAAGTCAGGAGTTGGGCTGTGAAGGCCTGGCGAGAAGTTTGTGCTTAACTCTATATGAAATGGGAAAACAACAACAATATTTGAGGGAGAATGACATCATCAAATTTGCATTTTATCTTCCTGTCCTAAATGAGAAAGAAACACAACAGAATTGAACTAAGCTAATAGAGAAAAGTCAGAGAAAGCAGACCAGGCAGGTGAGGCACTCAGTTCCTGGGCCTCTTTGAACCAACTGCAACATACAGCAGCTCTGAGCTTTTGCAATAAAGACAGAGCTGACAATTCCAGAAATGCTGAGTGGCTAGGGGCCCTTTGCCTCTTAAAACACTTGTTCATACAGCATGTACTTTCCTGTAGCATTATGGGACCTATACTGTAAGTTGAGCTGAAAATTCACTTCTTTGAGAGTGGCACTTGATGTTTTTAGTTTGGGATGACAATTTATAGTTACATAAGCATTAAACATATAGTTTCTACCCCCCAAAATTAAAATGACTTAAGTTGGTGACTAATTAATTTAAATTCTCTCAGTTAAATTCTGCAGAAGAGGAATACATTTTAAAATAGGCTATCTGAGAAAGAATATTTTCCTGGAAAATAGCACAAAGCTGGGAGAAATAACTAATACATCAGCGGACAGAATCTTGGATTCAAAAAATCTCCATAGCCTTAAATCAATAAGTTCATTCTAAGAAGAAAAAAAAGGCCGAGATATAAATATAAGTCTTTGAACTGAAATGTAAGTTGCCAAATGGATAAATACAAGATAGAGGAAATCTAGTTTAAGCCCATGTAAGTTGTGTTAAGAGTTTTGGTTGACCCCCAGTCCCATATGCACCAGCAGTGACATAGTTGCCAAGGACTCCTAAGGCACAGGGTGAAGAAATGGAGGGCAAATGTCCAGAAGAGGAAACGCAAAGTCAGCGGTAATCTACATTAGTCATTCCTCACCTGCAGGACTGTGTTCAGTTCTAAGAGTCACATTCTGCAGGGATGTCAGGTGAGGAATGTCCAGAAACTTATAACAACTCTGAGAAGAGTACTATTATAATGTTAAACCCACTTTTCAGGTGGAAAAACTGAGAGACAGTGGGGATGTTTAGATTAGAAAGAGAACATGGGGTAAGTTGGTGGGGAGGCACACAGCAGCAACCCCATCTCTGCGGGGCAGGCACAGACTATGGTCTTAGACAATTATGTGGGTCTGCAGAGAGAAACCATTGACCCAATACATGAGAAACATTTTGTAAAGGAACTGCCGGAACAAATGGGTTGATTTATGAGGTAAGCATCCTGTCACTGAGAAGCTAAAGCAGGATGATGGCTTATTGGGTGAGGATTCCTGCCTAGAGCAGAGACTGACCTCTCAACCTAAACATCTATGGTTCCAATCAAGAGAGTAGCATTGACACATATTACTCCCCCCCACACCTTTTTTTTTTAACCACGTGTTAAAATAGGTAGCTAGTGGGAAGCTGCTGTAGAACACAGGGAGCTCAGCTCTGCTCTGCAATGATCTAGACAGGTGGCGTGGTGGTGGTGGTGGGAGGGAGGTTCAAGAGAGAAGGGATATACGTACACATATAGCTGATTCACTTTGTTGTACAGCAGAAACTAACACAACACTGTAAAGCAATTATACTTCAATTAAACAAAAATCTGTGGTTCTGACATAGGGCAGCTCTATGCTCACAGAAAACAAATAGGAAATGGACTTGCTAATGTGTAGGTCCCCTCTGTCTCTCAGTTATTTGATTGTACTGTGATTTTAATCCTTGACTTAAACCTTATAAAAATTGTAAATTTTGACCCTAAACTATAATTTAGGAAAAATAAAGCATGTGTGGAAAATAAATTTAGCACAGCTAAGTAACACATGTGCTATGTGCTAAGTCGCATCAGTCGTGTCTGACTCTTTGCGACTCTGTGGACTGTAGTCCACCAGGCTGCTCTGTCCATGAGACGCTCCAGGCAAGAATACTGTTGTGGGTTGCCATGCCCTTCTCCAGGGAATCTTCCTGACCCAGGGAGTGAACGTGCATCTCTTATGTCTCCTAATAAGAGATAAATGTGTTTTGGTATACTGCCAATTTCCTAACTTAAATTAATAAAAGAAGAAAGTCTAGTTAATCTTCTGGTTACTGCTTTAATTATCAGTTCTTAAAATTTACACTGCCTAAATGGTAATTTGTGCTACTTCAAGATTGATGCTTAGGATGGTAATTGAGAAATGCAAGAGTATTTGGTACTCACATGGAGCAAGAAATGGCATTCTTTACAAATTGCTCATTTATATTACATCACCATGGAACAGATTAATTGAAATATGAAACGCCATGCAAATGTCATAGAATTAGCATCTGCTCCCACCTCACTGTAGTTGACTTTGTTCATTCTTGCCAACGTAATTTCTGGTGTGTCTGGCATGATGTGGACCTGGGTCTTGTCTTTGTCCCAGGCTTCTGTGTACAGACGCTAGCAAGGAAAATAAAAAATGTCATCAGGAAAATAATTCAGTGTGTATTTAATAGAAATTTCAGGGCCACAAGAACTCTAGAAACAAAGATAACAAGAGGTTATGCATTTTATATACATTATGTATTTTATTGTTTATTTACTTCAAGTAATCAGTTCATAGTAGAACAGATATGTATGAGTTTTCTTTTGATACTCAGAATTATATGTTAACATAAGGAAATTCAGAATATCTTATGTAGAGATTTTCCACAAAAATATGCCATTTTATCAAAATCATGAAATAACTACTGAAGTAAATATTAAAATATAAATGGCATAGATATTATATATGAATAGATATATATATAGAGAGAGAGAATATCTTTTGTTGCTCAATTCTCTATTTCTTTCTTATCTCGATCATGCTTCTTTTCCTTTGGTTTAGCTTTAGGAGTAATGACTCTGATTTTGAAGCCTCACCTTGTTCATATTGATGGCGTTGTTCTTGGCCAACACTTGCTCCAGAGAATCAGTCACGCTAGTAAATTTGAATTTGTCTGGAGGCTGGCGATAGAGTTTATCACTCAAAATTTCACTCGCCCTCTTGCATTTTTCCACATCTAAAGAGCCAATGGGAACCCAGCCGATGCCTTTTAGCCATTGGAGATCTGACTTGTACACATTCTGTTAATAAAAATAGTAAGTATTTATCTCTGGTTTGGGAAAACATTTTCATCAACAGGACATGAAATAAAGTAAGAGCACTTTTGAAAATGTATTCCTTTGTGGTCTGGAGGGTTTGACATTGAACACTCACAGGAAAAGAAGAAACGTTTTCCCCTAATTGGACTGGTTGGTGCCGCTTATCCAGCGGATGTCAATTCACTGATTTCCCACCTTTGCATGTCATTATGATCCTCGGTACTCACGTCACTCTGCAGGTCATAGGCCTGCCGAGCATGGATGACATCGCTCTGGTCGGGCAGGCACGTCCACTGGTGCAGGTAGTTCTTGTAGTCTATGTCACTGACCAAGGTCTGGCACTTCTTGGCCAGCACCACCCCCAGCATGTCCACTGGGCTGCTGAACTTGGTCTTCCACTTCTCAAAGTCCTTCTTGTACTCCCGGTCGCTCTGGATCTTGGCCACGTGCATGGACCACATCATCTTGGGGTCGTCATGTATCGCTCGGGCACCAATGTGATGGCCAAGCTGCTTACGATAGCCTTCTTTGTACTTGAACTAGAAGAAGAAAATTACTGATAGTCACCTAGTATAACTGTTAGTACAAGGTACAAAGATCGCTAGGCTCAGATTTTCCTATTCATTAAAAATGCTTTCCCCCTGAATATTTCTTGCCTGGAAAACTCCATGGACAGATAAGCCTGGCAGGCTTCAGTCCATGGGGTCACAAGAGTCCAACATGACTTAGTCACTAAACCACCACTCCTGAATATATAAATAATATGTGCATCTGCATCTTATAAACCATTGAGAAAATAAAGCTTGTGTATATGTATATAAAAAAGAAAACAAAGTAAGACATTCTGCCATTTGGTGATAACTGCTGATGAAAATGACTTTTTGTGGGGAAGTCTGTACATGTAAGAGAGACTATATTAATAAAATTAGAATGGGATCATACTGTAGATGGGTTTGCGTCTGCTCATTTCAGTTATTATTTAAGCATTTTCCTGTGTCATTATATGTTCCCTTGTGTGTGTCCGACCCTTTGTGACCCCATGGACTGTAGACCACCAGGCTCCTCAGTCCATGAGATTTTCCAGGAAAGAATACTGGAGTAGTCAGCCATTTCCTCCTTCAGGGCATCTTCCTGTCCCAGAGATCGAACCCATGTCTCCTGTATCTCCTGCTTGTAGGCAGATTCTTTACTGCTTGAGCCATCAGGCGAGCCCATATATTCCCTACAAACGTGATTTTTAATGGCAGCAGGTATTCCAGTATATTGTATTATAAAACTTTTAATCCTTCTCTGACTGTTGAACATTTTTTTAAAAAGTATGACAGCTACTTCCCATATTTTGGATTTAAATGGAAAATATGCTTTTGACTTCACAGACAATAGAAATAGAAAGATAAACACTTCTAGAAATGTAAGCAAATCCATCTTTTAAAGTAAATAAATATCCAATAAATATCCACAGCCAATTACAGGATGCAGAGATAAACATACAATTCACGGGAATGTTTGGACTATAAACAGAATACTGTGTTCCATTCCTTCAGGTTTACTGGTTCACAGGAAATGGCTGGGTTTGGAAGGGATCCTATGATGAGTTCAACTGCATATATGTCATATTGTTTGTTGCTGATGCATAGTTGCTAAGTCATGTCTGACTCTTTGCAACCCCATGGACTGCAGCCTGCCAGGCTCCTCTGTCCATGGGATTTCCCAGGCATGAACACTGGAGTGGGTTGCCATGTCTCCTTTGGGGGAATCTTCCTGACCCAGGGATCAAACCTGAGTCTCCTGTATCTCCTGCCTTGGCAGGCAAATTCTTTACCACTGAGCCACCAGAGAAACTCCATACATCATGTGGCAAAGTCAGAAGGCTGTCTGAGCTATAGTAAAGCAGCCAGTCTTTTTGTTCAGCAGGGAATGGACATTAATTTGAAATGCATGTTGCTATGGATTCAACCATAGCTAGAAGTTAGCCTTTATGTTGAGAGCTTCATTACTATTATTTTAAACTATTTACTTACAAGACACCATTAGCTAAAACCTTAGCCTCACAGCTCTGCTACACATCCCTGAGAGGAACCAAAGCCGAGCAAAGAGCTCTGCAGGTGCACTTACTTCACTGGCAATGTCTCTGGAGGCCTTGGCTGCCCTGATAGGAATGGCATCTATCCGCATATCGTAGCCTTTTCTCTTGGCTTCATCTAGGCCAAGTTTATAGAGTTTCTGAAAAAAGACATAAATCTTTGTAAGTCTGATCTATAAAGTACAGTGTAAGAGAAAAATTATCATGCAGCACGAACACATTGCTTACCTCACTGTAATTTATTTGGTTTTGTTTAGCTAGTAACACTCCAGGAGTGTCTGGCATAATGTGGACAGTGGTTTTATCTTTATCCCAAGCTTCTGTATAGAGGCGCTGAAATAAACAAAAACAGGTGTGACTAGCTCAGGACAGTAATGAACCTAGCTCTTAATGAGAGTAAGGAGTCTGCTTTGTGAGTCAGTACTTGTGACACCTTTGGGTCTAGACGTCACATCAATAAGAAGCACAATACTTACTTTAAAACCACTTTGAAAGTGAAAGTGTTAGTTGCTCAGTCGTGTTCAACTCTTTATGAGTTCATGGACTGTGGCCTGCCAGGCTCCTCTGTCCATGAAATTCTCCAGGCAAGAATACTGGAGTGGGTTGCCATTCCCTTCTCCAGGGGATCTTCCCAACTCAGGGACTGAACCCGGAGCTCATGCATTGCAGGCAGATTCTCTACCCTCTGAGCTACCAGGGAAGCCCACTTAAAAACCGCTTTAAGGCCAAGCAAAAGAACTGAATGTAATTTTTCTTTTATAGAAACAGATTTCAGTGTTTACACACACATACAAAAATTAACATCCACCTCAAGTTAAGGAAAGGACTTACATGGTTCATGGTAATAGCATTGTTTTTTGCCAAAACCATTGGGATGGAGTCCATAAGGCTGGAAAACTTGAATTTATCTGGGTGCTGACGGTAAACGTGGTCACTCAAAATCTGGGTAGCTCTCTTGTTCTTCTCATCCTCAAGAGAGCCACTAGGTAACCAGCCAATGCCTTTGAGCCACTGAAGGTCAGACTTGTACAAATTCTGAAATTTTAAGTGATAGACCATTAAACAGAAGTATAATGATAGTCCCCTAAAGATATAAAATTTTGTTTTATATTACATTATAAAATACAACATTATACATTTCAATTCCCTGGGAAATTTTTAAATTTTGGTATTTCTTGGGAATCCACAAAATATTCACATTAGAAACAGATTTTGAAAGACATTTTTAAACAGAAGAACACAGAGCATCGAAATTCTACTAGATTAAATAGAGTGTGGATCTTAGTCCAGGAAGTAGAATGCAGATGTGTAAAGTCAACTCCCTTCGTTTGGAGAGAACTTTGACACTTAGGAAAGCAGACATGGTTTCTTTTGGCCAAAAGAGAATCTTAGACTCACATCGCTCTGCAGGTCATAGGCCCGCCGAGCATGGATGACATCGCTCTGGTCGGGCAGGCACGTCCACTGGTGCAGGTAGTTCTTATAGTCTATGTCACTGACCAAGGTCTGGCACTTCTTGGCCAGCACCACCCCCAGCATGTCCACTGGGCTGCTGAACTTGGTCTTCCACTTCTCAAAGTCCTTCTTGTACTCCCGGTCGCTCTGGATCTTGGCCACGTGCATGGACCACATCATCTTGGGGTCATCCTTAATGTTTCTGGCTCCAATGTGGTGGCCAAGCTGCTTGCGAAAACCTTCCTTGTACTTGTACTGAAGGAGGAAAAAAAAAAACATGTCTTAGTCTTTTGAAGATTAACTTATGTTACTACCTTTGTGGTGAACTACAAAGCATATTAACTCCAAATATTTTCATAAGGCTAGAGAGCCACAGATTTAAGTGCTGTTCTTCTTTTTTTTGATAGGAAATACTAAAGGCTAAATCCAGCTACAGATTCCATACATAATAAATACATCCTTGAGTTTATCCTTGTCCCATGCTGCGTCTCTAGGATCATTTCACTATTTTTAATTTGTTACTTGGAAGACTCTGTTCAATTTAAAATTAAACTGAGACTTTTTTGAAGTGAAAATTGCAATCTAATCAGTACAAACAAGGGATAAAGTCTTACTTCACTGGCAATTTCCCGGGACGCTTTAGCTGCTTTGATTGGTATGGCATCAACGGGAAGATCGTAACCTTTTTTTCTCAACTCCTCATAACCCATTCGGTAGAATTTCTGTTAAGAGATGAAAATCACTTTGAAAAAAACTGTTTCCCATTAACATCTGCAGCATAATGAATCCAATGTGCTAAATATTTTAAGAGTTCATGAGAATAGCTTTTGAGCTCTAGAATACTCAGATGTACTGGAAATTGTGCCCACTGACTGATGACGATCTTGTTTTAAACTCCAAAGCTCTTCAATTACCTAGACCAACAAAGTTAAATGTCAGCTCTTCCCAAATATTTATGAGAATGAGACAGAATAAATTGGTAGATAAATGAAATGAAATATCATCAAGGTGCTATTTTCCAAGTAACTTTGACTCTTTCAATAGAAGTTTTTGTTAGTAATGAGCAACGTCTTTGCCATCTAACACTGGAGTCTATTTCACCATATAGGGCTGTCCAAAAGTAAGATCCACATTTTTAGGCCAGAAACAAAGCCCTTCATATTTTTTTACCGTGTAAGATTTTCTTTTAGGAAAGTTTAAATATCAAATTTTAAAAGTTTAAGTGAAATAATTTCTTTTTCAGATTTGTTACATAATTAAATGAGAATATAATTTAATGCACCTCATTCAGAAACCAGATTGTTTAAAGTACCTATTGACCTTGGACTTGTTTTTATATTTCAATCCTTTTTTCGTATTACTTCAGTATCTTATTTAAGCTAAGGTCTTCATATTAGAATTTATTGTTAAAATATTAATTTTTACATCTATAAATTTCAAGAGGTTATACTATGACTATAAAAATAAAAATGAAATTACCCTGCATGAGTTTTTTTATGCTCATCTAAATTTTATTGAATTGCACGTGTGTCAGGCACTATAGTGGCTAAGCACTGTAGATCCAATATGATTTGTCTCTGCCCCACACCAGGTTTCTGTCCACACAGGGAAGAGCTATACAGACCATTAAAATATGACATGTGTAATAATGAACCACAAGGAACAGAGAGCACATCCCTCCAACTCCATCCAACAGAGAAAATGCCAGTTATTGGGATGTTCAAGCTAAAAATCATTAAATGAGGATGCTAAGTCATATGAAGTTTGTTAGTTAAAATGATTCAAGTATTCAAAATAGGCTCCAAATAAATTCACTGCCTCAGAAGCAATCAAAAGGAGCTATCTGAAAATAAGTATTTCGTTGGAAACTTACATCACTTGCGTTGATTAAGTTTGCTTTAGCCAGAATAATGTCAGGTGTATCTGGCATGATGTGAACTTGAGTCTTATCCTTGTCCCAAGCTTCTCTGTAAAGTATCTAAAATGAGATAAAAGGGTTTTTCAGTGGTGCTCTTAGATTAGTGACATAGTTAATTTCAAATAGTGTTAGTACTTCATCTAAATTAAGCATTATAGTAGCATAAGCAGAAAATAGGTATAGCATTTCATGACTTATGAGACACAGTTGCCTTTCAAAACATAATTATGGATCGCCTTTTCAAAGTTGCAATGAACCCTGCTGGCAAGAAATCAGCCCAAGTAGTTAAAGCTTTCACCAGCTTCATCAAACAGAGCAGCAGTTCTCCACCTTTTGGGATTATAACAATCTCCCCCAGGATTTAATTAGGAGACAGCCTTTATCTTCTGGTTTCCCAGGGGCTCAGTGATAAAGAATCCACCTGCCAATGCAGGAGATGCAGGTTCAGTCCCTGAATCGGGAAGATCCTTTGGAGGAGGAAATGGCAACCCACTCCAGTATTCTTGCCTGGAGAATCCCAAGGACAGGGGAGCCTGGTGGGCTACAGTTTATGGGGTTGCAAAGGAGTCAGACACAGATGAGCATGCATGCATCTTATCTTCTGGAAAAATGACATATTCGGGTATGTCCAGATATTAGGGAGTCTTATTTCCTATGTGGTTTATCATACAGTTATACCTCATAATTATTTGAGGGGATTAGGATTCCCCCAAAGGATTTTGTATGAGATTAATCAAAGTCTCTTGTATGTCCGAAGGTCATTCTCTTTCTTCAACAGAAAACAAAGGGACCCAAACAAAAATCTCATTGGTTTATTAAAACTATGGGGTAAAAGTCTGATGAAAAAATAGTGTGCTTACATTGTCAGAGAGTCTTCCCACAAGTTACTGATCAATTACAAAGATTAAAATAGTAACTAGACAGTGGAGAAACCTCACAACACCATTTCACCCAAGAAATCAAAGCTAAAATGATCAGTAATAGGATAGATTGATATCATGTGCCTCCTGCCATGCTGTGTAGAGGAGAATGCAACATATGCTATCCTGCCAAAAATACAGAACCTGAGTCTAATCATGAGGAAACAGTAGATAAACCCAAGTTTACAGAGGTTCTGTACGACAACTGGCCTGTGCTCTTCATGAATATCAAGGACTTTGAAGGCAAAGAAGTGAGGAATCAGTTCAGATTAAAATAGACTAAATACATGGCAAATAAATTCAATGTGTGGTCCTGGGTTGGATCCTGGATCAAAAAAATTTTTCACTTTCTATAAAGGATGCTTGTGGGAAAATTGAGTAAATTCTGTATACTAGTGTTATTTTAACACTACTTTTCTGATTTTGATCATTGCACTGTGGTTATATAAGAGAATGTTCTTAATTTTCAAGAAACACACTGGAGTATTTAGGGATAGAGCAGTATCAGGAAATAACACACACACAAAACATACACATGTAGGAAAGAAAGAGAGGGGGCAGGGGGAAAGAAAAAAAAGGCAAATGTGATAAAACGCTAATTGGTGAATATGGGTGAAGATATACATATATATATGTATATACATGTAAATTATGTGTACTGAGTTCAACTTTTCTGCATGCTGAAACTATTTCAATATAAAAACCTTTAAAGTCTCATTGGTTCCTTGGTCTTGTCAATTTTCCCTTTGAGGCATGCAGTGTGGGGTGTGAGGGCCTGGCACCTTTCTCCTTCCTGACATGCTTACTATGGTCCTTGTAACCCAAAGACCTTCAGGACTACAACAAAGCAAGTCTTCTGAATTTCCTTATACCTTTATCCGGGACTAACCTTTACGATTGAGAAAGATCAGTTTCTCAGCCTCAGAACTATTGATGTTTACTGGAGGATTTGTTGTTGTGGGGGAGCTGTCCTGACTTCAATCCACTAGATTCCAGTAGCATGCTTCCCTCAAGTTATGACAAGTTATGAGTGTTGCCAAATGTCCCCTGTGGGTCAAAACTGTCCCTGGTTGAGAACCACTGAGTTGGACCATTTCAATGCCATGAGTCCCTTTCACCTCATGGAAAACAGAAAATGCAAATAATGTTTGTATACACTGAGATAGATGAACTGGCCTATACAAAAGGAGAGATAGCAGGCTCAAGGACCCCGGTGGCCCTTTCCTGAGGCCTAAGGAGATCGGTATCCTGTAACAGGGGCACACTGTAGTGGAGGTCTATCCTGAGACTTTGACATTGATAGGTTTCATGATGCAGGGTTTTTCTATTGGCCACCATATTAGTTCAGAACTTTATACACAGCCCTGTTTCATGGAGAAACAAGAAACTTTTCTAAAGGGGGAAATAATTTGTAGAAATTTGTTGCTTTATTAGTCACCTGATGGATTCAAATTGCTACCATAAAATAAAAAAAAAAATGGGAACATGAACATTCCTAATAAAACTGACAGGTCAGCAATTACTATAAATTTTGGATATCAAAACTGCAAGACGTCTATGAGGGGGTGATTGGGCAGAGAGGAGCCACAGTTTACCAACTGCTTTTGTTGTGTTGTGGTTTAGTTGCTAAGTTGTATCCAACTCTTTTGTGACCCCATGGACTGTAGCCCGCTAGGCTCCTCTGTCCATGAATTCCCCAGGCAAGAATACTGGAATGGATTGCCATTTCCATCTCCAGGGGATCTTTCCAACCCAGAGATCAAACCTGCTTCTCCTGCACTGGCAGACAATTCTTTATCACTGAGCCATCCTGGGAAATTATCAAAATGCTTACTATATGCTAATTAAGGGCTTACATATATTCTATAAAAACTAATATATATGTAAAATATATAAATGTTATATATATTTAGGTCTTTCTAAGGCCCAAAGAGTTATTATTATAAATCTATTTAAATGTTCTTAGCTCCAAAATCTTAGTGCCATAATTCAATGCTCTGTAATTTTCAGGGTTATGCTTCTAACTGAGGAAGGTAGAATAATCTTTCCCTTCTTTGGATAGAATTGCTCTACACATCTTTCATTTATTTTATTCAGTAAATACTTACTGAGCACCTATTATTATGCCAGACACTGGAATCAGTGCTGGAGAAGGAAATAAGAAGGAAATGGAAGATATATAAACACAAATATAAATAAACATATATAATCTATTGTGATTCAGCTAAGTGAAGTGTATTATAATCACTTGAAAGAAAATATATCGTTTATGACATTTCCCCTGTGCCTGTGTAAGGTACTCAGAATATCTCCCTCTAATGCACACACCTGGGTCTTCAATGCACACAAGTTTCAGATAAAGAAATATGTTCGATAGTTTTCTTGTTATGCTTTGGATAAATAAGCAAGCAAGCTCTAGGTAACAAAAATTGATACTAACTCATTTTTACAAGATCCACTGTAGGGTAAGTGATAATTCAAATGAAATAACCAAATAAAAAAATGATGCTGTGTGATGCGATGCTGTGTTATCCTATTAATTTATTTAGCAAATACTGTTGAGCACCTACTGGGTATCAGGCAGTATAGTTTCTTTTATCTCCGAAGAGGTACTCACATCACTCCTATTTTTGGCATTTGTCTTTGCCAGAACTATGTCCATGGCGTCAGGAATGCTGGTGAACTTGTTTCTATCCGGAGGCTGGCGATATTTCTTCTCACTGATGATTTCTGAAGCCCGTTTGTTCTTTTCTGCCTCCAAAGAACCCAAGGGACTCCATCCTATGCCTTTCAGCCACTCAAGGTCAGACTTATACAAATTCTGTGAAAATACAAAGCATGCCATCAAAATTCCATCCTCATCCAGACCCTTGACTCAAACAATTATACGCATTACAAAAAAGGGTATGTTTTAGATATTCAATAATAATTTGTCTATGTAGTTTGTCTCTTAATGATTAAATGATCGCTCATATGGGATATGAAGTACTATACACATAAACTATGAGATTTAGTAGAAACTGACCTCACTCTGTAGATCATAAGCTTTTTTAGCGTGGATCACATCATTCTGATCAGGCAGGCATGTCCACCCATGCAGGTAGTTTTTGTAGTCCACATCACTGACCAAGGCCTGACATTTTTTGGCCAGCACCACTCCCAACATGTCCACTGGGCTGCTGAACTTGGTTTTCCACTTCTCAAAGTCCTTCTTGTATTCTCTTTCACTCTGCATTTTGGCTACATTCATGGACAACACAAGCTTTGGATCATCTTGCAGACTCCGGAATCCAATATGGTGGCCGATTTGCTTGCGGTAGCCTTGTTTGTATTTAAACTGAAATCAGAGGAAACAGTTCTCTTATTAACATAAACACAGTAAAACTCTGTTTTCTTTGTTTGCATGTTTCCAAAACTGAAATGAGAATTTCATTTAACTTAGTAACAAATGTGAAAACTGGTTGATTCATGCTCATATATGGCAGAAACCAATACAATATTGTAAAGCAATTATCCTCCAATTAGAAATAAACAAATTTAAACTTAAAAATGAGGAAAGAAAAAAAAGAAATGTGAAAGCTTAAGTAGAGGCTTCTAAAAAGACATAATGTACCTGAGTATCAGGACAGGTTATGATGAAAAATTAAATTCAACTAGAGGCAGAACTATATGTTGGAATGTGCTGGACATTATGTATGCTGACTCTAGGGTAGCATTTGATAATCCTTATAGGAATAATGGGAAAAGTATGGCTAAGTTGCAAAAAATAATTGGGAAGATTCAGGACTTAATGAGCAGGCCTAATAGTGTAGATTAATTTATTAAACTGCAGGGGTTTTTTTAGTGGTTTGCCATATAATTGTGTCATATAAACTTGTCTTGTTCAGATTCATTCATCTGTGCTCATAAAAACTGCCAAATATGTTAGAACAGAACAAAATTCCACAAGATCTCAACATACTGCCAAGATAGGTCAAAATGAAGGGCATAAATGTAAGAAATAGTGAAACCCAATATTTAGATTCAGTTGGGGAAAACTGCATTATTGTTGGTGACAATGGCAAGAGTAACTGATGCCAGCTGCTGAACACACATTATACTTTACAAAAGTAGGTTCTACTCTCTCTTGATACCTAGCTTCACGGTTATGTCATTAAAAATGGTCAGGAATTTACTTGGACCATCAGTTCAATTTATGCAATATGACAAAATTGCTTTTTAAAAAGTAGATTTCTGTAAGAGATTCTGTAGGAATACAAATAAAGGCAAATCAGAAGTTCATTTGCTTGGCCTAACCTGAAACAGGAACACAAGTTTTAAGGTACTCTATTTTGAGAGGGGTTTTGAAAATACAGAATACATCACAAGTGTAATGATTTAAGGACTTACAAAGCAAAAACCAAAGGAGAATAAATGAAAAATTTGAAATGTTTGAAGGGATATCAGGTGAAAAGGGAAATATGCTACTCTAATCTAAGGCTGACCAGTAACATGTTTAAGTTTGAAATAAAGAAATATGTAATGGCAATTAGAAATGATCCAGCAAAGAAACAAACTGCCCTGAAGGACACAAAAATTCTTATATTTGTAAATATCCAGAGACCTACTGGAATGGGGAATAGACCTATTAGAAAGGAGAGAATGATGTTGAGTGGGAGATTAGATTAAATAAACATTTGTTATCTTCTAACTGTAAATTCTGTGATTCTAACTTATTAAGTATTGATAAAAATAGCTCTAATCTCTTTATGTGGCATAGATACAAGAATCATTTGAAACTGAGAGGAGATATAATCTCTACAATGGTGGGAAATTCATTTAAAGGTAATTCAATCTTAGAGGAAGATTTAAAAAAACTCTAACAGACTTACATGAAAATAAATGTTGTTTCTTAGGAAAGTATTGATGCAATGTCTTAATTTGTTAAGCTACTTTTACCTCATAGGGAATTCTAACATTAAATGAAAATGAGTTTACTTTCTGAGGACCATTCAGACATCACTACTGCTTTAGGTTCATCATCACATCAATTCATTTTAATGAGACATTGACCTGCAAGCCAGAGAGTGGGTAATAACACATCATCTAATTAATTTCCCAACACTTCTGGATTGCCACAGATTAACTGAATTAGAGAGAAATGTCCCTTATATTCTTAGAATTTATTGTCAGATTGTTTTTAGACATGTTTTCTCTCCAAATCAAATCCTTGTTTTGCTTTGATTTAAAGATTTTGATTACGACGCTGTGACAAAATTCTGGTAATTTATTCTCTATAGCTGAAATTCTCCAAACTTTTGGTGTTTAATTTTTGGGGTTAACAAAATGGTATCTTTTGAGTTTGCAGAATCTTTAAATTGAATATTTATAAAAATTTAATTGACCAATAGGAACTGTATCCAGTTTTTCACCAAATTTACTACCCTTTCCAATCATAATTAGGAGTTGCCTTGGCGGTTCCCTGGCAAGCCAGTGGTTAGGACCTGGAGCTCTCATTGCCATGGTCCGGGTTCAATCCCTGGTGGAAGAACCAAGAGTCCACAAGCTGCATGCAGTCAGGGAAAAAAAAAAAAAAGTTGCCTTGAAGAGCAAATATCTTTGTTTTATGATCTTTCAACCAGATATTCAGGGGAAAGTTAAGTCCTCTGTATCTTAAATCTAAATTCCTGCCACTTCCTGTATTTTCTACACCCTGAGCCAATTTACTGGAATTATGTAAAAGCAAGGATGGCCTAAATAAAAAGAACTGACAGTGAGTTTTAAATATGTGCAAAGAAAAATCTATTGAGGTTGTTGAGGTTATGTATTGTCTGGCACTTTGAGTTTGTCTAAAATAGACAAATAGACAGGAAAATTATTTGCAGGCAAGTGGGAAAACAAAATTTTTGGTTCTTTTGCAATGTGTAGAAGCATCTCGACTTAGTGTAATGTGTCTTATAGGTTCTCTGGCTCAGTCTCTACTCAGGAAGCCCCTGTTTTGATATTCAATCACTGAGAAAGAAGAGTGGATTGGGATAAGTGAAGAGGGTAGGAGAAGATGAAGGAGATTGCATTACATTTTGAAAGGTGAGGACTATCTGTAAAAATCATTACCAGCTCATTAAGGTACTAGATTCAGACATGAATATATCTTCACATAAGTCAAAAAATACTTACATCACTAACGATGTCTCTGGAAGCTTTGGCTGCCTGAACAGAAATTGCATCAACTGGGAGATCATAGCCTTTTTTCAAAGCTTCTTCCCATCCAAGTTTATAGAGTTTCTGAAAATTAAAGAAAGTATTTATCATTATTCAGTGTATATTAAAAACACAAAGGATTATTGAACAGAAGTTTACCTAAAGAGTGGACATCGGATTCTAACATCATCTATCTTATCTCTAAAGATATGGATGAAAAAGAATATAAGCTGTTTAACAGAGCAATGACTTAGCATCAAGTGATCTGGCTTCGACTTTTTTTCTTTTTGCCTCTGAGACTCGCTCCCCACTACCTTGGTATTAATAGTAGAGTATGCCTTTTTTCATTCAGACACAGTGTGTTCATATCAGGTATATTAGGTAGATTTCCTCTATCATTAAGTACAGTCTAGGCCTACTAATTTGAATATAGGTATTAAAGTAATTGATTTAAAAAAGGTCAGGTAACAAAATTTTAATTATCTAAATGATAAAAGTAATAGAAAACAAAATGCCTTTTGTTAGGTACAAAAAATAAGTTCATCTTTTTGACTCAAATTCATTGAATTGATGCATGTATGTTTAAACTGGACAATAATAAAAATAATTGAAGGCCATCCAGTGCTTACTGTATGTCAGGCACTGTGATGAGAGCTGTGCATGGAATTCCTCATTTGGTCCTTATAGCAATTCAATGTCATAGGCACTTCAAAGGTTTTAGGAATGAACAAACTAAGGCTTAAACCCAATATTACGCAGCTCATAAATGGGAAAGTCAAAGCTCATACCAGGTCTGTTTGGTGCATTTTTCTTTCAATAACTTGAAAGTTTTCTATACTGTGCCAAACACAATTAGTACTGAGATAAACAAAAGAGGCACAGTACCTACCTCCATGGAATATATAATCACAGCCGTTCACTTGCTTCTAACCACCATAAATTGTAACATCCCTCTATCAACCACTTTGAGTCATTCATTTCCATAGCTTCAGCATTTACATCAATTATATACCATGACATCATTTAATATGTTTAATTACATATTTTACCTGACTGTATATGGTTTGATTTTGTTTGGCTTGTAAAATATCTGGCGTATCTGGCATTACGTGAATCTTCGTTTTATCTTTGTTCCAATCAACAGTGTATAAGTACTAGAAAGTTAAAAAAAATACATTTAAAATTGGAATAACTTTTTAGGTCAAACAAGAAATTTTTTAAAATAACATAACATTTGAATGCACTCAATTTGAAATTAGGTTAAATTAATTTAGTAACTAAAGGAATATATAATTCAGCAAAGACACCAAAAATAAAGTCAGACTTAAAAAATAATTTAAAAGAAAGAATTATTTCTAACTCAATTAGAAGGGCAAGGGAAATAAAAATAAGAGGTAAGAAGCAGAAAAAAATGGTATGGGGAGTGCTCTGGTACTGTTTGCCACTGCATAGAAGTGATTAGTCCAAATTAAAAATTTCCCAAACAAGAACCAGAGGATGCTAGCCCCACCTGGCTGTGAGTTGCAGGGAAGGTTGGCTCTTCAGTTTACCTTGTTCATGGTGTGGGCATTCTGCTTGGCAAGCACCATGTCCATGGAGTCATTCAGCTTTGAAAACTGGAAGTTGCTAGGATGCTGGCGGTATTTCTGGTCACTGGCATATTCAGTTGCTCTCTTGGCCTTTTCCACTTCTAGGGAACCAGCGGGACTCCAGCCAAGCCCTTTGTACCATTCATTGTAGTCCTGCTTATATTCATTCTATAAACAGAGGAAGCACATTGACTTTCTCAATTCAGACACAAGAATGTGGCATAGGAGCCTGTAATCTCCCTTCTCATGCTAGGAATGCCATCATCACCCAGAAAGATCACTTACATCACTCTGTAAGCGATTCATGTTCTTGGACAGCTGGATGTTCATGGCATCAGGGAGGAGAATATACTTGTGAATCAGGTGCTTGTAGTTGGTATTGGTGATATTGGCTTGGGCATCCTTGGCGGCCGTGACACTGAGCATGTCAGCAGGGGTGTGGTAGCTGGTCTTGGTCTTCTCATAGTTTTTCTTGTACTCCCGGTCAGATTGCATTTTGGCCACTTGCATGGAATGAACTAATTTGGGATCGTCCTCAAGACTGCGGAAACCAACCATCTTCCCCCTCTCCTTTTCATAATTGTGTTTGTATTTATACTGTGAAGAAAATTTGAATATTTATTCAGAGCAATTCCCTGACCAGATATCATTCTAGTGTCAATGTTCTGTATTTCATAAAAAATGATACTGGTATAAAATTCTGCAGTTCAGAGAATACGTTGTTCACATTTATTTATGTAACCTGATACAACTATATATTGTGAGGTAGACGCAAAGTTATTCTTACTGCCCCCATTTTATAGATGAGTAAACTGAGATCCAGAGGGATGAGTGACTTGCTAAGGTCCCTAAGGATTAGAACCTTGATCTTGTGATGATACACCACACTGATTTCCGCTCTTATGCTGTTGTTAAAAGGGACCTGTAGTAGGTAATAAGAGTACAGCAAACAAGAAAAGAAAAAAAGCAGACTGCTCCAAGCAGTTTAATGTTGCCCCAAGAAATCATCCAGCCGGTCTTACACTGATAATAGGCTTAGTTATGAGACACACACTATACTTTCAGGGTAGCTTTATATTTGTGGAGTTCTTTTTCAGATTCTCCATACTGGTGTAATGGGGAAGAAATTTTGCTATTTATCACCAACTTCCCTCTATAGTGGGGAGATCCTGATACATGGAAAGCTTCATATTCAGCCCATCTCTTGTGGGTTCAGTGTGCAAGTTAGGGGTTACGATCTGGGAGAGCCAAATGACTCCAGCACGATAGAGGGAGGAGTTCTGGGGATGATGCAGGAGTAAGGTAGGGATGGAGAGGAAGAAGAGATGAAGAGCAGAGAAGAGGGAGGAAAGAGAAAGTATGCCTGGGGGTGGCTAAGGAAAGAGTGCTCTGAATGCACTCCTCCCACTTCCCCCAAATCATTAATGTTCACTGTGAGTGGATTTCTTACTGAAACAAACAAATGAAAGAAGTGAATTTCATTGAGATGACATGTTATGGCAATGGTAGGGAGGCACACCAGCTCTCTGGGGTTGGGGGAGGGAGCCCCAACTTACAATGTTTGCCAATTTCTCTAGTATAAACACTTCTATCTCAGCTGTATCAAGCTGTCAATAGTTTAACAATGGGTTTGCAAAATTCCTAATTATTTAATAATCAGCTATCATGAGAACAAAAGATCAGCCCCCCCCGGAACAGCCCTTTCTGAGACATCCTGTTAGGAAGACAGTCTAAGAGGCAGTAGGCAAGGACAACACGAGTCTTCATTAAAGACTTAGTGAATGGCTTTGGATTTCTACAGGCCACAGTCTCGGTGAGGAAGACCAAAGTTAATTCACCCAGATCTCATGAGTCAGGGAGCTGACATCTAGGTGGTCATAATGTGACTGGCATTCCACTTTTTTGAAATTATCCAAGAAAACACGAGAGCAAGATTAAGACATGTTCATAGAACATAATGGGGCTACTGTTAGCAGGCATGCTTTTTTTTTTCCTCTCATGTTTCACTCATTCAGTGTTTTTAGAACTCAGCCCTTATTATTTTGGTAGGCTAGAAACCCCCAGTCAGGTGACTGCTTTCCTTTAGACTTACATCACTTGCAATATCTCTCGAGGCCTTGGCAGCTTTGATAGGAATTGCATCAGTTCTGAGATCATAGCCTTTCTTTTTAGCCTCTTCCAAAGAAAGTTTGTAGAGTTTCTGGAAAGGGAAGCAAAGGAAACAGTTTTCTTCTAAACAGGAAAATCTAATTTTTTTTCAAAGACTAAACTGGCACTGAAGTTAGAAATGTGAAAACCCAGTATATTCTTATTGATGCATTTTGTCAAATAAGAGTCAAGAGAAGAAAACAAAATAGCTGTGTTCTTACATCAAAATACTTTCACTGTTTTGCAATGGACATTTTTATGTATACAATTGTATGGATTCTACAATCCAAAAAGAAGTCAACTATCCCAAATCCCTATGTAATTCAAACAAACAAAAGAAAAAACACCTGTTAGGATTTGAGGGTTTCCTAGCAACTGGTTAGGATGAGAAAGGAAGTGAAATAAAACCCCAATGCAGTTTCTAACAGTACATGTTGCACATTCCTTATGGGGCTTGACCTAAATTCTTCAAAATGTTCTTCACTCTCCATTTAACTTTTCCCAATACTCCTTCCTTAGAAACATTCCAAAAGCTTGGTAGAAGGACACTCTAGGAAAGTCCTGGGATTCATTCTTTATCTCTTATCCTGGGCTCTAAAGCCATTCTCTTTAATTCTCCTAGTTTGATAAAAAGTAACTACCCCTAGAACAAAATCCAACTCCCTTCAAATCCTTAACTGCTGGACCCAAGGCCCATCAATAGGCCTATTCCTATTCTTATCAAAGCAAGACGAGAAAGAGAAAGATGCTCATTTGTGGATTCCCACTCATTTTCAAAACATTCACTCTCAAAATTGAAATATTAATATGGGTAGGAAAGAAAGATGACAGACAACAGGGGCGAGTCTTACTTACATCACTCATATTAATTGCATTTGCCTTTGCCAAAATAATCTGGGGGATATCAGGCATGATATGAACTTTGGTCTTGTCGGCCTCCCATGCTTGTTTGTAGAGATGCTGGAAAGTTAAAAAAAAAAAGAAAGAAAGAAAGAAAAAGAAATCAATAGAATATTTAAAAATTTTAAAGTCATTTAGTGCCTACATATTGAAAGTGAAAGTCGCTCAGTTGTGTCCGACTCTTTGTGACCCCATAGACTATATGGTCCATGGAATTCTCTAGGCCAGAATACTGGAATGGGTAGCCTTTCCCTTCTCCAGGGGATCTTCCCAACCCAGGGACCAAACCAACCAAGGGACTCACATTGCATGAGATTCTTTACCAGCTGAGCCACAAGGGAAGCCCAAGAATACTGGAGTGGGTAGCCTATTCCTTCTCCAGAGGATCTTCCTGACCCAGGAATTAAACCAGGGTCTCCTGCATACCAGGCAGATTCTTTACCAACTGAGCTATCAGGGAAGTCCCATACATACATATTAGTTTACACAAATATCAATATTTTATGTATTTTTGTTAGCTCACTCTTATTTTTTAAAAGTTTAAAAGAAAAATGTGCTCAAACAAGATAGTGGAGAGGATGTAAAATGGAACGTAAAATGTCCTGTCTTCCTATTTTACAGCCTGGATATAGCATTTCCATCTTAGAATTTTCTAGGCATATTAAAGTCCACATTTAGTCCTTTTGAAAAATAAATGAAGTCATATATATTATTCTACATCTTACTTTTTTACGTAGTATTATAGTATAGACATCTTTTAGCCTTCTCAAAATAATTAACTTCATTCATTTAAAGAGCTACGTGGTATTCCATGAAGAGGTATCACCTAATTGATTTAACCAGTTCTCCATTGATAGACATTTAATTTGTTGTTTTCATTTTCTTCTATAGTAAGCAATGATGCCATAATCTTTGTGGTGATCTGGAGATGCACCAGGCAGCTACCCATTCAAAGAAGGACTTGGTGCCCCAACTGTTTGCAGACAGCCTCCAAATTGTCACCTGCTTTAGGGTTTTGCTGCCTCACTCAAGAGCACATCTCCCTGGTGGCCACATTCAGGGATCTTCAGAGTCGAGGTACAAAGTCCTGGCCATTTTACCCAGCGCAGGACACTCCTGACAGGCTATGTCCCCTCAAGAGCCCCCTGTGGCACTGACCTAGGCTTTGTAAGGCCACCATCCCAGTTGGACCCCTCTTGCTATGTCTGCCTCCCATGGGTACTGATCCCCGAAAAATGCCCTGTACTCCAAATTCCACCTTGGCATCTCCTTTTGGAGACCCTAATCTGCAAAAAATACTAATAGGTATATGTATATATTATATCTTTGCACTTAGGTAAGGCCTTCTGAAGGGTATTGGATGGATGAATTTTAATTAACACCAGCAAAACTAGTTTACATTAACTTTCTTTCCAATACTGTATATCACACAAGTTTTTAATTTTTGGAAATCTTGTAGGTGAAAAATGCTATCTCTTTGTTTTAGCCAGGTTTGATTTAAAAAATAAAAACAAATCTTCTAGAGTTTTCCTCTAGATCAGGGGTGGATAAATGTCAAGAGTCAGAGAGTAAATAATGTTAGGTTTTGCGAGTCACAGAATCTCTGCCATTAACTACTCAATTCTGCTATTGCAGTGCAAAAGTGGCCACAGACAATATACAAATGAAGAGCTGTGGCTGTGTTACAATGAAACTTTACTTAAGCAGTAATTTTCTGATCTCTGCTCAAGACCAGCACAACTAATCAGAACTATGCAGTGATGAAAATGTTCTGTGTCAACCAACGTGACAGCTCCTGGCCACACAGGACTATCAACCACTTGAAATGTAACTAATGTAAATGAAGAACTGAATTATTATTATTTGACTTAGATTTGTCATCACATGTGGCTAGTGACTATGGTATTAGACAGTGCATTTCTAGTGGAAAGAGCAATACTTATTCCTCAGAGTCCTGGCTCTAGTCTAGACCAGGTGATTCACCTGCTGTGTGTCTCTAAGGGAGGTGCCTTGCCTCTCTGGACCACACTTTTCTCAACCCTGCAACAAAGGGATTCAACCTGATGATCACTAAGATACTTCTTAGTGCTAGCATTTGCTATTTCTATGATTCTCATCTTGGCATCAGTAGTCTAAAATGATAACCATCAACATTGGAAAAATGAAAAAGTGTTTAAAAAAATAAATGTATGTTTGTGATAGTTTAAATTCTATATCTTAAAGGGACACTGAGATTTGTGCCTTGTGTTGACAAGTCCCTTTCAAAGAGGCTGATCTTCTTGACAAATTTCTCTCTCAGAAGATTCCAGAGGATCTACTCAGAGACTTAGCATAATACAGCTCTTTCTACATCATTTTATGCAACTGTATCATGTTAGATCCAAATTATTTTTCCCATTTTTGGTTAATCAATGGCATTTCTAGTTGTGATCTGCATAATATAACCAATGCTGCTATAATTATTCTGTTATCTGCAACCTGAAAACAGGTGTCCAAGGAAAGAGGGTAAAAACAAAACAGGGTGATGTGCTTGTTTGATTGTTGGTCATGAAATCAACTAATCACTAATAATGTGAAACTACAGTGAGACTTTCCTGAAGACTGGAATCATGACTGATCCAAGAACTAGTGGTGGAGAGCAATTGCTCTCAAGATTGGCCAGAGAAGTTTCTGGCTCAGAAATGCTGCTACAGCCATGTAATCTAGGAGTTTTCTTTTATTCCAGCAAAAAGCAAGGAAGCAGGAGTGGGCTGCAACACATAGCTGTTATAAGCCCTACAATCTACTGATTCAGCATTATGAACTTCTACTCAACTTCACCTTAAACAAGTGGGACTCATTTTCAAGATTTCCATTAGAAAAGTCTATACTTACATCTACTGGGTAGGGTGGTTCATTGAACATTTGAAGAGGGCATTTTATTAGGACTAATTTCTATCTTTTTCTTTAAGACCCTTTTTTAGAGGAAACATTAACTATGAAGCCATAAAACTATTATCAAAACCTGTAGATTAAATGTAAGATATTCCTGGCTTATTTCTGATTCCTGTTAAACACTACATTATTGAAAGACTTACTTCATTCATAATTTTTGCATTATTCTTGGCCAAAACCATGTTCATTGAGTCCATCAAGGTGGAATACTTCAAAGTGTCAGGATGCTGGCGGTACTTCTTTTCACTGATAATCTCCATGGCTTTCTTGTTTTTCTCAGCCTCCAGGGAGCCTAGAGGGAGCCATCCAATGCCTTTCATGAAATCAGCATAGTCAGCTTTGTACTGATTCTGCAAAAGAGGAAAAGTTTGAGGATGAGAAGAAATCACAGCTTCCTAGAATCATAAGCAGGTATTTAATATTCCATAAGTTCCCCTTCAGTTTTCAACCAATAGTATATTCCACTTCAATTATCTATATCCCTAAATTTCTTTTTCACATTTCTTTGGATTAGAAATTTAAAACAAGCAGTAGTATCTTTGTGATTTGTTTCTCTCAATACCTTCATGAAGAAAAAAAATACTAAGAAATACCAAATAGATCAATCTACCATGTGACTACTATCTCAAGTGAGGTGACCATGTTGGACTGCCTCTCTTACAAAAACCTCCAAGTCCCCTTGGCTAATAGACGACTCAGGGGACCCCATTTCTATCTTTAGCTATAAGCCGTTGAGCAGCCACCACAGTTAAACTGCTTCAGGTATGCCAGAAAACCTCACCAGTACCTTGTGCAAATTTCACTGCTTCCCTCCTCAGTTCTGACGTTTCCCTCTATAACTGTACCAGAGTTGCTTTCACTCAGATACTTATGTACCCCTCCAACTATAGCTCAGCTTCTACATTTCTAAAGAGAAATATAGGCTTGGTGTGGCCTGCCTTTGGTTCATAATATAAATTCACTTCTTCTAGCCACCAAAGGGCCTCTATAGCTGAATTCTTGGTTTTCCACCATTTGTACCTTCCTCACATTTATCCTAATAGCTGTTTCAGCCATCACCTCCTATTTCATCAGTAAGTAAGATAGGCAATTACAAAGTCAGAAATGAAAGCTGTTTGGGAATGAGGGGCAGTAGCTCTCAAGTTATCTGACTTTTTGCCTCACCTCTTCTTCCTTAATCAGGAACCATAAAAGGTATGGAAGCCATAAAAACTGCCAACTTTCTCAGCTAGTTGTATTTCTTTCAACAAATCCTTTCTGAAACCAGATTTCATTTGCTATTCCTGAATCTAACATCCAGCAATGCTCACAATAATAACAGATCAGATTCATTCCTTTGTGTTAAAAAAAAATTCAGTCTAAGGTAAAACATGAAACATCTTATTGGGAAATTACATATGAATATCTTTTTGGATTTTCAAAATGTCATTACTTAGAGGCTTTCATGATTTGCTTATTATCTCAAAGTAAATGCTCTGCAAACATGGCTGTCACGTACATCACTTTGAATCTGCATCATGTTTTTGGCCAATTCCAAGCTCATGGCGTCAGGAAGCATGTTGTAGTTATGGATCACGTTCCTGTAGTTGGCATTGGTGGCCACCTCCTGAGACTTCTTGGCGGCCACCACACTGAGCATGTCCACCGGGGTGTGGAAGGATGTCTTGGACTTCTCATATGCCTTCTTGTACTCCCGGTCCGACTGCATCTTGGCCACCTGCATGAAGTGCACCAACTTGGGGTCGTCCTCGAGGCTCCGGAAGCCAATTTGTTTCCCTTTGGCTTGTTCATAGGCTTGCTTGTACTTGTACTGTGGATGGAAAAGGAACATGGACATGAGATAGTGAAAGAAAGAGAATGAAATATAATTCACTGGATGCCATTAGCTTAGGCATGGGTTTAGGGCTACTCTAAATTTAGAAAAGGAAGATTTGCTGGGGATGGGACAGCGAGCAAACTACTTTACTTCAAATTTCTTGCCAGAATTGAGTCCATGAGGGAAAGAATCATCTCAAAGTTAATCAAAGAGAGGTGCAAATAAGTTGCTTCAAGGAGACTTAGAAAGAGGCTTTTCCCACTCAGCTGTGTAACCAATGGAAAAGGCTGCAGGCACCGTTTCTCTACATTCAGGAAAGAGCCTGGTAATAAATCTTCTGTGTAAAATGTATAGCTTGTATCCTGATGTTTGCTTAGAATTGCCCACTAACAATTTAATTATTTTAGGGCTTCCCAAGTGGCACCAGTGGTAAAGAACCTGCCTGCCAATGCAAGAGATGTAAGAGACACGAGTTTGATTCCTGGGCTGGGAAGATCCCCTGGAAGAGGGCATGGCAACCCACTCCAGTATTCTTGCCTGGAGAATCCCATGAACAGAGAAGCCTGAAGGGCCACAGTCCACGGGGTCTCAAAGAGTTGGACACAACTGAAGCAAACTGGCACATAGCACAATTTAATTATTTTAACAAGACCCTGTTACCTTTTACGTTAAATAATGAACACATGATAAGAGAGTCCTTGGGCTGGGTGAAGGGGCGTGTCTTGTGTGTTACAAAGGATAGGGGTCCCACCAACACTAAAAAGAGCTGACTGCAGCTCCTACATACCCACAAGCTCGGCTCATTTGCTTTTTCCCTTTATACTAAATAAAGCCCAGAGGAAGCACTTACATCACTGGCAATGTCTCTGGAGGCTCTTGCAGCCTTAATTGGGATGGCATCAGGCCTCAGATCGTATCCTTTCTTCTTTTCTTCTTCCCAGCCAGCTTTGTACAGTTTCTAAATGATGAAGTAGAAAAATGCCAGCATCTTGTTAGTCAGCTTAGAACGGGGATCCTGATTTTAAAGTGGTTGGCGTGTGGGAGACAGATATTCCACAAAAACTAGTTGCCGTCAGCCTCCCCGCCCTTCATTTTTGTTGCTGTTGTTCACCTACTTACATCACTCATGGTGATCTGGTTTACTCTGGAGAGTAAAATGTCTGGAGTATCAGGCATGACATGAATAGTGGTCTTGTCTTTGTTCCATTTCTCAGTGTAGCGCCTCTGCAACAAGAAAGGCCGCACATGACTATATAGCAGGACTCATCGGCAGTGTGCTATCACAATGTGAGGCAGACACCCACAGTTCCAGGGCAGGAGAGGGTCAATTTGATATTGGAGAATGAAGCAAACAGCAAGAAGATGGGCTGATGAGACTAAGCACATGAGTTTAAAAAACCATCAAACATGGGAGCCCTCTTTCTACTGAAACAAATGCCTTCCTGCCCTAACCACACACTACATGGGGTCTTGTGGTTCCATCACACATTCAGCGTGGTGTTGACAGCCAGCCTGGGGTCAGTATAAGTTGGAGCTCTCTAGATACAACAAATCTAGATACCCTGCCACCACCTTGGCCATGATCATCAGAAAGATGAAAACTCTGATGAAGGTCAAAGTGGTGATGCCCGGTTCAATGGCCTGAGCACTGCGGGAGCTCTGAGGCTGAGACCGGCAGGTGAGTTCTCACCTTGTCCATAATCAGTTTGTTACTTTTGTTTAGGGCTTGCTCCATTGTGTCCATGGCATATGTGAACTTCAGCTTCTCGGGGTGCTGGCGGTACTTCTTCTCACTGAGAATCTCTCCTGCTTTCTTTGCCTTCTCTACCTCCAGCGACTCTAATGGCATCCAGCCAATCCCTTTCATCCAGCTGGTGAAGTCAGATTTGTATAAATTCTTTACAAGGAAAAAGGAAATTTCATTGCAGAAACAGCCAAGGCTTAGGTTTCTTTAGACAGATTATTTGCCCGTTAAAAAAAAAAAAAAAAGGATAGGGGGATGGGGAGAATAACCCGTATTTTATTCCCTACCATTCTTCAGAGAAGGAAATTAATTATAAAAGTGAATGTATTCATGGTGGTTTTGAACAGACAATCCTGACCCAATCCCTTTAAAAATTTAAATTTCTTGGAGGAAAGTTAACAAAGTTTTACATTGGAAGGAGTATTATATAGCATCCACTTGCACCTCTTAGTCTTTCACAGAATACATCATATACTGGGTCTGACATCCAAAGTTTAAAAATATGTATATAATAACCAAAGAAAACTATATACATTCAGTTCAAATGAGTAAAATCCTAAACCCCCCAATTCTGGAGAGGGTCCCTAATTACAGTGAGTCCAACCAGGTTGAGGATGGAGTGGGCCACCAGTAGACATGGCCAACTCATTCTGTGCTGACCGTCTGATGAATGCTACGTACATCACTCTGAATCTGCATTGCATTCCTGGAGTGCTCCACATTCAAGGCATCGGGAAGCAGGGTGTAGTGGTGGAAGGGCTGTTTATAATTCGTGTTGGTGGCAACCTCCTGAGATTTCTTGGCTGCTGTCACGCTAAGCATATCCAAAGGTGTGTGATACTTGGTCTTGCTGGCTTCATAGCCCTTTTTATACTCGCGATCTGACTGCATTTTGGCTACATTCATGAAGTGAACCAGTTTAGGATCATCCTGAAGACTGCGAAATCCAATTTGTTTGCCTTTGGCTTTCTCGTAGCCCTCCTTATATTTGAACTATATGAAAAAGAAGGGCAGATGGAAGTTTGACAGGGTTGACTGTAGGAAAGTGTTCAATTGAATTTATATCACAGATTAAGCATTAGACAAACTGTCTGAATCTACATAACATCTAAGGTTTTAGTATTTTTAAATAAATAACTACCAAAATATTTCCAATGGATGGTCTTGGGATCTGCTCTGGGGATATTTAAAAATGGAATAAGTTACAGTTTAGATCAGTCACAAGTAGATTCTCTAAATATGCTCAAAGGTTCCTAAAAAGTTTATTAAGGATTTGGTGTACATAGTTTTTACTATGTTTCCTTGATTAATTTGGATTACCTTATTAAGTATTTGCAGAATCCTGAGTAAATTTCAGCAAAGACATTATAAAAACTAGCATACTAGACTCCAAATGAATGTTTCTATTATATCAAGGTATTGTATCAATTCATATAGAAAATAAAACTCAATTTGTAAAAAGTAAAGTAAGTAAATAAGTAAGCATAAAATTTATGACAAAAAACTAAAATACTGTCATTTAATCTATAATTCTTCCTGGTTTTCCATAAGTCACCAGAGTTTTTTCTTTATGGAAATTATAAAATATTATATTCTTTTAAAATACTGGGAGAGGGGACTTTCCTGGTTCAGCGGTTAAGACACCACCTTCCCAATGCAGGGGCTGCCAGTTCAATCCCTGGTCAGGGAATGAAGATCCCACATGCCATGTGGCCAAAAAACACAAATAAATAAAATAAAATACTGGGAGACTTTTTTGCTTTAGTGATATTTCCATATACCAAGGTTTTTTTCTTAACAAAAGCCAAATAAAAAGCAGTTTTCACATTAATAATAATAATGAGAATTTCCAGTATTTCAGAGTTTAAAAAAGTCCTATCCTTGGTAACTGAATTGAGCTTTTAAATATTTTTAAGTGAAGCAAGATAAAAAAATTGGTACATAAGATATTAGGAAATATTTTTATATTACAACCTTTACTTGCTTTCTAATATAGCTCATATAACCTCATACACCATGTAAAGATTTGTAAAATACAAAGAAAGCTTGCTACTTTCAAATTAGACTTACATCGCTAGCAATATTCCTTGAACTTTTTGCAGCAACAATAGGAATAGCATCTGGTCTCAAATCATAACCCTTAGCAAGGGTTTTCTTCCAATCTGCTTTATAATGAGACTTGGGAAAAAAAAGAAAGATTATTTTAATATTTGACATAATTAAAAGAAAAATTAAACAGGATGCCAAAATCTTCATAATATATCCCTTTCTATTAAAAAATTCAGAGTTAGAGCCCTAAAAGATGACCTATTAGATCATTAGATCTTTTAGGGATCTATTAGATTCTTTTTAAAAAATATATCAGTAAACTATACACACAGTATGATCTCAATTGCTGTAAAAAATGTATACGTGTGTATAAAAAAAACCAGTGGAAAGGTAATGCTTTGAATGTGGGATAACAATATTAATTTTTTCATAATTTTCTATACTTTTCAATTTTTCTATAATAAGCATGTAATGCTTTTATTCTCTTGTATTTTTTGTATGAAGCATTTTAAACTTACACAAAGATGTGGATAGTAAAATTAAAAATTCAGACATAGTATTACCCTGCTTTAATTAACCTTAATGTTTAAATATTACTTATAAAAGTAGGAAAAAAGTTTTATATAAACCAAAAGCATAAAAATGAGTACTTAAAGATTGTTTATTTGGCGATAAAAGAGAGTCTAAAATATTAGGAAGAATGACTAAGTCATCTTTTAAGAAATGAACAATTTTATCCAGGTTTGACTATGTCTTTAAATTAGAATTTACCAATTTGATTTAAAAGCAAAATGAAATAATTCATAATAGTACATGTAAACATCACCACTAATTAAGTATCCAAGAGAGATGCTAGTCACATACAAAGAAAGACTTTCTAAAGAAAATTTTGGTGAGCATTTTTAGAAGTTTAACAAATAGCCAAAAGTCAGAGATAGCCATACTTACAGTTACTACAAATTATACACTCCTGATTTTCCAATCTGTTTGTCCCAATTTCTTTCACTTTTAAAAGAATGGAACACAGACTGCTAGATTGATTTAACAGCTAATGAATCATAGTCCACAGTTGGAAAAAGTCCGCATTAAGTGAAATGAATGCTACCTCTAGCCCCGTATTCTATGATAAGAATCCAGTCTGGAGACTATTGATTTGCAAATTGGTCCCCATACAAGGAGGGCAAGGAGAAACTTAAACAGGCTAAACTCTCCAGCTTGGCATAAACAAGAGAATTTAAATTAGTGAGTTTTGGGGGGCAGTCACGAGACAGATCTTTGCAACTGCCCACCAGGGCCATACTAGTTTATTTAGGCCTCAACTAGGTTCAGTCCCGAGTGGTCTCAACAACACATTGGTCTCCCAAGGCCGCGTCCTCGAAAATGGCTCCCACTGTGGGAACAGTGGGCAGAATGTACATTCCAAGGACAGGAGTGGGATAAGGAGCCCCCAATTTCCCGGGTCCAGCTCCAGGGTCACCCGATAGTCTTGTCCTCTCAATAATCTTCTCTAACAAAGACTCAAAGGGCCCACACTCAGTTGGCTCCCTCTAAAATTCTCAGTGCTGGAGTTACACAGAGCTGGAAAGGGGAGGCCCCTGATGCAATACTAAGACAGGCACCCAGCCAAATACTCACATCACTCATGTTGAAGGCATTGACCTTGGCTTGAATAAACTGAGGCACATCGGGGTCCAGAGTGTACTTGTGCTTCACTTTCTCTCCCTCCACCTTGTAGTTCAACTAAAAACAAAGGAGGCAGCATGCAAGCTGAATTAGCTAACATAATGTAAGTTTCACCTAGCACACGTCCCTTTAAAAAGGAAGGCTACCATTTGTGCTTTTCCATTTACAGGGCAATTAGCTACTCTATCATGCACAGGGAGTGTTTATGGACATATCCATTCACTCATTCCACCAATATTTATTGTACAATGGTGTGGGACAATCGGCAGTGTGGTAGGTCCTGTGTTTAAAGTGTTCAAGTTTATTTAATAAATAAAAGCTGACCTTGGAGTTTATAGTCCTGTAGAGGAAACAGAGAATAAACACATAAACTTTTTGTGGTATAAATAAAATAACTTTAGGAAAGAAACAAAAGGGGACATCAAAGGCTCAATAGAAAGGTACCATTGATGCTCAAACGTGAAGAAAGGGGAAGGGTCTGGGCAGAAGAGGAGCATTCAGAGTCCTGGGTCTGGAAAGGCACGGCCAGCTTGAGAGACTGAAGGTCACAGAGGGCTCTGAGGGGGTCCCAGAAGGATTAGACAGGAGGAGGGCAGGGCCA
This sequence comes from Ovis aries, assembly GCF_016772045.2. Taxonomy (NCBI): domain Eukaryota; kingdom Metazoa; phylum Chordata; class Mammalia; order Artiodactyla; family Bovidae; genus Ovis; species Ovis aries. The sequence goes on along the minus strand of NC_056055.1, from coordinate 157,897,422 downwards.
CAGAGCTGGGGGCCTTTTCATTTCAACCAAGTTAACAAGTTTAGATTTTGAGTTCGAGGAGAAGTTACTAATAGGCTTTAAGTATGAGAAGGACATGATCCATGTTTTAAGACAGTCTTTTTGGTTGTCATGTGCGACCTCAGACAGGGAGTCCAGATAATGGATTACTGTAGTTGCCCACATGAGACAGATGGAGGCCAGAACTAGGGTTGGTGGCAGCTAAAAGACGGAAGTGCTCCAACAGGATGGCTGAGAGAGTGGGGAGTAACTCAGCAGATGCACTGGCTGCCCTGGTTCACACAGCGAGGTGTCAGTGGTGACTGCCAGGTTTCAAGCTTGAGAAACTAAGGAGATGTGGATGGCATTTATTGGGACAGGGAGTTCTTCATAAACTGAGTGTAGGGTTTTCCTAGCTAACAGGAAAAACACAGTGGAAAGTGACACTTTGTCAGTACAAGAGAAGTTGCAAGAATCTACACCATTTAGTGCCACTAAAACTGAATTAATCTTGGAACAGCTGTGGTAATGTGGGACTGGTCTGAGAAACAAAATCCACAGTTAACCCTCAAATCCGAGCCAAAGAATGCATTTCCTATCTTCAAATATCTAGGACCAAACACACATAATTTCTTCCCTCCTTTGTTTTCTACTTATCGCTCTTTTTCTGGTGGAGGTATCGTAACATGACTCTGAACTTATCAAATGAGGTAGGGTCCAGATAGACCTGAGCTTAGAAAGGAGACTCCAGATGACTCTGAAAGTAAACTACTTCACCCCTCCCTAGAGGCCTCTCTCAGAATATCAGGCTATGGTTTTCTTTTTATTTTTTTTGGAAAAAGATTAAGATATTAATTAGCCTTCTTCTCATTTACCTAGGTAGAACTCTTGCAACTCAGAGCAACAAATATCTTGGGTTTGCAATTCAGACAAGGTCACAGGTGCTAATTTCTTTTCACATCGATAATGTAGGGGGCTGCTTATGAACAACACAGACTCTCCACATTTGGAAAACAAAGCAAACTTGGAATATCTTCCTTCTCTCCTCCCTGTTCTTCTTCAAGTCCCAAGTTGCTTCCAAGATAAAACCCTTTGAATTTAACTCTGAAAGCAGCTGATTTATTAACACAGATGCACGCTCACGGATTGAGTTAAGAAGGATGGTGGAGTAGCTGGTCATGGGGTTATTCACAGACAAAACCATGTGAGGGGAAACCACTTACATCACTTAGCTGCTTTGTGTTGTGCTGAGCCAAAACCATGCCCATGGAATCAGGCACACTTGTGAACTTGATGGTATCTGGGTGCTGTCTGTACTTCTTCTCGTTTAATGCATCACCTGCTTTTTTGACCTTCTCAACCTCCAGAGAACCAATTGGTATCCATCCAATGCCCTTGAAGAAGTGGTTGTACTCATCTTTATATACTTTCTGTAAGAGAGTAACCTCCGATGAGAAGATATCCTAGAGCACACTCAAGGGATGTTCTGGAAACCTGCAATTCTACCCAGGGGGAAGGAAGAGCCGCCTGTCAGCCTGTTTGTTTCTACAGTGGCTCTCTTGGCTGTCTGCCACAGAGCTTCTTACTCAGAATCTGATCATAAGAAAAAGCAGTTCTGTCATTAGAGTGCATTATACATTCCAAGAGGGAATCCAGGACACATATTTCCACAGGTACTGCTTTAAAAATGTGCCTCTTTTGACAATAAATTGGGCTTTCCCTTTGATTTCACTGAAAACTCCACTACTTTTGCATTTCACCCACACTGTCCACCTAGGCCCCTCTATCTCAGTGAGAGAGAGACATTCTCATTGCGCAACAATAAATGAACACCATTTCTTCCTTTTACCAAGGACAATTTTTACAAAAACCTGGCTCCTGCAGCAGGAAATGCCCTGAATATTGAACACCTTCCTCATATAGCTCTCCATGAGTCACGCTGCAATCACAAAACCTTCCTGGTTCACTACAGATGACTCGCTATATAGAGACACATACATGAGACTGTGACCTTGAGTTCAAACAAACAAAAAAAACACCTTTCTTGAATTCAGAAAGAATAGAGAATGCTCATATTTTGCATTATACATATCACCCAAAGCAGGCCCACCAGGAGCAACCATTCCCTCTTGTTGAGAACCACTTAGTAGAATATGGCGCTATATTTGATCCATAAGTTAATAAAGATGTCAATGATTGTGATGAGAGCACAGAAAGCTAGTAAAACACAGCTTGCCTACCATGCCTTTCTTACTGTTTCAATGATGATTGTGTATTTCAAAGTGCATTTTTCAAATATCTTATTGTATTGCAAAGTGTAACCAAAATAGGAAGAGATGATCACCCATTTATTACGAACATCTCTAGGTCTGCTATATTACACATACTCACATCACTCTGAATCTGATTCACATTCCTGATATGCTCAAGACTCAGAGCATCAGGCAGGTATGTGTAATGATGTATCGGCTGCTTGTAGTTGACGTTGGTGGCAACATCCTGGGCCATCTTCGCAGCAGTAATGCTAACCATGTCCCCAGGGGTATGGTAGCTGGTCTTGGTGTTTTCATAGTTCTTCTTGTATTCACGATCAGACTGTAACTTTGCCACATTCATGTAGTGAACCAGCTTGGGATCATCCTGGAGGCTTCTAAAACCCACTTGCTTTCCCTTTGCCTTCTCATAAGCTTCCTTGTATTTATACTGCAGAGGAAGAATTTGATTAGCAAAGTCCTAAGCACTGGGGACATGGGGTGCAGCAAGTATATTCACACATAAAGAATACGATCACTTTCTGAAAGACCACCCAACACCCTCCAACCTGAGAGAGTCTAGAGTGAAAGCATTTATTTCCAGCAGTGCTAGGTTATACACGAGTGTCATGATGAATTCAGGACCAGTTTCTTTTCTTTGTTATGAATTCTACAGATGATTTCCATGGTAAACTTCATATAAAGCCCGCTGAGTTTTCATACTTAATATAAACATGACACATTCCAAAATGTAAGACCAATCTCCCCTGGTTTTCCAAGGATGTGAATTTTCCTAATCCATCATGTTGGTTCACATCACAGAATACTAGAAATACTTTTGTTTTCTGATTGGCCCAGTGATATGTATACAACAGGTGCAGAAGAAACTCTAAAGAACTCTACATGAAAGATGTTTATACTCATATCTCTTTAGGGTGGAGGATAGAAAATATTACTATGTTGTCTCAGGTTAACTTCATACGGTTTTTTAAAAAAACCCTCTTCTTTTTAAGCGGCATCAACTTGGGTGCTGCACAGGCAGGTAAGTAGCTGGGCTTTCCCCCAACCCCATTTCTCAGCAGCTACTCTCCAAGCTCACTGCTGAGGCAGTGCAGATGAATTGAGTAACTGAAGAATAAGGGAGGAACCCCTGAGCCCCTTCCCCGTCAGTAAAAACCTAACTGCAAAAGCTCTGCTGTCCGAGGTTTCTTGCAGCTAAAATTGGCAATGGGGTATAGATTAAGTTATACTCCAGGTAATAGATCAAACCCTCAAATTTTATGTATGGGAATTCAAATCTACCCAAACTCTGAAGATGCTCTGTTCCTGCCATTTAAGCACTGATTTATAAATAAGAGTTTAGCAGGCAAAAGGACTATCCAGTGATTTCTAGACATATTAGAAAAAGTTCTATGTAAGGGCTAAAAAGAGAAATGATAATGTCATATTTTAGACTTTCACTTTCTCCTTAAACTAGATTTCATAGTGATGGGCAAACCTTTGAGGAACACATTTTCAGTCCCAGCCCCACATGGAAGGCTGTAGAATTCTTATACCCTATCTTTTACATGGTCTGTATATGTGGCTCCTTTCTTTTCTTGTCTCAAACCAAAACTGTAGGCTCTTTGAAGTTTGGCAGAGAATAGATACATGTATATGTGTGGCTGAGTCCCTTTACTATTCACCCGAAACTATCACAACATTGTCTGTTAATCGGCTATACCACAATACAAAATAAAAAGTTAAGAAAGAAACTGTAGCCACTGGAATAGGGCATGACAGTGAAATCTATGGGTGTGCATGCTTTTGGAAAATTTTGTTTTTCAATGATGGGAAGAAGTCAAGTGTATATTTTTTTTCTATTACAGATGAAATGGGTATCAATTCTACTACATATGAAATAAATCAAAATTATATTCTAGAAAAGTGGGCTTTTCACATTTGGTTTATAAAATCTATCCATTTTATCTAACACCTTCTCAACCTTCTTAATACAATTATAATGCAGGCAGTCATCTGAATTTAATGTGTTAGTGTCAGTCAGGGTGTTCTCCTTGAAAATAAATGTGAGCTGTGAGGGAAATGTGTCAGGGAAGGTAATTTGGGCTATGAATCAGAGGAGAAAGCTGCTTTCAGATTTATGACAGCTATACCAAGTGGGGTCAACTGAAAAGAATCACAAATTATTGAAAAACTGACAGGTTTTCAAAGAAGTATTTGTGGAGAATTTCAATGTCATTAATTCAACATATTGTTTTCAACGTGGTATCACTTTAACAAGCACCCATTTGATTACTCAAAAAAAATACAGTCCACCAAGATTTCACCCAGAGTTTCGACTCACGTCACTGGCAATGTTTCTCGATGCCTTGGCTGCAGTGATGGGTATAGCATCACCCAGCACATTGGTGCCCTTGGCTATTAAATCATGCCAGTCCCGTTTATAACACACCTAGGATGGAAAAGGAAAAAGATGTTGGCATGCTGTGGAGTAACTAGCAACAGTGATTCCTCAACAGCTGGGATTGTTTTGTTCTTTCCCAGAGAAAAGCTGGAAGAATCTCCTATAGCACACACTGTTTTGGGAAGTCATGATAACGATAAATCAACTATATTTCAATTTAAAAAAAAGTCACTTTAGCAAAATGTCCTACTTTATACAGTATAAAATTATTAGACTCTGTACTAATTATTCACCCAAGTCTGGTTTAGGCACATATTGAAGAGGGATACTGAGAAACTGGAGTGGATCCAGAGGAGAGTAATCAAGGTTCTAGAAACCACAGTATGTAAGGACCAACTGGAGAAAATGAAATTGTTCCATCTTATGAAAGAAAGATCCAAGGAAGACCTGTAGTTAGCTTTAAAATTTTTAGGGTTATTGGTAAAAAATATATATATATCATTTATCCTTATTTTTCTGGAGGATTAAAACATTCCTCCATGTGCAAAACTAGGAAAATGAGAGGAATAGGGGTTGAGGTCTAAACAAAGAAAAAGGCTATCCCCTAAGAGCTGTCCTAGCACACACTGTCTCTGTAGTAAAGAATCTGCCCACAGTTCAGGAGACACTGGTTCAATCCCTGAGTGGGGAAGATTCCCTGAAGAGAGAAATGGCACCCCACTCCAGTTTTCTGGCCTGGAAAATCCCATGGACAGAGGAGCCTGGTGGGCTACAGTCCATGGGGTCACAAGAGTTGGACACTACTTAGCAACTAAACCACCACCACCACCACCACCACGCTTGCAAAGGCCGACTCAAGAAGTTCAGAACAATCACTATAAGGTATTATCTAACAGGGTTATAGAGAAAGTTGACCTCAATTGTCAAGGCCTTGTCATACTCTAAAATTCTGTTATTTTATTACCAGGTCTGGTTTGACACTCCATCAAAAACATACTTACATCACTTAAATTGTAAGCATTGCACTTGGCCTGAAGAAACTGAGGAAGGTCAGGACTCATCGTATATTTATGCTTCACATCTTCTCCTTTAGCTTTGTATAAGATCTGCAACACATAGTCACAAAAATAAAATGCATTATGGATGGTACAAAAAGGAAAATATATTAATCACATGCTTAAAGGAGATTTTCTTGGCATAATCTTGCACTATTTCTATTGTTTAAACTGATCAAAGGCATCTTCCTATTTTAAGAAACTCAAGATCTTGATATCTTAAGGAAAACACAACAGCCTCTGTATTGGAGAGAGAAAAATCCTAAGAAAATTTAAATCTTTACTTGACAGAAATGAATAAAAAATGAGTTCAAATGTGAAATCCTAACATGAATAAAACAATTCACTAAAGCCAAAAAAAAGTCATTTTTTTTGTTAGTAGAGTTAGTAGTTCTCACAGTCTTGTGTTTTGTTCGTTTGTTTTTTATTCTTAGAAAAAGTTAGCTAGAATGAGTCAATTCTGCTAAAAAACTTTCTATTATAAATCATATCAGTAAGGCACATAATAATTTTCTCATAATGTAAAGGTGCTTACATGTAAATCTAGCTTACGTCAAAGGTTTACCACTTCAAATTTGCCCTATTTTGTCATTTTAAAGATGTCTGAAAGACATCAAAATGTGTGGCGTAGGAATCATACTGTGTCCTCCTCTTGATAATTTTTTTAGAGTTGCTTAATTTCTAAAACTAAAAAGAATCAGAATCTCAAGCAGATTCTTCATCTCTCGATTATCATTTATTGTATATACCTCCACTTCTTTAGCATGGAATACCATATGGAAATCAGTGTACATGTATCAGAAATAAAATCTGAAAAGACTAATATCTAAAAGAATCCCCACCCAAATACAAAATAATTCCTTACAGGAATCTAAGAGCTATCTTCACTTCTTCCTCACTGACTTTAGAACCCATCTCTACTCATTCTGAGAATCTCATTAATTTCACCTTCTAAACATTTCCTTTCCCACAGCTATTGCCTGAGTTAAGCCCAAATAAGGCTTCTGTTGAATTTCTGTAGCAGCTTTCTAATTCATCTCCTTGCCTCCAATCCTTCCCTTCTCCAATACAACCTCGGCATTTTTTGCCAATTACTTTTAAAACACAGATCTCATTATAGAGCTCCATGGATTAAACATCTTCAGAACTTCTTGCTACCTACCCACTGAAGTCCAGACTATGAATTAGCATGCAAGACCTTCAATAATTGGTTATAATCCTGGATTCTTCATCCTTCACTGTCCTTCCACTCACTAGTTCTTGACAGTCATATTTTTCATTTTGTCAGGAAAGTGGCATTTCTTATTTGCCAGAGATGCTCTGGCAAGGAGTTGCTCTCTCCCCTTGTACCTACTTAGCACCTGCCTCTCCTGTAACATTTGTCTCTCTATATGCTGATGCTGTTTTTATCCATGCTTCTGTCTTATACTCCTTTCCTGTATTTGTTTTATCCTACATCCTACTCATTCTCATCCATCTTTATATTATCAGCACATAATACAGTGGAAAGTATTCAAAAACATTCATTCATTGAATTAATGAGTGCTTTTGATGTCCCTTTATTTCTCTTCCATACACCAAAATTTCCTTTAGATCTATCTTTAGCCAGAGCATATACATTGTTCATGGACAGGCAGGCAAACAATTTACTAATCTCCGCCAAGACATAAGTAAAGTCTAATAATTGTGTATGATGAATTCTGAGGTGCAAAATCAACTACTCGTGTATTATTTCACTGTATTAATATTTTATATAGGAAAAGCAAATACAGAAGTCTTTATACAGAATGGACTATGATGAATTTGCCACAATAAGATGTGAGGATTTAAGAATAGAATGTTTTACACTATGCCAAATTTATTCAATAACACAGAATTTCGAGGCCGTTAAAAATGGAAGATGTTTTAAAAAGACAAGAAAAAAGAAAAATAGAAAATGTTAGTATCCAAAGTAAAAATAATTATAATTATTATTTTTAAATAAAATAATAATTCTAAAAGGAACAGAATAAAATTTTCGAATTTGTCTAGAGGATAAAAGTGGCAAGCTGAATTTTTTAAAGCCTCCCTCCATCCTCTTGCATGCTCCGTTTTGTTGTACTCACATCACTGACTTGCTGTGTGTTCTGTTTTGCCTGGACCATAACTGGGGAGTCCACGATGCTGGTAAATTTGAGGGTATCTGGATGCTGCCTGTACTTCTTTTCATTCAGGGCATCACCTGCTTTTTTAACTTTTTCTACCTCCAGACTGCCAATGGGTATCCAGCCTATGCCTTTCATCCAGTTGTTGTAGTCTTCCTTATAGACATTCTACAGTGAAAGGGGAAGACAGGAGTGAGTGCCCCAGGCAGTGGGTTCTCTCACAGGGCCCCCACCTTAGACGGAGACTGTCTTGTGGAGTAAACATCACTTACATCGCTCTGTATGTGCATCATGTTTTTGGACAACTCCAGGTCCATGGCATCAGGCAGGTAGGTGTAGTGATGGAGTGAATGCTTATAGTTGACATTGCTGGCAACATCTTGAGCTTTCTTAGCTGCCACAATGTTGACCATATCATGGGGCGTGTTGTGTCTGGTCTTCGTCTTCTCATAGTCTTTTTTATATTCCCGGTCCGACTGTATTTTGGCCACGTTCATATAATGAACCAGTTTAGGATCATCTTGGAGACTTTGGAAGCCAACCATTTTCCCTTTGGCTTTTTCATAATCTTTTTTGTATTGGACCTATTGGGAAAAAAAGGTGGGTATATTTTTTAAGTTAGGAAGATTTTACTGAACATTGAGACCATGATTTGTTTTCATAACCAAACAATTTGATATTTGCAATGTTGCCTGGTAGAATTAAAATGTTAGAGTCTGTTTGTTTGCCTGTAGTTGCTTCTGCCACCCAAGAGAGGGTGGGGTGGGGATGTTGCTATAATTCATATCACTGAGAAAGTAAAACAAGTTCTTTTCCACTTCGACAGTGATAGAGACAAATGAAAATTTAAATATCTGGACTCCTTTGGTGGCTTATACCGTCTGAACCATGAGGGAAGCCCAAATATTTCACAATCTCCACCAATTATACTATGCTTCTAAAACCAAATACCTGGCTATTTTAGGAGCAGTAGTAGAAAAAGAATTTTACTAGTAATAGTACAATTTTAATGAGTCTTTGGATATTCAAAAGGAGACCCAGAACAAGTAGTGTGCAACACTAATTGGCTCTGAATAATAAAATGGAGAGAATTGAGTGTCCTTGAGGAGACCTGGGAAGAAGCCCAGGAAGCTGAGCAGCAGAGGCAGAAGGGAAGGTTTGTGTGAGTGCTGGGATGGGGTGGCTGGAAGGGAACACCACAGAGAAAGGAGATCAGTGAGAAACCCTGGAGCACTGCTTTTAGGACACGGACTTCCATTATTCAGTCTCAGGGCATTTACACTGGGGCAGTGTTAACTTCATATCAAGCAACCAGTCAAGTTGTACTTGGGATTTGGAAAGATACCAAGAAGCAGCAGCTGTGTTCCGTCTCTGGATTGTGCAGAGGAGAAAGAATAAGTCCAGGGAAGGAAAGCCCAGCTGAGCCAGAGCAAAAGCATCCTGTGCAAATCAGGAGCCTGAGGTGGTCAGAAAAGGTAAAGCCTCAGGCAAAGAAGCAATGGTGGGGAGGGCATCCCACTTCCTGCAGGACAGCAGGAAAGGCCTTGAGGCCATTTTATTTAAATCTCACAGAGGAAGTGACTTCAATTCCTGTCTGAATTGAAGTAAGATAGGAAAAGAAAAATAAGTCTTAACTAACGAAACCTAATGACTGACTATTAGGGGCTCCAACACTGGAAGTCCGTTCATCAGTCTGTAGAAGCAAAGAAGAGAGAATTCATAGAAATTAAGCAAGTTTTGAGATAAAAGTTTACCATTAGGAGTTACGATGATGCAAATAGCAAGTAACTTCTTTATATCTATCAGAGGAATGACATGAATTTGTGTAGAATTATAGAAGAGAATTTAAAATTAGGGGGCTTGATTAGAACAGATCAGTCAAGGTTATACAAATCCCTACCCCCATGAAAATTCCCATCTGTTTAGAGAACTTTCCTTCCCGAATTATTTCAGCCTGGCTTGCTCCAAGTCAGGGACAGCAGACATGGTGACTTGGGTAACAAGCCCACCAGCCCACATTTTCTGGATACATACAGGAGACCACCAGCTGGACTTACGTCACTTGCCGCCTGCCTGGCTGCTTTGGCAGCTTTGATGGGAATCGCATCAATTCTCAGGTCGTATCCCTTCTTGCTCAAATCTTTCAAGTCTGCTTTGTACATATTCTGCAAGAAAAATGTTATTTGAAGATAATTCAGACCACATGCAGAAAAGGCTTAACCCTCCATGAGCAACTGAACCCACGTGCACACCTCACTGATATTGTAGGCATTGACTTTAGCCTGAATGAACTGGGGCAGGTCCGCTGGCAGACTGTACTTGTGAATAACTTCCTCTCCTTTGGCTTTGTAGGCAACCTGAAAGGGAATAGAAAGCATAAACAAATGAATAAAGTACAGGAAAGTGTTTAATGGCACAGGAAAATTTCTGAGCAGATCACACTGCATAGAGGAGTTTTTTATGAAACACACACTCAGAGCCATCTCCATATTCACCTGAAAATATCTGTAGGCATTTAAGGTCTCCTATGCCATTGCACAGGGTCTGATCTTAGTGCCAGTTTAGCCTTGGCAAAAGTCCCTTGGTATGAGCTAAGAACCTCCAGATTGAGGTGGGGCACCCACCTAGGAGCCCAGGGAGGTGACCCAATGACAAAGTTAACCTCCAGACACTTTTTTGAGCATAGGAAAAGATAATAGGGTAGGATTCACAAACTACCTATATTATACTTTGTGAGCGGTGAGTGACTAACAGAACTTAGGGGTAGTTTTTACTAAGCATGATTTTTGTGTTAATTTGACTTAAAATAGTAACTCCTTCATATGATGTAGTATCTACATTCACTTTCCTAATCTTTCCCAGATACAAGTTTGTGTTTCTGGTTATCAAAGAAGTCCCTCTTACCTTGTCCTTGGAAAGCAAAGTATAATTGGGCTAAAAAAACATTGTCAGCACAAAATACATAATCTTCTAAAGATATAAATAGGGTGTGATTTTATTAATGCAAAGCTGAAGGATTATACTGTTGCTCACATACTCGAGTCTCTTTAGATTGTGTGATAAGTACAGTGATCATTACATTTGGAATACATATATATTTGTATTAGTTAACATTTAAATACAGAGAGAATTAGCACTTACATCACTCCTCTGGGCTTGGTTAATCTTAGATTGTACTATAATTGGAGCATCTTCAATTGAAGTAAATTTGAGAGTATCTGGATGTTGGCGATATTTTTTCTGTTTGATGAATTAAAAAGAGAAAAAGAATATTACTTTCACCAAAGGCAAATTTGTATCAAAATCTTACAAATTCATTTTGTAGAGACAAGAATTTTTCCTGATTTTTAAAATGTAAAAATACTAGATTTTTTGTTGGCTTGGGTGGGCGCAGGGGGATACAATACAATACAATACAAAAGCCCAGCATTTAAAGAGATCATTTTAATTTTCAATTGTTTGGGGACAGTACAGACCAATACAACTTTCAGGAACTGACTTCACTCTCTTAATTTCTTGCTTATGATATGAAAGAAGGCACTGTCAGCTCAGTAGAATCCTGAAACCTCACAGAGCTTTCTAAAGGATTAACAGAAAAGAGGCAAGGACAAGTGGAGTAGTGTTACATGACACTTAGAAGCTCTCAGGGGTGCCATTCTCCCTGTCCCGCCATCAGCAACTGAAGTTTTCCAGTTGAGGAACTAGGGCAACAGCTCTGCATTATGAACAAAGAAGGGAGGACTTTCACTTTGCAAGCCTTAATGTGGTTAATACATAAATTATCACCAAAGTGCTGAAGAGACGCAGGAGAGGAAACAGTGGAAAGGTGTCTCAATTGGGAGCTATCAACATCTAGCCACCCTCATTCCTGTATTCTTTCCCTAGTTCTCTTCCTTCATGCATATTATGATCCCTCTCTTGTGTCTATAGAAGCATCCCCTCTTTCAACTTCAGACTTCTGAAAACCACCAACCCAGAAGAGCTCTTTCTGAATGATCTCTCTTGATTAGATAAAAGAGTTTCTACCCAAAATAAACAAACAGCAGTACAAAACAACAAGAACAAAAACTCGGGTGTGGAAGACAACCCTCACTTAGCACCTCTGATCCTGCTTCATGCGGTCTAACTTCCTGGATGACAGATTCACCTTACAGCAGTGGTAATGTTCAGCTGTTGTCAAAGAAGGGACTGCTTTCAGAAACCCAGGATCACCACTGTTTCTTTTTAGACTGAATATATACACTACTTCAAAGTCATCGAGAATATAGCACAGGGAACAATAATACTTCAAAGAAAAGTATAACTCTAATTGTCAATATATGCATAATTTACAATCACCATATTTTTTGGGGAAAAAACTCTGTATGCCCAGTTGGACAACCAAAATGTGATATAGCCATACAAAGGAATACTACTAATAGAAAGAAATATATTTTGGACACATGTAGAAATATGGATGAACCTCAAAAACATGCTAAGTGAAAGAATCCTGATTCAAAAGATATTTCAGGAAAAGACAATATTATAGAGATGGAAAGAATATCTGTAATTATCTGGGGTTGAAAATGGGTGTGAGAATTTTGGGGGGAAAAATTAGCATCTTAAAATTCAATTGTGGGTCTGACATCATTGAATATATGCCAGCAGCCAACTCCCTCCTAACTATTTTGAAGGCAAAGTATGTGAGTAGCCTCCATAATTTCAAATATTCTTTTTCCTGCTGCTAAAACAATTCTTAACTAGTAGGGGGAGTCTCATGAAACCCAAGGCCAAAATTGAAGCAACTTTGAACTAATCTCTTGATACATCCAATGACCTAACCAAATTTCCAGTCCAGCCTCCCTTGACCATGATGATTTCACTGTTTTATGTATTTCAAAGTGTATTACTCATTTACTAGCTTGCTTCTGAAAAATAAAGATGTGTTTACCGTTCAAAAAAAATTCGGTTGTGGGGATGGCTATACAACTGTATGGATTTAATAAAACTTGTCAAGGGGTACACTTAAAATATGTAAATTCTGGGTATGCAAACTATACCTCAATAAAGTTGTTGAAGATATTTCTGCCATAAATGGTTAACATAAATGACTTTGGTGATGTGAAGGGGTACAATTATCTACTGAGACAATGAATACACGTGATAATTTGGTTTCTTCCTGTAGTAACAATACCAGAAAATGAAGTGGTAAAGGAGGCCCTTCCCATGGTTTGGGGGGAGTTTAACACGACACATTCACAACTCTGTCTCTGTGACACACAGAGGTGATGGCTGTACCTCATTCAGAATATCTGACGCTCGCTTTGCCTTTTCCATTTCTAAGGACCCAAAAGGCACCCAGCCACAACCCTTCATCCAGCTGTTGTAGTCAGCTTTGTATTCGACCTAGAACACCGAGAGAAAGATTACACTTCTTTAATCAGAGCCATCCTTATTTGTAAAATCATTAACATTCCCCACCCCCACCCCTCGCCCCGCAAAAATGCTTGCAAGATTTCTGACCAGGTTCCTTACTCCATGCACTGAAGTTATTTTAAACATTTCCTTGGGGAGAGATTTTAACAGTCTTCAGGTTTTCAATGTTATTGTTAGTTGGCATATATTCTCCTTCACCCTTATTTCCCAAGTATGCGGAATTATAATTCCAATCTGGAAAATGCTAAATTCAAAACTGTATTTCAAAGAATAAATGAAATTGCTATATTTTGATCATCAGATCTGTTTGCTCACTAGAACACTAGTATTGTGTTTCTATGTCACTAAAGGCCATATTGAAGATAGATAATTTTGCTTATTTGCTGATAAAACTTGATAGAAATTATTAAGTGTTTACACACATTGCCTTCATGTGTAACGGTCAGCTTAAGAGTGTTTCTCCATTAGCTAACAAAGCATTTTAAAATAGTTGTATTCAATAATTTGCTTATGGAGAGCAGTTATCATTTGGAATTGAACCTATCTGGGGGACAGTTACTTGATGCTACTAAAATAACCTACTCTTAAACCAACTCTTGCTGTTTGGCTATAGATGATACCTAAAACATGTGCTCTAGATAAAAAATTTAGATCAGTGGGGGCCTTTTAAATGGAATGAAAAATCAAGAAACCACTGATTCCTGCCTTTGAGAAACTGTGATCTATTTGGGAGGAAGAAACATAACAAAATGACACAAACAAAAGGATAATAATGCATAAAACATGAGAATGTAAAATTGTACAGCCGATACAGAAAATAGTATAGCATTTTCTCAAAAAAATTAAAATAGAACTATTTTATCATTCAGAAATTCTACTTCTGTGTATATACTCAAAAGGATTGAAAGCAGGGTCTTAAAGATATTCATGCACCCATGTTCATTGCAGCATTATTCTCAACAGACAAAAGGTGGAAACCACCCAACTGTTCACTGACAGATGAATGGATAAACCAAATATCATATATACATGCAAAATGGAACATTATTCAGCCTCAAAAAGGAAGGAAATTCTGACACACACACCATGAATGAACCTTGAGGACATCATGCTAAATGAAATAAGCCAATCAGAAAAAGGCAAGCAGTACATAATTCCATTGATATGAGATCTTTAGAGTATCCTAACTCTCAAAGAAAGTAGAAGGGTGGTTGACAGGGGCTGAGGGGAAGAGGAAATGGGAATTATTTAATGCACATAAGATTTAATTCTTGTAAGATGAAAAAGTTCTGAGGTTGATTTTACAACAGTGTAATTAACTGCTGCTGAACTGTACACTTAAAAATGGTAAATATGGCCAACACTATGTTATGCATATTTTACCATTAAAAAAAATTGGATTGTTAGGACAAGGTGTTCAATTGTATAGCTCAGACAAATCGATTTGGCTAAAGATGTTTTCATCTGCAGGAAAAAACCTAGCTATTATAAAAAGTAATATGATAAATCATACATTTTATTTTCAGACAAGATAGCAACCTATACAAAATTTACTGACTGATGAATGTGATAATTATGCTAATGGTGATTATAAAACTAGCAAATGTTTATTGAGAATACACCAGGGCCTGGCACCATGCTAAGAGTATTTTGAATGCATTTAAATAATCAAAACAATTCTTTTATATTATTCCAATTTTATAAGGAGGACTCTAAACTCAGCAAGGTTGATCAGTTTCCCAAAATCAATGTGATGGAGTGCCTGCCAGTCCCAGGCCTTTCTAACCCTGAAGAGTGTGCTCTCATAGAATCCCCAGGATCACTTTCTCATCACATATTTGCTACATACAGAAGACAGTGCAAACACTTATGAGAATTGCCAAAAACATCACTAAGCTTAGAAACCCTTCTCAGTTTCTACCTTAAATAGCAGGAATAGAGAAAATGTGGTTACTCACATCACTCTGCAGTGCATAAGCCTTCTTGGCAAGGTCCACGTTAACGCTGTCGGGTGGATAGCTGTAATTGTGTAAGAGGTGCTTATAGTCCACATCACTGGCAATTTCCTGAGATTTCTTAGCATGAGTGAGTGGGAGCATGTCAAGAGGTGCCGTGTAGATAGTTTTTGACTTTTCATAGTCTTTACGATATTCACGCTGTGAACAAGAAATTACCAATTATTAACTGAAACCTTCAATGGATTTGCAGAAAAGCAGAGATCTCTATTAAGCAATAAATACAAGTTAGAGATATAGACCCAAACATCTAGTGATTTTTTCTTAAAATTTGATATGTTTCACTTATTGAACACCTCCCCGCTCAAAGCATACACGGACAGATTTTCTCAAATCTTTTTTTTAGATTAAAGAGGAACTGTCAGACATTATGAATGGGCCACAGTTTCTGCTTCAGCCAGCTATTATTTTATTTTAAAATAGGGTTTTTCAAGGACCACTAATAAGCATTATTTCTACCAAGGTAATAACCGTTGAAGAGTTTTCCACTAAAGAAGTATTTTTTAAATTGTCAAAAATTATATGACAATCACTTCATACTTCTGCTTGTATAAAATGACTACTTTGTAAATAGGGCTGTACACTTGACTTCTTGACTTTTCTAAAGTCATCTTTAAATGAATAGTTACTGATTTTTCAACCTGACTATCCTAGTTTGGACAATAAATAAGCTCCACTGAGAACCCCAAAGGTTTTTGTTCATCCTAAGTTTAATTTTGGTTACACTTTAAAAGAAGCTTCAGATTTCAGCAGCTACAAGACCTCAAAGGAGAAAAATTTATGAAACTGAGCCATGAAAGTAACCTTGGTCTTTCTGTACAGTGTTCTCATAAGCCAGATGTTCTGACTGGGCCTCAGAAGGAATTTTATTGGCTGGTTTTCTGAAATGATTGGAGAGGGTGCTGATTAGGTCAAAGCCCAGCTTCATCATGTTTGCTCACCAATTCCCTTAACAGAGAGAAAAATTCTGGCCCAGTACACTTAGAAAAATCCTAAACCCATTATATCTCCCTATAATCACGTAAGTGCTAAGACAGTGATCCAAGGTAGCAAGCATGGATGTGCATTATACAGTTCCTGCAGGAATCCCTTCTGCAAATAATCTGATATTTTGGCTTTACCAGGGAATGTAATCTTCCTTTTCATCTTTCATGGGTAGTCAGTTTCATAGAATGAATATATCTCTTAATTGTAAAATCTAGGCCCTGGTTTATGATGATAAAATACGGCAACTTTCTGATGGCATCCAAGAACACCAGAAAAAATACAGTTTGTCTTTATTAGAAATAAACAGATAAAGCAATGTTGTAATAGCAGTTGGTGTGTGGAAATGCTTTTGCCTAAACTGTTTTGGTCATGCAGCTTATTCGATCTTAGATCTCTGACCAGGGATCAAACTCATGCCCCGGCAGGGAAAGCACAGAGTCCTAACCACTAGATCACCAGGGAATTCCCTCAACTATGTTGTTCTAACTGTCATTCAAACCAGCTCACACCTGTCAGTACATATAAAAGGTTGTCAAAGATCCAAATGGCTATATTCTTAAATTGAAGTATAGTTGATTTACAATATTAGTTTCAGGTGGACAGCACAGTAAGTCAGTAGTTTTATTAGATTACACTCCATTAAAAGTTACAAGATAATGGCTATAACTGTGATAATTCTGTGCTCTAAAATATATCCTAATTGTGTATCTATTTTCTACATAAGCAGTTTGTATTGCTTAATCCCCTATCCCTATCTTGCCCCTCTCCCCCTCTTTCCACGGGTAACTACAAGTTTGTTTTCTATATCTATCTCTGTTTTGTCATGTACATTCATTTTATTTTCTAGATTCCACACTCAAGTGATACCATACAATATTTGTCTTTCTCTGACTTATTTTACAAGCATAATATTCTCTAGGTACAACCACACTGCTGCAAACGGCAGAATTTCCTTCTTATTTATGGCTGAGTGATACTCAATAGCATACATGTACCACATCTTGTTTATCCATTCATTTGCTGGACAGTTAGGTTGCTTCCATGTTTAGCTATTGTAAATAAGGCTGCTGCGAATATTGGGATGGATGTATCTTTTTGAACTCGAGTCTTCCTCTTTTCTAGGTATAAGCCCAGGAGTGGGACTGCTGGATCATACGGTAGCTCCACTTTTGGTTTTTTAAGGAATCTCCATACTGTTTTCCATAATGGCTGCACCAATTTACATTCCCACCAACAGTGTAGGAGAGTTCTCTTTTCTCTATATCCTTGCCAATATTTGTTATTTTTAGACTTTTTGATGACAGGCATTTTAATAGGTGTGAGGTGATATCTCATTGTTGTTTTGATTTGTATTTCTCTAATAATTAGCTATGTTGAACACTTTTTAAAATTTTTTAAATTTATTTTTTAATTGAAGGATAATTGCTTTACAGAATTGTGATGGTTTCTGCCAAAAACCAACCATGTTGAATATCTTTTCATGTGCCTGTTAGCCATCTATGGAAAAATGTCTATTCAAATTTTCTGCCCATTTTTTTTTTTATTGTTTCCTTGATACTGAGCTGTATGAGCTGTTTATATATTTTGGATGATAAACGCTTGTGAGTTATATCATTTGCAAATATTTTCTATTTCATAGGTTGTCTCTTCATTTTGCTATGCAAAAGCTTTTAAGTTTAATTACGTCCCATTTGTTTTTATTTCTTTTGCCTTATGAGACAGATCCCAAAAAATATTACTACAATTTATGTCAAAGAGTGTCCTACTAGGTTCTCTTCTAGGAGTTTCATGATTTCAGGTCTTTAATGCATTTTGAGTTTATTTTTGTATATGGAGGGAATGCTCTAAATCTCATCCTTTCACATGGTTAAAATGAAAGCAAAAGATATAAACACCTTTCTCTTTCATCATGAAAAACTAATATTTCAAGCTATGTTGAACATTCTTACCACTCTTAAGGGATTCACTAAGCATTTTAAAATATAGTGTATGATTTGTGATAGTGTATGTTTGCCTCTCTATGCTAAGAATTTTAACTGGAAGATGATAGATGGCCTAAAGGCAATATTTAGGGAATCCATGAATTCTCTGAAAGGTAAACGTGCGAAAAAAATCTCCATTTTTCTAAAGAGATGGTCCAAATCTTTTATCAGATTCTCAAATGTAACTATAATTAATGGTATATTTTTTCTTAGATCTAGGCCAATACTAATTACTAAAGTCAATAAAGAGCAAAGCTCGTTCTACTAAGATTTTTATCTCTGACTCATGATTTTTCTTTCAAAATAAGGCCAAAGTGGCAAGAAAAATCATGAGTCAGAGATAAAAAAATTAGTAGAGCGAACTTTGTTCTTTATTGACTTTAGTAATGGCCTAGATCTAAGAAAAAATATACCATTAATTGTAAAGTAATTAACCTCCAATTAAAATAAATAAATTTATATTTTAAAAAACTTAATAATTTAAAAGTTACTTTTCAATTAGAAAATATGAAAATACCATAATGTTTTCTAAATGATGCTAAAAACTATACTCAATATTCTACTAAATATGAGCACATAGGTCTTTCAAAGTGAAATGGTAATCAAGTACAAATAATTTCTCTCCTCAAACATGAGAGGTAAAAAAACTTGGGGAATCATTCTATTTTCAAAGTTCTGCTCAGCAGTTTGTTGTTATGAACCTGATGCAATCCTTTTACATCACTATCCTTGGCCATATTAACTGGAACACAATACTAAAAAGACAGATTGAGAAAAGCACTCACATCACTCTGGTTTTTGGCCGTCTTCAACGAGTGCAGCATCTTGGGGTCGTCATTAATACTGAGAGCCCCAATCATCTTCCCTTTGCTTTTCTCATAGTCTTTCTTGTACATCACCTGCAAGGACACCACACGAGTGAGATCCCACTCATCAGGAAGCATCGCTGAGGCCCCCCCACCCAGGTGCCCAGGCCATACTCACATCACTAGCAATCTTGGTGTTGGCTTTGGCTGCCAGCAGGGGAATGGCGTCCACCTTAATGTCAAACTTCTTAGCTTTGGTCTTCTCCCAGTCATGCTTATAAATATTCTGGACAGAAAAATTTCAGCACAGGAATTTTAAGAACAATACCTAATACAGATTAACTCAGTAAAAATTTAAAAACAGATTGAAACTTTGTATATAGAGACTTATTTTACCTATTTAATGCTATATTTACCAAATGATAATATAGCTTATTATCTATCCTCTAGCTTCTTTCCTCCACCACAAAATAAGTATAATATACTCTTTCCAATGTTCTGTAAACTTTCTAAAGACTCTGCTATCTTGATACATAAAGGATAATATAAAGTGACAACCAACTGGAGAAGGGGAAATGTGACATTTCCTTATGAAAGTATGAGAGATCTTGTGAAACTCTAGGGATTGGTGGGGAGGAAGGGGGCAGAGTGATTGAGAGAATGTTTCTGACAGTAACAGAGACTATGGAAAACGAAACCTAATGGCTACCAAAGAGTCTTAAGGGCATTTAAGTTCAAAAGCTCCACTTGGCACTCTGGCAAGCATCTCAACAGTTATTTATTTGCATAACTCCTAATCCGGTCCTTTTAAGCATTCACAATATTTCCTCTTCATCCATACACCAACATGTATGGTACTCACATCACTCAGGTTATAGGCGTTGACTCTGTGTTGTATAAACTGTGGAGCATCTGCTGGTATGTGGCACTTGAACTTCTCACCTTCATGCTTTGCCTTGTAATTCAGCTAAAAAGCAATAGAGAATAGCCAAACAGGTCAGGGTAGGAACTTCCTTGAATTTACAAAAGAGAATGTATATAGCTAAGTCATTACTCTCCTTTTTAGAAAAATGACTCAAAGAAATAGTCTATCCAGTCAAAATTCAGCATAGGATCCAGACTCACTTCCTCTTTCATGGATGCTGGTATAAAACAGCTCTGGGTTATCATTTTGTAAATGCCATCACAATGTATATATGGGAATCTCATTGTCCTCTGGGGTGTGCCTCGAGAATATGAACATTCAAAATCTATGTAATCAGAGCACTGACAAAAATAGTAATTCTAAATAGAATGCTAGAACAGGTTAAAAGATACATAAATTCTTATCAAAAATACAAGATATGGGACTTTATTTGAAATTTTTAAAAGGTGACATTAGGTGGAAGGAAGAGAGTGTAAAGAAGGAATGAGGCTGTTGAATTTTGGAGTTAAAGGCAAATGCACTGAGAAGAACCATGCATTTCAGATCCTTCAAGACTTGACCTCACCAGGACAATGAGAAGAGAGGGCGGTTCCTGGGCACCACGCACAAGACTACATTCCTCTGTCACTTGCCAAGCTCAGTTGCAGCCCTGATGTTATTAGTATTTGAAAGTAGTGAAAGTCACGCAGTTGTGCCGACTCTTTGCGACCCCATGGACTATACAGTTCATGGAGTTCTCCTAGCCAGAATACTGGTGTGGGCAGCCGTTCCCTTCTCCAGGGGATCTTCCCAACCCAGAGACTGAACCCAGGTCTCCCGCATTGCAAGCAGATTCTTTACCAATTGAGCCACCAGGGAAGCCCAAGAATACTGGTGTGGGTAGCCTAACCCTTCTCCAGGGGATCTTCCCGGCCCAGGAATGGAACTGGGGTCTCCTGCACTGTAGGCAGATTTTTTACCAGCTGAGCTACCAGGGAAGCCCAATGTTAGCTAGTTGTCCTTTATTGGAGCACAAAATATTAATATGCTGGGAAAAGTTGCACATGAACCAACATGTCTTCTGGATTACACTGACACCATTACTTTCTTTTTAAAATTTTGTTGGTGTATAATTGCCTTACAGAGTTATGGAGAAAACCGTAATTCCAAAAGATACATGCATCCCAAAGTTCATGGAAGTACTATTTACAACAGCAAGGACATGGGAGCAACCTAAAGGCCCATCAGCAGAGGAATGGGTAAAGAAGATGCGGCACACGCATATGATGGAGTATTACTCAGCCATCAAAAAGAACAGGCTCGTGCCATTTTCAGAGACATGGCAGGACCTGGAGATTGGCATATGGAGTAAAGAAGTCAGAAAAACAAATTAACCATGTATTAGTGTGATTAATATACCAATATATTTTATTAACATCACTACTAATATATTAAATATATTAATAGTACATTGATATGTATTAATATTAATATGATTAGTAATATATAAATCATATATTGGTATGATTTATATATATTAATCATATATTAATGCATGTATGTACAATGTAGAAAAATGGTAGACATTCCTTTACTGACTGCACATGAGATAATTCATGTTACTAAAAACCAAAGGAGGGCAAATGGAATATTACATCTTCCTGTCTTGAGGAGCACATGCTACTCCTCAGGATTTAGCTGGCAACTCCGGGCTTCCCTGGCGGCTCAGTGGGTAAAGAATTTGCCTGCAATGCAGGAGACCTGGGTTTGATCCCTGGGTTGGGAAGATCCCCTGGAGAAGGGAATGACTATCTACTCTAGGATTCCTGCCTGGAGAAAACTATGGACAGAGGAGGCTGGTGGGCTACGTCCATGGGGTTGCCAGAGTCGGACATGACTGAGCAATGAACACATACCTAGCTACTCAAAGTGGGGACTAGGGAGTTTATATAAGTCCCTTCAGGCCTACCAAATCAGAATCTCCATTTATCACTCACATACACGTCAATATTTGAGAAGCACTGCTGTGTTCTTGCCTGGAGAATCCCAGGGACAGGGGAGCCTGGTGGGCTGCCATCTATGGGGTTGCACAGAGTCGGACATGACTGAAGTGACTTAGCAGCAGCAGCAGCCGCATGGCTGGGTCATTCTACTTTAGACCTCCCTTGACTTCCTAATCCAAAGTGCACCCCCATCACTTTCTCACACATCATCTGATTTGAATTCTATGTTATCAACATCCTATATTAGTTTTTGTATTATTGTCTGGCATATTGCTTGTTTCTGTGCTCTTTTTCTTTCTCTAAAGCCTTTGTTGGCAAACTCAGAAATGGGAAAAATTTGCCTTGTTACCTATTCAAGTAGCTGTTTTTGTTGTCATTTAAGTTGCCTTGAGATTTTAGTATACCTTATTCTTGGAATGTGAGAGCTCCTAATGAGCAAATTCCCACTAAAAATCGAGGAGTAATTGCAGAATTATTAGTCATTCTTACTATTGACACCACTCTTCCTGAGGCTACAATTCAGTCTTGTAGCTCATTTGCATTTTATTGAATATATCTTGAAAAGTGACATTATTGGAATAATAGATAAGCCCACGAGGGTGAAATATGTAGATGCTGATGTCCAATAAGCAAAGCATTCTGGGTCACCCACACTTGCATTAATCAGGGCACTTACATCACTAAGCTGCTTTGTGTTGAGCTGGGCTTGCAACAGTACAGGAGTATCAGTAACAGCTGTGAATTTGGTCTTATCTGGATGAACTTTGTAGGTATGCTACAAAAGAAGAGGTCTGTTAATGAAATTTCATAATGTTTCTTCAGATTCTTGTTCATATACACAATAACATGTACAAAGTTTTCAGCCAAAAATAGAGTGCATTTGTTCTGAAAACTTGATTGATGCATTCTCACTTCCTCTCTCTTTCTCTATCTCCCTCTCTCCTGAAGTTGCCTCCAAACTGGTTTCTCTGCCATAATTCAGCAACCAGATTAGCCTCCACCTGTGGAAGCCTTACAATGGCTCACCACTGGACTCGAGTTCAATGTAAAGTGTACATTGGCCTACCAGCCCTCCCTTACAGAATCCACCTCCCTCCTTCATCTCCTACCATTTTACGTCTACTGCTGTCCCTTCCCTGGTATATGTCAGTTACCTCATCCTTTGAAGTCCTTACATGCTGAGTGTGTCTCTTCTCAGGCTGTTCTTCCCACTGCTCTTCCCTGAGTCTTGGCACGGCTATACAGTCTTTGCCTTAGACCTTCCTTGACCACCCAACCTACGGTATCCATCCAGTCCCCATCACCCACATCATTCTATTTTAACCCTATAGCATCACTTTAGTTTTCTGATCTTTCTAGTTTCTATGTTCTTTGTTTATCGTCTGTCTCTCCTTCTCAGATGCACACTGAACAAGAAGCAGCCCTACTTGTCCCCTATTCCTTCTTAGCACCAAGGACAGTGTCTGGCACATGCCAGCCCATCATGTAAAATATACACCTATCTCTTACAAATCACCATGTTCACTCTTTCCCCAAAAGTCGTGTGTGTGTATGTATGTATGTATGTGTGTAGATATATGTATATACAGACTAGTGGAAATAAAGGTTTATAAAACCTGAATGAAATCATTTTGTAATAGTTTTCTTCATAGTAATTTTTACACTCCTCAATTCTATCCAAAAAATAAAATTTAACATCTGCGAACCATTAGATGCTAGCATTTAAACTGCTGAACTGACCACTAGATGGCGCAAGAATGCCAAACACAATCTCAAAACTTCAGGGCCCCTGACTTACATCTTTACACTGGTCTAGCTTCTTGATTGCTTCGTATTCTTGTGTTATTGTCTGAGGGAAATAGCATTTCCCTTTATCTTCTTCATATTCTGCTTTGTAATTTTTCTGTAATGAGAAAGAACAAAAATAGATCCTGATTTCTACTGTCCCCAAGAATGTTGCTGAGAAGCATGAACAATTGTCTTCAAACTTACGTCACTGTTCTGAGCTGCAACTTTCATGCAGTGTTCTCGATATGGGTCCTCAAAACTGCCTATATAATGTCCCAAAACATTCTGTACATAAGAATCTTTATATTTAGCCTGAAAAAGAAAACATACGTTTTCAAACTCAAATAGACAGTTATTTATCAGACAGGAGGAGAGCCCTCAAACCCGAGAGGTAACCGTGGCCTTTCGAACCTCACTGAAGTTCTTCAGCAGGGTATCAAGTTGATATTTGGGAGTCTCACAGTAATTCATGCTCTTTGCCTTTGTCTTCTCATAGTTTTCCTTGTATAATCTCTGTCAAAGGAAAAAGAAAATAAAAGGATATATCTCATGGAATAGAAGCTATTCAGGTCTATGAATATACTTTACTGGAATGGAAATTTTTGTATTTCTTCAGCAGTTATTGTCTACAAAGCAGAAAAGCAGAATGAATATGGTAGGGGCTCTTGGCTTATATGATCTAGTCTGCAGTAACCATAAATATGTTCATAGTACTTATCCTAATATTTCTCTGCCAGAAGAAATCACAGCTCACCAATGCTGCTGTCTAAGCAACTTTATATCTTAAAATATTTTTTCCCACGTGAATGTGTTTGAAGGAAAATGATTTAAGCATTGGTATGAAATATTGTAAAAGGTATAAAGTGGAGTTTAGATACTTAGGCACAGTCATAGAAAAGTATTCCATTCAGTACTTGACGAAAACACATCTTACAATACCTCTGGAAGCTGGCTTTTATCATTAAAACCTAAATTTTACTTTATAACAGTGATATACGAAATATGACTTTTCTGTGTTATTGAGTGCATCACGCAGTTCTTCACATTCTCTTTTAATTCTTCCATAAATAAATCCAAAAATATCCTCAATAAAGACAGTAATTGTTATAAGCGATACAGAATAGGTAATATTTCTTCTTTGCTATGAATTAGAAAAGCAATCTTCGTATAAAAATTTATTTTTAATAAAATATTTCAAGTCTTTAATATGAGATCAGTATTTTATAAAATTCTTAAAATACTTAAGCTTCATTGAGTTTTCCCTACTTTGTAGCCTGGTTTTCTCACTTCTTGGCTTTTATTTTTCTGTATATATTTTTGTTAAGTACCTAGAGTTTGGTCATGGCATGGAATGAATAGATGTTCAGACATACTGAGATACTGAGCTCATTTCCAGAAAAAACAATAAGGAAAATTGTTAGTATAATTTACCTCCTAATAAAACAGAAGGCATTAAGGGATTAAAGGAAGCTTTACAATACTCTCTGGTGTCTCAAAGTACAGAGACATCATAAGAATGAGGAAGTTAATCATTCTTTACCGCTGGGTTTTAATGTTTGATTTGTCATCCTGAATCTGAGATTTCATTTAGGCTAACGTCTCATCCAAGCTTATATTAAAAGTAAGTACAGCCACATCTAAAGACAGGTTCACAAAAGCACTCACATCACTCTGGTTTTTGGCCGTCTTCAAAGAGTGCAGCATCTTGGGGTCATCATTAATACTGAGAGCTCCAATCATCTTCCCTTTGCTTTTCTCATAGTCTTTCTTGTACATCACCTGCAAGGACACCACACGAGTGAGATCCCACTCATCAGGAAGCATCGCTGAGGCCCCCCCACCCAGGTGCCCAGGCCATACTCACATCACTAGCGATCTTGGTGTTGGCTTTGGCTGCCAGCAGGGGAATGGCGTCCACCTTAATGTCAAACTTCTTAGCTTTGGTCTTCTCCCAGTCATGCTTATAAATATTCTGGATAGAAAAATTTCACCACAGGAGTAGGCAAAAGTGATATGCCTGTTATCATACTTTATAGACTAAAGGTAACCCAATACCCAATAGTTTGTCTCAATATAAAATAGACCATTTTCACTGTTTAAGAAATTTTAGATAATTTATTATCTAAATAATATTATATTATAACATATATAATATAAATAATATATATTATATATAATATAAACAATAAAATTTTAGATAATTTATCTAAATAATAATAATAATCTGAATCTTGCTGTTTTCCAAGATTAAGCTTCTCTGCTCACCATGAGAATGCTCATCATTACATTAACTTCATTCTAGTTATCATACTAATATTTGATTCCTAACACCGAATATTTTACAGACTAGCAGAGGTAATCTATAGTTAACTTACTTAGTATTATATAAAGGCACCATTTTCATTTGCTCTCAAAGTTCTCTGAAAAGGTTATTTTACAGATCATTATAATATTCACTTATGCTTGATAATTTTAATACTTATAGAATTGTTGAAAAAATTGAAATCCTCATGGGTAACTTGACTTTTCTATAAAATTAAGTTTGGAAATGAAAAATAGCAATGGATACCTGGCCTTATGCCTTCTGAATACCCTGTATCTTTGTCAGTGCCAAGTTCTCTTACATGTAAAAATAAGTATTGTTTGTGAGATATAAGGGAAATTATAGGCTTGAGAAATAAATGAAATCAAACTGTATCTTAAATATCAGGTCCTGAAAGAAAATTATAGTATAATATAAAAGAATACATGGCTAAAAGAACATTAAGATTTGAGATTAAACATACATGAACAGTGACATTTTGAGGGTTGCCTAAAATATATTAAGATTGTCTCCTTGTGTGAAGCTACTTACAAGATTGCTACACACATTTTATAAGGGGAGTTCAAAGTTACCCTGGCAGAGGGAACAAAATATAAACGTTAACCCTTATTCCCATCTTTAACACTGAAATGTTTATTCAATGAGGCAGCTCAAAAGTAAAAGCACAGTTGTCAGTAAAACAGAAGGCGTAGCGCATGAGAAACTCACATCACTCAAGTTATAGGCGTTGACTTTGTGCTGGATAAAGGCAGGCGTATCTGGAGGTATATGACACTTGAACTTTTCGTTTTCATGTTTTGCTTTGTAATTTAGCTGAGGAGGGGGGAGGGAAAGAATGAGCAAATTAGTCCTCTATTCAGAAGAATTGTTACAAAATACAAAAGAAAAAATCACGTGGAGTACATTTCATAAAATGTAAAATACATTTTGTTAAATAACAACTGACAGAGCTGTCACGATCGAAAGAGAAATCCAGAGCGAGGGTAGGCCACTTTTCTTATCAGCACCTGTGTGGTGGCTCACTGATGCTCGTATCACACCTGGCACCATGGTAGGACCCTAATGGAAGGAGGTGGCCACTTTCCACAGACACAAGCTTCCCTCCTTAAACATCACAGTTGGTCCCGTAGATTTGGAGAGTGTCAGCCTTTCTTCTCAGCTGTCATTGCTCACGCACTGGAGAATATTTTCTAACAAGTCTGATTATGTCCCCTCACATGCATGATGGTTTGTGGATACTCTAACTGAAGCTTTCATTTCTGGCCATAAATCTACTCAAGTTATTTTTATTTTCATGTTTTTTTTAGTTCAACATAAATTTGAAAATTCACACTTAAAATTCATATGATAAAACATATCTCAAAGACTCCATTTCCCGAAAATAAACTTGCACAAGAGAGAGAAATCCGATGTACTGAATACCTGCTCTGGGCCAGGGTGCGTACCATGCACATATTTCTTTTCATTTCATCTTCAAAACAAGCATATATTATCAAAGGAAACTGTGAGGGATGGAGAGGTTCAACAGCTTGCCTAGGCCCCCAGGTCATAAAAGACAGAGCTAAAATTTGAATCCAGTTTTCCCCGGTGGCTCAAACAGTAAAAATCTGCCTGCAATGCAGGAGACCTGGGTTCAATCCCCAGGTTGAGATGATGCCCTGGAGAAGGGAATGGCAACCCACTCCAGTATTCTTGCCTGGAGAATTCCATGAACAGAGGAGCCTGGCAGGCCACAGTCCATGGGGTCGCAAAGAGTTGGACACAACTGACCGACTAACACTTTCACTGTCACTGTTGTCTGACCCCCACATATCAGTGCTCTCCAGTGCGTTAAGCTACATTTAGTTTCTCTTCTTCAACTCTTATTATAATTGTTATCTACCCAAGAAGATGCAAGGTAACTAAATAAGTATTTTAGGTGATTACAAATGTATACAAGTTAAACTCGTTAAAACTTACGTAGTCTTTTTAAAATAAACGTGACAAGGATAAAAACCCTTTTTTATAAATGGATTTTAAGTACAGAGCTATGATATATCATCCCTTAAAAATGGATTTCTTGGATATTTAAGAGAACTTACATCACTCAGCTGCTTGGAATTGACTTGGGCTTGCACCAGAACAGGAGAGTCAGTAACTTGAGTGAATTTTGTCTTATCTGGATGGACTTTGTAGGTGTGCTGTGGGAGAAAAGAAATCAGGTTTAGTGTAGTATCACTTGTCAAAATCTGAGCTAGCCTATAGGCCAAGCTGGCATATCCCCATGCCCCACAAAGAAAAGAAAGTTATAGGAAATAAAACACATTTTTTTCCTAATTAGACTGTAGTTTGAGGGATGCTCTTACATCTATATAGGAAACTGTCCCATATCTTCAGATTCCTGATTACTTTTCTTTGGGAAAATGAGCTAGGTTTAACCCTTGAGTCATATGGAAAATAGTATATCTATTAAAAAATAAATTGTGTTTCTTACAGTCTCCTGCTTACATTTGTTTGCAGAAGTGTCAAATTTGTAAAAATATCTTGACCACTAGATACTGTGGAGATTGGTAATGCTCATAGTATATACCACAGACTTACATCTTTACATTGATCTAGTTTTTTGATTGCTTCATATTCTTGAGTTATGGTCTGGGGGAAGAAGCCTTTGCCTCTGTCCTCTTCATATTCTGCCCTGTAGTTTTTCTACAAGAAAAAGAAATCAGACATAAGGGTGCAACCACTCTACTCATGCCCTGAAAATGTGCTATTTGGAAAGTCAAACAATGACTTAGAACTTACATCACTGTTCTGAGCTGAGACTCTCATGCAGTGTGTATGATACGGATCCTCGTAGCTGCCTACATAATGTCCCAAAATATTCTTTAAGTAGGAATCTTTATATTTAGTCTGAAAGACAAAACATATATCATTTATTTATTGGCAAAATGATGGGTCTTCGCTTTCACAGAGGGAATGACTGGGTTGGGGGGTCTTACATCACTGCTGAAGTTGTGCAGAACTGTATCAAGCTTAAATTTGGGTGTCTCACAGTAATTTATGCTCTTTGCCTTCGTCTTTTCATAGTTTTCCTTGTATAGTTTCTGTTAAAGGAAAGAAAAAAATCAATTAAAGTAGGTTCCTATCATTCCCATGCTGATGATTATTGCACTTGTATTTTCCAACACCAAACAAAGGAAGAAGAAAAAAAGGTACTACCTGTCAACTGTCTTAAAACTAACAATCACACATTGGGGTCTCGTGAATGATTTAAACCTTTTCTATCAGCAATTATTATAAAGCCTAAATGTTTAATATTCTCCAGAAAATTAAGAAACCAATATATTGCCTCAGACCAAACCCTCTGTTGCAGAGGTGCTTGAGTATTTCTGACTTACTGCCTTTTCTACCTGTCAACTGACATATTCTTTCTTCACTAATGATGCCCTGAGAAATAGGAACATTCTGAGCAACAGTAACTTTTTCATTTTTTAAAAAACAAACCTTCACGGAAAAAGCCTAGCACACAGAGAAATACACACTCTTCCTCCTTCTACCAAGGAAAGATTCCTACTATATGAACAGACTGTGTATCTTAAAAATAAGGTACATACAAACAGTCTACCAACCCTTCTCCTCTTCTAGACTTATCCTCAGCTCTAAGCTTTACTGAATTTTACAATGCCCAACTGATAAAGCAGATCATTGTCATTTTTTTCATGCTCATTTTAACTATTTATTTTATCTGGGACTATATGGCTGGATGGCATCACCGACTTGATGGACGCGAGTCTGAGTGAACTCTGGGAGTTGGTGATGGACAAGGAGGCCTGGCGTGCTGCGATTCATGGGGTCACAAAGAGTCGGACACGACTGGGCGACTGAACTGAACTGATAGCCGATTAACAATGTTGTGATAATTTCAGGTAGACAGTAAAGAGAATCAGTCATATATACACATACTGAGGTTGTTCATTTTTAGTATTTTGATATTGTTGTCTTTTTCAACAAAATGGATTTGAACTTGGGTTTTTATGTTCAATAAAGATGACCTTCATTCAGGAAACAGTGCTTTGCACTGATTTCCCAGTAGAGCTATTTGAACAGATTCATTTCTGTCCTCTCACCTGCCACATCACTCACCCCACCTCCTCAGTCACATGTACACATATTTATGGTGCTGGTTTAACTCAAGGGACAAAGATAACTGACCCACACATAATCTCAAATATTGGAAAACTTAACACTACCTAATCAAAAGGGAAAAACTCAACTGACAGTATGTTCAGTCTCTATATACATAATCAAAGTGGCCTTGAGCTGTGAGTCTTCTAATGCCAGGCCAGTTCTCACTTATCTAGTGTATTTGAAAAACAGTGGATTAGACAAGCTCTTAATATTCCACTATTAGAAATTCCTGTGAAGACTTAGGGAGCCATGTTTTCAGTTTTGCTCTCTGCAAATGATGGTTTCTGGAGTCAAAACCTGAGTAGAAAGTGGTGGAGGTTAGGGAGAGAAGCTGTGAAATCCAGGACACTTCCCTTCTCTCCAGCAGCAGGCTTGAAGAGCACAAGCGTAGGGCACCAAGGGCTCCAGCTGCTAGTCCTCCCCTCTCAGTCTCCTTCTGCCTCCATCAGAATCACAGCAAAACTCCTCCAAGGTCCTCTTTGCCCACACAAAGGCACAGGCTCCTGAAGTTCCAAGGAAATGAGGATTTCCCTGCCCACTGAACTAGTCCACAGGCTCCCCAAATTGACAACATATCATACTCAGAGACACTAACGCCTTCCTGTTAGACAGCTCCAGGGAAACTGCTACCCCATAACCTTCAAGTATTTGCAAAGTTCTATTTGCATTTAGTCATTATAGAAGGAGAAAAATTTCATCCCTCCTGCAGCTCAGGTTAAAAAGACCCAGTTTTGACAAGAATATACTTACATCACTCAGGGCATCTCCTGCCGCCTTCAGCTGCCTGAGCAGTGGGTTTTCTGAAGCAGGAAGCACATTATAATCTGCTTTTCCTTTATTCTTTTCATAGTCTTGTTTGTATTTTACCTGTGGGAGCGAAATAAAGTGGTAAAGTAACTCTCTATGTTACTTTTGTTCTCGTTCTCTTTTACACATATTATGACATCGCTCCAGGAATCAATTTTCTCTTCAGAAACGTGGCAGCTTGACATTTTGTAAACAAAATATTCATAGTAACTCATAACAACAGTGGAGAAACTGCATATATTTTCAGGATATATTTTCTTCCAATCATTTATTCTTTCAAAAGTATCCATAGGGCATTGATTATGCTCTTGGTTCTGGGACAGATTCAAGAAACAGTAACATATGGTCCCTACCCTCAGAGAGAGAGGGAAGAGGGGAAGGAGGAGGGGAAAAGGAGAGCGGGGTGGGGTGGGGGAGGGAGGCAGAAATAATAGAAGAAAGATATACATCATAATAATGACAGTGCATCATGTCCTGGATACCTGCTGCTCCAGAACCCTCATTCAGCTCTTAACCTCCAGCTGCCTATCTGCCAACACATGTTTAAAGAAAAAGCTAGAAGCATCATCAATCTAGCCTTCTATGCCTCATCTGTGACTGTGTGTGTGAGCACATGTATATTTAATGTAGGCATGGGAGGAGGAAGGGGTAGGGGCTAGATACACGGTGACAGCCTCATCTTTTCCTCTGCCCTCCCTACTTTTCACCTTTAATTCCAGCTCCAACAGAAGCTTTAAGTAAGGGCACAAAAGCCCCCCTCAGGAGCATGTCCAAAGGGAAGAAGAAG
Source organism: Ovis aries (assembly GCF_016772045.2). NCBI lineage: Eukaryota > Metazoa > Chordata > Mammalia > Artiodactyla > Bovidae > Ovis > Ovis aries. Next base: position 157,865,586 of record NC_056055.1, on the reverse strand, counting down.
AAGGAAAAAAGAAACAGATCCTAACCTTGACCATGAGCCCCAGTGCCATTTATTTCTTCAAGCAAAATAATTTTAGAATACAGACATGTTCTGGAAACCCTAGATAATCTGTCAATATTTAAGAACCTCAGAAAACAATTGGCTTGGTCTCCAAAGGTGGGAGATACACAACTGAAACACAGATGTACCACCCCTACAGCCCACATCGGGGACTCACAGAGGATGTTGCTCAGAAGTGGAGGATGTAGACAGCCTCTTGTAGAATTATCTCTCTCCATGACCAATGGAAACAACTAGAAAGGTAATTCCACAGACCTACCATTCCCCTACCAGCATCTGGGATTCACAGCTTCCTCTCCTATTTTAGGGAGTCATCCCTTGCTCCTAAGCACCAGGTCCCTGCCCCTTCCTACTCTAGGACGATGCTCCAACCACTCTTCCTCCCCTCCTCAACATGATCTCATCTTCCCTCTACACCTGATTTTTCTATCAGCCTAGAAACATGGCATTTTCGCCTCTTACCTAAAAAAATTCCCTCTTCACCTACTTATCCATCAGCTACTACCCCTTTCTCTTCTTTTTTCTCAGGAGTCAACTACACTCATATTATTCTATTTCTCTCTTTTCATTCACTCGCAAACCCTTTCTAAACACTCAACCAAATTGTTCTTATTAAGTTCACCAGACACCATTCATTGATAAACCCACTTCAGAAACATTTGACACAATTACTCCCTCCCTTCCCCTTTCACCAGCTTCCCAAGACATCACTCTTACCTAACTTTGCTTCTATCCCATCTTACTGATGTCTTCACAAGGAAGCACTCCAGAGTCCTCCTTAGAGTTTTCTCTCTACACTTGCTCCCTTGATGGCCTCCAGTCTTATGCATTAAATATGATTCATATGCTACTGATGCCCAAATTTATACAGACTTTCCAGATATCTCCCCTGAAATGGCAGACTCATATAATCAACTGCCTACTTGACATTTACATTTCTCAAAGGCATCTCAAAATTTACATGTCTGAAGTTGAGCTCATGTTTCCCCTCCAATAAGAAATTACCTACTCCTTCCACCATCTTCCCTATCTTGACAAAAAGAAACCCTATCCATCTAGTTGCTTAGACCAACACTTTTCTCTCATATCCCATATTCAGCTCTTCAGCAAATCAGGTCGCTCTAATTTTTAAATACTTCTCATCACTTTCCAGGCTACTCTCCTGGTCCAAAACATCACTGTCTTGCACCCGGATCCTGAAATAGTCTCCTAAGTGACATGATCTTCCTACTTTCACTCCTCCTGCAGAGCCAACGCCAGGCTTATAATCAAATCTGATTGGCTATGAAGTTATTGCTCTTTCTAGTGCTTTAGAACTCCTGTTGCTGTTTGGTTGCTAAGTTGTGTCCAACACTTTGCAACCCTATGGGCCCCCCTATAGCCCACCACCCTCTTCTGTCCATGGATTTCCCAGGAAAGAATACTGGAGTGGGTTGCCATTTCCTCCTCCAGGGGATCTTCCCGACCCAGGGATCGAACCCATATCTCCTTCATTGCAGGCAGATTCTTTACCCGTGAGCCACCAGGGAAGCCCCCTTTAGAATGCCTAGGAGTAGACTAGTTACCAAAGTCACTCTATAGACTATATGAGCAAATCCATGGATTCATGCGTCTTGTCTGTGACCAGATTTTCACAAGTTAATAAGAAAATAGAAAACAATGGTAGTTGCAAGTGTGAGAGTGTCTGTATTCAAAGAACGCTGCCAGTTACCTTTTCTTGAGAAGTTCTTTTGTCCTTTCTACTTCTGGGTATCAAAAGGTCCTTTAGTCTATGAAATGCTAAAGATGGTAGCTTAGTATTGTGAATTCTCCTACATGGCAATTTTTTAAAAAAAAATTGGTAGCCCTATGATAATCCCCAAATATTTTCTTATTGTTTCCATAAGAACCTCTTCCCCCCATTATATAAAAAAGCAAGAGTTGTAAGAAATTCCCCCACACTGAGACTAGATCAAGACCAATGAGAGGATGTGCCCATACCTTGCTAGCTGCCACCCCAGCTTGTTTATTCACTTTGTACTCTGGGGTTTCGGTCTGCATGAAGTAGATCTGGTCTTTCGTATTCTCAAAGTCTTCCTGGTATTTTTTCTGTAAGACATGAAACATGCTGGAGAACTGCTGTGGGAACAATTAGGCAAAAGTCTTCTATGGGAGGACAGAGGCCACTTGGAGACATTACCCAAAGCCATGCTCCTCTTAGCTTCTGTGGGTCAGATTACAGTTATAGAATATGGTGCTATCTCAAAAGCCATTAGCAGCTTAACAGAAACTTGGAGCAGTTATAATAGGTTGGAAGACAACCTCAAAGAAGGAGCTTTCAAAGGTCAGAGGCAGAGAACTTAAGAAAAAAGAAAAAGAGGTTTTTTATGTTTTCCAGGGAGGGGATCTGGGAAGAGATTAATCAGTTTCATAAATGTACTGCTCGAGTGCCCAGACATAGAACAAATCAAAAAAGGGCCTCTTTCATCTGTACTCACCATGAAACCATATTGTTTCAATGAAAAATGAGGCAAGAATAATGGAATCCAATCAAAACAATGCTTTGCAAAAGGAAGGAAAGATGGTGGAATTTCTTTCTAAATAGGGACCCTACACAGGTCTTGCTCCCAGGAAGAGTTATCTGGATGGAAATGTTCTGGAACCATTTCAGGAGCAGCAAGTGGCTAGACATCATACAGGAAAGAATAAACCTCTCAACCCAAGGACATCTGGCTTGGATGGACATCCCTTCCTACTTACTGTGCTGATGTTTTGAGAGTTCATTCTGGCGGTTGCAATTTCAAAGCAAGGTGTCTCACTCCATTTGCCTTTGACTTTATTTTCATAGTCTTCCTTGTATTTTTGCTAGGATGGAAAAAAATGAAGAAAATAAGACAAGCAAAATCTGGAAATTGACAAATAAGGCAGCAAATTAAGTGGTAGTGATCAGCTTTCGAAAATATCTTGACCAGGCCCTTCCTGGGTGCTTAATAGATGTCTTCCAATCTTCTAGTATAGTGTTACTTATCCCACAAAAAAAGTTGGATGCAGGGGATAGAGATATCAGTCTCCCCTTTGCTGAGTTTAAGGACTTAGTTCACAGAGAACTCACAGATGGTCCCTGGTGTTTGAGGAAAGAGAGAGTCAGAAGATCTTCCTTCTGTAATTCACGGTTATTGATATAATAAAATCACTCAACCCCGGATTTTCATGCCAGGTGAACTCAGCCATTAATTTCTGAGCTTTACTGAAACTCCTAGTTATTCAGACAGCAACACTACAACAAAATTTGACTTGTAGGCCAATTAATAAGAGTTTCTGGTGTAGACTTACAAAATTTTAATGAGAACTGACAAACAATAAAAAAAATTAAACTGCTATCCCATATTAACTCCTGAACACCGCACTACCTGAATCCTATACTGTGAGGCTCCTTGGTGAGAGGAATTATATGTTCTTCATTTTTGTATCCTCAAAATCTAACACAAAATGCAGCATACAGAAGTTACCTCACAAATGTTTGTTTGACTACACTAAATTGAACCTAGACCATGATTTTTTGACTACTTTGGCTTGAATGTTCTTGAAATGGAATTAATCCAGCCAACCCCAAGTTTGGGACATGAGTCAGAGATGGGTTAGAACAATTTCCCCACCTTGGCTGATAGAATGTGTCAACAGACATAACCAGTGGGTCTCAAGGTGTTTGCATACCCCCACCATACTAAAAAAAAAAAAGAAGGTGGTTTTCTGGTATACCTTTAAAGAACAAGTACCAAGGGTGAGAGAGATGCAGAGCCAGTGAATTTAAGTTTAAGGAAATCTAGCCCTCTCTCTAATGCCCTATATCCTTTCTTCTCAAAGGTTAACTTTCTAGATCCCAGTTTCTCCTTTCAATTGCAGACCCAGTATCAGCTGGAAATTCCAACCTGTAATCTTGTATTTTCTTATTGTGAGTCTAGAAGGAAGCAGAGAAGCTCGAGGAGTTCAAGCTCAGTGTTGCTCACAGAACTCCACCTGCAGGAGTCGCAGTGTGCGTGGTGGACACAAACCGCCCTGCCTGCCTACACATCGCTACAGAATGCACTGAGCCAGGAGGAGGCGCTGGCATGCACTTGATGACTCTGGGCAGAGACAGGCGAGAGAATTGATTCTGAAAGGTACAGTAATGAATGCTGGTAAACAGAATGGAACAGCAATATGACAATTGCAGGTATGTGTTCATTATGTTAACATATGAACTGGAGGCGATAAGACCTGGTAAGACTGGGTGAATAATTATCACCATGGTGGATAATCTGATGACCTTCATCCACAGCCCTCCTTCCCTTGGCTAATACTGTTATTCCACAAAGCAACTCAGCCCTAGCAATGCTTTCAAAGTACTTAATAATGTCTCTGCATCCAACTGAATGTTGCAATCCAATAGGCATATATTGCAAGCCATCATGGTAAATTTTTTAGTAGCCATACTTTAAAGTATAAAAAAGGAACAGGTTGCAAATTAATTTTAATGACCAGCAAGGATCTACTTTATAGCACATGGAACTCTGCTTAATGTTATGTGGCAGCCTAAAGGGAGGAGAGTTTGGGGAAGAACGGAAACATGTATATGTATGGCTGAGCCCCTTTGCTGTCCACCTGAAATTGTCATAACATTGTTAATTGGCCATACTCCAATACAAAGTAAAAAGTCTAATAAAAATATATTATTTTACTTTATACAATAGATGCCAAATAGTGTCAGCTCACAGTAAGCAATATAAAATAATTAGTGAACTATTTTACATTCCTTTTGTCACAAGAAGTGTCCAAGATCCAGGGTGTATTTCATCCATGTAGACTCAATTCATACCTTCACACTGTAAGTACTCAATAGGCACATGTGACTGGTAGCTACTCTGGTAAGAGTGCAGCTCTAGACTAACCAGCAAGCCTACATTAGCAGAGAGACTGGTTATAGAGGAGTTCAAAATAGATTTTTTAAAAGAATCTTTAAGTACTGGCTCTGTATACTCAAATGAGGTAGAAGAATGCTGCATTAGTAAGATTTCTTTTAAAATATGCCTTTAATAAAAATTTAAAATAGATTTTTCTTTCTAAATGAATATTTGAAAGCAATTTTTTATTTTTCTTCCAAAAAAGAATTAAGTTGTTCTTCTCTCCAATCTTATTTACAATATCAACACTTTCAAGAGCCCAACTCTTTGTCAATAGTTCGCTCTGAAGTTAATTTCTGCTTAACCCTGCCTAGGCAAAATTTCAGGCTCATGGTATTCCTATCAGTGAGAATTTACTGTACTTACTAGATCTTTTATCCCAAATAGTCCTTGTTCACACCAGTAAGTAATCTACAATATCAGACACTAAAAAATATTGCTGAACAGACTTTATCATCCATAATTTTCTTCCTTCTCCTTTACTAAAGATGTACCTTCCCCCAAAATACTTAAATAAGACAGAAATCTTGAGGTCCAACCAAAATTCACAAACCAAACTAACAGTCAACTCCACAAAGGGCAAAGGAAAGTATTTAAAAGCAGTAGTATCCCAAGAGAAAGCGGCCTGATTTGGGCCAAATTAAAATAGGAATTTAGCATGGATCTATTCATGAGTTGAACATCTGTCTCTCTGCATTCCCTGTCAGGGCTGCGTTCCTCAGAGCTAGTTTACCAGACTAAATATAGACAGACTAAGCTGTCTGCCAGGCCTAGGAAATTATGAGCTGCACTGCTCAGGGCTGTCTAACCAAGCTGCCTCTGAGAGAGCACTCGTACATTCTTATTTCCTCCAAGTCTGATTCTGAGCATAAAACTCTACAGGGTCTGTGCTGAATGAAAACAATCAGAGTCTTTGTGGAAATCTGCGGTTACTTGGTTGCTCTGTTAGTATCCTTCTCATAAGTCAGAATATCAAAGGACATCAGGATATGGATTCTGCTCTCAAAACACACTTTCCCATCTATCAACCCCTGAGTCATCCAGATGACCAAGTATTTATTAACATGGTTCCATGGTGTCAATGGATGTGCTGTAGAGTTTTCAGGGACATAGGTAAAAATACTCCTAGTGTTTGTGTTGTGTTTATAGGTTTATCTTTATTACTTTCTCTGATGGTTGGATTATTCAGTAGAGGTTTTCAGGGGAGACAGTGTCTCAGCCCTATTTACTTACCTTGCTCACTTGATTGGTTACTTTCTTGGCAAATTCTATATCTGGAGGATCTGGCAGAGATGTGAATTGAGTTTGCTGTTCAGCAAGACCTTTTTTGTAGGTAATCTGACAAAATAAAAGACAGGAATGCTCATGAATCTATTTCCCACATTCCATTTACTGGCATTAAAAAAAAAAGGAAAAGACTGTTTTCCCCTTTATTTGAAGTCTTACATTTGAGTGTACCATAATTTATCCTTAATGTTAGAGGCCCTTACTCTCAGCTTTACTAGCGATTTCAATTTCTTTGAGTGTTCCCTCTCTAAGACTATTGGCCTTAGTTCCATCCCCTTCCATTCGTCTCCACACCATGCTTTACAACTAATATTATTCTCTTAACCAGCATCTTCACCTCCCATTCTCTTGTCTTTACATCACACCTGCTCACACACTCTCCACGCTCTGGATCAAGCCAGCCACACACCTCGGTTGTCCTTAATGTCCAGGATACTGGGTGCTGCTGAGGAAAGTCACACACCTCTGTGGATTCTGTCAGGACAACAACATGCTGCTGCTTAGTTGCTCAGTCGTGCCTGACTCTTTGCGACTCCATGGACTACAGCCCACCAGGCTCCTCTGTCCATGGGGATTCTCCAGGCAAGAATACTAGAGTGGGTTGCCATGCCATCCTCCAGATAAGCAGGGTTAAAAAGGACACCAGAAGAATGTGCAGAGGTGGGAGAGACAGCCTCTTGAGCCCAAACCATTAGCTTGAAACTTCTGTGTCTGCCTCCATGGTGTGTCCTGTGAACTTGCTTGGTGCTCCGTGCCAAGTACTCTACATTTACAGGACCCAACTGCCACTTTGCCTTTATTGAAGCTTGAATATCCCATTTTGTGCCTCTGGTCAGTTGCTACTCCCAGTGGCTCATCTAAAACCCCAACAGCCTCCAACCAACTCCATACTCCTCTCAGCTTCCTGTTTCGTAAAGACGGGCTGTACACTTCTGTCTTTCCTCATCCCTGCTTCTTTCACCGGCTGCATGGTTTGGAGGGAACACCCCTGGCAGAGGCCAAGCCCTGCACTCAGGGTGCTGCTCCCTTTGATAGCCCTGAATTTTCCCTCCATCAGTTACCCTTTTTTTGGTTACAGCTTCAACAGCTCTCTCACCACGTCTATTTATTATGCATCCCTTTGGCTCCTGCTCTTTTTTTTTTTTTTTCCCTTCACTACTGACTCCTCTTTTTCTTCCACCAATCTTGACCCCTACTTCCAACAATAAGAACTATTCACTGAATCTCAGACATGCTGTTCCCTTTCCCTGGAAGCCCCAACTCCACCCTCTCCCCATCTGCCTGCCAGCTGCTACTCATTCTCCACGTCCCAAGACAGGCACAATTTTCCCTCTTGAGTCTTTGTCTTGATGACCTTCTCCTAGGATCTCACTCCACTACCCTTATCTCCTTTAAAAGAAAAAAAATCAGATGACAAATCAGATGACACTGTACCTGGTTGTTTACATGTCTGTCCCTCCTTGGACAATGAGCTCTGGCATGGCAGAAAACACACCTCTCATTTGGGAACCCTGTTCCCTGTCTAGTACCTGACTGGAGCAAGGGTTCAATAATTGACTTCTGAGTGTGTGTTTTACACACTGAGGCCATCGGGAGAGGTTTGAAGAGGAGAATTCTCCTCCCAATTCTTCTACTACTCAGCCGTGAGACTTCTATAAGTGATTTCTCCTTCCATGTGGCTGTATCTTTTTTTTTTTTTTTTAATAAAGAGATCGTATAGTTCCAAAGTCACAATCATCTTCTTCATACTTTAACCAAGTCTGTGAGTATGCTTAGTCACTAAGTTGTGTCCAACTCTTTGAGACCCCATGGGCTATAGCCTGCCAGGCTCCTCTGTCCATGGGATTTTTTTAGGCAAGAATACTGGAGTGGGTTGCCATTTCCATCTCTAGGGGTCCTTCGTGGCCCAGGGATCAAACCTGTGTCTTCTGCGTCTCCTGCATTGCAGGCGAATTCTTTACCCATTGAGCCATAATCTAACTATATCTTATTCTAATAATATCTACCTAATGCCTATAACAAATGCTTTCACAAATTAAATCAATTGGGACACAAAAGACAGATTTTAAAATGTATTTGTATTATTAATAATTCCATGGTTTACTTTCTTTTAAATAAGGGAGGACTTACTTTAGGTATAGGGCAACCTGTATTTTCTGTGACTGGCTAAGCCCTTAAGGAGGAAGCAACATTCTATTAGGAGGAATGCTTATTAAGTATGACATCCTGTCAAAAGTTTTCTGAGAATTCAGATCTAGAAGCCCTAGTTTCTCAAGAACCTTTGCTCAGAATTCTGTCTAGTTAGAATTCAGTACTCTGGATCAACTTAAAGACTCTTGGTTTTTGCAAGTATTTTGTCTCTACCTAGGTAATTAGAAAAACATAAGTTGGGTTAGGAGGGACAAAAGGAGAGGGAGTCTCTGAAACCAAACCCTTAGCTCAAAATCCACAAGCTTAGCCAGTGGCAGGTTCGGTGGACAACAGCTTGCTTGGGGCTCTGTGCCTAATAACTAGATGCCCGTGGTGCTGGCAACAGTATTAATAGGCATGCTGGTAACCTAATACTTGGTCTAGCACAAAAATAAAAGCCATATCTCAACTGCCAAGTCTTTCTGAGGCAAGAAAAGGAAGACTCTACTTCATTATTATATGTCCCTCTTTATTATGTCTTCTATTGAGATATACATAAAAAAAAAAAAATGCGGTCAACTCTGATTGTTCAAAGTCCATAGCACTAGAGCGGCATGGAGGTGACCCTTCATCTCTCCCTTTTATGGGTAAGAGGAGACATCCGGTGATTAACTGCCTTCTTGGAAACCTCTCCCTAGGTTTGCATGACATAGTATTTCCAGGTTCCCCTTCAATTTCTCTGCTCATTGGTTCCGTCTTCTCCTGGACCCCACCCAGGTGTCCTAAGAGTAGGTGTCCTCCGGAACTCTGTCCTTGGCCATCCACCGTCTGCAGTTGTCACATTTTTAAAATTATGTGACTCTCAAATATTAATATCTTGTACTGATCTCACACCTGTGCAAATGCCTTGATCTGAATATTTCTTCCATTATATTGACTCTATTTCTCTTTTCACTAATGCATTGTTACCACCTGTACCCCTGTTCGCCTAGACTACCAGAACTTTGTCACAAACTCATGGATATTTCCTTTCTCACCTTTGTCTCCAATATCTAAATGTCATTAACACTTTAAAACATTTATTACCTTCAGATTCCTTTCTTCCTCTCTCTTGTCTCCATCATCCCAATTTGTCTATATTACTAAAATAGTATTCTATAAATCATGATGTTTTCTAGTCTCAATCCACCATATGGTCCATCAAAATTTCTTCAGATTCTACTTTTATCATGTTATTTTCCTCTCCAGAATCTTATGATATGGTAGGCAATGAGAGACATCATATCAAAGTTATTTTGTCTGATTTTCAAGGTCCTGCAACCTCTTTATTCCAAGTGCCTGCCTACCTCAGCACCCAGAGCATTCATTTTTCTTTTTTTAAATTATTTTAATCAAAGTATAGTTGATTCACAATGTTGTGCCAAATTCTGCTGTATAGCAAAGTTACCCAGTTATGCACATATATATATTCTTTTCCATTATGGTTTATCACAAGAAGCATTCACTCTCTTTGTCTCCTAAAACTCCAGACTCACATCATGTATGTCCCTTTGTCCAGCACTCTCTCCCCACAAAATGCCTTTACTTTTCATCACTACTTATTCCCTCTGGATCACCACCTCCACACAGCTTTCTCTCATTATTCACATATTCCTGTCTTAGCAAATATCACACGGTAGAGTTTGTGGGTTTAAAAAAATTTTTCTCTTGTTGTTAGTATGTATCTCTTTCATCTTACCAGTCTGATTTTTAAATTCTCAGGAGAAAGGATGAAAATTTCTTGTACTTTTTCATCCTGCCAGGTATGCATGCATAATGGTCTTCTAATTTAAAAATTATTGATCATTTGATAAAGGCCACACACAACATTGTTTATTCATGAGTTACAAAGCCAAAAAGCTCATCTTAAAAGAGAAGCAGAAGGTCCCCACACATTAAAACTGATGACTTTTACTAATGGCTTTAAAATTTTGTTATGCTTATTTTCTAGCTTACCCTAGAGAAGGTTAGGATTATATGTTATATTTTCCTCAGTTATATGAAAACTAGGATAGAAATATGTCTGTTAAACTTAGTTGATATCAAATGATAGGAACTAAAAGGAATAGACCTCAAAAGTTGGAGATACCTTCAAATGAGTATGTATAACTCATATTCATATGTGTAACTAGACAAGATGGGATCCTAAGATGCACTGGAAGTAAATCCTGATGAGTCTCAAAATGCCAAGTGACTTAAGTCCACATTGAATGTAAGAGGTTCAGGGTCTATTGAATATAAGAGAATAAACGTCTCATTCTATAATACAGTTTCCCTGAAGACTAGAACAGTATTATTTTCAATATGGCCTCTAGCAGATCAAGGGATCAAGAAATAAAGTACCTCAAAACAAGGGCTACTCAAAACAAGGCTGAAGTTGGGGTCTCTGCTGCTGCCTTCAACACTAAGGATTCTATTACTCCTTTTAAGTTCCTCTAATAAAGTTTTCAAGGTCTAGGATACTAAAATTCTGGCCAGTAGGGCTGCTGATTTTTTTTTAAACTAACTCTAAAATATCCCCTTACATATGCTCTATGGGAGGCGCTCTTTGTGAGGTAACCACACTAAGATGTTTGGACAAGTATGTAGTCAGATCCCTGTGCAGAAGAAGGGGACTACCACAGTTCAGACTTACAATTAGGACAGCAAATCAAAATCCTTCAGAACATTGTTCACGCAATACATTCAGGAAGTGGCTACAATCCCAAAAAGTTTCTTTTTTTAATGCCACTCTATTGTCACAGAGAAACTTAACTCCAGCCAAGGTGATGGGAGGACACATGTTCTAGCGGAAAGAACATTGGTCTTGGATCACAAGACAGGCTTTTGATCTGAGCTCTGCCACAGACTACTAATGTGACCTTAGACTCGGGTTCCTCACCAGTAAGAAGACAGCATGAGAATAAATAATATCTAATATAAATGATAAAATCTAGTTTAGACATCATAAATTAGAATTGGAAATATATTCCTCTGCAATAGTAGCACTTAATCCTTTTTTTTTAAGATTTTTTTTGATGTGGACCACTTTTTAAAAGTATTTTTTGAATTCATTACAATATTGATTCTGTTTTATGTTTTTTTTGTTGTTGTTGTTGGCCATGAGGCATGCAGGATCTTAGCTCCCTGAGCAGAGATTGAACCTGTACCCCTTGCATTGGAAGACAAAGTCTTAACCACTGGACTGCCAGGAAAGTCCCAATAGCATTTAGTCTTTTTAAATGAAGAGTTGCAATGAACTTCTGGCTAGAAGTGTGTCCTAATTCAAGGTGTCCTGATCCCACACTCTCAAATGTGCGCACTGCACTGCACTTACGTCACTGAGAGCTTTCTGGGCTTGGGCGACCCTCCTCAGCTCCGGGCTATCGTTATATGGATAAAACAAAGTTTTGTCAGCTTCCCAGTCTTCAGTGTATAGTTTCTAAATCAGAGAAGAGTGAAAGTTATGAGAATGTGAGAACACAGTGCCTTGAAATATATACTTCTGAATTCATCCATCAGCGGCATATAGAACCCAGGGCAGAGGGAGAGCAAAGGTAAGTGGAATCCACAGATTCCATTCCATCTAAGTCATATTTATCAATAGCTTACCTGGCTTGTTCTGACATATCTTATTTACTGCAGAGTGGATGTGTCTCATTGTATCTCATCTTTGACTTTACCTGCCTTCTGCAACTAGTACTAAGGAAAGTATAAGGAGCCAGGAAGCACTTAGCATAATTTCCATGTTTAAACCTTTAATAAACCTTTAATACAAGTGAAAAAATTAAACTTTTAATAAGAGTGACAGCCAGCCTTGTCCAACGTATAGTGCGGGCTGTACACTTTGTGAGTCTTTGTGGGTCTCAGAACTGGCTTTCAGATGCATCTTTTTTTGGGGGGAGGGGGTGGAATGTGGACAATTTTTCTTAAGCCTCTATTGAATTTGTTGCAATATTGCTTCTGTTTTATGTCTTTGGCTTTTTGGCCGAGACATGTGGGATCTTAGCTCCCCAATCAGGGATCGAACCCTCGTCCGCTGCACTGGAAGGCAAAGCCTTAACCACAGGCCTGCCAGGGAAGTCCCCTCAGGCACATCTTTGTTTTCCTCAGGCACTCTTCCCCAGTTGTTCAGACTCGCCCCCACTAGGCCCAGGAACATTTTTCTCAGTTCCTCTTAGCCAGCCTGATCCCCGCAGCCCCACGTGCCTCACGGCTACTCACAGAATGGCTGGGGAACCACATTTTAGATTAGGCAGAGTTCACAGGTACCCCTCTATGTGATGTGGTGGGAGGACACAAGACAGAAGTAGCAACAGAGCAGAGGCCCCTACCTTACTGAACATGGCTGTGTTCTTGATGGCCTGGACAAGTTCAGGGGCATCAGGAGGAAGCAGGTACTTATCCTTGGTGTCTTCCCAGTTCTGCTTGTATAAAACCTGCACAGAAAGAGCGGAGAACCTGTGGCTTGATGTCTCCCCCAAAGGCATGCGGGTTTAGAGCACAAAGGGGAAGAGTAACCCACACTCAAGTTGTCCTCACGTGAAGGCTGAAGCGTGCTGAAGTGACACCAGCATCAACTACGGAAATGTTGACCAGGTCGACATCCCGTGATCCTTTCCCTGCATTAGTAAGCTTTCACTTGAAAAGTCTAATTTGGTCAGTTGAATCAAGATTCTGATTCTCTATAGATTATTTTCAAAAGTTGAAACCTGTCAGTCATTGGCTGAACTTGGATGGTAGATGTGTTTGACTTAGATGGTATTTTTAAAATATTTTTAATTAGTTGCTTACATTTGAAGTTTGGAGATTTCTCATTAAAAATTCACCTCCCAACTTCTTAAAAAGAAAAAAAGACTCTGGAGACACTGGGACTGAATTCTGTAGCTGGAGCTAAGGTCCTGGGCTTTCCAACCCCCATAGCTCTGATGGTCCACTTTAGTCACTGGTACAGACTGCCTGACATGTGTGGCTGTTAGACCCCACCATGCCTGTGGGCTCGCATGGAACTGAGGAGCAGGATCTGGCCTGTTCAGTTTTCTCCTCCAAGGCCAGGCAGTTATAATGCACATGCTACATGGTATTCCAGCCATCCATACCACAACCTTGTTACCTTACTGACTTGCTGCGACACTTTCTTTGCATGTTCAATGTCCTTTGCTTTTTCATCGACGTGACAAATAGTTTTAGCAACATCGCCATCCGTTCGATACTTAACCTGCCAAAATAATGCACAATTAGAACCTATGATAGGCATGAATATATGAGTATATTAAAGAATATCTTATAATAAAGAACATTGACCCAATCACTCTATGTCTGCATCCAAAGTCAAGTTTCTGCCTTTTAGGTAGAAAGCTGTGAACTCACTCCAACTATCCTTAGAGCACCTGTATTCACTGATTGTCCGTTTTCCCGCCCAAGTTACAGCCTCCCTGTGCTCCAGAATGGACAGTCTCGGTGAGTTGGAACACCCATCTCACACTACCTTTAAGCCAAGCTTTTAGAAGTCTCTTTAGGTTCACATTTAGAACAACATAATCTATGGCCAATGCTTCTTCCATATTTTTAGACTGGCTCACAGTCATTTGACTCCTTAGTCTCTCTCCACCTATTTAAAGCCCTCTATTCCCAGTGGTAGGGACATTTCTGAAATGACTCTCTCCTCTATTTTAGCAATGCGGCCCACCTCACTGAGTTGATCTTGAACTTTCTTGATTCTGCGAAGTTCTGGGGTATCGGTTGTGATGGCGTATGGCTGCCCTTTTGCTTTCTCATAGTTCTCCTTGTATTTATTCTAAAAAAGGTATCAGATTATTAGCCTAAAACATGACAACACAGCAGCAGAAATTACAGGCAATACATACACCCTGTATTATTTTTTTAATCCTGTAAGTTATAACAATTATCAATTATAACAGCTTTGTTTTTGTCCCCTACTCTGATTCTCAACAGAAACTAAAATAGACATGTAAGTGTTCTTCCCAAGCATGGCTGAATATTGGAGACAGTAGAAATTTCATTATATTGTCTTGGAAATGCCCTCAAATGATTCTTTCAATATTTTATTGTCTGAATTCACACATGAAAAGCTGGAACCTCAATAATTCTAGGAAATATAGAAATTTAGTCAAGTCTAAAAAGATCTGATTGCTAATACAATGAAAAAATATTCAGTTCAGAAGTTGCAGCTAAATCTCAGTGATCTGGATAACTGAGACACCAGCTGAATTAATGGGAAGTATAAATTATGAAGAATTTTGAAAAGGAATGAAATTTTATTATTTCTACTAAATATATGAGTTCTTGCTTTAACAATAATATGCATAATTTATCATTATTAATACTTCAAGAAGACTCTTGAGTGGAATAGTCAACAATCTAAATTATACTACTGATTTCATCTCTAACCACTTTAAAAATATTGCAAACATTTGCCAACATTTTGTTCAGACTATCAGAAATTCTAGGATATTGCTGTTTGAATTAATGAGGTGTTTATGGCAATAAATTGACAATAAATTTTTCTATCTTTGGTGAATACTACAGTGATAAAAGAGGCAAGATAATTTTGTTTTTAAAAATCTAAGTCTTAGAAAACCTAAATTTTGAATCACTCAAGACTCTGAAGTAGAAATTTACCAAATAGTCCCCAGTAGTTAACACTCAACCAGAAATGAATACTTATTGGCCAACCACAACATGATGCTTTTGACATAAGCATTAATCCTATATAATCTGATGCTCCCTTGAGTACTTTTCATCTTTTTTTAAGCCTCCAGAAGATGTGCAATCAGGCCATCTAGTGAGATGTCAGTCTACCCTGGACAATCAACAAGTTAGCTCCATTTAAAGGGTTTAAACCTGCTGCCAGTCAGTGTAACTTATAGAATTGGACATGGAAATTTAAGGACAGGCATCTTCAAGAGCAGTGATTCTCAGTGTGTGCTGCCCATTAGAACCTGGGAAGTTTTCAAAATCCTCTACAGGTCCCAAGCCTGCCTGGACCAAATAAACTAGCACAACCTGGGCATCGGTAGTCTTAGAGCTCATAGAATCTTAGGGAAATCCAACGTGCAGCCAGTTAAAAAACTTCTGTTTCAGGTTACAGTAGAGCACTCTGATCCTCAATTTCAGATAAGTTTTCTTAGTCTGATCTTGGTTTTTTAAGATCTTTTTAAAAGATCACATTCTTTTTCACTCTATACCTCCTGGAGACACTGTTAGCTAGTCTATTTGAGAGGCATCATGCTCAGACATAGCATAAATAAATGCTATTAAGTTTATGTGAACTGATTTCATCTAAATCTATATCTAACTCTATAAATCTGTAACTCTCATTTCATTATTCTAGACTGGCAAACAAATCATGATTAAACACCAGTAAATTCTTTACAATTGGCCTTATGCTTATTTTGCGGGGATAATTTCAATAAGGATGCTTTCCCTGATGCTGGCTGCAATGGTGCAAGTAAATGGAAAGCAGAATTCAAGAGTTTTGAGACATTATATTTCTATAAAATAAGTTTTGTCTCATACAATGTTGAGAAACAAAGTCCAGCCAGCATCCAAAACACAGTTGGTTGCGATCAGTAATTTCTCAGTAGTAAAACCAGATAAGCAGAAGTTTTTTGAAACTTACTGTGCTAAAGAGATCCTGCATTTTCTGACTGTGTGCAATGTAGGGGGTCATGAACTTTGAAGGGTCCACCTTCTTTCGAATAACCCTCTTCCTCTCCACCGGCTTTTCAGGTACTGGCTTTGCCAAGGCCGGTCTGGAGGTGTCTGATTGCTCATAGTCAGATGTCCTTGTTGTCGTAGTTTCATAGAATTCTGTTATTGTCTGAAAATTTGGCATGAAGTTATATCAAAATTTGACATTATGAAAGTAAAAACTGTAATACTATGATCTTGATATACATTATTCTAACTTCAAGTCAGATTGATATTCCTGGTGTTATTAATACTTCTTCACATCTAAAACAGGCCAAAGCAGGAAATCACATGCTATATCCACATGAAGGCACATTATGTTACATAAGTCTGAATGCTGACTGTGTCAGATTGCCTGGAACAAAAGAGGTTACTTCTTACCTACTTGCAACATTGCCTTAAAACTCCATTTGCCTAAAGGGACACTTGAAGATAGGATAAAAAATAAAACAAAAATATTCTCAATCATTTAAAAATCTTCTTAAACTGCATGGTAAAGTGAAACCAAACTGGGATCAGGGAACAAACTAAATGAAGGCAAACAAATAACTTGAATTCTTGACTTTAATATTAACTGTTAAATGAGTCTAAGAAAAAGTTGCTTGTTCTTCAGGCGTTTAAGTATCCTGTTACATGAGACAAAGAATGATGAATTTGAAAAAATGAATCACATCAATAATACAAGTGATTACCATTCTCTTGGCTTAGTCAGTTAACTAAAGTGAACTAGAGTGCCACTTACACTAATAAATGCCTAGGTGAACACGAATAATGATGACAACATAATGGGGTAGTTAGCTTCACAACAGTAAGAGGTAGGTGGGAAATCGTTGCTTGTTACAATAGACTTTATAGTGGAAGAAACCAAGGTCCAAAGTTTGGGTCTAATCCAAAGTTTAAAAATACGTAAGAAAAGAAGATAAGCAGTTAAATTTTCACTGCATCTCAGCTTATATCATCTGTACCAAAGGAAGAGTTCCAGCATCAATTAGGAAAAAGAGAAACCTAAATAATAAGGAAATTGTTCATCTGTGACAAACACCCTGATTTAGGTCAGATCACTGCTAATAGATTTCTCGCCACCCCTTACTACTGACGATGGTGAGAAACTAACCAGTTTACCAAATCTACACATGTTAGTTTTTATGCAGGTTTCAGGGTTAGCCATCCATATCACCATGTGTCATGCTTAAGAGAAGCAGCTCCATGCAGGAAATTAAGCATGAGAGAGATTTCAGCTTGGAAAAAAAAAAAAAAGTCCCAGCTTAGAATATTTATGGAAATGACTTTCTCAGAATTCCTAATGTGCCAAACTCTAAGTAGCATTTTATCGTATCGTCAAGGACAAAGGTTTGGAGGCTCCATTTCTTTTGAGCAGAGTTGGTGCCCAAGAAGTTATGACTCTACACAGTGAAACTGCTGGTTCCCACACAGATCTCAAGTCCAAGGCCCCACCTTTGTTGCAGAGAGTGGTGATAGCCAATCGCATTATTCTAATAAACATCACCTACACCGAAAATATCACCCAAGTAATGGAGGAACCATCCCTAGCCATTTTGGATATACTGAATAGTAAAAACAGGTAATGTTCATACGTATACTGCCGACTGCTGGGCACATAGGTGAGTGACCTCCAGATTCTCCCTTTTGCCAGCTTGGTGGCCCTGAGAGTTTGAGAAAGGAGAAAACTTTCTGCTTTACTGAGCATGCAGCCTGTTCAGATGTGGGCTGGATCTTACCTCCCCTGGCACCTCTTCATAGACTGTTTCCTCTGTGTAATACTATAAATAGAGAACAAAGGTATCATTAGAACCAAAGCAGGAATCACCTCTGCTTTGCCTCAGTTAAACCACTTAGTTTATTTCACTAGTCCAGTTGGTTTCCAACATTGGTGGGAAGGAAGTAGATGGTGGGGGGCTGTTCATATTTTGAAACCCATTTCAACTATGTGAAACATCAGAGTAGCCACAGTGAAAGCCATCAGATTGAATAAGGAGATGCAGGGTGATGAGAAAGGCATCTGAGGATGGCTATTTATCTGGTGAAGCTATTTTGCTTGAGAAATAAAATGTTTTCTTATGGTACTCTCAGAGTTTGCTGAGAATATAATAACAATATCTTGAGTGTGTGGATTGGGCAGAGAAGAACTGTGATAAAAAAAAAAACCTCACTGTTTGCTAACTATAAAAAAAACCTCAGAAACCTCAGTGTGAATAAAATTTTAAAATATCATTCTCATGAAAATGATAGATCAGAAAGCATATACACATCCCTATATCACCTTGCTGACTAAGTAATAAGAGTTTCTTCTGGAGTTATGAATAGGTCCCTTCTGGTAACATGAAGGTCCTAAAAGGGGTGCTGCAATGAGATTCCTCATCACAAATTGTGGGGAAGTTAGGCAGCAATTTGCCACTGATGGTTCTGAGGTGCCTGCAGGCTGGATCTGAAATCAAATCTACTTTTGTACTACTTCTGACATCACTAGCAATAAATAGATGTGGATAAGAACTGGCTGACATTTTGTTTCAGATGCGTAACGAGAGTGGAATCCTGCCCCTAGCATCACCCAGCTTTCCTGGATGAACAGAAGGAAAGAATGGTTTAGGCCAAGGCATACAGAAAAGGGATAAAATGAAACCACTTAGCTCATAACATTTTATGCTTCATTTTTTCTTGACCACCAAAACATATACTTGGGATGGAGGGAAAAAAAACATTGAAGGCAAAATTTCCCTCAGAGGCCTCCTTTCTTTTGCCCTTGGTTCAGTGATCTCTCATCAAATTACTGAACTATGGTCCATAGGCCACATGCTCTGTTTCACTTGCAATAAAATTAGCATAAAAGTTGCTTAATGTCTCCCACTCTTATGCTTCCTTTGCTCCTGTACTATTTTTTTTTTAATTTTTGAAATTTAATTTTGTCTCTGTGTCCTTACACATAGCAACAGAAATCACAAGCTCTTACAGGACAGAGAATCGCTTTTATGTGCTATGTCTTCATCACATGGGAAATACCATTTAGACACTTTAGGGAATGCTGTTTGATGCTGATCTACATGGAACCATTTTTTTTTCTGGCCACACAAAGCAGCAGTGACTTGAAAAGTTTTCAACTAAAGTGAATGATTCACAACTATTTTGGATTTTCTTAGCATCCAAGTAAAAGCAGCTCTTTGGTAGCCATCCAATTTTACCTTTGCTACGCTCTAATCATTAGTAAATATGTCAGAAAAAAGCTTACCAAAAAAGGCAACATTATCCAAATGGTTGGCATTAACTTGTAAGCCAAATCTCTTTTTTTTTTTAGAGCTGTGCCACTAAATAGATTGTATGATAGTACATCTTTGCCTTTTCCTTTCTTTCTAAGTTTAAGTTTGACTAGAGAATGACAGTACAGCTTTATTCAGTTGTCCAAGAACCCCAGGAGAAATGTTTTTATAGCTAGTCCTAGTTTTGTGAATTCTTCCCTACCTATTTCCTTGAATCTGCCACCAATCCATTCTCATGGCATCTTCTGAGGTCAGAGAGACCTTGGTTCAATTCTTTCTGGCAGAAAGTCTATTAGTTTATCACCTGCTAGTCCCAGAAACAGGGAACAATATGGCAAGAAAAAGATGCCTAAAAATAGGCTCCTCCATTTTTATGACATCTGGTTAAACCCTTCAAATCTAGCTCTAAGGGCAATTTCCAATGACCAGTTAATACCATTATTTTAAGGAAGGCAAGGTATATTTGAGATAGAGGCTAAAAGGTATTCCTGGTATTACCATCATACAGAACGCAATTTAATTTATAATTCTGTTAGTGCTTGATAGTGATTATTGTGACCAGCAGGGATGTATGTAAAATGTGCACTAGTGAAACCATTGCACACTGAAGATCTGGCCTTTGGCATTTGAACCAGAGAGGTTGAATGTTACAATGAATGAAGGTTAGTCTGTTTTTTCCTTCATATCCTTCAATAATAAAAGCAATTGTATTTTTAGAATAAAATAAAATTTTCTTGATCTAAGTATAAACTGTGAAATAAAATAATATTCCAAAGATAGATTTTGGCATGTTCATTCGGAATTTGATTCTGGGTAACTTAAATTTCACTCTTACTAAAAAGCACAGATTTTCAAAACTGCTTCCACGTATCTTGAGCACTTAGAGATATTTTCACATGTTTAAATCATCGTTAATTGGTAATTGTTATGGAGTTACAGATTCCATTGGCAATATATTTACATGGATGCTAAAGGCAAGAAGTGGTAAAGAAAAATCACAATAAAAACTAAAATAAAATAAATATAAAGCAACAACTTTATAAATCATGTCAGATATCCCAATAACCTTGAAGGAATTTTTCAAGGTGCCCACTATGGTCTTTTGTTCTTTTTCATAATTCAAATGCAAAAGCTAGTCTTGTTCCCGTGGGTAAATAGGATAGAGTTTGTGGGTAAGCATGGCTCCAACTGTCACTTGTGAGCCCCATGATTTTTACATGTTTATGTGTGTGCACATATACACATGTATAAACCCTTACATATATATATATCTCATATATATATATAAATAACTCTGAATGTTTAATCCATTTCACCCTAAACATAGATAATTAGCTTGCTGAAGCAAGGAGTAAGTAGCTGTTTTTCCCTCTGTGGCTGTGCAAATATTAAGAAATAGGATTCAGTTCTCAGAACTTTCTCTTCATTTCCTCTGTTCCTTTGGCCACAGGGGCTGGGAAATGGGGAAGAAAGTAGTTTCAGAAGACAGTTGAAAATCCACCTTTACCCCATACTTTTTTTTCGGGGGGGGGGGGGAATTTAAAGAAAAGCAAAAGTGGGTAACAGTGATACTTCTTTTCAGTTCTAATCCCACATAATTATAGTGAAACGGGACGTAAAATACTCCTTTTCTTATGCTTTAACAATGACTCTTTGTGAAGTTATAATAGACAACGTATTTTTCAAATGATTTTCACCCACACGGCTTTGACTATCGCCACATAAATACACTTGTCAGAGTCAGGAGTTTTAAAAATCTTACCTCCACCACCTCCTCATATTCTTCGTCATCTGCCATTTTCCCAGAGTAGTAGTGGCACCTACAAACTTTACATATTCCAGACAAATGAAAATACATTAGAATCTATCCCCAGGAATGAAATCACCTTATAGTATTACAAAAACAAAACTAGAGGCTAATCTGTTCTATATACTCATGTATTATTGCAGGCTAAGTGAGAGGAGATATGTAAATTCTGGTCTAAAAAAACAGGCTTCCAATTTCTCAATTCCCTCAGGAATGTGTTTTGTATTGCTACTTCTAGCTATATGATCAATCTAGTTAAAGTTGTAAAATGAAGCGGAGGTGACAGTGAGAGGGTTTGGAGTCAAAGGAACAGAGTATTTATGTTTCCAAATACTTGGAGGAAAAAAAAATACTTTCAAGCAAAATTTCAAGGAAAAATTTTAGGGAAAGTTCAACTTGGCTTTCAGAAAAAAGTTGGAGTTTTTCCTGGTACGCCAAAATTCTGAGTGCTGCCTTAGGTCTCCATCCTGTTACACCACATTGTATGCAATAGAGCCTATGCTTCCAATTAGAACACATAAAAATAAATCTGTCAACGGACTTGAAAAGAAAAAATAGAAACCTCAAGGCAACGGGGTTATTTTCTTCCCAAACACCATTGGCTTGTACGGATTTTTCCTCTTTCGTTTCTGTAGCTCTGATCAAACCTGAAAAACAGCAAATGGTTAAAGCATTGACTCAAGTTCATTTGACATGGTGGGTCTTGGGCCCAAGTTGCTAATTCAGGAACCAGCAAAGGGATCTCCCAAGGCCGTCTTTGACGCCAGAGAGGAGGACTCTCTCTCTCTCTTGGTAAAAGTAGATGATGTTTTGAAGCAGCTGTCCCTTCACCCAAAGATATTTGCTTGTAAACCAATACCCCAGCTGTGGCTGGTTTTGTTAAGCTAGCAAAACTGCCGCTCCTTCTGAGTCAAATGAAGTCCGGTAGAACCAGATAAATATAGGAACGAAGGACATAGATCTTTTTTCATCCTAATATATTTAGAAAAAACGAAAAACAAAAGCAAAAACATAAAAAAAATTCATTAGACAAGACAGCCAATTTGGTCAAGCAGTAAGTTGGTTAGTATAGGTCTTTAATCACACACTACATGTCAGGTATAAGTAAGACCTGAGCTGGGTCATAGGGTTATAGACTTTCCTAGTCATGTTTGCATCACTCATTTCCCCAGTTAAGACCCAGATTTTGGAAAATACCTCAAGGGAAGTTGTAAAATTTCTCCTAAAAGAATATTACAGAAAAAAAGCCATAAATTGGCCTTACCTTCAATCTACCAAATAAATTTCCTCAGCAGCAAAGCCTCTCCCAACTCTCCCCTCCTGACAACCCCAGACAAGAGCCGGTGTGGAGCATGGGCTCCGAATTATCATGTGGCCAGAGCAGCCAATCAGATCCCAAGTCGCTCAAATTTCAGAAGCTAAATATACTAAGTGATCTTCTGAAAACCACCTGTTCATCAATTCCACTAAAGGATAAAGGGTAACAAATTGCTTGCATAGAAGTATTCAAATGTAATGGAATTTTACCTAACTTCCAGCGTATGGGGTTCAAATTGAGATTTAATCTCTCATTTCCTACTGCTCTGTTTAATATCATATTCATGCAAAAGAACTTAGAAGAAAATCAGCATGACTTTGAGGGGCTTTAACCCTCCTGTAAACTGCTTCCTCACCAGTTTTTCCATCTTCATGGAGATAAATAAACTCGCTCTTATACAGCTCACCTGGTGAGCCTGGTAAGTTACAGGTGTTGATATGAAAGAAATAGAGGGATAGGATCCAGAAAACCTAAGTTGGTAAAACCAATTTTTAAAAATGTGATAAAATGACGTGATAGGTGAAAATACTTCATGGTGACGTTAGATAAGGTACCCACAGGGCATAATTAGAGAGATTAGCCCCATCATTTTTCTATTACTAAACCAGTGAGGGGAATGCCAAGACCATACTCATTACCTTCGCCCTTTGTAAGCAAGCCTAGCTGCTAGGAATACAGAGCCTCCCTCAGATATAGCTAATTGGGTTATTGATTTCTTTTTTATTTCAGGTGACTCTGAGAGGCAAAATATGAATGCAGGTACAAAGGGGCTCAATTTCTGAAGAGCAAGAGCAAATAAAATGGAAATCAGCAAGTTATTAGAAAATAACGCTCTATTTGCAAGCCAGAGTGTGAGATGCTGTATAAAAATTATCCAACAACTTTCTACCTGCGGGTGATTCTCACTGACTAATGTCTTTCCACTCCCTGTTCTCAGGCAAAACTCGATAGGTCACTTGCATCTTAATGTGGATTTGAAACTAAACATATTGTTATGTTTTTTTTTGGGGGGGGGGTTAAATGTTAGGAAGAAATCTCACATTCCAAACATACGCACTTCTCCCTTTTCTGTGACTCATATGGTAGTAAAATTTGAACATCATCTTTCCGTCTGAATTAGTTATACCGGTTGATTTCATTTGTTTTTACAAGTTTTCTCACCAAGAAATATTTGTGTGTAATATGATCATTTACCTGGAAGCTGCAAACTAGAAGAATGGTGACTTACTATTCACCACGTGCTTTTTAAAAGATGGTGTTCCATTGAACAATAATATGGGTCTTTTAAAAAAACATATAGTACAAAAATACATAAAGTAAAAAATACGTATAGATTAATGTTTACCTGGAGTTATGCCCTCAAGATGAAAGAACTCCTCTATTTTTCAGTCCTATTGACGGCCTCTTCTGCGGAAGGAGAATAAATTGATACCTTGATTTATCAGTAGCTCCTTGCATGCCTTTCACATAAGTGCTCAACAAATGTTAACCATTATTATTTTAAAATTATTAATACATTTTTAAACATTTTATTGGTATCTTTACTCTTTATATTAGACTGAAATGCTAACTTACTGTGAAACTTCTGAAATCAGACTGTAGTCTAAGAATTTATGAATCAGTAGGAGTTTGGCTGTAAGACTGTACGTTGTTGTTTAGTTGCTAAGTTGTGTCCAGCTCTTTAGCAACTCCACGGACTGTAGCCCACCAGGCTCCTCTGTCCATGGGATTTCCTAGGCAAGAATATCAGAGTGGGTTGCCATTTCCTTCTCCAGAGGATCTTTTCAACCCAGGGATCAAATCCGCATCTCCTATATTGTCAGGTAGATTCTCAACCACTGAGCCACCAGGGGAGCCTGTAAGACTGTATAACTGGCTACAAGACAAAGCCGGGTACAGTTAGGTACCAGTAGCAGAGCTTCAGATGATGTTTTCTGAAATACCAAAGTTTAGAAGTGTCATGTCTGGAGACCATAATAGATTTTATGGAGGAGATGGCATTGTACTAGAGCTTCTGTTGTCGCAGTTTGATTTCATTAATTATTTTAACCAAATTATATCTGCACATTATTGAAGAATCAAATAGTTTTGAAAGGCTTCTTACTAAAATCAGTGCCTCCTGTTTCCATCATGCCTCTTTTCCCCACCCTGGAGACAATCATTTTAACCATTTTAGCGGAATCATTTGTTATTTATCTCTACAAAGTTAACAAAAATGTCTCTATTATTCTTTTCTGATTTTTTTCAGTCATGGGTATTATCTGTCAGGTTCCTACCTTGGAAGATGAGGCTTTAGTTTTCTTTTATATAAAACCCCACTCTCACCAGACACAAGCCTCACCTCCCATCTCTATACTCCCAATAAGGTTTTTTTATGTAATTCAGAATTCAATGTTTACATTATTATGATTAACAAAAGGGGTTCACAGTGGAACCCCATTATAATTATTTTCCTTTTCATGCCCAACAGTTAATTTTTTTGCAAGTTGATAGTTTTTTTTTTTTTCTGTTTTTTCTCCACTGGCTTCATTTTTATAGACAAGCAGTATCCAATACAACTTTCTGCAGTACTGGAAACATTCTAATACCACTACCAAGATGGTAGCCACTAGCCACATGTGGTTATTGAACACTCAGTACATGTCTAGCGTGGCTGCAGACCCGAGATTTATATATTTTGTTTAATTTGTGCTTAAATAGCCACATGGTGGCTGGTGGCTATGGTGTTGAACAGCACAATTCTAGAGATGTTTCACTACCTCAGACTTGCTGTCTAAATCTGCTCTTGTCCTTTTCAAAGACATCAAGCAGCATTTTATGTGTGTTTCTATGCTAAGTGGCTTCCATCATGTCCGACACTTTGCGACCTTATGGATCACAGCCTGCCAGGCTCCTCTGTCCATGGGATTCTCCAGGCAAGAACACTGGAATGGGTTGCCATGCCTTCCTCCAGGGGATCTTTTCAACCCAGGGACTGAACCTGAGTCTCCAGCATAAAAGCAGGTGGCATTCTTTACCACTAGCGCCACCTGGGAAAACCCAGCATTCTATAGTTATATTCATCTTAGACCTCTCAGGGAGCCATCTGATCCATCTGGCCTAGTTTCTTCCATAGCTGGTGCTCAGGACTTATTCTGAATCCCCTTCACTGTTATTCTGGGGATTATGTGGATTATAATATGAAAATTCCCATTCCTTTACTGAACTAATATTTATTATGTAAAATAAAAGAGGCACTGTTCTAGGTGCTTCCACCATGCAGC
Source organism: Ovis aries (assembly GCF_016772045.2). NCBI lineage: Eukaryota > Metazoa > Chordata > Mammalia > Artiodactyla > Bovidae > Ovis > Ovis aries. The sequence goes on along the minus strand of NC_056055.1, from coordinate 157,839,799 downwards.
AGACATTGACTACGCAACATATATGCTCCACTTCTTGCTTATTAGCAGAACCAAAATTTAGTTTCGGACAAAAATATGCTAATTAAAAAAATATACTCCTCTTCAATTCCTTAAATGTTAGGGGAAAACTGTGACAGTTTTGCCAGTAAGATTTAAGTGCAATACTAGAGAATAAGGCTTCTGGGAAAGGTATGATTTTATTGATGAGCAGGGTCAGATTCAGTTGGCATGCACTATTTTCCTCTTGCCATTCCTCCCTTCTCTAGACCTAGAACACAGATATAATGTCTACGGACAGAGCAGCCACATTGAGACTATGAGGGTATAAGTTATACACTAAGAAATGTAAAGCCAGAAGGGGCCTTAGTCTTTAGTGACTTCCTTAATTTTTATATTTCATAATTAGTTTATACTTCAATGAGTTAAATATATAATTGCACAAATAATTACATTGTGATTATTTTAAATGTTCCTGTGTATTATATCAGAGAAGGCAATGGCACCCCGCTCCAGTACTCTTGCCTGGAAAATCCCATGGACGGAGGAGCCTGGTAGGCTGAAGTCCATGGGGTTGCAAAGGGTCGGACACAACTGAGCAACTTCACTTTCACTTTTCATTTTCATGCATTGGAGAAGGAAATGGCAACCCACTCCAGTATTCTTGCCTGGAGAATCTCAGAGACAGGGGAGCCTGGTGGGCTGCCGTCTATGGGGTCGCACAGAGTCAGACATGACTGAAGTGACTTAGCAGTAGCAGCAGCAGTGTATTATATATTAATTTTTTTCTATTTTTCACTTTGCCACTAATAAAGTTGGTTATCTTTTCATGTTTATTGACTATTTGTATATTTTATTCTGTGTATTTTCAGCCCATATCTCTCCACCTACCCTGATTTATAGTCATTCTTAATATATTATAGACATTGACCATGTGTCTCTTCTGTATGTTGTGAATATTCTAAATTGTTTGTGGTGTCTGTGGCCATAGAGATGTTTTAAATCCATATGCAGTCAAATCAGGAAATCCGTCCCCAGCTTTGACACTACTTAATAGGTGAATTGAATTTAAATGCCACTTTTAGTACTTCTTGAATTAAATTGGATGTCTGTTTCTAGAGTCTAGTATTTTTTCTTGTTTCGCTTTCCTTTTGCTTTCTGGAGTTTTGCTTTTTTACTTTTTGTGTTTGTTGTGACTTTTAATATAAACAAAAAACTATATAAAACTTATCTGTGCGTTATTCATTCAGTCGTGTCCGATTCTTCGTGGCCCTATGGACTGTATCCTGCCAGGCTCCTCTGTCCATGGGATTTCTCAGGCAAGGATACTGGAGTGGGTTGCCATTTCCTTCTCCCAAACTTATGTGTGAAAGTGGAAGTGAAGTCGCTCAGTCGTGTCTGACTCTTTGCGACCCCATGGACTGTAATCCACCAGGCTCCTCAGTCCATAGGATTTTCCAGGCAAGAGTACTGGGGTGGGTTGCTATTTCCTTCTCCAGGAGATCTTCCCGACCCAGGGATTGAGCCCGGGTGTCTCGCGTTGCAGGCAGACGCTTTACCATCTGAGCCACTGTGAACAATTTAGCAAATGGGGTAAAGTGAACATTCATATAAATATCACTCAGGTACAAAAAGATGATCTCTGTCCTGTCCTTGAGAGTAACAATTTACTTGCTCTTATTTTTAATTTTACCACCTCTGTATGCACTCCTAAACAATTCAGTTTTGTTTTTAAATTTTACATAATGGATTCATGCTATATGAAATTTTTATAGTATAACTTTTCATTTAATATTGTTTGTTGATTTTTAATTATATAATAATCTTTGTGTGTGTGCGCTTGTTAGTCGCTCGGTTGTGTCCTACTTTTTCTGACCCCATGGACTGTAACTCGCCAGGCTCCTCTGTCTATGGAATTCTCCAGGCAAGATTACTGGTGTGGGTTGCCATTCCCTTCTCCAGATAATAATGTTTACTATTGTGTAATACTTCAAATATTTTATAATATGACTCTACCTCTATTTATCCAGTCAGCTGGTGAGGAGGAACTGAGTATTTGCAGCTTTTGTCAGGTAAAAGCAAAGATGAACCTTCTTGCACAGGTGTTCTGGTACTCATAGACAATTAAATGACCAGAGTATGTATGTAGGCATGCAAATTATAGGTCAAAGAATATGCTAATCTTCAACTTTATTAAATAATGTTACCTGGTTTCCAAAGCTGGTACCAATTTATATTCTCATCAGTCACGTATGCTTTTAACCTGGCTATAGTAAAGCTTTCTAAATTTTGTCTGCCTGATGGCAATGTAATAATTTAACCTTGTGGTTCTAGTTTGCATTTTCATTACTGCTAGTAAAGTTGAACTCTTTTTCATACGTCTAGTAGACATTTGGATATTTTGTTGTTTTTTGAGAAATATCTGATTAATTCTCTTGCCCATTTTTCCATTGAGTTGTTGGACATTTGCTCATTGATCTATAAGCCCTCTTTATATGGATATGAATCCTTTGATAGTTATGTGTTGTAAATATCTTCTCTTCTGTATGGTTCTTTCCATTAGTTTCACACTGACATCTGATGAACAGGAGTTCTTAATTTTCAGGTAATTAACTTGATAAGTTTCTCCACTGTGACCAGTGCTTTCAATAAGAAAATCCTTCTACCATAAGAGTATGAAGATATGTTCCTGTATACTCTTCCAGATACTAGGCATTTTACCTTTCAGATTTATGTTTAATCTATCTGGAAATTATTATTTTTGTGTGTAACACAAACGAGAAATCTAATTTTACTTTTTTCCTATGGATTGCCAATTGTGTCAATTTTATTGAAAATTCCATTCTTTCCCCACTGGATGAAATTCCTCCTCTGCTATCAATCTTATCCACATATATATGAGTTCTTTCCAGACTCTCTATTCTATCTACTGGTCTACAATATCACACTGTTGTTTTTCTTAGCTTTACAATCTGTCTTGATGTCTGGAAGAACAAGTCTTCCCACCATATTATCTTTAACAGGGTTTTGGCTCTACTCATTTTAGATATTCTAACTAAATTTTAGAAGCAGCTTATCAATTTCCCTAAAACGCATTCATTCAACTAATCTATTTGACTCTTCCTAAGTCAGTATCACACTGTTTTAGGCCTTGTAGCTCTTTTACATGTTTTGGTATCTGTAGGGCAAGTTGCTTACACACTTCTAAAAATCATCTAGATACCCTCATCCTTTTGTTCTTTTAGAAGTTCTGAGAATAAGCTTATCCAGTTCCATGAAAATTGTCTTTGGATTCTTTTTTTAATAATTGCATTGAATTTGTAGATTTATCTTGCAAGAATTGATACTTTATAATGTAATCTTCCCAGCTAGATTTTTTACATCCATTAGTTTTATGGGTTTTGTTATATAGATCTTACACATTAAATAAACTAAGCATGCATGCATGCTTAGTGGCTCGGTTGTGTCCAACTCTTAGTGACCCCATGGACTGTAGCTTGCCAGGTTCCTCTGTCCATGGGGATTCTCCAGGCAAGAATACTGGAGTGTGTTGCCATTGCCTTCCCCAGGGGATCTTCCCCACCCAGGGATCGAACACAGGTCTCCTGCATTGCAGGCAAATTCTTTACCACTGAGCCACCAGGAAAATAAGTGTATTCCTAGGCATATTAAATGGCAACGCACTCCAGTATTCTTGCCTGGAAAACCCCATGGACAGAGGAAACTGGTGGGCTACAGTCCATGAAGTAACAAGAGCTGGACACAACTTTGCAACTAAATCACCACCAGAAATATAAAGCATTTACTTTCATTGTGAATTCAATTTTGTATAGACTTTCTGGTAGACAGTATGTATCAAGTCCCTCTTTTTATTCCTATTATTGGTTTATCATTTGTTATCCTTAATAACTTTTTAATAAAACTTATTAGGACCTTGAGAAAGGTAGAAATAAATGTCTGTGCTCAGTCAGCTGTCTTGAAGCCAGTGCATGGACACAGCAATTTTGAGGGAATTTTGGATAGAACTTCAGAGCCAGAAATGATAGGAGGAAGAGCATTAGTAGACAGTATGAACCACCACATAGGGGCGGAAAAGTGTATGTCATGCTCAGGGAATGAAGATTAACGTGATTTAGGTCAGGTAAGGTATACGCAGGCTTCCCTGGTGGCTCAGACAGTAAAGCGTCTGCCTACAATGTGGGAGACCTGGGTTCGATCCCTGGGTCGGGAAGATCCCCTGGAGAAGGAAATGGCAACCCAGTCCAGTACTCTTGCCTGGAAAATCGCATGGACCGAGGAGCCTGGTAGGCTACAGTCTATGGGGTCACAAAGAGTTGGACATGACTGAGCAACTTCACTTCACTTCTTCAAGGTATATGTAGAGAAGTAATTGAAGACTCTGAAACAGCAGCCATGCTGTGAAGGACCCTGAATGCCCAGCTTAGCAGTAGAAAAATGGAATGCTCCAACAATGTCGTATTGCTGTTATCCTCTACATAGTGTAGAGCTTTAAGTTAGTCAGGCAGTAGTTAAATAAATACACATCTGAAACACATTACATATACAATTAAACACATTCAGTTGTGAAACATGCAAATTCAACAACATAGCAGGATATATAAGTATGAAATGGAGCTTTCTCAAATTATCAAAACTCCCAGGTGTTATTTGCTTTTCAAAAGCCATGTCAGACACACTAAATTTCAGCAATATTGCCTACTCACCGTTCTGAATTCTCCCACCTCCTCTTACTGAGTTTTCCTGCAATCAGAACACATGAAAAACACATAAACATGGAAGAGGGAAATTTTTAAATGTTAACTTACCTCCTGGCCCATTTCTGGGTTCCTTCTCTCCTGTCCCTGCTTTCTAGGAGGACTTGGACACAGGTTTATTTTTTAAGTGAGATTTCCATTAAGTTTCCTTTTTCTAGAGTCTTGACTTTGAAGCAGCATGTCTCTGAATCTCTGCACTGAACTGAGAACAGCCAAGGGTTTTCTTTGTTTTTCCTTGGGTGCTTCTCTATCCACAGCCTACCCCAAATTGTCCTTTCAACCCATTACCCATGGTTACTCAATTGTTATGGAGTAAATTAACAGAATTTACAATTTACTGCCCGTTTCCAACCAAACTTTGCCAATGGATGAGTGTCAAAAAAATGTCAGCCTTAAATTGTTGACATTCCTAAAGAGTTTCCAACTTGAGATATAAAGATATTAATAAAATAACAAAGATGGTTTTCTTGTGATCTCACTCCATAGGTAATACCTCCAACTCTTGCCCTCATACACAAACACATGTGTGCATGGGTGTGAATCCTTTCATGCATATATAAGTATGTGTGTGTATTTCTTTTTGAGGGAAATGACTTCCTAAATACTAGTTTGAATATATATCATTACATTGGTCTTAAAAGTAAGATCGTGTTCAAAAATTATTCATTATATATATTTGTGCATATGTAAATCTAAAGAGAGAGGCAGCCATAGAATTTACAATAGGAGCGTGTAGCTTAAATGACAATTTTTAAAATTAAATACACATTTCCATGTATTAGTTTTTATATTTATTGGTCTTAGGGGAGGTAGCCACTGTATCACTTTCTAGTTAGCAAGAAAAGACTGTGAAGGAGGTGGGATTTTATGAGGTCTTGTATATGCCAAACCACTCCACCTAAGCCATTCTTGGACAATGATTTTTTTTAATCTTTAAAAAAAAAAAAAAGTTAACCAGTTCCTAATGCTCTTTGAGTTATAAGCAGTCCAGGACTGCATAACTCACTTGACAGAGTTTGAACCAATATCTAACTGACCTGTCTGTCACTGTTAGTGGGATCAGGACAGTCCATTTTTCAAGAAGGAAAGTGAAGAGGAGAGAGTTTGCCAGTAATGTTTTTATGAGCACTCACATAGCATTGGAAGTTGGATGTTTGACAAGATAGAAAATATGGGCAGGTAAACAGTGGACAGTAGTGGTCCAGTTGATTCTCAAGTGCAGTGTAGTTCCAGGAAGACCCCAAAATGCAGGTCTGTTCCTGAAATCCAGTTCATCATGGGATGGGCAATCTATCTGACCTATTGAACACTGGTGGTCTGGAGGTCACAGGAAAACAGGGTCAATTCTATCTTCTTCAGTGACTTAAGATATTCTTTAGGGAGGATGAGGGTAGCAATATTAACTGAATTAAACAGATAATCTCAGATCCAAACTGCAGCCTTAAGAGCTGTACTCCTGGGATCATCATTTCAGTAGACAGCTGCCTTAAGTGGGCATAATTGGTACTTGGTTACTCTTGAGAATAGTTTTTTTCCCAAAATGGAAGCTTGTACTATAGAACCTCTCTATGACTTCCTTTTCTTAAAAGTAACCAAGAAAATTGGGACTGGTCTTTCCCCATAGAAGTTCTTGAGAATCATTAGCCTTACAAGTTGGTCCATGGAAAGAGGGTTCCATTGTGAAGAAGTATGGGAAGTGCTGAGCTTTCTAACCCCTCAATGCGATTTGCAGGCACATTCAATTGTAATGGCTCTAAGAAATGGCCTCCAAGGAAAAGAAATCTACTGGTTTGTTTGGTTTTACCTTGGATGTCTGAAAATTATTTGACCCAGAACAATATATTTAATTTTGTCCCATTGAATATACTTTGCAGATCCTGACATTAAGACTTGTCCAGTGTGGCAAATCCAGACTTGCCTCAGTCTAAACAAACCCTGGGGACCAGCACAGAAAAAACTGGCTCCCAGGGCTGGGAAGAGAGAGTTGGTTTACTAACTTTCCCATCTCTGACCTGCATGTAATTTAATTGAGAACTAACTGTATTACTCTTGAAAATCCTCCCCGTGCTTCAGGACTCATTTTCTTTATCTGTAAAATGAGTGAGCTCTGTGACCCTTTCAGTTCTGTCATTGCATAAAATATCTTCCTATGTGTGAGGTTCACTTTAGAACTTGACCTCTCCACTGCTCCTTGGGCTGCTGAGTGACAGACAACACAGCTAATCTTCCATAAATAGATGTTCCATATCTTGGGTCTCAGGATAAATTTATAGCTGAAGATTGACACATAGTAACTTTCAAACGAGAGCAATTTGAACTCCATGAGAAAACATTTTACACTATTTAAAAAACATTATATTATAAAGCAATAGTATAGTTTTAATTTAATAAGTATGAAAGCACAGTCCTAACTTTTATTTAAAAATAAAAAATGTTTAGAATTAACCAATACTTACCAAGCAATTTCTCCAGACAGGTCAATGACCAAGAGGCATTTCAATGCACCTTAGAGCTATCCCCGGAGCCACTAGGGTTAAATATGACTTTTTAACCTAGAAAACTTCTATTTGTTTCCTCCTGTTCTTTATGAAGGGCTTCCCTGATAGCTCAGTTGGTAAAGAATCTGCCTGCAATTCAGGAGACCCCGGTTCGATTCCTGGGTAAGGAAGATCTGCTGGAGAAGGGATAGGATACCCACTCCAGTATTCTTGGGCTTCCCTCATGGCTCAGCTAGCAAAGAATCTGCTGCAATGTGGGTGACCTGGGTTTGGTCCTTGGGTTGGGAAGATCCCCTGGAGAAGGGAATGGCTACCCACTCCAGAAACCAATAAAAGACTTTCCAGCATGATTAGTACATTTCTTGACTGGTTACAGGTATGCCTCATTCAACCATGCTAGGGGCTTAACAACTAGCAGAAACATTTTGTTTCTCTATTATTTTGCTTAACTCTGAATGGTGACAAAAGGGTCTAAATACCAACTGATCTAAAAATGAATCTAAGGTTGTAGAGGCTGAGATGGAGCAATAGTAAAGTTCAAATCTAATTTAGATGCCCAGGAAAACATGGCTTTCAAGGAAAAATACTTAAAGAAATATTGCTTAATTTTAAGTCATGGTATTTCCAGCAAGAAACTATGAGATAATAAACTAGCAATGTATTAATTTCAAGTGAGTATCCAAAACAAAATTCTAACCCCATTATCAGTTTGGAACTTGCTTCGTGAAATAAGCAAAAAATAGTTCTACAGTTAAGGAGTAAGTCAAGTAGGTCAAGTCCTATACACAGGGAATAGGTAGAGACTGTTAGCTTTAAAATGCACAATTCCCAGAGGCTAAATACCTGGCATCCACAGAAAGACAAAGGAATCCTTCCTCGGACCTCAGCTCAGTTCACCTTCCTGACTTTCTCTTTATCCAAATGCACAAAATGGAAATAAAAACCGAATTATAAAGCTGATTGTTGCTTTGCCATGCCACCTAAAAACCCAGACTGGGGGCCTTATCAGAGACCATTTTGGGCACTCAGCTCAAGAAAACCTACAGGTGGTGTTTTATCAATATACGATCTGTCCCTTGGCCCTCTGGACATATTCCATCATTTCTAAAGCCTAATCTGCATCTCTGTCCCTGAGGCTCTTTTCCTCAGGCTTAGAGGAAGCTATACTGCCCAGCAAGCTGCAGACCTATGTGAAAAGAAATTAGCATACCACACCAGTCACCAGCTACCACACTCAATTGTGACTGTCAGGAAATTTTGCATTAATACCCCAGTTCACTCCCACCTTGATAGGAATAATTCGGAGGCACGTGTTTTGCTCTGATCCCAGGTTCCCTGTGGCTTAACAGTTCTGCCTTCCCTTCCTTGTATTACATGCCTTCCTTTACTGGAGTGGTTCGCACTTCCTAAATTGTTGTTTAGTCGTGTCTGAACTCTTTGCAACCCCATGGACTGCAGCACGGCAGGCCTACCTGTCCTCCACTATCTCTCAGAGTTCGCTCAAATTCATGTCCATTGAGTTGGTGATGCTATCTAACCATCCCATCCTCTGCCTCCCTCTTCTCCTGCCCTCAACTTTCCCAGCATCAGAGTCTTTTCCAGTGAGTTGGCTCTTCACATCAGGTAGCCAAAATATCGGAGCTTCGGCTTCAGTATCAGTCCTTCCAATGAATATTCAGGGTTGATTTCCTTTAGGATTGACTGGTTTCATCACTTCTTAAGTACTTTCACTTAAATCCATCTTCAGTGTCTGCACCTGGGAAAATCCACATTAAGACATTAGTATATCCATTTCACTGGAGAAGGCAATGGCACCCCACTCCAGTACTCTTGCCTGGAAAATCCCATGGACAGAGGAGCCTGGTAGGCTGCAGTCCACGGGATTGCAGAGTTGGACACGACTGAGTGACTTCACTTTCACTTTTCACTTTCATGCATCGGAGAAGGAAATGGCAATCCACTCCAGTGTTCTTGCCTGGAGAATCCCAGGGACAGGGGAGCCTGGTGGGCTGCCGTCTGTGGGGTCGTACAGAGTCGGACACGACTGAAGCAGTTTAGCAGCAGCAGCAGCATATCCATTTCACAATGAGGAGGCGAAGTTCTCTAAAATGTTATATGTTCTGCAAAGGTGCATCTTTGTCCAGGAAAACCTCTTCCATCATGCTCAAGCTCTCCAAAAGCCACTCAAGTGGGCTCTTATGATTGCCTTGCCTGTGCCTTTGACCCCTCCCCGAAACGTCCCCTCCATCTTCTCAGCTAATTTATGTCTAAATCTTTTCTGGAAGCTACATCAAATGCTATAGGGACATCCTGGTGGTCCAGTGGTTAGGACTCTACACTCCCAACCCTGGGAACTAAGATCCTGCATGCTACAGCAAAGTAAAAAAGTGAATATCCCATTCTCTAGGATAGTTTCCAAAGTGTGGTCCCAGGACTAGCAGTATTAGGATCACCTGGGAACTTGCTAGAAATGCACGTTCTTGAGTCCCTACCCTAGGCTATTGAATTAGATTCTCTTGGGTAGCGGCCCAGCATCTCTATTTTAACAAACCCTCCAAGTGATTCTTCTGCATGATCAACTTTGAGAACTACTGCTCTCAGAAGTATTTCCTGCCACCCACAATCTAGCTGTAAAAACCTCCAACTCCAGTTCCCTGCCCTCTTCCACAATTTTTCAAACTCTCTTGCTGCCTCCTCAATCTCCTCACATGGACCTCTTTTCTCCCTCTCCAATGCGACTGGTTTAATTCAAGCCAAATTCAATTTCTCTCTTGAATTATCAATGCAGTCCCCCAACTGGTCTCCCTGAATATATGTCTCCCCTCTATTCTCCATCAGTCTTTAGGTGTGTGTGTCTAAAATGCAAAACTGTTGTGTCCTTCCTAGTGCTTCAAATATTTTCAGTGCTGCCTGTCATCTAAAGGTAAGTTTATGACCCAAGGCCATTGGTGATTTGGATCCTGCCTAACTTTTCCTGGATTTCAGACACGCCAAAGTACCTACAGCTTACCTCCCCATTCACTCCCTCAAGGAGTGGCTGAACCACCTCTATGACAGGTGCATTCCTTAAGATCTTAAAGACCCCGCTAGAGCTCCTCCTTAAGCCGTTCAGTTCAGTTCAGCCATTCAGTCACGTCTGACTCTTTGTGACCCCATGGACTGCAGTGTTCTAGGCTTCCCTGTTCATCACCAACTCCTGGAACTTGCTCAAACTCATGTCCATCGAGTTGGTGATGCCATCCAACCATCTCATCCTCTGTCATCCCCTTCTCCTCCTGCCTTCAATCCTTCCCAGCATCAAACAACCCTTCAAGTCAATCTCTGCTGCAGGGATGAAGAGAGGAGAGAGGAAGGGGCCAAAGCTTGATCCACCCCCACCCCCACCCCCCCCCTCCCCCCCCCCCCACCCCACCCCTCCCCCCACCCCTACATTTTCAGTTTTGCTTCAGGCAGGTCTTACCTCTCAGGGACCAGTGAGGGCACTTGGCTTCTAGCCCATTTTGCATTCCCTATCTTTGGCTCTAGGGTTTCTTTTGTCCCTAAACTCTTTGAGATGAATTCCTCCTCCGTAAACTGGAGATACATGCTTGCTTTGTGTAAAACATGGGGCTGGTTGAGGCTCAAATGAGAAAACATTTATAAAGTTTGTAAACTCTGAAGTACAAGACAAAAGTAAGGTATCACTGTCATATAATTGTAACAATTACACTAGCCAACATTTAGTGGACGTTAATTATTTGCCAGGGTTCATCTGAGCATAAAGTGCACCATTTTATTTTATCCCTTTAATGACCCATGAGTAACATACTATGATAATTCCATTTTACATAAGAGGAAACTGAGGCAGCAGAAATTACAGATAACCTGCCCAACATTACTTAGAAGTAATGGAGCCAGGATTCAGACCCAGGTACTGTCAGCTCAGAGCCCAGTTTCTTAACTCCTATATGCTACTTCTTTATGGGCATGTCCATGACTGTAGGGATGTGACATTATTCAAAGGGCCTGACATATTCTAGCACAGGCCAGTTAAACTCACTATACAGGGATCAATCTATGGCTCTATCATCCATCCATCCATCTACCTACTCACTGGTCACTCATTCACTGTCCTCCATTGGTGGCTGGTGTGGTGAAGGGTCATATTCCTTGGGTCAGAGCACCTGAGTAAAAAGACACTACAGTGTGACCCTGAGCAAGTAACCTACCTGCTCTGCACTTTGGGTTATTTTCCTATAAAATGAGGAAGACATTTGTACTGGCCTCAAAATTTTGTGCAGATTAAGTGAAAGAATTTATGTAAAAAGTTGAACACTGTGCCTAGTCTATAAGTATTCAATCAGTGTTGGTTATTATTATTATCATTTCTCTGGGGGCAGTAGCCATGTGGTCAGGCAAAGCAATATTCTCTATCAAAATGTGAAGAATGCATTATAGGAGCCATCACATGTCTCCAGAGAATGCTTGCAGTACTAAGAAAATTGTCTTGAGCCCTTGAACTGTCTTTGGGTCAACAGACAAGAACAAACAGGCTTAAGACTGGGGGTCAATACAGCGCTGAATGTGGAGCTCACTGCTGCAAATAGCAGCCTCCTGCAGGCTGGACAGAATGTGTCCACCCTCTGGCGAGGAGCAGGCAGGGTGCAGATGAGGAGCAGGCAGGAGACAGCAGGCACTGCTCTGAGTCAGGGGCACGAGGGTGTGAGGAAAGCTAAGCCAGAGCGAATGCAGTGTGTGTTGGCTCAGTGGGCAGAAGGGAAGAAAACCAAGTGCATTTCAATCAAAAGTGGCTTCTTTCTGAGGTGGGGGGGTACGGGCAGTGGGGGGGAGTGTGCTATCTGTGTGGCCCAGCCTCATTTTCACAAAGGATCTCAAGAAGAGGCCTCTGAACTTAAGTTTAATAAGGTAACCAATAGTTGACCAAGATAAACCAACAGGATTAAAATGAGTCACTGTTCATTGGGGAACTGAAAACTTGGATCCCACTTCTTAGAGTACACTGTAAATTAAGATTTTGAAGTTAAGTCCTACAGTTATCTGGTGAATAACATAATCATATTGCACTCTGTTTCTGTGTTATAAGTTAATCTGTTGATTGAACACATTCAAAGTATCCCACAATATTGGTAATCTTGCAGTCCTGCTGCAATGCTTTTTAAAAGTTGTTTCATGAATCTCCAGAGTGAAAGTGGAACAGACCAGGCACTGAGTCTCCTGAAGCTTTATGTCACTTTTACAAAATGAACCTCAGGATGTTACAGATTTGTGTGTCTCCCAGCCCCTCACCCCCCACAAGGGTAAACTGACCTTCTAATCCCCTGGGATCTGAGACTATGACCTCGTGTGGAAACAGGGTTGTTGAAGATGTGACTAAAGAAGTGAGGTTGTAGTGGAGCAGCACAGACATTTAAACAGTGTGACTGGTGTCCTCATAAAAAGACGAGCAACACAGAGGAGAGTGCTATGTGCAGAGACAGAATCACAAAGGAGAAAATGACCACACGGAGGTGGAGGCAGAGACTGGAGCCATGTACCTACAAGTAGCTCGATAAGCCAAGGATTACCTGCAAACACCAGTAGCAGGAAGAGGTGAGATTGGATTCTCCACTACAGTTTTCTGAGGGAGCCTGGTCCTGCCAACACCTTGATTTCAGACTTGCAGCCTCAAGAACTGTAAGACAGGTAAATTTCTGTTATTTTAAGCCACTCAATTTGAAGGACTTTGTTACTACAGCCCTAGGAAACTATTACACAAGGTTACATCTTCCCTCTATTTTCACAGACTCTGGGCCAGGTATCTGTTAGAACAGGGTCCCAATATCAACTCAAAGGCTGTTATCAGAAATTTATACACACAGCTACACACACACATGTACTTGTGTGTGTGTGTTCATATGTGTGTACATAATATATGGAAAAGGAGAAGTATTGGATACAGCTAATATCTGCTACATGTGCACTGAACATTGAAGTGATACTCATTTTTAATATCAATGCCTTATGTTTGTCTTCTCTCACTAGGCTATAAGCAGGAGCTTATTCATCTTTAACTCCGCATGTAATAGTTGTTCGATAAATGCATATTTAATTGCATGAATGATTCTTAAAGAGCCTCTGGCATTCACCGTGGCTGCTGGCCCACCTTCAGCCTTTAGCCCTTGAATACTGAACTATTTTCCAGATTAGTAGGTATACAAAGGTGCCAGGGATGAGAAACCAGGGCAGCAGCAAATGGTCCTGGAGGACACTATAGGATCTGATACACTAAGCTGGCCACACAGCCTTGATCTCAGATTCGCCCCTTACCTCTGACCAGCCTCCAGCCACACACTTTTGAGTCTTTTTAAAAGTAAGTTGATTTGCCTGGGAAACAATTGCTTGATATTAAAATGAGTATCACTTTAATGTTTAGTGCACATGTAGCAGATATTACCTGTATCCGATATTTTTCCTTCTCCATATATTATGTACACACATATGAACACACACACACACAAGTACGTGTGTGTGTAGCTGTGTGTATGAATTTCTGATAACAGCCTTTGAGTTGATATTCAATGACCTTTACAACTAGGCCACTACTGTATACACAACCGTTTGGTTGAAAATAATCATGTTATCATTAATCGTGTCAGTTCCGGAAAGATGAAATATGTGACAAAAGGAAAAGAAACAGTAAAACAAAAATCAACCCATTAAAGGTTATTTGTTTTCAGAAGTACTGGACATTTTAAGTTCTTCAAAATATATAACTTCGAAGACACCCAATCTGTACTAGAAAAAGTTGTATTTTGTTATTTATCCCAGATGCAAATTTGAGTTATTTCTAACAGAATCGTCGTGACTTGAACACCAGAACCATCCAGGCAACCTCGATAGTTGCCCAGAGGATCAGATGGGAAAGAGAATGACTGTATGCTCACCATCTGTTCGCCATCTGCCTGAGAAAAAAATTCAGAAAATCCATGTTCTTAGGGTCCCTGGCCTTTGAGTCAATCACCTGCAGGAGAACTGCCTCCTGCCACTGGCTACGCTGACCACGCTGCCGTAAACACATCTGACGACCAACGCTCAGATCCTTGCTCTGAGCACAGTGGGACACACAGTGCCAGAGAGAACGCTGACCCATTGAGGGTACCCCTTCACACACCTTTTAGATGTGATGGTTGCCCACCACAGACCTTCCTTTCTCTGAATCCATACTCTGGCCTACCTATCAAGCAATGTGAAATCCAGTAGTTTGCCAGAGGGTTAACAGAGACTGTGCTTTTTAAACTGGGGTATGTTACTCAAAATTAGTGATTGATACAGAACATACTTCTGGAGCATTTAAAAATATTCTTGGAACCCTAGTAGTTGGAAGGAGTTTTCTTGGGGTTGCTCCAGGAATAGCCAACACAGAATTTCTCCATATCCACCTCTCCTTTACATGTTTGAATTTTGCTCCTGATAAGCAAGCCAGATTTTTTTTAATTTGAATGTATTATAGTAGCTACTCAGTAAATAGTTATTGAATGACTCAAAAGATTCAAAATATATGTGCTTAGTGAATTTTGGATTAATCAAATGTTAAATAATGTCACTGCTTAAGAATGCAAATCAGACTAAAAAGATCTAGTCAATGAAATCTATAGGAATGACACACAGGTGACGATCTTCCTCTTGGTACTGCTTTATGGGTATTTCATGTACCATCAACTAGTCCTCTTGGGGATGAGAGAGGAAACTCAGAGGTCTTGAAATCCTTTTACAACTTTTAACAGCTTCGTAGAAACAGATAAACCAACCAACCAAACAAAAAAGAGTGGAGATATATATATAAAACTGATTCTTTACTGTACACCTAAAACTAACACTACATTGCAATCAACTATATTCCAATAAATTTTTCTTAAAAAAAGCAAACTTATCAGCCACTTGTGGTTGAAACCATAGAGGGCCCTGGGGCTGTGTGGTAGATACCAGGACCCTGCACAGAGATCTAGGTCAATATGTTACAGTTCCTAGCACCACTAGCCCAGTGGATCCCCTCTTTGAGATGCATCCTCAGCACTACCCAGAGGCCAGACATGTCCTCAACAGCATCTCCCCTCTGCTAGGGGACAATGGGAAGGTCTGGCAACCTGAGCACTAGTGGAAGCCTTTGAGGCTGAAGTTCTGAAAGTTTCCTCTGCTTTTTGGTCACATGGGTTTCTGAACATGTAGTCGTGCCTATTTTTAAAATTTTTAAAATTGAAAATAAAAAAGTAGCAATTTTATTATTCTTAGTATTCAAATGAATACACATACACACATGTAACCAGGGGATATAGTCAATGAAGATGACATCCATAAGCTCACGTAGCTAGCTGTGCTGGAGACACTGCTGGACCAGCAAGTAGGATTCTGCCCCCTCAATCAAAGCATGCATCCAGTGAACATCTGCTGAGTGACAATTAATGTGCTAGGCTTCCCTGGTGGCGCGAGTGGTAAAGAACCCACATGCCAATGCAGGAGATGTAAGCGACACCAGTTCAATCACTAAAGGAAATAAACCCCGAATATTCGTTGGAAGGACTGATGCTGAATCTGAAGTTCCAATAGTCTGGCCACCTGATGCAAAGAGCCAACTCACTGGAAGAGACCGTGATGCTGGGAAAGACTGAAGGCTTAAAGGAGGAGCGGGCGGCAGAAGGTCTCCTGCAAGAGGCATGGCAACCCACTCCAGTATTCTTGCCTAGTGAACCCCATGGACAGAGGAACCTGGTGGACTACAGTCCATAGGGTCACAAAGAGTCAGACACAGCTGAGTGACTTAGCACACATGCATGCAGTCAATGTGCTAGGAATGTGGATATGGCGATGACTGAAAAAGTCTCTGTCCTCTTAAATTTACATTCTGGCAAGGAAGACAGACTGCACACAGTGGACAGATCAAAGTTGTAACAGGCGAGGGAAGAGCAGCGAGGCAAGCGGCTGGTCTGGAGAGCCATGGAAGTTCTGCGATAAGGTGAAGCTGGGGCCCGGTCTCAGTGAAATGAGAGAGCCACATGAATGTCTGAGGGAGACCATTCCAAGCAGCTGCTGCTGCGAAGTCGCTTCAGTCGTGTCTGACTCTGTGTAACCCCATTGACAGCAGCCCACCAGGCTCCCCCATCCCTGGGATTCTCCAGGCAAGAACACTGGAGTGGGTTGCCATTTCCTTCTCCAGTGAATGAAAGTGAAAAGTGAAAGTGAAGTCGCTCAGTCATGTCCAACTCTTAGCGACCCCGTGGACTGCAGCCCACCAGGCTCCTCCGTCCATGGGGTTTTCCAGGCAAGAGCACTGGAGTGGGATGCCATCGCCTTCTCAGATTCCGAGCAGAAGCAGCAGCAAATACTAAGGTCCTGAGGGAGGAATATGCCTGACCTGTTCAAGCACGACTGGAGCCAAGGAAGCAGGAAGAGACTGATGGAGGAGATTAGCAAGGGGCGGTTCATGTTAGGGTCAGATCCCATGGGCCCTTATTATGCTTTTGGTAGGTTCTGAGTCAGAGAGTGGCAGCTATGTACACTGAACCACATGGATAATCCTGGAAAGGGCATTAGTTCTAACAACTCGGTGTCCTTGGCAGACTTCTCAGGGGTAGCCAGAGAGTCAGCAATCCTTAGAGGATGAATTCTGATCCCAGTATCTTGGATTGTTGTCATTGTTCAGTCACTAAATCGTGTCCAACTCTTTGTGACCCCCATGGACTGCATGCCAGGCTCCTCTGTCCTCCACTATCTCTCAGAGTTTGCTCTGATTCATGCCCATGCTATCCAACCATCTCATCCTCTGCCGCCCCCTTCTCCTTTAAGCCTTCAATCTTTCCCAGCATCACGGTCTCTTCCAGTGAGTTGGCTCTTTGCATCAGGTGGCCAGACTATTGGAACTTCAGATTCAGCATCAGTCCTTCCAATGAATATCCGGGGTTCATTTCCTTTAGGATTGACTGGTTTAATCTCCTTGCAGTGCAAGGGGGACTCTCTTGCCTGGAGAACCTCATGAACAGTGTGAAAAGGCAAAAAAGTTCTCTTAGATCCCATGGGGCTAATTCAAGAGTGGGAATCATCCTACCCACTGTTTCTCTCCTTCCTCCTGCTCCCCACCCTCAGGAGCTGTTCCTCCTCAGTAGACTTCTGGGAAAGGTAAACTGGGGAGAGGAGATAAAATGCAAAATGCAAGTCATCCAATTTGAATCTTTCAACTTGGTCCCAGCATAGGGAAAGAAGGGTGAACAAACATCTGATCTGAGGTCTGGGAGGTAGCTGATCCATGTCCATCAGTAGTATCTGTCCTTTTTGCTTTAGCTTCATGAATCCAGGCCCACGCTGGCCCTTTTTATTTATCAGTTTATTTTATTCTATTATTTCTTTTATTTTAGAGGGCTTACCCCTCTGAAAAGATGTCACGTATATATCAGCCCACACAGCCACGCACCCTAGAGACACTGAGGCCAGGAGAGCGGTGGTTTTCGTTCTTTGCTTTTAAAAAATTTTATTGAAATAATGACCGAGGGTACTATGGGAACAATTTATCTACAACACGTAATTATTCAGCTTAGCAATTATTTTTAAAAGTAAGCTAAGAGACAAAAAATAG
The DNA here is from genome assembly GCF_016772045.2 of Ovis aries. NCBI lineage: Eukaryota > Metazoa > Chordata > Mammalia > Artiodactyla > Bovidae > Ovis > Ovis aries. Next base: position 157,821,926 of record NC_056055.1, on the reverse strand, counting down.
GCACTGCCATCAACTGCATCTGTGTTCTCACAGAGGAGAAAATACAAGCGAAGAGGGAAAAGTGGAAGATGACAGGGCTTCTCTCGTCACACCGAACAGTGAACTCAGACTTTGCAAATACAAGTCGAACCGGAAGGCATACACTTTCCAGCCTCCTGCCTGCACTCATCAACTTCACAAGTTTTCCCAGGGGCCCTACCAGGCCTACTAACCTCCCGGCTCCCCCCGCAACCTCCTCCTCTCACCTCCACCACCTCTCACCTCTCTCCATCACCAGAGATGCAGGGGAGCTGCGGAAAGCAGCCCAGTTAGCAGCAGAGCCCAGGGCTAGAAGTCTAGGGGTCCAAATTCTCCTACCAACCCCGCTGCCTTTGATTCATTCATAGTCTCTCTTCCTTATAACGAACCACAAGAGAAAACTCAATGATATTCAGTAAGTTACTTCCTGCTTCAACATTCAAAGTTCAGTTTCTTACCTCCAAGAAAGGAAGTAAGTTTAGAGCTACTGAGTAAATATTGGTGCTAAAGCCTGCAAGGCAATGATTCCTACCAAATGCAACCAATGAAGCCAGCAGAAGGAAGGAATATGGCTGTTTAGCTGCAGTGCTGGTGCCAAAAGCTCTCTCCTACGTGTGGCTGGGCTCCCTCGCTGACCCGCCTGCTTCAGACTCTGAGTCTCATTTTGAGTGTCCCCAGCACTGCGATGTCCCAGGAGCATGGTGAGCTCTAGTCTCAGATTCTTCATGAGCCATGCACTGTCCCTCATCAGCATTCAGGGCATGTGTGTTGTGGGTTGAGGCAGAGAGGTGCTTCCTGGAGTGATAGTTCATCCAGATATCCATCCTTTGAGGGTTCCATGGACTGAGGGAACTCAGCCACTCACCTTTCCTAGGAGTTGCTCTCATCCCCCCTCGTGTGTCAACTTACAGGCAACAGGAAGAGCAGGTGGCTGTTCCAAGCTAGAGATCACTGGGCAAGACCACCTTTGAGACTAACAAGCCAACCTGAGTGAGTGAGTGAAGTCACTCAGTCGTGTCTAACTCTGCGATCTCATGGACTGTATCCTACCAGGATCCATGGAATTTTCCAGGCAAGAGTACTGGACTGGGTTGCCATTTCCTTCTCCAGGGGATCTTCCCGACCCAGGGATCGAACCTAGGTCTCCATTGCAAGCAGACACTTTACCATCTTTGTGCTGAGCAAATGTGGGCTTGGAGGTGTACATTCAAGCACCAGAGTGAACCAGCCAGGCCTGGAGTGGTTACCTCACTTGTCTTTTCTGCTTCCTCCTGGCCACACACACACACACACACACACACACACATTTATTTTTTGATCAGTGGTAGGTAACCTCAGGGTTGGAACTTGGAAATAGGGTCACAGGTTAATATTACGTGCTTGAGGGATTAGGGAGAATCTAAGCAGCTCCAAATGTTGGAATGAGACTCAATGGAGGGTGAGGCAGGTCACAGAGGTAGACTGGGGGTTAACATGGACAGGCATTCTTATAACCAGAGCTGTCCAATGAAGGGGCAGCCTGCTTGGTAAGGTGATAGTTGCTGTAACTCAAAGGGTACAAGAAGATGGCTGCAAAGCCTCTGATTTGGGATGCTGGGGGAGGCCTCAGCACGCTGCAGTCCTTCTGATTCTATGACTCTAAGAGATCTCGAAATAGTTCACTTACTGTCAACTTGCATTGAATCATTTTGCTGAATCACCACTTCCTAAAGTCACTATGACTCAGATAGGGTTTATAAGCAAAACTTTTCTCTCTGTATCCCCAAAGTGCTCAATTTGAATCTGTAAGAAAGAAGATAAATTTATAAACTGGGGGTTTATTTTTGCCTTTCAGAGATAACTTACATATATTTCTCACATTTTTACTCTCTCCTGTACTGTATTTTTTTAAAAAGTTACTATGGACAGCATGCTTGGACACCTTCAAATGTACTCAAAACCTAGGGAGTCAAAAATTGATGTCCCGGCTCTATGAACTGGCCAGATAAATACTCTCATTAGCCTAAAACTCTCTGCTCAGCACTCCATACTAATCTTACACTTGTTTGGGGTGACAGAAAGAACTCACTAACCTTCTTAAAGAAGGAAGGAAATATTTGCCATTTCTATTGGTAACCTGTTCTGTGACCTTGGGAAACTAACTAGCTTCTCCAAGACACAGTTTCTTCATGTGAAATAGAGACTATAATAGCATCTATCATACAGAGTTACTGTTAGCATTAAATAATACATGTAATATACTTTTTGCAGTATCTGACACATGGCAAAAAAAGTTAGCTACCACTATTATTCTTAAAATCATGGAACTTTTTTAGAAATTACATAAAAATATACATATACACAAATGAAACTATAAATCAGTCATAAAAAATAATGCAATTTTGGCATTTGCAACACCATGGATGGACTTGGAGGGCATTATGTTAAGTGAAATAAGTTAAACAGAGAAAGACAGATACTGTATGATATTACTTATCAGTGGAATCTAAAAAATAAACTAATGAATATAATAAAAAAAGATACAGACTCACAGACATAAAGAACAAATTAGTGGTTACCAGTGGGGAGAGGGAGGAGCAAGATAGGTATAGCAGTTAAGAGGTACAAACTACTATATAAAAGGAAATAAGCTACCAGGGGGATTTCTCTGGTGGTCCAGTGGGAACCTGTGCTTCCCCTGCAAGGGGTCTGTGTTCAATCCCTGGTCAGGGAACTAAGATCCCACATGACACAATGCAGCCAAAAAAAAAAAAACCTACAAGGATATATTGTTCAACACAGGGAATGTCTTTTATAAAAACTATAAATGGAGCCTGACCTTTAAAAATTGTGAATAACTATACTGTACACCTGTAAAACTTATATTATATTGTGTATCAACTATATTTTAATAAAAAAAATTTTTTTAATGCTAAGGAACTATGCCTTAAAGTGCTCTTTCACGTAAAAAAAAGTCTGAAGATAAGCAGTTTTGGGCTAGCATGCAGCTCGCAAGCATTATTAATTAACAATAACATTAACCCAGACTCCTACATTTTCTCTAGAAACTTTAGCATGATACCCATTCTCAAATCACCTCCTGGTCCAAGATGGATGCTAGAGCTCAAACCACCTCATCTGTATTCCAAGAAGTAGGAAGACAGGAAAGATAATCACGCACCTTCCTAGTTTCTGGTCTCTGTTTAACTTTGCAAAGGTTACTGAAGCTCTGAGAGTCAGAGGCCAGAAAAGGCCTTATGGACAATCCAATGAGGTCTGATTCTCCATCACACAGATAGGCAAACTGAGATAAACTATGTCTATAGATAAAATATCTTGGCCCAGGTAGTGCCAGAACTAGGGGACTGAAGAAACCTGAGATGATTAATAACTCTGGCGGACCCATCAACTTTCCCTCTGCAGGCAGCCCAGATTCAGACTCTCCAATCAAGGAAAACCAGTTCTAAGGAATTTACATGCTAAACAAATCCAGACTTCTGAAGGCCTTAATTTAGAAACAGGGACCCCCAAGCCTTAGCCTTGCCTCCCTTTCCAGCCTTCAGCCTGGCCTCTATGGAGCATTCCCAGTATCTAAGCAGATAAGCCATTTTATTGCCATGTCATATTTACAGTTTAGAACTTGCTGTTGTGTTTTCTTTTCTCAGATCTAGTTCATGGACTAAATAGAGAGGTGACATCAAACAGTTGAGCAAACAGCTGTCGGAAGCTGCCTCTGAGCACTCTGGGAAAGCAGCTGGTCCCCCTCCAGTGACACCCAGGGGCAGGCTCACACCGAAAGGTCATGGCTACCAAACAGCAAGCTGGCTCGGAGACGCCTGGGACATGACATCTGTTTGGAGTCCACTAATGCTGGTTTTACTCAAGAATTTGTTGTCTTTCAGGGCAACCATGGATTATTATGACTACCAACATTTGCTGTCTACTGAATGTCTATGGAGTAAACAGAAAAGGCAACATCTCCATCATCAAGAAGCTGGCAAACACGCTACATGTGGGCTGGGAAGGGGATACATTTCATTCTACAGCCCTTGGAGGCCTCACACATCATACAAACCCACTTACTCATTCCCCATCTGGGTCAGGGAAGTGCTGAGACCTTCAAGGGCATCAAAGGTGTGGGATGCGGGAGGAGGGTGTTGGCCATAGGCCCTGAGTCAGGCTATTTTATTTCCACCCTCTTTTATTTCCACAGGGTCACATGTGCATAAATTGCAGCCAAGACAGTAAACTCTCCTAGAATAAATACAAGTAGCTACAGACTACAAAATGAACTAAAAAACACTCACTCTGAAAAGACTCCAAAAAATGATTCCAATCAGACTCTTCATAGCACCATGGGTTTTACAGAAAAGTGGAAGGAACTTTTAATATATTCAAATCTAATCTCCCTGTCCTCCACACAACATTCCTGTGAGATAAATTTTAGTGCCTGTTTGAACCATTTCAAGGTCTGAGATTCCTCAGTTTTTTTGAGGCAGGTTTATTAGTGATGCTCTGCTTTGGTTCTGTAATTCCTCAATAGGGAATATTTAAGTAGCAAGGACCCGGCCTAGAGGAAGAAAGAGAAGAAAGAATCAAATCCTGTATGCAAAAACCCTGTGTACATGTAAGAATGGGGTTAATTTTCCTAATACACAAAAGCACTTATATAGCAATTTCATAAAAGAATCAAATTTTAAAAATGAGAAAAGGCTACGAATAGGGAGTACACAAGACAAAAACGGACCAGTAAGCAGATGAAAAGAGCTTTTACTTCAAACGTTATTCAGTTGGGTTGCTCAGTCGTGTCTGACTCTTTGTGACCTCATGGACTGCAGCATGCCAGGCTTCCCTTTCCATCACCAACTCCCAAAGCTTGCTCAAACTCATATCCATCGAGTCGGTGATGCCATCCAACCATTTCATCCTCTGTTGTCCTCATACCTTCAGTCTTTCCCAGCATCAGGGTCTTTTCAAATGAGACAGCTCTTTGCATCAGGTGTCCAAAGTAGTGGAGCTTCAGCTTCAGCATCAGTCCTTCCAATGAACATTCAGGATTGATTTCCTTTAGGATGGACTGGTTGGATCTCCTTGCTGTCCAAAGGACTCTCAAGTGTCTTCTCCAGTACCACAGTTCAAAAGCATCAATTCTTTCGCGCTCAGCTTTCTTTATGGTCCTACTCTTACAAACATTATTCAGTTCAGTTCAGTTGCTCAGTCGTGTCCGATTCTTTGCAACCCCATGAATCGCAGCACGCCAGGCCTCCCTGTCCATCACCAGCTCCCGGAGTTCACTCAAACTCACATCCATCGAGTCGGTGATGCCATCCAGCCATCTCATCCTCTGTCGTCCCCTTCTCCTCCTGCCTCCAATCCCTCCCAGCATCAAAGACTTTTCCAATGAGTCAACTCTTCGCATGAGGCGGCCAAAGTACTGGAGTTTCACCTTTAGCATCATTCCTTCCAATGAACACCCAGGACTGATCTGCTTTAGAATGGACTAGTTGGATCTCCTTGCAGTCCAAGGGACTCTCAAGAGTCTTCTCCAACACCACAGTTCAAAAGCATCAATTCTTTGGCGCTCAGCCTTCTTCACAGTCCAACTCTCACATCCATACATGACCATTGGGAAAACCATAGCCTTGACTAGACAGAACTTTGTTGGCAAAGTAATGTCTCTGCTTTTCAATATGCTGTCTAGGTTGGTCATAACTTTTCTTCCAAGGAGTAAGCGTCTTTTAATTTCATGACTGCAGTCACCATCTGCAGTGATTTTGGAGCCCAAAAAAATAAAGTCTGACACTGTTTCCACTGTTTCCCATCTATTTCCCATGAAGTGATGGGACCAGATGCCATGATCTTCGTTTTCTGAATGTTGAGCTTTAAGCCAACTTTTTCACTCTCCTCTTTCACTTTCATCAAGAGGCTCTTTAGTTCTTCTTCACTTTTTGTCATAGGGTGGTATCATCTGCATTTCTGAGGTTATTGATATTTCTCCTGGCAATCTTGACTCCAGCTTGTGCTTCTTCCAGCCCAGCGTTTCTCATAATATATTCTGCATATAAGTTAAATAAGCAAGGTGACAAACATTATTAGAGAACTGTAAATTCAAGCAATGAAATGCCATTTTTTACCAATCCTTGACTAATGTCAAATCATCTGATAATACCCACAACACGGGGAAACACACCATTCTTCTTGATGAACAATTCAGTTATGACTACTGAAATTTAAAATGAACACAGCCTTTGGAAATAAAACCAAAAATAAACAAATGGGACCTAATTAAACTTAAAAGCTTCTGCACAACAAAGGAAACTATAAGCAAGGTGAAAAGACAGCCTTCTGAATGGGAGAAAATAGCAAATGAAGCAACTGACAAACAACTAATCTCAAAAATATACAAGCAACTCCTACAGCTCACTTCCAGAAAAATAAACGACCCAATCAAAAAATGGGCCAAAGAACTAAATAGACATTTCTCTAAAGAAAACATACAGATGGCTAACAAACACATGAAAAGTTGCTCAACATCACTCATTATCAGAGAAATGCAAATCAAAACCACAATGAGGTACCATTTCATGCCAGTCAGAATGGCTGCGATCCAAAAGTCTACAAGCAATAAATGCTGGAGAGGGTATGGAGAAAAGGGAACCCTCTTACACTGTTGGTGGGAATGCAAACTAATACAGCCACTATGGAGAACAGTGTGGAGATTCCTTACAAAACTGGAAATAGAACTGCCTTATGACCCAGCAATCCCACTGCTGGGCATACACACCGAGGAAACCAGAATTGAAGGAGACACGTGTACCCCCCATTGCAGCACTGTTTATAATAGCCAGGACATGGAAGCAATCTAGATGTCCATCAGCAGATGAATGGATAAGAAAGCTGTGGTACATATACACAATGGAGTATTACTCAGCCATTAAAAAGAAGACATTTGAATCAATTCTAATGAGGTGGATGAAACTGGAACCTATTGTACAGAGTGAAGTAAGCCAGAAAGAAAAACACCAATACAGTATACTAACACATATATATGGAATTTAGAAAGATGGTAACGATAACCCTGTATGCAAGATAGCAAAAAGAGACAGATGTATAGAACCGTCTTTTGGACTCTGTGGGAGAGGGAGAGGGTGGGATGATTTGGGAGAATGGCATTGAAACATGTATACTATCATATATGAAACGAGTCGCCAGCCCAGGTTCAATGCATGATACTGGATGCTTGGGGCTGGTGCACTGGGACAAACCAGAGGGATGGTACAGGGAGGGGAGTTCAGGATGGGGAACCCGTGTATACCTGTGGCGGACACATGTTGATGTATGGCAAAACCACTACAATATTGTAAAGTAATTAACCTCCAATTAAAATCAATAAATTTATTTTATAAAAATGAAATTTAGTTCATAAATATACTTTTATAAGTGCATAGAAATATTTTCAGCAATATCTGTAATAGAGGAATGTTTGCAATAGAAGTAAGTAAACAACTTTCCTTTCTATTGATAAGCAACTGGGGTAATAAATTGAGTTACATCTAGCATGGAACACTCAGAGCTACTAAGTCAAATGAGGCAGATTTACATGGGTAAAAACAAAAGATATCTAAGACATATTAAGGGAAAACACAAGGTGTAGAAATGTGCATATGAGCTTATTTACATAAAAATTATATATGCTTGCATATTCATAGACATAATCTGCAAGAAGATATAAAATATTAGTACTTATTTATTTGAAAATCAAAATATGTAAAGGCAATACTGTATTCCACCTCTGGATATATGCATATGTAGCAAGTAGAAAACATGCAAGGAGCACAGACAAATAGTTTAGGCGGGAAGAGGATTGAAACTGGCAAGGGGCCCATAAGAACTTAAAAATATATTTTAATGTTTTGTTTCATTAAGAATACAACCATAATGCTCTTTATAAATATTTGAAGACGAAAAAAATAAAAGAGACTCATTTGACTCAAACATCCATAAACATTTATAAACTCTCTTAAAATAATCAGTGAGACAACGATGACTCATTTTTTTTTAAATGTGAAAGCCGGTAGCGAGTATGGATTAAGTTTTCCTTGGAGAAATCGGATCTACTTGGTAGAACATTTTTGTACTAATCTTTTTTGTTTACTAGATTTTTCTATTAATACAGTCTGAAAATAAGAGTTGTGCTTTCATAGCATGTTTGTTGTCAAAGAGAGCTGGTATTTTGTCAAATTGCAGCTTTTTTGTGCTGGGGAAACAGTCTTACCTTCCTCACCCCACTTTGGAAACCTCTCATGAAAATTACTGGATAGACCATGGGTCTCTAACAAAACTTTACTGGCAGATACTGTTTGAAACTTGTGCAGAGTGGGTCTTCATTTTCAGAAGTCAACATGTTAAAACCATTCTCAGATATGCATTGTGGAATTTGCCCTTAAATATCCTTAAACATGCTCTTCTTCACAGATCCCCATGACACCTTCAGGAACTTTGTGCAAAATGATTCAGAATCTACCCCCCAGATTTGCTCTGTCAGAGCAGAGGTGGGCTCAGTGACTCTGCACTAATGGCCCTTTTGTCCTTCTGATTCAGGAATTCACAGTGACAAGAGATGATGATGGTTCTGACCAATGAAATGTAATCATTAGTCAAGTGCAGGTGGAAGACAGTTCTTGCTTTGGATACAAGTGAGTGGCTTACCTCTTGTACTGCACACATATTACTCTCGGAGTATGACAACTGAGTTTTAAATGCACACAATGGATTTTTCTCTCAAGCACTGTGCCATAGATGCAATGGTGAATATTATCTAGCAAAAGGTTCTCATCTAAAAGTCAATTTTAGAAGACAATTTCCTACCTGGAAAACTGTCTTCAGTAGACAGCCTAGTTGACTTGTTTCAAATTCCTAACTGAAAACCTGCTGGCCACAAATTAGCCAAAGGAAGTTTTCATAATAAGAAAAGAAAAAATGATCAGCATTACATACTCTGTCACCAACAAACTCCAAGAATAGTATCTTTCTGCGAGATCTCCGATGGTGTCTCAATGGATTCCTTTCTGAGATTCTCCGCTGGCAGAGAACTTTCTGGCAAAGCCTGATGCCCATTTTCTTCTCCCATCCCGGCAACAATGCTGCTGTCCTTCTGGTGTTCTCTGCACGTGCTCTGTGGGTGTCTGCCTTCTGTACAGATGTCCATCTTGTCCCTCATCCTATGGCCTTATCCATTAGGGCACACTAGGTCTCCCTGTGGTTCCAGGTGCTAGCAGGTAAATGAAGAGGCCTCAGGTCAGTAGGTATGGCTCTTCTCTGCAGCTCTCCCAATAAGCCTTTCTTACTCTGAAGCTTTGCATTACTTTTATTATCTAATAGCTACAGCGTATCAAGCCCTATACACTCTAGACCTCATGGTCCAGTGCAGGAGTCAAGAGCCTCGTGGCTACTGAACACCTGAAATGTGGTTACATCAAATTGAGATGTACTGAAAGTGTAAAATACACAATGGGTTTTTAAGACTTAGTATAAAAAATTGTAAAATTTCTCATTAACAATTTTTATGTTGATTGCATGTTGGAATGATAAGATTTTGGATACACTGAGTAAATAAAATACATTATTAAAATTAATTTTACTGTTTCTTTTTTACATGTAACTACTGAACAATTTAAAGTTATATATGTGGCCCACATTATATTTCTATTGGATGACATTACTCTGGACAAGTGTTCATCCATCCCATCCTTCAAATATTGTTGACGGCCTACTAGGGTTCAGGCACTAAAGCAGGTACAGATGCATTGGTGGGGTTTGTGAAGTATGCCAAGCCTTTGCCCTCATAAAGACAGTAAATAAGAAGGCAGAAAGATGGATAATCACAATACAGGGTAGGTACGACAAAGAAACAGCCTCAGTTCAGTCGCTCAGTCGTGTCTGACTCTTTGTGACCCCATGCACTGCAGATTGCCAGGCTTCCCTGTCTTTATCACCAACTCCTGGAACTTGCTCAAACTCATGTCCATTGAGTTGGTGATGCCATCCAACCATCTCATCCTCTGTCGCCCCCTTCTCCTCCTGCCTTCGATCTTTCCCAGCATCACGGTCTTTTCAAATGAGTCAGTTCTTCACATCAGGTGGCCAAAGAAACAACCAGAGTATCACAATAGATAATAGCAATGGTGAGAGGCTGGGGCCAGTTTATGTGGAGTGGCCAGGGAAGGTTGCACCAAGAAGGTAACACTGGTGTAGAGACCTGAGGGTGATATGCCAGATGCATGAAACCCAGGAGGAGGAGGAGTTCAGAAGAGAGAAGGGTCGGTACAGACCCTGAGGGTCCTGGAGCACCGCTGGTGAAGGGGACCACTGGATACCATATGAGGATGTTCATGGAAACATGCAGGCCTGACAGGTCAAAAGGAGTTCAGATTTTACTCAAGGCAAATGGGAAGCCAAAGAAAGGATTTAAGAAGAGTGGCAGATTGATCCATTTTATGCTTAAAATACGTCTTTTTGGCAACTGCGTAAAGAATGGATTGGAAGGGACAGTGGAAGATTCTGTAGTTAAGACGCAATTGCAAGAGGGTGGGATGATTTGGGAGAATGGCACTGAAGCATGTATAATATCATATAAGAAACGAATCACCAATCTAGGTTTGATCCAGGATACAGGATGCTTGGGGCTGGTACACTGGGATGACCCAGAGGGATGGTATGGGGAGGGAGGTGGGAGGGGGGTTCAGGATTGGGAACACGACGTGTACACTCATGGCGGATTCATGTTGAAATATGGCAAAACCAATACAATATTGTAAAGTATTAAAAAAAATTGGGCAGATGTCAAGTACAGATCAATATACCACATGGCATTTTAAATCAAGCTAAGGGGGCTGATTGAAACAGACATTTCTTATTGTAATTGTTTGGCTTTATTTTTCATTTGCTTAAGTGACTATTCATTCAGAAATATACCTATTTCTGCATATTATTTTTACATGATAAAATTATTAGATTATATTGTAGAGATATAAATAGGAACAAATTGTGGTAGAACATATATAAAAATTCACTCTTGATTATTCTTAAAATTAGCATTTAATGATTTCCTATTGTTTATAAATTCTCTGCTTTGGGGTCTTCAATCAGCACATTCAAAAAGCAATAGCTTAATCTCTCAACAATGACTGAAAATAAATAAATGAAAATGAAATTTTAATTCAATGAGATCATATTGATCATTTATAGCATGCCAAGCACTCCTGCACTCAAAGAATTGATAATCTTCACATTATCAGATAATTGCATTTATAAATAGCATACTTTTTATTCTTATTACAAATGTTTATATTAAAATATACTTGCATACAGATAAATAAGATTTGCCATTAAAACTTTTTGAAGTTAAAAAAAAAAAAAACAAAAAAAAAAACAACAAAAAAAGAGGCAATTGCAGGAGTTCAGGATAGAAGGGTAGTAACTTATTCTAAGGTGGTAGCAGTAAAAAGTGCTCAATATATTTCACTTGTCCTGAAGTCTTCCAGGCTTCTGGGCTCAAAGGGACACAAAGATCATCAAATGCAAATGAATAACTAGGAGAGTTCAGTTCCCTTCTTAATGTTTCTGAGGATCACCAGAGAGGAAGTTACATTCTCCTGGTGGTTCCTCACTTGTTCCTGGTCTCTGCTCTAGACACAACACTTGATCCCTTATCAACGTCTGCAGGATGCCCCAGCCTGTCCCAATCAATCCTTCTCTTGATTCCTTAAAGCAGTGTTAATTCAAGTCTAAGGAAGCTGCAAAGCTCCACTAAAGACACAGGAAAGGGTAACAAGAAACTGGAGCACCAAAGAAAAAGTAGCCTTCACTTTATTATCTACCATGCCTGTTAGGAAGAGCACTCTGGTTGTATTGCTTTTCCCTCTGGTTCCAGGGAGAAAATTTGAAAATCCCATTGCTTCATTTCTCAGAGCAAGCTACTTTTATACCCACTCTATCCCGATCTCTCCCGTCCAGCTGGGTCTGGACTTTGCCTCTCAGAAGTAGATGGCCCATCAATATCCTTTCTTAATCAAAAGCATAAATTTTCCTCTGTAGAGGACCTTTCATATGGAAGCATCTGAAATTAGGTTTTAAAATCATATTTTCTTTCCTCCACATTTGTACGACCTTATTTAATTCTCCTCATGAAGTAGACGTTACATCCATTCACGAAGAAGAAAAGTGAAGCTAAAAGAGGTGGCCGAGAATAATTTGCTCCAAATCCTACAACCAATCAGGGATGGAGAGACTGAAAACTGAATCCAGCTAAAACCCTGCCTGGCCATCAGCAGCCTACACCTCCTCCTGGCAGAGATGGGGCCCAAGGGCAAGGTCATTTTTCTCCTCAAAGCACCATCACCTGCTCCCCTCCCTTTTGGGAATCCACCTTTTGCCTACACATCTAGAGATTCAAGGACACATCTTGCAGAATCCATATGTCTTCCTCTGTGAGTGGAGGAAACAAATAATCAGAAAATGGGCAGGAGGAGATAACTATGTAAAGAGGCCAGGAAAATCAAGAAATGAACACCTTATAGCCTTGACTTTTTTTTTTAAATTACAAAGCAAGGTTGTCTGCTGAGCTTGGGCTAAGGAAAGTTAAGGAAAATGGTGGAGACCCTAGCTGTCCACTGAGGGGCTACAATACCTCATATGGGCAAGGAGAGGGGGCAGCAGCTGTGCGTGGATTTAGGTACTTCAGAATGCATTCTGTACAAAATGGGATTCCCATCTGTTACTCAGTTATTATCATTATCTACCATACTCAGGTAAGGGTATTCCACTGTTAAGAGATAAAAATTTCACCTTAACCAATGGAAAGCCATTTTAATACCAAGCACTTTGGAAAGTTCCTGGTGTTAGCAAGGGGTCCAGGGATTAGTTATTCAAAGTTAGTTATTAATATATTGTTGTTTTGAATAGGAAGTTCTCTCAGAAATGCCTCTCATATCATATACTATAAGCAACTGTGTCAACATTTGCTCCTTAACTCTGAGACTTTCCCTTTTCTAAAATTATTCCTTGGGTCTAAAGACGGCACTTTTGAAAACTGCATTTTTGGATTATCACATCCCAGAATCTTGTTTAGAGGCAAGTGTTTTCTCACATAAATTCTCTTGACCCTCTCTTGAACCTTCCCCAAATCCTCTGCAGGGAGTTGTTGGGTCAGGGGCTGTCACAGACACCACAACAATTGGGCCTCAGCCTTTGGGGGAAATGATGCCTTTGTCTTACATGAGAGGAAAACTTTCTTTTTGGAGATTTCCCCCAACATTGAATCTTTCCTTGGCTTTTGCAAAACGATATCCAAACTTTTAGAAAAAATTCACAATAGCATTGTTTGGTACTGTTTTCACACTCATACCTATTTTTATCTATTTCTGTTGCACCATGAGACAGCAAAGCTGAGAACATTCATTTGCATAAACAACTCAATGTCACTCTAAAATAGAGTTCCATACTACTACACTATACTGACATGAACCATTTAGGAACTGTTGTATTTCAGAAAGTAGGGACAAAGTACGTTTGATTGAATAAGTACATATGTATCCTTCAGCTCAGTTCAGTTCAGTCACTCAGTTGTGTCCAACTCTTTGCGACCCCATGAATTGCAGCACGCCAGGCCTCCCTGTCCATCACCGACTCCCGGAGTTCACTCAAACTCACGTCCATCGAGTCAGTAATGCCATCCAGCCATCTCATCCTCTGTTGTCCCCTTCTCCTCCTGCCCGCAATCCCTCCCAGCATCAGAATCTTTTCCAATGAGTCAACTTTTCGCATGAGGTGGCCAAAGTACTGGAGTTTCAGCTTTAGCATCATTCCTTCCAAAGAACACCCAGGATTGATCTCCTTTAGAATGGACTGGTTGGATCTCCTTGCAGCCCAAGGGACTCTCAAGAGTCTTCTCCAACACCACAGTTCAAAAGCATCAATTCTTCAGCGCTCAGCTTTCTTCACAGTCCAGCTCTCCTTAGTTTTGTCTTATTTACAGTAAGATTGAAAATTCACCCACAGTTACAAGGCCTTAGGTGATGTGGCCTCTTACTACCTCTCAGACCTCGTCCCCCAGCCAAACCTTGTGGATTCTACACCCTACAAACATTTCCTATGAATCTAAAACCTCTTTAGCCACCTATTTTGGCTCACCTTCTTATCCTGACTCCACAATACAATCCACATACATTGCACTACTTTTGTCCTCCGAATAGGCCATATACTTCTATACCTCATGTTTCACAAGCTTTCTCCGCCCCAAATCACTTTCTTCTTCACCTGGTTTACTTAGATTCTTAAAACAAAGCTCAAACGTCACTCCCTCCCCAAAGCTTTTCTTGACCTCTCTCCCAGTCTGAATTAACTGAGTTCAATGTATTCTTTATGGCCATACTGTTGTCAGCTTGTCAAAGTGTGCTACATGACAGAGGGTTGCTGTCTACAAATCCCACTGCTCCCAAGGCTTGTGATAGTGATGACCAGGAAGCAGCTCTCCAGCCAGGAACTGTATTTCCCAGCCTCCCTTGCATCCTGAGGTGGCCATGTGACCAACTCTTGCCAATGGAATGTGAGCAGAAATGAGGCATGCTACTTTTAGGGCTGAAACAGTTTAAGAAGCAGACATACCTCCTCCACTGTCTGTTCCTTCTTCTATCTTGATGCAATTGACAGCAAGGCCCAGGGGATGGGTAGCCACAAGATGGAAGGACCTGGCCATCAAATGGAACACCTGCCTTGGACAATTATGGGAGAAATAAACAACTTTAAGGAATCTCTGACTTTTAAGGAAAAGGTGTTTTTTAAAAAAAGGATCGGTTTACAGGTAAACAGTAAATCTGTAGAAAATTAGTTAATTTCAGCACCATTTGATCATTTTATGGGACTTTTGGTTCTTGAATACTGAAAGATTCAATGGGCTTATTTAGGTTGCTGCCAGTATTTGGAGTAGAAAAGAATAAAGATCTGGACAACTAGAAAATCTCTCAATACACATTAAAGTTCAACTCAGAGCTGTTCCCTACCAGCTTACTTTTTAAACAATATCTTAAATCAATTTTAATACCATTTTTGTCAAGTGGACTAGGAATTCAAGAAACACACGCATACAGAACATTATTAATTTAAATGCATAATCACTAGCAAACATTATTTTAAATGTTGTCACTGTTCCGCTAAATCTTTTAAAAGTGATACTTGGTTTACTAGTATACTTCTGTGATAAAGTAACTGGTTAGTATTAAATAACTTGAATGGTAATTCTGAAAGAAATATTAGCTAAAACATTATACTAGACTTCAGGAAGGAATAAAGTTTCAAGCTCAAACCAGAACCTTTCAAACATTTGTTTGAAGTCTGAAAGAAAGAAACATATGTACTGCTAACAAAAATGGGAAAGAGGGAACGGAAAAGGGAAGGCTATTCTATTTAAGAAGGTTGTTACTTTAAGACCCGAGAGGACTCAATCAATGGTACTGAAATTTCAGAGAATGGGAGAAGGAAGCAAGAGGTCAGGAGTAGGGAAGATAAGTTGTTGACAGACACATCACATTTCAGACACCTGAACACATAGGCAACATACGTCTGTAGACGCCATGAGTCTAAATAGAAAGCGAATTGTCAGGAACAGACAGGGAAGTTTGGTAAAACCCTGAATGACTTGAGAGTAGCAGAGTGGTGGTGTATCTGGAGGAACTCCCACAATATAGGGTAAAAAAGAAGTCAGTAGGCACACATATGAAAAAATATCCCGAAGAAGAACCAAACAATATAATTGATACATAATAAAAGGGAGAGACGCTCTGGCATAGATTTCTTTCTTATAGATCCTGGGCCAGAAACCTTACAACTAGAAACAGAAATACTTACATGTGGTATGTTAGATGTTTCTAACACTGCATAAGTTATTTGCTTGTAAGTCTTCCCCATGAGATTAAGCAACCTGTGAACATATGTGGCTTCATTCATTCTCTCTGTCTCTGTCTCCCAGCACTATTTCTGAGACATGGTAAGCACTCAGGTATCTACTGAATTTCATTTTGCTATTGTATACAGGAAGTTGAAAGATGCACTTTTGGACACTAGAGAAGGGGAGTGAAGAGATACATATGGTGTCAAAAAGTCACTTGTAGCTAAAATATTGTCCTAGGAAAACTAGCTATACACTTTACGGATTTGGGGCCAGGTTGTTGGTCAGTGAATGCTACTCACTTCATCTGTGTTTCCTTTGAGCCAAGGAGGATGGGAATTCTGACTCCTTGCTTTCATGCCGTTGGGACTGTGCACTTATATGCCTGTCAGCCTTGCTCTGTGAGGAAACAGATAACTAATAAACGTACTCGCTGAAACATACTTTTTAACTGTCTTAGATGAAATTAGTAATGTAGATTTAAATTCTAGCCACCTATATTTTCTTCCTGTCAGTCTTTCCTGAATTCCTAATGTGGGCTATGCAAGCTGGCTTGGCTGCACTTTGAAGACACACACACACACAAAAAGCACAGGTTTCCTTTGACTTTAATGAATAGACTTCCAGCTCATTTCCTTTAAAACACTGCCCCTGAATTGCTAATTACTTCATGGTCTTTTTTTAAGTACACTTTCCTCCTAGACTGACAGAGCCAGCTGCAGCATTGTACTGTCTATGGAAATGATATCATCAGCACTCTGTCCTTGAATAAGACCACAATCATTACATGTGGCTCTTTTTCACAGAGCAGGAACCGAATATATGCTTGTTGACAGCAACAGTGCTCACAAAGCTATCATGCTGGTACTCTATCAGTTAGCAACTTGAAATCAAAAGAAAGGTTGGCATGAAATACCTGAATCCTCTTTTAAAGTAACAGTCATTTTAATACATTACTAATGTTTAAAATGTTAGCTTGATATGTTTTCTCATATTCAGATTCAGCACATGAATTCTGATAAGTCAGCTGAAAATTATATTTTATTTGCTTATAGTCATTATTCATTAGATATATTTTATACTTCTCTATTCCAATTTTACATCAAAATTATAACATACTGTTCAATTACAATAAATTTGGTACTAATTACAAAATTTAATAATGATTAAATAAAAATTTAATAGTTATAACTAAGTCATTTTTATACCTGGCATAAAAGTTAGACTGCATTCCTGCAATCCCATTCCTTATAGAGAGCATCTGTTAACTACCCCTATGTATCAGCTTTGCTTTTTCATGGATGGGCTCTTGTATGTATTCATTTTTAGGGGTAGCAAATAATTTTGTCTGAATTAAATGAATTTGTTACTTAATCAAATGATAATATAAAAATAAAATATTTGAGAGCCATACTACTATGAAAAATGTATAAACATCTTTCATTAAAGTAATATTACCATCTGGCAAATATTAGTGAAGCATTCCATTAAACTATAAATAATTTTAATTTGGTTCTCATTTATTAAATACAAAAACAGACAATTTTATAATCTGAAACAAAGATTTTATATTTTCTTAAAAAAATGATTCTCTAAAATATATCCTTTTTTGTACAGTCAAAATGTTAACACTATTTACAAAGACTATTACATATTTAAAATTTATTTCTATCTTTAGTAAATTGATCTTTTCATTTTTGTCAATTATTTTCATACTTTCAAAAAGTAAACACATTAACAAATTCTAAATAAATGTAAAATTTTTAATTAAGTTGGAAATTAATTTTTTAATTATACTTCTCCCCTTTTTTTCACCTAGTAAATATGGGAACTTGCAGAAATAAAACATCAATTTTACCTGTTTTCATTTCGCATTCCACAGAACATCACTTAAGGAAAAAGAGTTCCACTGCTAAAACAACTTTGAAAAGTAGGAAGTTGAGGTCTTAGAAAGCGTGTATGTGGTACATCTAAGTTTAGAGCCTGGGTTGTAGCTCAGCCTACTGTTTGGCTTACTGTTGCTGTTGTTGCTAAGTCAATGGTTACATTACAAGAGGATTAACAAGTAAACTTTGCACAATAATTAAAGGTTAAAGATTACAGAAAACTTGAGGGTAGAGAAGCTCTGTACTGCCCTTGGCCGAGCCAGGGAGAACTAACTAATGAGCTTGTATCACAACCTGAAAACGCCTGGAAAGAGCAGGCCTGTGAACCGCCTGTGAACAGAGATGAATAGGTTAACAAATCTTACTATACTATAAAATGTCTTCAGATAGAATTGACCAGGATGTGGGTACTCTTTTGGGAAGATAATTGGGCAATATGTAAATAATGCTTTTTAAAAATCGACACACCTTTACTCAGCAATTCAATTTGTAAACTGAATTAAAAAATAAATTTAAGTATTAACTGTACTATTTGTAGTAAAAAATAAGGAACAATTTAACAACATTAGAATGGTTAAATAAATTACAACAATCCAAACAAGCAAACACAATATATCCATTAAAATAATGTCTTGTATGTAAGATATGTTTATAGTACATTGTGAAAAAAATTACAGGGTTTTAAAATTCTGCATTCAAAATATTGACTCAAATTTATACCCATTTCAAAGTGCTGACAGTGGTTTTATTAGAACAATGGAGCAATGGACGAATTTTCTTTTTGCTATTATGTCTCTTTTCTAGTTTTTACTCAAAGAAATCATGCATTTCTTAACTTTTTTACATTCACAAACACTTTTATATGCTAAAAGATAATTACAAAAATTAAAGGGACAAATGGGAAAATCTAATGATCAAAGACTAATATATTTTCTATTTAAAGAACTTATTCCATTCACAAGAAAAACACTAAGATTCTAATAATAAATGAACAAAAGAATAATTAAGAAACTGAAGCATGTAAGAAAAATAGTCTCAATAATCAAATAAGTGCAAAATAAGACAACATGCTTATCCTTTTGTTAGAGTGGAAAAGGCCCCCCACCAAGTATACAATATTAGTAAGTACGGAAAAATAGGCATTCTTAAATCCCATCAAACCATTTAATCCAATAGTTTCTCTGCTGGGATTCCAGCCAAAAGAAATAAAGGAATATTCTGAACTATGAAAACAACTTTCAGTGGAAGCTGTCCATCACGATGTTCCTTATAAAAGAAAATAATGGAAATATAGTAGAACATTATTTGGGGATTTAAATAGTAGAAGAATTCAAACACTGGATCTATTTCAAAAAGACTTTATCCATTTTGATATAGAAGGATATGCTAGAATGTAAGGCATGTAGTGATATGAGAAACTGGTCACTCACACAGCCCAACTCAAGCAATCTCCCCAAAGTCGGTGTAAGTCATAAGGAACACATTCAAAAGGACTGCCAGAGGCTATTTTCTGTTATGAAAATATCACTCTCTTCATGGGACAAAGGTTATTTACCACCAAAAAGAGGATATTTCAGATGTGAAAACTAAAAAAAAGGGCATAAAAGATTAAGATGATGATGACCCAGATCTTTTCCCAAAAGAGCTGTTGTACCATTTATTATTTCAATGTCTGCAGATGCTAAACCACAAACTCTGGTGCATTCCTGACATTCCTAGATGCAGAGTCACACAGATCTCAAAGAAATAAGATTTGTACATATTTATTTGTTCTGCATGATGCTTTTAGGCCATTTTTAAGAAAATAAATCTTATTTCTATTAGAAGAACTAGTTAGAAAAATAGTGACTTTGAATTCCTTTTGAAATAAGGCAGAATTAAATAAAAATTGAGAAGAATTGAGACAATTAAATGAGGTAGTTCTATGCTACAATCACATAGTTAAGAAAAATTCATACGTGGAGTGAGCACAAAAGTATTAATAGTTTGTTCACTGATTTGTCAACACATATAAACTGAACACCTGTTATGTACTAGGGCATTGTGTTCAGTGCTGAGAGATACAGATTGTAAACTCAGTGGTCTAAAGCTTATATTCTAGGAGAGAGAAAGACCAATAATCAGATAAGCATGCATATGGGAATGTTGCTCCTGCCATCCATAACTTTTTTCCCTCTTTTTCTTCTGTTTACTATCAACCATTCTCACGAATGCTCACTTTAAAAATTTCAGTTAAAACAAAAAGACTGGACTTTCCTCACATTGTAAGACAAATCAATCACACAATCTGGTCACTATTTATCAGGTTCATTCATGTCCAATTCAAATATCTAGAAATAAAAGACAGAATGCTATTAATTGACTAAGTTGCACAAAAAGGATTCTAGAGATTAGGACAAGCATTTTTGTTTTCATTTGCAGAATACAGCTGTCGTACCTTTTCAACTGCCCTGGTGATCTCAGTCCTGGGCAGTTAACAGAGCTGCCATCACCAAGTCTGAACACATTAAGACAAAAAACCAGAATGAAAACACTGACAACATTGGACATGTGAATAGTAATTGTAATTAACCTTTTCTAAAAGAAAAGGATCTATAATAGTACATAATAGGGTAACAGTTTAACTCATCTTTTTTTTCTTTTTACTCAAAGCATAAAGCAGAGACAATACTTTATACCAGGTTTACATGCAACTTTAAAAAAAGTTAATATACATATTAAACATGGAAATTCACCAGTAAAATCGTATTTGTTATTTCCCCTCAAACATACCTTAACATTATTTCTTTACTTCAATATAAACAAGGTCCTACAATCAGTCACCTGACCCAGTAACTTACATTTCTGGAGCTTGACATTTTCAGTCAGTTATGGACACAAGAATGATGTTACAAGCATAATGAAGTAACACATCTGCAAAAAAGCTGACTGCACTATTTTACCAACGGAGAAGTCCCTACATCATCCGCCGTGACGTCCAACATGAGCACCAACATAAGTATCCCCCAGTCACCCACAAAGTTGTCTTGTCAGGAAGGTCCAGAAGCATTATTTCCCTACATAACTAACACATCAGCACTGATGAAATACAAAAGCACCCAAGTGCCCTAAGATCATTACTTTGGAACATTTCTTGAATGTAAAATTTTCCTAGGATACAGAGAAATACAAGTTATTAAAATGACAAAGAGATAAAAAAAAAAGGTCCACCTCTTCTTGCATACAAAGCCTGAGTCAAAACCTTGTATGACATCATAAAATTTAATACAATAAATGTTCAAAAAGTTTCTAATTTGGTGTGTTAAATGCAGTTTCAATTATGTCAATATACATACAGCATATATGCCAATATACAGAGACTAGTTGGAATACATCCTCATTTAGGTTTCTCTAGGAAAATACAGTAAGGAAGATTAATATCTACAAGAGAATCCATCATATTTAAAAATCAATAGTTAATCAGTAAAATGTATTTTCAGCACAAATTAAAATCAGTATACATTTTCCTCATCTCTAGCAACCGAAAGAGCCCTCATTGGACATAATTATAACTTTCTTTTCAATGTGTTATCTTGAACATTAACCTAAAAAATATCTTTAAAAGTGCTCTGCAGGTATCACTTCCTCTTAAGGAACCATAGAGGGACATAAAGTAAGAAAAAGCTACTCTAATCTAAAGGACTATTTCAAGCAAAAATAATTAGAGGAATTCTTTATATCACAAATGTAAGAAGTATGGGAAGAGGATAGTATATAATAATTAAAATCATATATACCTTTTACTTTTCATGCAAGATTGTGTAAAATAGAAACAAAATATAATTGTAAATCATTGAAGAAAACAGTCAAGTCTTTGCCCCTAGAGTTCACAGTCAACAAAGAGAGAGAGGAAGGGACAAAGGAGGAAGGAAAGATGGAAAAGAGGAAGGAAAAGGAAGGAAGGGAGGGAGGGAGGGAGGAGGCAGAAGGAAAGAAAAAAATGATAGGAAAAGAAGAATGAACTAGAGAAACGTAGCAGCAGCCTATCAAATATTTTATTTTTTAAGAAGAATCTAAAGAGGAAGGATTCTGGTGTGCATGCACATGGAATGGCTCAAGATCTAAATGACATGACGGAATTACCAGCCACTAAAAGTACTAAGCACAAGGAGAATTAAGAGGCTACTCTTACCCAGGCAACAAACTTTTACTAAGGCTTTAAAATACACAATATAATTTTCTGTGTGTTAAAACTATTTTAAAAAACAGCAACAGAGTGTTTTCTAGTTTTGGCATTAACTAACACCGGAGTCAGGGAATTATTTGTACTTGGAAAGAGGAAAAATGGATTTGCTCGCGCTTCCTTAACCTATGAGTTATTCAGGGTTAGGATGGGTATTTTCATTTTCAAGGCTTTTTATTCAAAGCAAAAATTATGACTTAAAAACCCTCAAGGCTGTATCATCAGTAAGCCAAGCACATATAATACCATAGAAAACACATATGATTTATTAGATGGACTTAAAAATCAACACAAATCAATTTTAGGCACTTGTTGAGTACAGACTATGGGAATTCTCTACCAAAGAACATAATTTCTAGCAGGCAAGACCATAAAGATTCAAACTTTAGTTTTTAGAACAATACACAAGGGCTAGACAATTGATAAGATATATTGCATAATTAACCCAACTGTACCCTGTTACAATTTCTTCATAATTCCATACACAATTTTAGAGTTTTATAGAAGCAGTCATTCTTTAGCATCCAAAGTTTTTAAATTCTTTCTTTCCTTTACTCCACCATTCCGGTCTTAAATATCACACATTCTTTGTGGGAGCATGATATAGAAGTATTATTTTTATATAAGCAGAACTTTAAAAAAATTTTCTATATTTAATCTGCATTTACAGTGTTGAAACATAATGGCTGATAATTCTGATGTCTTTTAAAGTTCATTTCAACAGGTTTAGTTTGTAATGATAAGTGTCTCATTACTAATTCCTTTAGACAGTTAATGTTTACCTATGTTCTTTAAGTAAGCGTCGGGGGGGAAAATGGGATGTGGTTTATGGTTTTAAGGATGTGGGGATGGCTTCAGGTTAAACACTACATGTATGATTTGGTTTGTCATCTTTCTCCTCATATTATTTGTACTGATATTATTTTGGTAATGGGAAGAGAATACATGTACATAACAATCCCTTTCACATCTAACTAGCAGCTCAAGGAGCTGGCAGTCTAGGTGCTTCTCTTCTTTCTGAATCTACTTTTCAGTGTGAGAAGCTAAAGTTAAGAAGTATTAAAATGCTAAATACAGTATAATTTAAAGGACTTTACTGCAGGCATTTATGTGCTGTGCACACAGCAAGCCAGTTTGTGATGTACTCAACAACTCTGACAATACTCTCTAATAAGCAAAGTGCAAATCAATGAATCAAGCCAGTGGAGGATAGCACAGGACAACAGAACCAACTTAGAGGTTAGCAGTTTGGAGAATAATGGATATAGGTAAAGTTGAGATTATCTCCAGGACCAAGATCTTTGTTGATGAGGAAAGGAGTGCAGGGGATGCTGAGCTATAAGAAAGCCAATCCCAAAGCAAGAAGTTCCAGATTATACTTGGACAGTGGCAGGGTTCAAAGTTAAGTCATGCAAAACCCGGCCTTGAAAGATGGATTCATTTCAGGATACAACTGGGCAATTGAGAGAAGATAACCCCAGAGTTCACAGGTAGTCTGGGATGTGCTGCTATCCCCTATATACAAAGTAGAACACAACAGATAAATTCCTGAAAAGGCCTGCAGAGAAAACTAGAAAGTTGTCTACAGTTTCTCTATTTACACAAATATAGACAAATTTTGAGGTTGTCTGTACTGTATGTGGTTGCTGTAGTCACAGCAAGAAATGTAAAGGGCCTAAGAGATGGGACAGTCGAATCCCACTTCTAGGCATCTTAGTGCTATACACTCAGACAAAAGAGCCAAGCATGCCTCAGGCACTGCCTGCCTCTGCTCGGGGCCCTGCACTCCCCTGATCCCACTGTCACTACCTACCAGGCACTTCCTGAACACCAGAAAGCAGAAACTTTTCTATTTCATGCCGTGCTTCTAAAATCACTTTAACTACCTGCATTTAGCAATGCCAGACAGCAGGTGAAGCACTTTTTTATTCTTAAGGCAAAATGTCATATTCCCTACCCACTTTCCTCTGCATCCCAAAACACCAGCCTTCCATGTATTCTTTGCCCATCCATGAGGGCCAAAAAAGACAGAACTGGAAAATCTCAAACGAGGATCCTCATTAGAATGTGTAAGATATGCTTTCTACACGCTGCATGACAAAATTAAACATATTTAAATGCATTTAGCAATATGGTTCCTTTTATCACGGTGCTGAGAGAAGTTACACAATTTTAAAAATTAGTATCAAACATAGGATATTTAAATCCAGTCGCATGAGCAGAGGTATGGAGCTTTGTTCTTTTCAAAGTTGAGCATAATAATCCTATATAAGATGTTTGTTTAACCCAAACGCAGTATATTAAAAAACCAAAAACAATGCCCTTTGCTTAATTCCACTTAAAAACTACATATAAATTGCCAACATGACTATTCATGAGGTGCTCCATGTTATTCGGAAGTAATACTGTTAAAATGATTTTGATGTATTTTCACATTACAAATTAAAAAAATTTTTCTGCTGTAATTCTGGTTTTATGCACAAGTATAAAGGTAGCCTACATGGTACATGGGGTCACAAAAGCGACAGACACAACTTAGCGACTAAAACAACAACAATAAAGGTACCCATCTTATTTCTAATGCTTGGCCTGGAGGGTAAGGTATAACCAAAAAAGCATGTTTTATCAATGTGGTGTAAGAGTACATGCATTCTCACGATGCAATGTCAATCACTACACCAATTGTAACAAGGTAAGACATGCTTTAAACATCTAATTAGGATTAAATTTTGGCCAACACCTTGATGACAAGGGACGGACTGTGCAGGTATACAGTTGAACTGATGTGGCAGCAATCCAAGGAACTAAATTATAATTGCTCAAATTGAAAGGCAAAAAGGATAAAAGGTGTGGATTTGCTGGGTTACTTTACAGAGTATTTGTTTCTGATGACACAGCAACATCTACAAAATAGATT
This sequence comes from Ovis aries, assembly GCF_016772045.2. Classification (NCBI taxonomy): domain Eukaryota; kingdom Metazoa; phylum Chordata; class Mammalia; order Artiodactyla; family Bovidae; genus Ovis; species Ovis aries. The sequence continues at coordinate 157,796,961 of NC_056055.1, read as the reverse complement.
TGGGTTTTTAATATAGAAGCAATTCCTTATAGTGACTTGAAAAAGTATGAGGACATATGAACAACTAAAGTTAGTAATTTAGGATTTACTTTTTAAAAGGAAGTTGACAAATATTAAAGTGTTATGCTTGCGTTTTGAATATAATATAAAAGAAAACATAACATATAATTTTAAACACTGATCTCCCATGCCTGACTTGGATTTATATAATGAGTATTTTATAGAAAGGAATTTTCCGAGTTTTGTCAATAATTCTAGTATGTACTATTTATCATCAAAATCTTTGAAATGTAAAAGGCTGGTATTAAAAGTAATTTTTTCCCTTGAATATTCTTAAGCACATCAGTTTTGCACTAGTCATCAGATTTTCAGGGCATGAAAGATATACCAACATAGTACCCAAGAATATGTTTTAATATATTTAGGATAAGTTTGCTTACAGTTACAACTGAAATACCTTAGATTTTCAGATGCAGAAAAAAGAAATATCCAAGTAAACATAAAAAGTTTGGGGGCTAAGTTACTTCTTAATAAAAATAATACATTATGTTGATCAATTTTTAAACCAAATTCTTAAAAGCATTAGAAAAAATTTGTATTTTGTAACTGTCAAACAATACATTCACATGGTGTAAGATGATAAAAGAAAACTTAGACATAAATAAAACCTCAAACAATTTCAACTCCTAAGATAAGAAATCAGAAATTTTTAAATTAAAAAATTATCTTCACTGCTTACAAAATATGCTTCACCTTTCATCTCAAACTCACTTTAAATGCTTGACATATAATTTGGTATCTAAGAAGATTGTAGCTAAATTATTTGACAATGTTTATGGTGTGATACTTCTCTTGGTAGACATATTTCACACAACAGTTTCCAATTAATGCTGAAAAAAATCACTTTATAATTTTAATCACAATTAATGATTGGCCAATTAATGGATTAACAATCCACTCAGTAAACTTAGATGGCATAAGGTCCAATAAAGGGAGCAATCTGATAACTGCTCAGTGTGCTATTCCGTCCACCAGTAATACTAAGTCAAGAATATGACAGATACTCCACTCAGCTAGGTTACAGCTTTCCACGTATGTGATTTGCTCAGTAAAAGATTAGGGACACACTGTGAAGCTTTTCCTTTCTTTTCTTTTTAAAGAGTGGCTCAATGATTTGGGGTGGGTTAGTATAATACAGAGAACACAGGGGAAGTATAAAACGGCACTCACCATCAGTGCCAGTACTCATCCCATTATGTTTGTAACTAAGGATATTAGTTTTTGTGTTATTTGCTTTTCTTTAAGAACATAAATCAAAGCCATTAACTCGAACTTGAGGTATATACACAATACATACACAACCTTATGCAAAATACTTTTCATAGTTACATTTTAAAATATTGGAAACTGAGTATCTGTGCTGATTTGCATTTTGACTTAATGGAACAGGAAGAGAACAACATTCACCAAGGGAGGGTTATACTGATAATAAAGCTCTGAAAGTTAAAAACGTCTTCCTCTGCCTTTGTACTTACCACAGGCTACACAATGTCCTGAGAGGATTCATTATGAGAAAAATGTCAATCACAGCTTTAAGACCTTGCTTTGGAAGGAACTAATGAGAAAGCAGATTGAAAGGTGAAACTTCATCTGTGTTTTCAAATAAGTGGTCTTAATTTTTCTTCTTATAGAAAAAGTTTAAATGTTTAAATCAGTTTATTATAAATATATCTAAACCATTAATTTTTGCAGCTTTCAGGTAAAGTCCAGCACTTCATTTACACAAAGTCTATGAGAAGAGGTCAGCAGAGATCATCTAATCTTAAGTCGTGACATCATCCATTCAAGTCCTTGGCATAATCTATAAAGAAAATAAAATATCTTGATCAAATTCCCAACTAAAAAGCTATAAGAGCAAATTAAAAGAAGATACCATTTTTTTATCTATCTAAACAACAAAGATTAGAAAAATCAGTAATATTCAATGTGGGTGCTATACTTCCATACTGTACAACCATACATTTTTGGTTCTGCTATGTCTCTAGTGCATAGAATACTGCCCGATACATAAGAGAAGCTCAATAGTGAATGCTCATAGAAAGTAATTTAGTAAGAAGTATCAAAAATGCTTAAAACACCAACACTCTACCCTTTTTTCTACTTTTAGAATATATCCTAAAAAAGATAAAGATGTGTTTATGTGTTATTAATAGGAAATAGTAAATTTTTAATAGGAAATAGTAAAATCTAGATGTTTGGCAAAAGAGAAAAAATTTAACAAATTATGGAACATAAATGATGATGTATTAAAAAATTCCTTTCAAAGACTGTTTTACAATATGACAAAATGCTTACAATATAAATGAAGTAGAAATGGCAGGATATTTAATATACAGTAGCTATTAAAACAAAGTATGCGTGTAGTATCTGTGACATCTATACATCAAAAAAATCTGAAGGAAATAAAATCTCATATTACTAACACCAGTTATCATTGAACAATGGGTAATTGAGCATAATCCAAAATACAGAAAGAGATATTATGGTAAAAGAATCTAGATGTTTATTTAGCAAGAGGGAAATATAACAAAATGAAGGACTGTTATGAACCATCAATCAGCATCTATGAGGAGGTTTTACAGATATGAGAAACAATGCTACCACATTAGTATTTAAAAAGCCAGAACTCAGATTTGTGTGCCCAAGTTTAAAAATGTAAAGACAATAGAAATAGAAGGAAAAGAGGGCAATGAAGTAAATAAACAATTGTTTTGGTATAGGCCCATACTTTTTCCCTATTAATTCGTTACCTTTCAACTATTCACAGGAAATGATACAATAACAAGATGAGTAAATTAATCAATTCTACACTGTTAAAGGTACAGGAGTTACTTAAGAGCAAACTAGAGACTTTACTAAGCACTTACTATCCATTATCTAAACTTCACAGTACTAGGACCAGAACCCTTCCCATATTACAGAGGGAGCCTGACTTAGACAGGTGAGCAAATGACAGGTCAGAGTCAAAATGTCACCAATACTAAAACCAAGACTAAGGTGGTCAGATTACACAGGAAACAACATTTCCCCTAAACCAAACATTTCCATTTGCTAACTCCTGCAAACGGAAGACCACATAAACCCAAAGCTGAAAAGATGGCATCATCTGCTGATGTCCCCCTTTAAAATAAAACTGCCGAACTCAAAACAAAGGGGGGTGATGGGTGTGTCACACTGTGAATGTACTCAAAGCCCATGTATTGTACACTTAAAAACGGCTAAATTCCCAGTCTTATGTTATATATATTTTGCCACAAAAATTAATTTAATAAGTAACGTTCTTAACACATTAAAACTGCCAGAATACATATGTATCCTAACTAATGATATATTTTCCACACAATTACTCAAAGTATACAAGTTAAATCTTTTATCAGTCCTAGATCACTTATCTTTGTTGTCAGATTTAGTATTATAATCAGTGCTTTTGCTTTAAGACTTTTCATAAAGATAATACAAATAAAGATATACCGATATCTATATGTGTATCCTATATGTATATATGTATATCAACTAGTTAACAAAGAACTATGTAGAAGATATTTTTACTTAAATGAGTATGTGGATAGTCGGTATTATCTGATTTTTTTTTTTAATGAACAGATTTGTTTTTTTGAGGCTCTAATAACTACGCTCTTTCAAATGCCTATAATCAGGTAACAGTACCTTCTATTTCACTAAGATTTGGCTTCATCTCCAACTTAGTTCTTAAATTTGGTGGTGGGGTTCTTCAGGTGTTAGAAAAGGGTAGAAGCTTGACGCATAGATGTGAATTTACCTGCAGTGTCAGAAATTCCCTTCCTTTTAAGGTCACAGAGAAGGGTAAACCAAATACTGAATTATTGACACTATCTGGCTATGCCTCATATAACATTGTATGTTCTATATCTTACCTATAACAATGCTGACAAGCTCTGCCTGCTTGAAATCCTTTCACCCCTGGGCCTTAGGCTAGGGCAAAATTCTACTGCAGGCACCACCCTTCCCTCCAGGGCCAAGGACTCTTCTGCCATGCTCTCTCCAATTCTAACTCTTTTGTTTTTTGGAGTGCAGGAACTTCCTTTCGGCAACACTGTTAGCATATCTGTAAACTAGTCCCTCACGCAAATCTTCTATTTCAGCTTTTTCATGCATAAGACATGAATTTAAAACAACTGGTCTACATGACTGTTAGGAATCAATGATACACTTTATAGAAAGCACACAGGGCACAGGACATGCTCAGCAAGTGCCAGTTTCTTTCTTAGAATGTAAGTCTCAACAACAGTGCAGGAACTACTTCCTGACTTGCATGGATGGTGTCGTACTCTCCCTCACAAAGTTCTGTACATGGTAACCTTAAATATTTGATTTTTAAAAGAAATACATGTTTTAAAGCTAAATACATGTTATTCATGAAGAAGACATCTTACCCCTCGCCAGTAAGAGCACAGCATGCCTGGATGTGCCACTGGTGATCTTTAATAGAAGTTAGTTTCAAAAACTGGGAGATTTCTGCTACAGTCATGCATCCTTTAACATCTTGTTTGTTAGCAAAAATCAGCAATCCAGCTTTCCTTAGGTCCTACAAAAGCAAACAAAACTGTAAAGGTCAGTTCATTTTTTTCAATACTTTCCAACTTCATAGATTATATATGATAATCTGTGTAACCTAAATTGTCTCAACTACTTTACATAAAAGTATCTCATAGCTCTTATGATAGAAAGTAAACATCAAACTGAACACATTTAAATTAATCAATCTATACTTGCATGTATTTACATATTTCTTACAGTTCTAGATTACATTTTTATGGTCCTATGTGCTCTATTTAACAGTCACATCTTCCAATTTAATACGTGTCTAACCATTCCCCCAGGATTCCCAAGTGGCTCAATGGTAAAGAATCTACCTCCTAATGCAGGAGACAGAGGTTTGATCCCTGGGTCAGGAAGATCCCCTGGAGAGGAAATGGTAATCTACTTCAGTATTCTTGCCTGGGAAATCCCATGGACAGAGGAGCCTGATGGGCTAAGTCCACGGGGTTGTAAAGAGTCAGATGTGACTTAACTAAACAATAACCACCTCAACCCTAATTACTCTTTAGCGTGGCACTCAAGAGCTTTTCAAAATTCTTGCCCAACCTATACTTTAGTTAGAGCTTCCTTGGTAAACCTAAGGAGAGTTATAGACTTCTCCCTCATGAAAATGTATGTATGTATATATGCCCCAAAAAGTTTTTGTACAATTTTAGGGTGTTCATAGATACCCTAAAGTCCATTCATGAATACTGGGCTAAGAAACCATGATGGATCCACTCAACTAGTGGACTGAACTCTCATAAAACTCTGCCTATATATTTTAAGAGATACAGAGAAAACTAAGGTTTTGGTGCTATGTCTGCAAGTGTTCCCAGCTCTGCTGAATGCCATCTTCTTTTCAGGAATCTCAGTGAGAATATTTTGGTTTCAATCATGTGTTTCTGTGTTTGAAGCAAGAGTCTTCAGCAGATTTAAACAGACTGTTCCACATTATTTTACTCTTGCTAGAAGAGAGTCTCTATGTCTTTTCATTCTTTCTGAAGTAAATAAACAACAGAAGCAGTAAATTTCTTACTCGGTTAAAAGGAGTTCTGTATGCTTTACATAAACACTGGAGACTGACTTAGTTACAGCGCCCTCTGCAGGACGGCACTACAGTACTACAGACAAGGACAGAGTTACCTGAATAACTTGGTCAGAAAAGGGATACTCTAGAACGAGGGTCCCAAACCTCTGGAATCTAACGCCTGATGATCTGAGATGGAGTTGATGTAATAATAATAGAAATAAAAGTGCACAATAAATGTAATGTGCTTCAATCATCAGGAAACCATCTCTTTCCCCTCCACGGGACTGTGGGAAAATTGTCTTCCACAAAATTAGTCCCTGGTGCTAAAAAGGTCAGGGACCACTGCTCTGAAAACATTAAGTTCTAAGAGTTCCTATTTATTGCTGTGTGACTCAGGGAGCTCAAAACCATGCTCTGTGACAACCTAGAAAGGTGGGATGGGGTGGGAGATTCAAGAGGGAGGGAACATATGTATACCTGTGGTGGGTTCATGCTGATATATGGCAGAAACCAACACAGTATTATAAAGCAATTATCCTTCAAACAAAAATAAATTAAAAAAAAAAAAAACCCTACCCCTCCCCCAAGAGAGTTCCAATTCAATTTGTTTCACCTATAATTCAGATCACCTGCCTATTTATATAAGGCAAAAAGTTGAAGGGATGACCTATAACTAGTGCTCATATGCATTATCAAGTATATGGATTTTTTTCTCTGATCCTAATTGGAAAATGGAACAGTTATCAATAGTTGATATATGGCTGAATCACTGAGTAGATGGACTTTCCATGGGATTTAATTCCTATCTTCCTATCGTTTAGGTTTCACTCTCTCTTCTTGCCAGCATGTGTTGCAATCTTTATATAGGTCATGCCAGGTAACGCTGGCATGTTCAAGGAACAAACTTTAGAAATATCTGACAACAGAAATATTTGGTACAAGTTAGGACACATAGTTTATGCTATTTATAAGTAACCTATATTCATCACTTTTAGTAACAAAATTATTTGGAGAGGCCCGTACACTGAAAATTGGAAAACCTAAGAAACAGAACCAGGTACTGCAATGTCTAAAAAAAAAGAAAAAAAAACCCCATATTGAATGTGACTTTTCTAGATATTAAAGGCTCAAATTTTATTTAAGGTTCTTGATATTCTTCTAAAGCTCTGTTATCTAAATTTAAATATTTTGGAAAAGAGGAAAATTAAGTCTTCCTTTACTTTTTCTTAAAATAACCTCACAACAATGCATTATGCTAATAGTAGAAAAGAGATACACTGGATTAAGGCTGTTAACTTAACAAGAGGTCAAAGTACAAGATAAAGAGTGGTGATCTTTTGTACATCACCCATTTTAAACAATTTGAAAAAGTTCTGCTCCATACCACAGACTTCTGTTCTTAAACGAGTCTAAAAATAGTTTTTAGTTTAGTCAAGGAAATGAATAGTAGCACACACAGACATATTTACTTATTAGCATTGTCTATATGCCATACATAGTTGTCAATTTGTTTCTCAAGCTCCATTTGTAAAGATAATTACTAGGAAAGTTGAGTCATTCTGAATAAAATTAACCTATTCTTTCGTCTTTGGAATTTTTAAAAAAATTCATGAGTTTCAACGTTTTTGTGCTTCATTTAAGATGAAGCTTTAAATGTATTTAAATGCTGTAGTTCTGTACTTCGTAATACACAGAATCATTACTGGTGATGATAAGAAGACTGTTGTTTATTGTGGTATGCGTGAAGCATGTGACTGACCCATGTTGCAATTTGTTTTTCATTCACAAATTATCCTTGAGCTGGAAGCTCCTCCCCAGAACTCTGCCTATTGGCCCTTCCTGACCCTAATAAGTAACTTAACTCTAGTTCCCAACTTCACCTGTAATTTCTTTCTTTTCTGTTAATCTCATCCCCTCTTTCACTTTCCAGCTAGGCTCTATTTCTGACTTTTACTATTTTTCCTAGTGAAGAGCCTGAATGATGTGAATGCTTAAATTAAAAAGCTCATCAAAGTCACATCAACTACTGGGCCTCAGTGTTATAATCCATAAAAGACGAGGTTAATTGATCTATGCAAGTTAACGACTCAACTCATGAAATCCAACGACTCTGTTAGAGCCCTACTCTCTGGACTTTTTATAATACTGATGTCCTACATATTGGCCCATTAGGGTAAGAATCAAATAGGGAGGCTACCTGTTAACAGAGTAAAAAATATAGTCAAGAGACAAATACGTTTTGCGTCTTAATTTTCTTTTTCTAAAGTCTTGATAAAACAACAATAGAATAACTCTTTGGTAAAAACTGAAGAATGATGCATTGTTGTAAAATGCAAAGGGAAAATTTTAAAAATCCTTAGCTCGTGCCTCTTTTACTGTTTACTCTTTCTCAAACTAGAATTGAAAATTGTTAAATACATTTACAAAGGCAAGATGAATTTTTTAAAAAAAATTCCAAAGGATTCAACAGCTGCTAGAATCACTTCAAAATGGCATTTTGGTAGGTATGACCACCACAAGCAAAACAGGAACTACAATTTACATAACTACTTCACCAAGTTTCCTTACATGTGAAACATACCAAAATTCTTAATGAAAATCACAAAAGGAAAACATTGAATCAAAATTAAAACTAATAAAAACTTCATTACAAAGATATCCCAGTTTCCTTAAGCTTTATTAAAATTCCACCCAAATAAAAATTATACAACACATTTAAGTATTTACTACTCCATTACCACCTTCAAGTTGAGAAAGTAACATCTGTGATAAAAGGCAAGAGAAAATAATCAGATGCCACTACTGTTGGCCTTCCTTATCCATGGGTTCTGCAGTCACAGATTCAGTGAACCTCAAGTTGAAGATACTCAGGGAAAAAAATTCCAGAGTTCAAAAAGCAAAACTTGGAAAAAAAACAAAACTTGGATTTGCTGCATATTTTCATAGCATTTACACTGTACTGACATTATAAGCAATCTACAGAGGACAAAGTATATAGGAGGATGTACATAAGTTATATGCAAATACTGTACCATTTTATACAAGGAACTTGAACATCTTTGGATTTTGGTACCTACGGGCATCCTAGAACCAAAACTCTGCTAACACAGAGGCACAGTTACTATTATCATTACTGACTATATTATTCAGTCCATTTAATTCTCAAATTATGTTAACAGTTATATTTCTCAAGGACTAAGAAAATGTGGCTATATAGTTTTATTCAGTTGAGGGAAAACTATCAGAGACTAAAGGGCAACAAATTTAAGTATTAGTCAGATAACTATAACTGAGCTATAATCAGAACTTGCTGTGTGTCTTAGCAATAAGATGCTGTAAAGTCTTAATGATAATCCTCTGTATGATTAATCTATTTAAAATGAAAAGTGAAAGCCACTTTAGATCTTTTTGTCCAGGAAAACTTCTAAACCAAATTTATCCAAGATAAATGGAGTTAAAAATCTACAACTCACTCCACAATCCTTCTACTGCTTCCAGATACACTTCCAAATTGGAAAGTGTCAAAATTACAAACTCAGCAGATAAGTAGTTTTTTCCGAAAATCTGAAATAGCATCCCCATGAGAAAATGGAAAGTAAAAATGTGATAGAAATATCCCCCCAACACACATCTAATGCCAGAATCCTACTTACCTCATGGGCTAACATTTTATAGAGTTCTTCTCTAGTTACAGAAATCCTTTCTCTGTCTGTACTGTCCACAACAACTATTACAAACTAAAATAATTATAAAAAAAGTCATTAGTGATTACATAATTTGCTATCTGTAAAATTTATCAAGTCTTTATTTGATTTACAGTCTAACAACTATCAAGAAATTAGAACCTTATGGTATACATTATTGAAAACCAGAGATATCCACTATACATTGTGAAGCCTAAAGGTCTAATCTTTAATTCAAACATATTTACTGATTTTTAAGAAAAAATAAAAGACAATATGATGTCATCATTCTATTAGAATATTCTGCTAATAAACTAAGCAAAATATAACATTTGTTTTCTAAATTAGTATCTTAATTCTATAATATCTTAATTAATATCTAGTATCTTAATTCTATTTGCACTGTAAGTCCATAAGACAAAAATATGGCCCAAAATTTAAGTTACTTCTAGACAGACACTATTTATTAATGTCAATTTAAAAATCTAAAAGGGCAGGTATATGAGAATAAAGTAATACGAGAGTTAATTTTCAAAAAAAAAAAAATCAACAAATTTAAAGAATAAATTTGTATCTAAAACCATACCCTCTTCCTTATGTAAGTGGTCCCTGCTACTGCAAGCACAACTTTCTCCTGAACTGATGATGAGACCAGCATCAGAAGATGCAAAGACTCATAAAGGAGCTGTGCAGGACACAGCTACAGTGGCCCCTCCTTCAACTCCATGAGCACCAAAAGGAACCAGGGAAACAGGAGGAGGCATAGTCACTTTATGATGGCACTGGCTATGTCCAACTTAATTTTGACTGCCTATTATTAGTATGCACTATATATTGTTTAGAACTAGCTTTTCATTTCCAAACAAACCACTTAATTCTCAGGATCTTTTCTATTCTTCAGATTTCATCAACCGCAATGTGGATGGATAAGAGAACTGCTACCTGACCTCTTCTCTCATTGAGAGTTTACTGATATGTGGTTATATTGCTCTGCTCTAAGACATGTCCTACTCTAAACCTTTTAACAAAGCTATTGATGTTCAAGAAGTTGGCATGAATTTATAATACATGCAGCATTTTATATGGGAATACTAATCATATAAATACTCCTCTTTCTCCAAAAGACATAATCAAATTCTTAACAGAGTGTTAGGGAATCGGGTCATTAGAGATATTTAATAGTGCCTCAGTGATACCATATTCATCCATATATACAATTGGAGACTTACTAACTTATAACCAGCACTACAAAAACAAATGTCACAGCCTTTAATCTTACAAGGTCTATAGAGGCAAGCTCTCAAATGTCAGAAATCTCCTCTTGGCAAATAATATGTAAATGGAACATATGACTATATCTAAACTGTTTTATAATAAAAAGAGTTCTTTAATGTGCAATTGCATTGCATAAAAGAAAACACACAGTAAAATTTTGAATAAGGATTCAAACTACCAGAGTCCTCTCATTTAACTCGGATTTCCTCTATACAGACACAAGTAAATAGTACGAGAAAAATGAAGTTGCAAACTGTGAAATGGAGTTCTTTAGAAAAACAATTATTTAAGACAAGCTCTGAGATCAGTATAAAATCAGACTAATCAATCACCAATTCTTCTTACAGAGGTTCAGTGAGAATGGATATACAGAACAATGACCCTGAAAGAGGGAATTAAAGATTCCATTATGTTTAAAGTCTACTTATATTCACATTAACATACGGCGATATTTCAAAAAGATAACTTTAAGAGTTCATATCTAGAAAGTGTTTCCCAAGTATTATACTTACAAAAGACTTAGTATATTAAGAAACATACCTCCGTGTTAGTATAATAAGTGTTCCAGGAAGAACGAAGAGATTCTTGGCCACCAATATCCCACATTAGAAAACGTGTATTATTAATCACTATCTCTTCTACATTACTTCCTATTGTTGGGGACGTATGTACAACTTCATTCATAGAACTGGGGAAAAAGTTCAAATATATCACAATTAACAAAAAAACTAGATTGTTTGAATATTTTTCAACTAAGGGATAAATCAGCCTTTATATTTTATACCTTTTATATTTTATACCCAAATATCCCCTTTCCACTAGGTTTATTAAGAGTGAACAAAAGGTTCACTACTGTATATATAGCACAGGGAACTCTAGTTGGTGCTCTGTGGTGACCTAAATGGGAAAGAAATCCAAAATGAGGAGATATGTATTTATGTATGGCTGATTCACTTTGCTGAGGAGCTGAAACTGACATACCAGTGTAATAAAGCAACTGTACTCCAAATAAAAATAATAAATAAAACAGGATACTACATATTACACATATATTACACACATGTCTAGGATTTCCCAGGTGGTTTAGTGGTAAAGAATCTGCCTGCCAACGCAGGCTTGATCCCTGAGTTGGTAAGATTCTCTGGAGAAGAATTCTCCAGAATTCTCGCCTGAGAAATCCCACGAACCGAGGAGCCTAGAAGAATACGGTCCACTGGGTCACAAAAGAGTCGGCCATAACTTAGCGACTAAACAACAATAACACACATAAATAAATTATGTTCAGAAGAATACTAACAAATACACATACTGGACTCTCTGTGTTGAAAAAACTATATTCCTGGAATCACAGATATGAACCATCCCTAATAAGATGTGCTCTTTGGTAAAATTTGAAATACATCACTATCATGTGTTGTATAAAAACAATTAAGCTCTTTGAAACCTCAAAAAAAAAGAAAAGAGTGAATGAAGAGTTCAAAACAGAGGTGGAACTAGGTAGTGGACTAGCTGGAACACTCAGTAGTTTCATTCCAAGAAATGACAGAAACAAATACTTGTTTGCTCTCTACAAGCAAACAACTGAACCACACGCTCAACGTCTTATACAGTTCTAGCTGTCTAGAAGCAGTTGCTTAAATTGGGCTCCTGGTTCATGGCCAACCTGCTTTCTTAGAGTAAGGTGGATTCCATACAATTTTTTACTAATTTTGCTAATTAAGTATCACTCAGGCAGAAAAAGTAACTATAAACAAAAAGATACAATTTTTTAGGTAGTTAGTACTTACAATTGGTAAAGGATGGTAGTTTTCCCTGCATTATCCAGCCCAACAATGATAACTTTGTGCTCTGGGGGGAAAAACAAACAGTGATTTATTAATTAAAAATTTTCCCATTTCATCTACTCTTTACAACCATGGTATAATTCAGTGTATGGCATTTTATTCCTTCCTGTAACTGAAAAGAACATCACAGCAACAGGAGAATTATGCTATTGGTCTAACCCCTCATTCTACATTGAGAAGTTTCACCTGTCTAGGAAGCCAGAAGTTCTGCATTCTTTCCACTCCTTGGAAGCCGACTCTCAGTCAACTATCCCAAACGCAAGCACAACAATTTATGTAAGACTTAACGTGTTAATGTTTCACACTGGACTAAGTTACTTAAGTTCTAATTATGAATTTAAGGCATTAATGGGGTATGTACAGGTGAGATGGGTGAATGGCAGGGAGAAAAAGGGCAGCCTTTTAAAGCTGCTGTCAGGCATCTCTATGTATCTGAGCACATGTGAACCACAGGGTCCTTCTAACCAAATTTAAGGACCTATGGCTATGGTGGCAGTGACTCCCTGCCCCCTTGCCTTCTACAGCATCACTTTTTCCAACTTTTTCTTCCGCTCTTGATTAATTTTTTCCACCAACTCCTTTTCCTTGGGCCCTCCTTCAAACACTCATGCTGTCCTCTTGCATTCCTTTCACATTTTAGCAAGGTATCTTGGGGCCCATTTATTGCCATCCAGTCTAAAAACGACTTCCAAAGACAGCAGTACATGGAAGAAGCTAATCTCCAAAGATGGTCTCTGGATATTCATGCCCCCTTAAATCCTGGCTGGTCCTATGACTTGCTTTTAACCAACAAAATGCAGAACTGACTGTGTGACTTCCACACCTGGATCATCTCACACCTTGCAGTCGCTGCCCAGCTCTTGGACAACTCCCCCTGGAGTAAGCCAGATACCAGGGAACAAGTCCGACTACCCCGAGATTGCTGTGCACATACATGTGAGGAAGCCCGGGAGACGGACAGTTGCCCTCAGCTGTTCTAACCATTCCAGCTGAGACGCCAGACACACAAAGAAGCCCCCTTGGATATGCAGCCAGGTGGAGCCGGAGATGACTCCAGTTCTAGCTGCCATCCAACTGTAATCAAATGAGCCCCAAGCCAGAACTTCCTAGCTGAGCTTAGTGAGCTCATAGGGCCATGAGAGATAGTAATAAATAATTCCTTTAAGTCATCAAATTTACAAGAATTGGCTTGTTACACAGCAACAGATAACAGAAGCAAGATGGGAAAACACATGTGGTGGTGTGACGCTGAGCAAATGACAGTCCTCTAACCCTAAGCCTCCTCACTGTAAAACAGGGAGGGACACTGCTATCTTTCAGGGTTATATAAGTAAGACAGCACTTGGGCAGAGCCCACTACCAAGAAAGACAGTTCCTAATCCACATTCCCATATCTTTCCCAAGCTCCAATCTTAGTGGATAGAGACAGTGCCCCTCAACACATCCCCAAACCCAATTTTCAAACCTCTTCCTGATTCTATCTTACTTTATTTGCTTACTGGTATTACCATGGTTTCAGACGCCTTTGGAGTCCCTCCACCTCGACATCTGATTTGTCACTAAGTTCTATTCTCCCTCAAAAATGTATTCTGGACCTTCTTCCTGCCCACTGTCCTAGCTGCAGTCCTCCTCATCTCTTACTGTACTTACCTGGACTATCTCCAATCCATCTTCCTGTTGCTTCTTGAGTAATTTTTCTATACTATAAAGCTGACAGTGCCACACTCTTATTTAATGATGGCTCTCCACTTTGACAGGAAAACAAAGTACGAGTTCTAAGCCTTGTATACAAAGCCAGTCCCAAATGAGTATGCTTCAGCTTTATCCCTCACAGTGACCACCAGGCATCTAAGCTGGAGTTCAAGTTGTTCTTCCTACGCAAGCCAACACCTACATCCACAGCAAACACTTCTCTACCTCTACTCATGGTGTTTGCCTGTGCTGGAATTATCGTCTCCAATTCTCCATTTCAAGAATTCCTACTATTCTTTAAGGTATAGCTTCCCAAGAAAAATCACTTTCTCCTGCTCTTCTGCCACACCTCTAACAGAGCACTTATAATGATTTACATGAACACTAATCATCTCAGTTTAATGAGGCACCCTGCAAGGGTACTTCCTAGTAACTGCAACTTTTCTGGTATAATAGATGCTGAATTAATATTCATTCTATAAATAAGAAATGTTAAGGATAAAGGAGCTCTTCAAGAGAAAGCTTCTGCAGTCAGGTGGTAGACGTTTTTCAAACACAACATTTATCATTAAGAGGAATTCCTAATGTGATATAGGTACTTCCTATTACACAAAAATATGAAGATCAAGTAAACAGAAAAAAAAATTGTTTTAAATAACATATGTTAGCAGGCCAGTGCTTTCTTTTTTAGGTTGCACAGCATGTGGGATCTTTGTTCACCAATCAGGGAGCTTGCACCCCTTGCAGTGGAGGCACTGTCATAGCCCCTGGGCCACCAGGGAAGCCCCAGAAAGTTTTAATAAAATCGGTTTTGTCCAGTCACTCATATCTTTGAAGAGCAGGCAGCTTAAAACCACTAGCATCCTAAAGTGACGTGACCATGCTCCCCCAAAACAAGTTCTTAAAAGTCATTTTAAAAATGCAGGGCCCAGTCTATTTCACCTTTAGAGATGACTAGGGTCGCAAAGAGTTGGACACGACTGAACGACTGAACTGAACTGAACTGAGGGTGAAGGAACTGAGAAAATGAGAACTACCTGACAAGGGCAGTTTCTTCTTAAGGAAAAGTACAGGGTAACTGGATTAAAACCAGAAGCATGGGCTTCCTCAAAGAGAGTGTTAAAAAGGCAGTGGCAAATCCATCTTCACAGGAAGCGCACATCTGAACAGGGCCAGATTACTAAGTCCTTGGAGCAGGGGAACCTTTATACCTGGGAAGTTTTTAAATGGCATGGCAATTTTGCCTGACTCTATATTTTTCTATATCCTCAAATTGAGCACTTCCCCTGTGATGACAGATATGTTTTTCAGTTCTAGTAATACTAGCAACTATAAAAACATTTTAATATAAGCAGAATTCACATTGGGCTATTCTCTGACCTCTGACTTTAGTTTCCCACTTGAAGAGAATACCAGTTTTTAATAATATAATTCATAAAACATCAGCTTATTTTTAAGTTTCAGGAATGTTATTTTGTTAACCTCTTTGTATTAGCTGCAGCACTAAATTTAGACAGACTTGCCAGTACTCAGGAAGAAAATACAATTACCCTGACCAATGAGAGAAATGGTACTCTAAAAATAGTATGAAATTAATAGGGGCAAAACCAATACAAATTTAGGTAAGGATCTATACATAACTACACAGTAACTAAAAAAATGCATGTGTGTTTATGAATCTCACAAAGAGAGATCACAAATACAATAGCATTATCTCTGGCAAGGTCCTTAGTCCCTAAAGGTAGTTAAACACTCTAACCATGCTGCCATTTTTCAAAATATTCTGCAATTTTCTCTTGCAATTGCTTTCAGAGCCTGAGACACACTGTTTTGAACATTCCCAATGGTCGCTGTTTAACCCCTGAAGATGAATCTGATTTTAAAAGGGGAGGGGAGTCACGTGGTATCATCTCAGTCATAAGGTAAAAAGCAGTTAAGATGAGTGTTACCTTTTCATTATTAAATGAGGTGTGATCCCTAAATGATAATTTTAAAATATGCCTCTAAAAAAATTCTAAAAGTAGTTTCAAAAGGTATTTGAAAAAGTAATCAGTAGAAAACTATCTGGCCTCCTAGGCTAACGGCTTTTAGGGGACAACCCTAACTGGTTTTGTTTTTAAAGTGGTCTCCTTAATTTAGCCAGGCCCCATAGGACTTATTTCTTGATTTCAAACACATTTTCTACCATTTCTGTGAGGAAAGACTAACTAGGCAAAAAAAAGAAAAAACTAAAGAAGGATCTGTGTCATACGTGACCACAAGATGAACTTGATAAAGTCAAACTACTGTGAACCAACCATCGTGAAATAACACACATACACTGAGATAAAGCAGATGGCACAAGAAGTTCACAGTGGGATTTCATCTTCTCCTGACACAAGTGGAAGATAGGATGGGTTGAACAGTTTCAAGATACAATGTCTTTTACAAGCCACTGAATGAAATGAACCAGAGAATCAATAAGACGAAATTAGGTCACACAATTTGGTGGATAAAGATGCAAAGTCTTGTTAAGTCTTTCTTCTCTAGTGCCTAGAAATAAAAGCAGCACACTAGGGAGAGAAGGCATAGAATTCATGCCTGGTGTGGTAGAAAATAAACAGGAGAAAAGAGTGTCAGAGATATTCAGAGATGAAGTAAAGAAGCAACTCAAACCACTCTCCATACTGGAAGCAACCTCCCTCTTCTAACTAATTTTACAAACTCAGTGAATAACCGTCACCTACAAAAGCATAAATATGCAAATATTCCCCCAAACTCTTAAGACATAAAGCAGATTTCCAACGTCAATCAAGGAAATACAAGCTAACGTATTTGAACACATGAAGGTTTTTTAGCAGCTAAAATATTTTAAAAAGAAGAAAGGATCTCACATCAAACATGTGCTGCTGCCGCTGCCAAGTTGCTTCAGTCGTGTCCGACTCTGTGCGAGCCCATAGACGGCAGCCCACCAGGCTCCCCCGTCCCTGGGATTCTCCAGGCAAGAACACTGGGGTGGGTTGCCATTTCCTTCTCCAATGCATGAAAGTGAAACGTGAAAGTGAAGTCGCTCAGTTCTGTCCAACTCTTAGCAACCCCATGGACTGCAGCCCACCAGGCTCCTCCGTCCATGGGATTTTCCAGGCAAGAGTACTGGAGTAGGGTGCCATTGCCTTCTCCGTCAAACATGTGCAGAATCCAGAAAACCTCTGGGGAGCCCCACGTTCTGTGACTCAGTCTTGAGATCAGGACAGTCCAATGAGGCCACGGGTCAGAGGCCCTTCACCTCATCATCCCTAACACCCACAAGCCACATTCAATACCAACTTATATCTACTTCCTCCCAAGATTTGTTTTTTCTCTATTTGAATTTCTGTTTTTACAGTAAAGCAACATGGCTATTTTCAATAGCTTCCTAATTCTGAGGTATAGCATGTGGGTCACAGTGAGAACTATAAGATTAAGACATCATTGTGCAATGGGCTCAAAGATAAAGGTGCCAAGTCAAAGGTGAAGAGTTGGTTTATCCCCAACTATAGGGTTAGATTATTCACACTTTCTAATAATCAGCCTTCTCTGAATAGCTTTAGATACTTTCACCACTGCAACCTGTTTCTCTCACTACCAGGATAGAAGAGCCTTCTATGAAAAACACATATTCCAGCTAAAGTGTTACAATGCACTTCAAAACAAATACTACATAGAACCTAAAATACAATGTGTATACAAGAGAGAGTTATGTGAAAATGTAACAAAACTTTTGGCTGTTTCAATGCTTTGATGCCTGTGATTTATGACAAGTTTACTACTTAGTATGATTTTTCTTTTAGAGTATCTATGCCACAGCATTCTTGCAGTTTTTCAGATAAGCCCAAACAACTGTACACTTGTCACAGTACCTAGACGAATTTTGCATTATCACCTGGGCTTTAGTCTCCCAATCAATACTTGACTCTCTTGTCATCAAAATGCTTGTTTCCCTTCTTTATGTCCTTCTGATACACTCAGGCAGCCTACCAGTTCTATTTACTAACAGGTTCTAAAAGTCAATATGTATCCTGCCAACTACCAGTTAGTAAATTAAGCAAAGCAAAAAAAAAGTCATTGTTATCCTGGAGAACTTCTATCTCTGTTAATCTTCTATCTCTGTTTGTGTTTTCCAAAGCTAGAAAACACAAACACTAAGGCAGATAAACTGAGAGTCACCCTGATTCTTCATTCTCACCTCATATCCAAACTAAGTCCCATGGATTCTGTCTCACAAGGAACAAAAAATCCCATTTCTGTCAGGTATACTATAGTTTTCACAGGTCTTAACACAGAATCTAGAGCAAACCATGTGCTTAACAAAGTATGAATGAATAAATAAATCAAAATTGGAAGACATAAAGGTTAGAAGGGAGATAACTGATAAAGTCCCTCATACCAAAAATTCAATTTGCAAAATCTGAAAGCATCATCAATTAAAAAAAAAAAAAGTTTGAAAATAAACTTGCAACTTATAGCAATGGTAGTGAAGTTTCGGCTGGAGGGGGAACAAAAAACTTGGCTGGATGAAAAGCAACAATTATACATGACAAAAGTAGAGATCCAATTAGGAAACAGAAACCACATAGCAATTTGAACTTGAAAATAACTACTCCAGAGGACTGGAGTAATGAGGGACTGGCTAACAAGAAATAACAATAAAGAGTAAGGGAATGACAAACACACAGCGCTGTCACCACCCCAGGGCTGAGACAGGGCTTCTCCCCACAGCTCCCCAGGACTGAGACGCAGACCTTGCTGAGGGCCTGGCCATGGCTCACTGAATGGCAGAGAAGTAGCTGTGTGGACTCGCCGGCGGATCTTTCTCGAAATCCTCCCTCTAGCATGCTGGGGAAAGCTGCTCATTGGGAAGTGCTTCCCTGGAGGACCTCCATTCTGAAACCAACTGAAATGGGTACTAGAGGAAGCTGCTGTGACCACCAGGCAGTGCAAGAGCCAGCGGCTGGAGAAGGCGTCCACACTGCACCAGCAGGAGAGGGCCTGCTGAGAGGCGCATCGTATCCAGAAAGGAAACCCCCTCCTCTTGCAGCGCCACCTACCAACAAAGCCTGACACCATGCCTTTAAAAGACTAGTATTTAAAGACCCAGCTCTGTATGCACAGAGCACACCAAAAAGGTGAGTTTGGAGCTAGAGTTTTAATAACTGACACAGTTCACCCCTTTGGCTACTCAGCTTCTATAGATGCTTGTTTACATGTTTGAATTCCCACACGATGAAAAGAACAACAGAAGCAGAGGTGGCTTTCCCAGCACCAGGTGGCACCAGCAGCTTCTACAGAATTCATTCACAATGGATCATTCCTTTTCTGTGAGCTAATCAGGAGAATGAAACAATGCTCCCCATGAGGAAACTTCACAACTTCTTTCACAGTTCACATGAGAGTCTAAAAGCTCTTCCTTTCACCTAACATGAATCCTTCTTATACAAAGAAGTTTTTGTTAGGTTTCAAGGGCACCAACTCAAGCCCTAGATGATCCTGGTTAAAGTCTCAATCTAAAGGGGCTTCCCAGGTGGCACTAGCGGTAAAGAATCCACCTGCCGATGCAGGAGATGCAGGAGACTCAAGTTCAATCTGGAGAAGGAAATGGCAACCCACTCCAGTATTCTTGCCTGGAGAATCATATGGACAGGGGAGCCTGGTGGGCTACAGTCCATGGGGCAGCAAAGAGTTAGACACGACTGAAGCAACCTTAGCACTTTTAACTGTAGTGCCTGGAACAAATACCTATTGTTTCTTTGTCTTAAAAACTGGAGACTATCAGGCTCACAGGGTTCTTATTAAATCAATTAAGTGGAGACTAAATTAACTGCATGAAACACATAGACCCTAACCTTGCAAGTCAATATTAACTGCTATTATTTTATCTATAAAGATGAAGTTAGCTTATCTCCCCACATAAAGGCAGGGGGGTCTTGTCTGTTTTGCTCTCGGTCTACCCCATCTGCATCTCTGTGTCTCCGTGCATTGATAGGCAGGTTTGTTTTTTTTTACCACTAGTGCCACCTGGGAAGCCCTCTACAACAGACCTGAGCACAAAACAGGTGTTCAAAATACTTGTTCAATGAACAAATGGAGTTCTGATCAAAAGCCCTTCTATACTAAAAGATACTAGTGGCAACTCTTCCAAGCCAAAGTTGTAAAGACTTAAAGTTTAGTAACTGAGAAACAGCAGTGGGGACTGGGGGCGGGAGGAGAATTCACATGCAAAAACAATGCCAGTCACTTCTTTAAGGCCGCTGTCAGCAAAATATTTCTGCAGTATTTACAGTTGCATCACCCAGGAAAATCATTCCACTGGTACCTCAGTTTCCTATTTTCAGGAGAAAAGAAAAACTACTTCAAAGGACTATAGAAACTTAATGTATATACAACAGTATCTAGAACAAACTTTGTACCTTATTAATTCAAGTATCACGTAAATGCAACCTCTGGGTTTTCAAGTCTGAGCAATATACAATTAGTTTTCACTATGTACTCAACCTAGCTAAGCTTAAATTGAAAAAGCCAGTCTAAAGGGAGATAGCAATGTCACACAGTTTGTTTCGTCAGCATAGCAAATTCTGTTATCCCTCAAAACTTCCTTCCAAGAGTTTATGCGAAAAGAACATAGGACGGTGTTCTGTATCTTCTGGAGGTAAAATAAAGTTTAATGCACAACTAAAAGACCAACAAGTACCTGACAGATTTAAAGTGACCCTGCTGATAAGACAATCATATCATTTAACAGGAGATAGTTTATTCATATTTTCATAATGCTGACATCTAAATTTTTAGAACTTCATTAATTTCTTACTATTTCCCAATACTGAAAAAAAGGTCCAGTCAAAAACTACCACAAAATAGAGGTAATAAGAACACTACCCAGTGATTTTTAGTGGTAACAAAGCACACATCATTATTTAGTACTGTCCAGTAGCTGCTGGCAAAGTTCAAATTCTTTCTTCACTAAGAGAGACAATTTTATCATTGACTCAAAATAGAAAGTGGAGATATCTAATTTTTCTTGCAGGATTATAGATCAATTAACAACCTTTCTAAATTTCACAGTAGAGTCAAAATACTAGCTTTGCTAAAAATAATACAAAACTACAGATTTAAGCATTAAAACAGACTATCTACTATAAGTACCACCAGTATCATGGCAATGTTAAGTTTCAATTCTTAAGACCTACAGATTAAGTTTTCAGGATTTGTGGGCTCCATGGTCATACAGTCAAGATTTCCTTCTACTCTAGGTGAGACCCAGACGGCCAAAGGTTAAATGACTGGTTTCTATTCACCCTTCTCTCAACAGAAACAGCTGGCTAGAGACAGCGTATATTAGAAGGGGCTTTCTCCAGTTCATGAAAATTCTCCACAACATTTCAAAATCATTTGAAATGTTGCTCTTCCATTTAGTATCTTGAGATCTACACTATCATTATTTTTTAAAAGATAAACTAGAGATCACAAGTTCCAGTTCTGCTCCCTTCCCATTGCCTTCTTGCAGGAGCAGCTGGATCACCAAGGAGGCAGGGATGGTTGCACATAATAGATGCCACCATTCATTTACGTCTTTACTGGAAAATTTTGGGCTGTGACAGTAACACCAGCTTCACAGGAGGAAAACACAAAGTTATTGACAGCCGGGATGATGAATCACCCAACTTGAGTTAAAAAGAAATGAAAGTACACCAGTAACTATTTTGTATCTTAATGGCTGTGTTCTTTTTGTTAAAATTGCATCCTCTTTCCCCCAGTTTTACACCTATTTTTGTAACAAATGTCAATAAATTTGATCTGCATTTCAAGGTAATGTTTGAGCTTAGATGAACTTAAGCATCTCTTTATAATACACTCCATATCTGGTAACTTACTAGTCACTTACAGTTAACAGATGTTTCACATGGTATGATTTTTAAGTGCTTTCAGTGATACTTTAACATTTTAAATCCATTCATAAAAACCTCCACTTAAATAAGAAACAAGAAACACGAGTAGGAAAATGACCTTAAGCTTAACCTTAAACACAGATACAAATCTGGCAAACGGAGAGAGGAACATCACTACTCAGGATGCAGAAGAATCCTCCCAAGGCGTGGGGGAGGAGGAACGGGGAGGTGGAGGCGCGAGGAAGGCTCATAAACCTGAACGTACCGGCTAAGTCAAGAGAGATTTCTCGTGTTTTCCGCATTCTGCAATCCTCGGTCGCTCAGGGGTGCGTCTGGGGCCACAACCTATAACCTTCATCCCAGAGAACCCCAGTACTTCGTGCTGTGCAAACCCAATCGCCGAAGGTAAAAGGACGGAAACGTGAGCCAGGCTGGGCCAACTCAAGGGGTGTCGAACGTGGGACAAGAGACCTTTTCCACTCCCAACAGAAATCGGAGCAATGGGTGTATTTGCGGAATGGATTTCTTAGGAAGGTCTCCTAAGACAAAAGGGCAGCGAGTCGGGAACCATTCCCGAGCTGGGAGTGGGATCGACCAGCCCCAGGCCCGCAGCCGCAACACCCCGCACTCAGCGCAGAGACCGCGCGAGACCGCAGCGCCCACATTCCGGAAGTATTCGGAGACCCCCACCCACCCACCCACCCGGCCACGGGTGACCCTCTCCCCCACCCGTACGCGCTCGGCCCGAGCCCCTCACCCTGGTGATTGAACAGTCTCCATATCCTGGTGAAGAGAATTCCCATTCTCGGGCAGCGGACCCCTCTCCAGCCACCCGGGCCGCCTGGCCTCCCCCGGCTCAGGCTCAAGGGGAGGAGAGAGACGCGCCGGAGCCTCCGTCTCTGCCGCTGCTGCTGCCGCGCTGGCCGTCGGCCCGCTTCCTAAGAACCGGAGAGAGGCCGAAGCCCAGGCCGCCGTGCCGTGCGCGAGGCCCCGCCGCTGCCGCCGCGGCTCCCGCCTGGCTCGCGGACATCGCCGCCGCGTTGTGTGCGACGAACCTCGCGGGCCACCGTCCTCCCCCAGCTCCTCTCCGGCGGCTGCGGCGGCGGTGACCAGGCGGGCGGGGGAGGCGCGGGGCGGGGCGGAGGGGACGGGAAGGCGCAGGCGCGCGGCCGGAGGGGCGGGGCCTGGGAAAGAGCGCCCGCCTGGCCCAGGCTTACTTGTCAATCGAAGCGACCTGTAGGCGGCGGGACAGAACCCCACGGTCAGGCAAAGCGGGCTTCGGATTGGGGCAGGTGGCTCTGGACTGCTTGCTTTGGCGTTTTTTCTACCTTTCTTCTACAGAGCCATAGTGTGAACAAGTCATCAGTGCTCTTCCCCAACCTTGCGCGCACACTTCATCAAAAGCCCCACCTCCTAGCCTTCGAAGAGGTGAATTCCATCAGGGTCTTTAAAAGCCTCTTGATGAAAGTGAAAGAGGAGAGCGAAAAGTTGGCTTAAAGCTCAGCATTCTGAAAACGAAGATCATGGCATCTGGTCCCATCACTTCATGGGAAATAGATGGGGAAACATTAGAAACAGTGTCAGACTTTATTTTGGGGGCTCCAAAATCACTGCAGATGGTGACTGCAGCCATGAAATTAAAAGACGCTTACTCCTTGGAAAAAAAGTTATGACCAACCTAGATAGTATATTCAAAAGCAGAGACATTACTTTGCCAACAAAGGTCCGTCTAGTCAAGGCTATGGTTTTTCCTGTGGTCATGTATGGATGTGAGAGTTGGACTGTGAAAAAGGCTGAGCGCCGAAGAATCGATGCTTTTGAACTGTGGTGTTGGAGAAGACTCTTGAGAGTCCCTTGGACTGCAAGGAGATCCAACCAGTCCATTCTGAAGGAGATCAACCCTGGGATATCTTTGGAAGGAATGATGCTAAAGCTGAAACTCCAATACTTTGGCCACCTCATGCGAAGCGTTGACTCATTGGAAAAGACTCTGATGCTGCGACGGATTGGGGGCAGGAGGAGAAGGGGACGACAGAGGATGAGATGGCTGGATGGCATCACTGACTCGATGGATATGAGTCTGAGTGAACTCCGAGAGATGGTGATGGACAGGGAGGCCTGGCGTGCTGCAATTCATGGGGTCGCAAAGAGTGGGACACAACTGAGCGACTGAACTGAGCTAAACTGAATACCTTTATCCTTCAAATCTCGACGCCGACACCCAAAAGGGTGGCTTTACCTAAGCAGTGGCCTTATGGCCATCCTGTACTTCAAGGTTGTTCGCTTTCCAATATCCCTCCACTTGTAGATTAATCTTGCCCAAAACAACGGTCTTGATTTGTTCACTCCCAGGTTTAAAAATGTGTAGTGGCACCTAAAGCTGTTTGAGCAGTAAAGTCCAAATACCTTAGAGATATATGCATTGACTCCACAATTTGGCCTCAACTGTCCTTTCCAGCTGTAACTCCCATTATTCCCAGCTGGTTAAACAGCTGGTGAAATGTTTTCTCTGCTCTTTAAGGCTTGCACACCTTGAACAGCTGTGTCACCTACTATGCAAGTGTCACACTATTTAAGCCAGCCTCTAGTGTGGGATACTTACTTAGCTGAAAGCTAGAATACAAGTGAATCATTAAGTAACATATCAAACTTCTTGTTTTACCTGTTATTTTTTTTAGCTGGGCAAGTTACTTAGCCTCACCAGGCTTCCATTTTGACATATGGAAGCAGAGGGTTTGTCTCTAAGGTCTTTTTTTGATTCTAGATCATTGGATGTCTATGATAATTAGTCTGTATTTATTAGAGTCAAGAGGTGGGAAAACAAGAAACCAAGGTTGTTTACTTCTTCTCTTCCACAAAGAAAAACAGCTCCAACCCATTCTATTCTCTTTAACTTCAGTAAAAAGGAACAGAAAAAGGTAAGAGAGCTGTAAAAGTCATTTGGAACTGCTCTGTCCCTCATCTGCAAGAGCTGAATGAAATGAAACAAGATCAGCAATGAACTCCACCTTCCCACCCCACTTCTCCTAGTCATACACTATCCCATGTCAATATATAGAAAAATAACCCATTTAAGGAAGACATTAAGACAGTCTACAGTTTTTCTTAGTTGTCTGACCTAGAAAGCTTCTACCTATAAAACAAAGTGCAACATTGAGGACTGAAGCATGTCTCCTTTTAAACAACTGTTCAAAAAAACTTTGGTTTCTTTTGGGGCTTATGGTTAAACAGCCAAAGTTTATAGGAGACATATGAAGGGAAAGAATATTACAGTATTAATTTTATGGATTATGGATTTAATCCATTTTAATTTATGGATTGTTATATTTATATTTACATAATAAAGTACTATTTAGGAAAAAATTGCATAACAAATTTATATTAATTCTCTTAATATTTCCATTCTTGCACACTGTAGATAATGCTTTTGGCAGCTCTAAGACTTTTTACAAACTCCTCATACATCTGTGTCAACTTATTAAATGGATGTCATAGCCACATTAACTTAGGAAGTTAGGGCTTCATATTTTACAAACCTACATTATTACCCGGGAGATGGTCTCTCAGCTTATTTTTTAAGTATCTCTCTCTCAAAAAAAAAAAAGGCAGGGCAGGGAAAAGAAGTTTCCCTAATGCAGTCTTGTCCAACTGTAGGACCCATGGGTGAAATACAAATTTGGAACTACTATAGAAGTAATTGGGAACGTTTGTTGAATGTTTATGAAACTGTTTGTAAAAAGACTTATTGTGAGACTTTTTAAAGATTAATTTATTCATGACTATAATGATGGGCAAAATATCATTGGAGAGACTTCTGCTTCCATACGTAAGAGAGAGGGGTGGTCTTGAATTACACTCCTACCACTAATAAATAGGAAACTGTTCAAAATATAGAAAACAACTGTTTTCAGATATTGGCCAACACCCAGCACGGGACTGAGATCCTTGATAAGAGACACAAATGGGGATAGTTCTATTATTATGTGGATTTCTGCCTGGAGGCAATCCTAGCTAGCTACAGTGGGAGTGGAAACTCAGATAGAGTCTGGCAATCTCCTTAAGATGAAAACAGAGAGAGATCAAGGCTGCTACAATCTGTGAAGCAGAGTGATTGAAAGGAAGAAGCTATCCAGATAAAATCTTCAGAAATCTATGGAGGTTGAGCCTTTGAGCCTTCGGCTGCATATCAGTCTGTATGTGTGTAATGTGAAACCAGTAGGAGGCTAGTCCACGGGGCTAGTCAACAATGACTCGAGGAAAAAGCAAGCACTGAGGAGCTATAAAACAAGTAATCTCCAGAGATAACAAAGGGCCGGTGTGAGGAGGAGACACAGAATATATATAGGACATTCAGCGGATACCCCAGAGGCCTTAAAGAGGAAGTAAGTTGACCTAAAGATAAATCTTACTCTGTGTTTGTGTGTTAGTCTCTCAGTTGTGGCCAACTCTTTGCGACCCCATGGACTGCAGCCCACCAGGCTTCTCTGTCCATGATATTTTCCAAATAAGGATACTGGAGTGGGTTACCATTTCCTTCTCCAGGGGATCTTCCCAACCCAGAGATCGAACCCTGGTCTCCTGCACTGCAGGCAGATTCTTTACCAACTGAGCTACAAGGAAAACCCTAGACCAGTTTTAAAGGAGTTTAAAAACAAACCTTGAAAGGATCAAACTAATTCATAGTTGTCTATCAAAGCAAGTCCAATATTCTTCACAGATCAAGATGACAAGATCAAATCATTCACAGTGGAAAATTTACAATACCTTGAATCCAATAAAAAAATTAGTGGACATTCAAAGAAACATGAGTTATGACCCATAACCAAAAGAAAATTGCTCTACCAAAATAGATACAGGCCCAGGGAAGTTAAGTGATTGCTCCAACACCATAGCTTGTTACTGCTGGATCTAGGCTTTGAACCTAGCCAAGGTTAGAGGCCACAGTCTAACCAGTATGTTAATCTGTACGTTGTATGACAGCACAAGCAAGACGCTTCCCTCTGCAAGTATCTCATTAGTGGAGATGTACTGATTGACTTCAGGCACAGGGCCAGGCTGATGGAATGATTGCAATGAGCTGCAGTTCTTCCAGTTGGAACTTGCAGTTTGTTGGTGGAAATTCCTTGACAGTTGGGGCATCCTTATTTAGTACGTCTCCAATAACTGAGGTACCATTCACTCAGTAATATTTATTGTATTTCAGGCATGGTTATGTATGCTTCAGATGCCTACTAGCTTAAAAGCATCTAATATATTTTTTAGATAAAAGTACTTCACAGAGAAAGGTTACAGTGAACTTTGGTTTATTCATTTTAGTTGTGTCTAACAACCTATGCTCTGCCTATTTTCCATGGGGATGGAGGGCAGATGGAGCAAATGTGATAATGCTTGTGAAATAATTTGGCTATAATAAATCACTGTATAATCCCAATAGTGTGTTAATAATAAACACAGAACACATTTCTTTTGAACTTACTGTACACTGAGAGAAAAGTCAAGTGTGATCAAGTCATAGCAGACACTTGACACTGAGCCTGTGAAACGTCATGTCATAAGCTACATGCCATCCATGGAATTCTTACTAGTGCAAAATACCTTTGGAAACCACTGATAATTCTTTAATAATATAGAGGTTTCTTGTGAACAATACAGTTTATTGTTTATCTTTCTATATTCAATCCTATTTCATACATATATTGTAACATTCTATTTCACACGTGGTTATGCATCTGTGTGTGTATGTGTATGTATTTAACTACATGCTCTTTCCCAATATATTAATAGTACTTCTTTTGTGAAGTACTTCATAATACCTAGCAGAGTATTCAGGTAACAGTCATTTAATTGATTCTGAGTTTTGAGGCTAAATGTTTAGACTTTTTTTTGCTTAAGAGATAGAGGAATATACCTACTGATTTCCAGTATATCTTCAGTATATCTCCAGAATAATATAAAGGAGAGGTATAACGCTGGTTTCAGTGTTTTGTTTTTTTTTTTCATTTATTGTATAAAAGAAAAAAAATTAATGCAGTTGGTTTGTACACATTTAAATTCCATAAAACAAATCCATAGAAATTAGAATACTATATGCATGCACTCTGCATTTTCTTTGTTAAATGTTTTGGTTCACAAAAATAACAACACATTTTTTTTTTCCTTTAAAGCCACTAAAGCAGAGGGAGAACAAAACATGCAGCACTGTACACATTTGCATAGTATATTTTACCCAGCATGCCTTGTAGAATGCTACACATTTACCTATATAAGGAAATAAAAGGGGGTAAATTATCAAAATAAATAATTAAAATTTAAAGAAAGGAAAAATACTAGATAAAGGTATTTTTTGTTGTTATTATTTTTTGTTTGTTTTTCCACTTTGTAGCTGGAAACACAGCAATAGCTTGGGGTATCAACAGTTCTTGGAATAGCAGGGAAATCTTTTCACATCAGTTTGCCATGTTTACTTTTAGTATTAATAAGTTTATCTGTTTTTCCCTCCCACCAACCTTTCAAAACAACTGCTAATGGCTTTTACTTATGTTTCAAAATAGTATTCAGTATAAAACAAATTGAAGAATCCCTAAATACTTATTGGGACATCTTTATTTATCATTTTGACTATAGGCTGTGAAAAATAGAAAACATTTCAAACATGTCCACAATTCAGAGGAGCCCTGTGAGCTCACTGGATGTTACCTTTTGTAGTGGTTATTGAAGGAGAAGAAATAAGAACAGTAAATATAGTATGAGTCATCACAAAATAAAATTTAATGAGTTTTATAGAAGGGAATAAAGTAAAATAAATTACATCCACAGATTGCAAGGCTCTGAAGTAAATTGCTGGAAAAGTATCAAGCAGCAAGTTAAAAAGATGGTAGATGAAATAAATCTGATAAAACTTAGAACTAAATCTATATACTTTTAAAAAATACAACTGCCAAATTTAACAGTGGATTTTGTTATAAGTTTGTGCTATAACAAATGTGCTTCTTTCTCCTCAACTTATTTTTATATTATTGGCAAAATATATATCTTTTATAATTTTGTACTGTACAATATATGTTTTTGCTACATTATTTTTCTACTGCTAATGCAGATTAGAAATAACAACATAGATTTATTTTGGCAATAAAATGCTTTCATTTTAATAATGTCCCAGAAAATATTGTAAGGCATATGAAAAAGATTATGCAACAATATAGCATTAATGATCCTGCATCTTTAAATACATCCCTTATACATACAGAATTCACACTGATTTCAGTTAAAGATGTGTGAAAGTGGCATGCAAGCAGTGCAAGAGTGACCCCTACATATACGCATAGCCATTTGTTGAGAAATTTAAGTGTTCAGAACATAACCAAGAACACTTACAAAGTATTGAAAAGCTAGAGGCCAGCCACTTTTAGTTCCTAGATAGTCTTCACTTTTACGCTGTAATTCAAAGAGGAAGCATCAGTGTATTCCCCAGACACTCTAAATGCATTAGTAACATTTTCTACCATCTTTCTACGAACATTTTAAATACATCAAAAGAAACAAAGGAAAATTTCATATGTAACTATGACTCCCCCAAACTCATGACTATTCACTCTTATTTATATGTTTTCATGGTAAGTGGGAGTTACAGCCCTTAGTCAAGATTATCCAATGAAATATTATCTAGTCCTTTCAAATCATCCCTTAATTACATGAAGCATTTGGTATGAAACCATCCGCAAGCAGAGAGAAAGAGTTGCTATATGAGGATGAGTTTCATTTGAGCAAGTCTATTTAACAAATCGATAAACCTTTAAAAAGTAATTTTTGAATGCTGTTGCTGTTTGATATAAAACTGATTACTATTTGACTAACTTGACTGCAACAAAAGAGTTATCCCTGGTGTCTGACAACTATAATATTGAGTGGTTTGGTTATGATAAAGAAGAGGACTTTTCTGTGCTCTGTCCTATAGACATAGCTTTAGTAAGTAACTTAACAATTATGGCATTAACAATATTTAAAGGTATAAGGAATTGAAGAAACAAATTTAATTATATAATTTTCTATCATGTTTTCATTCATAGTTATTCAAAGAATGAGTTTTATATAATTCATAAAGAAAAGAACATGCAACAGTGTTATGAAAGACAGAAATATAGGCAAAAATATAAAAGAAATAGGGGTACATTCCCATTTATTTGAAACATTCATATGAATTTGTTCCAATGGCCTGGGCTTCCAAGATGGCCAAGTGTATGCAGGAAAAGTCAAGGATCAACAAAATTTGAATTTGCAAACCAGCTGCACTTAAACATCAGGTCTCTGAATCTGCTTTTAGAGTTTGATGATATAACAAATTGCATAAAAAAGCAATTTCCTTGCAGTCTGTCTTGTTTCCTATGATTACTGACTTACTAAATGTTTACCTTGCCTCTTGATAAACTGTGAACCGATTCAAAGAAAATTTCACTAACATGGAAGAAATGAAAGGGTGGCGAGCATTTTGGCAACAATTTAAAATCCAAAGGGAAAGTATATTTTAACACTGTATTCAGTTAGCTTTGCAGCAAGGGTTAGCAGTAAGAGTAATAAATTCACTACTTATTGAAAACTGTTTTTCTCTTTAGAGACAGATTGTCTTCTCTAGAGAAGAGGTAGTGTAAATATCAATATATAGGGCAATTTCTATAGTGAAGTGAAAGTTGCTCAGTCATGTCTGACTCTTTGTAACCCATGGACTGTATAGTTCATGGAATTCTCCAGGCCAGAATACTGGAGTGGGTGACTGTTCCCTTCTCCAGGGGATCTTCCCAACCCAAGGATAGAACCCAGGTCCCCCACATTGCAGGCAGATTCTCTACCAGCTGAGCCACCAGGGAAGCCCAAGAATATTGGAGTGGGTAGCCTATCCCTTCTCCAGCAGATCTTCCCAAACCAGGGATCGAACCGGGGTCTCCTGCATTGCAGGTGGATTCTTTACCAGTTGAGCTTCTGTAGTGGCATTATGTTGTTTTTATTTTTTACCCAATACCAAAATAAAATTGTGTAATTAAGAAAGTACACTGGCATGCAAATTAAGGTTGCCTAGAAACATTCTTAACAGACATCCTGGGTCTCAGCAACATGTTATGATATGTTCATCCAAGGAGTTTAAATTTGCAAACCATCTTTTGGCATTGATTCCTTCTCTCCCTCCCTTTCACTGCCCTAGATTCCTATTATGAATTTTAAGGCCCTCACACAAAAGACAAGTTCAAGTATGCAGGTATGAAAAGAGGTTAACATTCCAAAAATACACTTTGCAAACAACAACAATAATAATTAAAGTAATTAACAAATTATTCAAAGGGAACATAAAATTTTCTCAGAATTTGTTTTATATTTAAAAAATTCATTTCATTAAGAACTAAGTGCAAAGACATACTGTCACATAATTAAGACTCTCTTATTAGGAAAGACTATCGGTCTGAATTGTGAATTTTAATTTTCTTTCCAATAGAACTGTATAAAGATAAGAGAGAATTATCAGTCATTTAAAAACATATCTAAATGCTGCTTTAAATACTGGAGTAAACATTGCTGATAATAATACTGGAGTGACATTACAGCCTTGAGAATCAACATCAGGATTGACAAATTGCATTCCTTTTTTCCCAAGACTGCATTTCCACACGGTCACACGAGTCTACATTGTTACATGTTTGCTGACTGAAATTACAGAATATGTTTTACATATTCTGAAATTATATATGCTGAAAGTACAGAATATGTGGTTTATACTACAAGTTAATACAGCCTCAAAACGTTCTAAGACTTGTTTCCCCTCCTTATCATTTGCTATTGTTAGATGAAACCCATTAAAAACAAAGTATTTGTGGAATATGTATTTTCCAAAGGTTCTTGATGTGCTTGGCAAAAATAAAACTTTTCATTTATTATGTATCTGTATTTTAGTATCAGTTGCACAATAAACTCTAAGGCTTAAGAAAAAAAAGGAAAATGCATATCCCTTATTCATTTGGAAAAGACAACTTATTAGAAAAGGAAGGGGAAAGAATGTGCCAAAGCCAAGTAAAAATTTAAGTATATCCATCAAGAAAATATACATTATACCCTTTCCAAGGTTGTTAGCTTTTGAATAAGAACACAAAGCAAAACAGGTGTGGATGCTAGATGGTAAAGGAAAGACTGGTCTTGTGCACAGATATTGAACAGACCTCTCTTTTTATCAGCATAACATGGAAGACACAGAAACTAGGCATTGAGAGGTCTTTAAAAATAATAGATTTTTAAAAGTTGAAAGAATATGGTAATCTTGCTGACTAGGAAATATATGTAAATGCTGTTACAGCTACCTGCTGTAAAATGTAAGTATCTTAAAGTAGTTAAATGACCAGATTGCTAATGCTACTACAGAAAAAGCTGAACAGCTGTCTAGTCTAAGTTTAAACACCTTGGTGCACTCCTTGCAATTAAATACTTTTATGCGCACAAACAAGAAACCAGGAAAGCATATAGAAAAATGTTTTGGCTAATGTCTTCTTTCTCATGCAAATATGTGCTGTACATGTAATAAATATATTTGTTTGCTGGAAAATGCTCTTCTGCGCTCTAACAAAGTATTTAGTAATGGTAGGTTGTATGTTTATTAAAGTGCCTAGTGGATATAAGTCTTTTAAATGTCTTAACTGAAAGGTTTGTGTCACTAGATGATGAAAGAACCTCACAAGCCAGTATCACATATTAACTTCAAGAATTCACTGAGCCCACAGTTTTTAATTCTATCAAATATTTCAATAACTCACATAACTATGGATATCCTCATTATCAGCTAAACAGGTTTATAATGGGGTATGCACAGTGAACAACAGAAGGAGAGGGCATTGCGGAAGGTCAATAATGAGGTTCAAGATATAACTAATCAAGAGTAGGGAACCTATTTTCCAGGTCAAGAAAATTATTTAACTGGTGCATGCTTTGAGAGCATAAACACTGAAAGGCTTGGATGGGGGGAAATAAGGTAACAGAAAATGAATTATCATTGTTTTCCAAAAAAATAGGCTTTATGACGTAGTAGTAGAAAAGGATTTTTATGCCTGATCCTATGGGGGCTTTAGAAAAACAGACTCTTAGAAACAAAAGTCTTTTCCTAAAGACTTTTGTGTATTGTATAAAAGAGTCAATTTCAATAGTTTCTTGGATCAGAGTGAATCTAAGGCTTCTTTGATCATATAAGACATAAGATCACCGATTCCATTCTTATAGCCACTGGAAAAACTGTGAAGACTTAATAGGTAAAGAAGAGTGTTCATTAGAAATAAGGCAGTTCAATCTTCAAATTCTTTATAATTCTTTTAAATAAAAAAGATATTTTAGTGAACAAATCTATTCTGAATCTATGAGTTTTTTTACTGCAAGCTTTTAAATTCGTTTTCATAGTTTTTCAATTAATCATTTTGTATAAACACAGCTTTCAATATCAAAATTCAATGTGTTCATGTAAAACAAAAAACCCGTAGCATGATTGTAAAGAATTTGGTGAAGGGCTAGCACATTCAGACACTCAAAGGCAGAGACTGAGGGAAGCAATGGAAAGATACTGAATTGTGCTGGTGGGAAGCACAAACATATTTGTGGTAAGTGGGACAGATGAAATCTCAACTGGAGATGTTTAGCTTTGCACTCAGGAGGATCTGTGTTATCCTTAGAGTCTGACTTCAGATTCCTGGATGGATGTAGTCGTGCTCAAATTGATGAAAGGGGAAACAACACCCCATTTTCCATCTTGCATAACCAACTATGATTGGGCTTCTCTTTACTATCCTCTCTCACTGCTAAAGAAATGTTGAATTTCTTTGCCAACTTCAAACATGGTAACAGTTGTGACGAAACAAAAAAGCAAAATACTTTGAATACAACAGCTGTGCCAGAAGAGAAATAAAAAATATTAAAATCTGAGGAGACTAAAGAATTTCTGCATTAATTTGAGATTTTTTTTTTTGGCACTATGAATCCATTTGGTAAGTTAGAAAAGCCATTCTGGCAATGTTAACGTGTATTAAAATGTTTATACATTTCAACTTTAAGTGTAAATTTAGCTTCCAGCAAATAAATACAACAGCTGGTTTTCACTTCTATTGGTATTTTGATTCTCTTATTAATTAGTTTCTTTTTTTTTTCAGATTTTTAAATTGATTACAACATGCTCAAGTAGACTTTCTAGTCGATTCGCCCAAATTCCAACAGGAATTGGTTTATAAATTGGTTCCAACTGGAACTGGTCATTTGGAATTTCCAGCATGGGAAATTGTTTTATATGTGCCTTGATAAGTACCCTAAATTACAAATTGATGTGTCTAAATCTAATGAAGAAAACAAAAGGTACTGCTATGTAAATGTTGCACTTAAAAATATCTGTATGATTGGGCATCTGAGATCCATCTAGACTTAAGGGCATAATGTACATTTTTTTTGCCCCTTCTCAGCATCAATGACAGCAGCCCATAAGCACAGTCAGTACTATGCTGCGCTTGCCACGTTAGGATGACTGGTTGTATCCTAGCAGCGCTATGGCAAATCGTCAACAGATGAACTTTTTGTTTGTTTCTGCAGACTCAAAGCCTATGTCGAGAATCATGGCTATATCCCCCGGGAGATCCTCGGTTCCTGTGAGGTTTGTAAGTGTCCTGGTATGAGTCAGGATAATCTTCTTCCACCAGAGGGTAATGATCTCGGCTATGCTGGGAACTGGAAGACAAGCGGTTCCTACTCTTCCGAGCCCTTTCATTGTGATAATTTTCATCAGAGGTCATTAGACTTCGTCTTTCAACTGGAGAGTTCTCTGTGGAGTGGTTGCTGTGCCTCAGACGCTGACTCTAAAAATATCAGATGGTTCACTGGTTAAATCACATCCGCTTTGTTCACATAGAACATGCAAATGTATGTACAACAGAAGGATCTGTACAATAAGAAGCTAAATATTTGACTTAATAAAACATTCTGATGTACAAATGGTCTGCTCGAAATATCTGGTCTTATGTATTTGGTATACAACATGAGAAGAGGCTTAAAGTGCTGGTAGTTTGTAAATTTTAATTACATAACACTGCATACTTATGCTTCCTATAAAAAATATAAAAGTGAAAGTTAACTGCTAAATGGAATTTAGTATATTTAGGAGAGCCTAATAATTCCACTTCTATTGCAAAAATGAGGATTATTTTACTATTGGAAAATAAGTTGAAGTTCAGAATATTATCTGCTATTTTTTCTTCCTCTCTTGAACTGATAAAAGCTGCCTCCTAAAGTCACATACTTCTTTATCTAGTTGAATCTAGTTCCTTATACCTTTTAAAAATATTTTAGTAAAATTATGATTTGTACTGCCCGTAAAATATTTGTTTCTACATCCTACATAAATGCAAGACTCAGCAACATTGTCTCCAAAGAAGTATACAATAAATTGAAGTCAGCTAACTGATACATTTACAATTCTTGCTTCCTCCAACTGAAATGTCCAGGAAAAATAATCCTCAGAATATAAACTAAATTTCTCTGATAACATGAAATTAATATCTTCAGTCACTTATTTAAGTGCTCAGTAAATGCTGTTAACGTTTTTCTTCAAATCTCAGGAAAACATGTATCCTTAGCTGTGCCTACCTGCTTAAGTAGGTTGCTTCAGTTAAGAAACAGGATACTGATGAAACCAAAGACCAAGGTGCATTTTCTTTAAAGGATACTCACCTTCAGCGGGAAACTCATTCAACAGTCACAGCCTCTGCCTCTAGCCCCAACTAGGGGTCTAACAATTAAGCGCCCATGGTTACTAGGAGAACTTGGCCCCAGGACCAAGGGCACCACGTTAACTCAAGTGGGGGAACCACTCCAGGTGGATGTCTGAGAGGTGCTAAGTCAGGAGTGTTATATTCATAAACAAAGTACATTTCATCTCTACCAACTTGTGTAGGTGGAATCACATTGCTTCATTTATCCATTTCCCCTCCCACAATGTATAGCTCGGAGCCAACTCTAACTGGTCAGTGGGTGTGCCATGCTCAGGTCAGCATGCAGGCGGTAAAACAAGGAAAGAAAGAGTCCCAGTGCCCACACACACACTGCATATTATAATAGGATGTTTCCCAAGTTCATTTCCAGCCACAAAAACTATTTATTTATGTGGTAGTTTTTTTTTTTTCTTACAAAGATGTAGCTTTGTAAAAGAGTAATAGAGTTCTAATAACATTTCAGAGAGTGCTATTTATCTTAGAGTTAACTCTACACGATCCACATTATGACTATTACAACCCATTAATACAATACTAGTCACGATGCAAGAGAATTCGACTGACAACCATTCTTCAATCAGCTGGGGGGCTGGCCACATTCCCACAGCTGCTTGGTATCATGTAGATTCATATGATATATCATTCATTCATATTCATATCAGATTCACTTCATATTATAATGCCTCTGGCTCCCCACGTCTGGCCCTGAGCACAGCACCTGAACAGCAAGAGAGCGAGCCTCCTGATCCTGCATTCATCCCCCATTCCCCTAGAGGCCATAGGTGATGGCCAAGGTGGGCCTTGCTAACCCCTAAGAAAACTCAGAGATCTGTCACTATTTCCAACCAAGATGATTCTACTCTGCGCATTCTGTTTGCACATGGACAGGCCCTGCAGCCTGTGGGGCGGGGTTAGGTAAGATTGGTCATAATCTCTGTCTCTCCCTCCTCACTTAGCTGGTCCTGTGCCTGACAGCGCCACCACTGTCTAATCCTGAAGAAGTGATGTGGAGAAGTAATGAACAGACCCCTGACTAGTAGGTAGTAAGTTTCTTACAGGGTTTAGACATAGCGGAGATGAGTTCATTTTTGGCCAACACTAGCACTTGTGGGATCTTAGTTCCTGAACCGGGAATCGAACCCTTGCCCCTTGCATTGGAAGCGCAGATTCTTAACCACTGGACCACCAGTGTAAGCAGAGGAGGGATGACTTTAAGTAAAAGTCATTATAAATGAACAGAGTACCAAGTTCTAAGGAAAAGGCCATTCTCTGGATAATTCTGTCTGGGGTAGATCATGACTAGGTAATGCATTCTGTGTGTGTTGTGTGTGCTTAGTCACTCAGTCGTGTCTGACTCTTCAGCCCCATGGACTGCAGCCCGCCAGGCTGCTGTGTCCATGGCAATACTCCAGGCAAGAATACTAGAGTGGGTTGCCATGTCCTCCTCCAGGGGATCTCCCCAACCCAGGGATCGAACCTAGGTCTCCTGCACTGCAGGCTGATTCTATACCATCTGAGCCACCAGGGAAGCCCAGTGCTTTCTGAGGGTACAGTAAAATAGTATATGTGAAAGTGTAAAATATCTGTTTGAATCTGCAGCCAAAAGATGCAAATCTGAAGAATTTTTTTGCTAATACTTTATAGCAAGTATATGAACCAAAGTCATTTGAGTGTGTAAAATGTAAAGTAGTCTATACGAGTAGCCACTACTTTAGACTTTTTGATATAGCAACGTACACGATTC
Source organism: Ovis aries (assembly GCF_016772045.2). Classification (NCBI taxonomy): domain Eukaryota; kingdom Metazoa; phylum Chordata; class Mammalia; order Artiodactyla; family Bovidae; genus Ovis; species Ovis aries. The sequence goes on along the minus strand of NC_056055.1, from coordinate 157,759,403 downwards.
TCTCTTCAGAGTAAGGACAATCCCAGTCTCCATCTCAATCGAGTTTCCTATAGAAGCTTAAATGTAAGGTTGTAAAAGCACAAGTGACACTACCTGTAACCCAGAAATTGCTGTGGGATATGGCGAGAGTGCTGTTGAGCCCAGGTTCCTTCCAAGCAGTGGGGTCATGGGGGTGCTACCGGTCGTGTGGGTGGCACGCCAGTAGGCCTCAAGGTACTCTCCCAGGTGTTCACATGCATCCTCCAGCTGATTCTCATCTAGTATGACATCGAACATTTCCTGCAGATAAAAAGAAAATCCATTTTATTTATACTTCAAATGTTAGACCATGAAACCTGAAATTCTATTTCATGCAGATAATGTTGTTTCTAACGTCCAACAGCAAGTATCAAATTTGAGGGGATGTACCGGCAGTTCCTAAAGTTAAAGTCAAATGAAGAACTGCAAGGTTGACCATGTACAAATTTGGACAATGACATAAAAATGGGAATGCTCATTAGATATCTGGATCTTTCATTATTTAGGGGGAAAAAAAAGATGAGGTACATAAAGAAGAGTTCTAAGTAGAATATAGTGAAAACACATATGTGTTTATATCTTTATCCATATATTCCTATAGATACTTACTGAATATTTACTTACTTCAGAATATGAGAGAAGCAAGTTAATGGCACTGAAAGAGGAGTTCTAAAAATGTTTCAGTAACAAATGTATCACAGGAATAAACATTTCATCTCGCAAATTATGTTGGAGGAAATAACATTTACTTGGGTAATTTTATTTTTTAACATTTGTTTACTTATTTGGCTGCACTGGGTCCTAGTTGTGGCCTGTGGGATCTTTTTTTTTGGGTGCACAAACTCTAGTTGTGGTGCGTGGGGTCAGTAGTTGCCACATGCTGCCTTAGTTGCTCCCTGGCACGTGGGATCTTAGTTGCCCAACCAGGGATCGAACTCACACCCCCTGCACTGCAAGGCAGATTATTAAGTACTAGTCCACCAGGGAAGTCCCTACTTGGGAATTTTTAGAATGTTTGTGAAATGATGTAATCTCTCTCATGATAAAACAACACGACAGATAAAGGATTAATAGTAGAAAACCACAGTATAGTCTTCCTGCTGCTAGAAGATAATTGTGTGAAATAGTTAAACAGGAATAAGAGCAAGGAATGAGTGATTGCAGAGGTAGTGGTTAGGGGTCGGGGAGGGGTCACACAGTGCCTGGTGTCCATGTGTCTGTCACTAAGGACTTGGTCCGACACCTGTTCTATAATCTGGAAGTTGCTCTTCTGCTCCGTAGGAATAGAGTGGCCCCTCTGTCGCTGCAGTGTGGTTGGGAACACAGAGAGAATATAACTGGGACACAGATTCTCTGAAGGGTCAGACTCATAGAGATAAAAGCCATTACACAGGTAAGTGAGAGTACATCCTTGACTTTCAGCAGCTGAATCCACACCTTGCCTGCTGCACCACTTCTACCGCCCCCACTTGCTTTTTCACAAGCTCATTTTAGCCAAAGAAGGAGCTTCCAGTACTGGATTCAATGCAGGGTTGCTGCCACCTGGACTTGATGCTGCAGGTGGATTGTCGGTTTTCAGCAACTGGATGGCTCTGGGTTGGTGGGGGGGTCAGCTGACTCACTCTCATCAATGTGAGGGCTCCCTGAAGCAGAAGTCACCATGGAAACAATCTCTCTCCCAACATTTACTCTTTGAATGTTTCATCACATCAATCTTTACTGAACATTTTGACCCTAATTTGCAAGGCAGTGAGAAGTATTTAGCAACTAGGAAATAATAAGGTGACTTCAGTCTAAGCCACCTGGTGTTTGAGAAGAGAGCCAGCTGAAGTCATGTAGAAACCTTTCCCCCATAAGAATGCTTATTAGTGGATTTCAGATGGGTTTTTGCATATTTTATTCATTCATAAAATATTTACTTGATACCTATTCTGTGCTAGGCATTGTGAGTATACTGTGGCAAAGAAAACAGACTCCACCCTTATGCTCAAGAAGCATTCACTCTGGGTAAGAGACACGTATTAAAATCCATAATAGTCTATGCCACACTGGGACTTCAATTCAGAACAACAGAGACTGAACCATTGAATGTTCAGAATTGCAGCTTAAAGTTATGGATATAGAAGGAGGTGCAGAATGATATGTGAAAGTCAAATTTATGAGGGAGGGGAAATTATGAGTAAGTCAAAGAATTCTATCTGTAGAGAGAAGAGAATAAAATAGAGAGGAGCAAAAGACACAATGGAAGAGACCATACAGTCCATGAGAGAATGAGAAAACAGCTAGGTCCACAGTGTCAGTCAGCATATATCCTTGTAATAAATCCTCTTCTCACTATCGCAAATCAAGCAGGTATCTGTCTCTTGAAATCAAAAGCTCCCTCCTAAACCTAAACCATCAACCATCAACCTAAACCATCAACGGTTACAAATGTAGACTCTGAAAAATGTCCCTAATGCTCTGACATACACATTGCATTCTCTGATGGCCTTGCAATGCTAACTTGAATGGAACAAAATCAGCCCCATCCCAGAGGGTGTGCATACACTTAGACGAGACAGGAAGAAGAAAGAGGAAACTGGCCAGCACAAAGGACCACTCTGTCAGCCACTCCAGGCTAAAACTGGCCACAAATTCCAGACTGTATTTCAACTGGAGTCTGCTGTTTATATAGTGTTATTTATGTTAACTGTATAATTCAATTACATAAATCTCATTCTATAATATGGGATCTCAACAACGTGTAGTCTCATGTACACACTGCTATGTTTAAAATAAACAACCACCAAAGTCCTACTATATATAGCACAGGGAACTGTGCTCAACATTATGTGGCAGTCTATATGGGAGGGAAGTTTAGGGGAGAATGGATACATATACACATATGGCCAAGTCACTTTCCTGTCTGTCTGAAATTATTACAATGTTGTTAATTGGTTATACTCCAATATAAAATAAAAAGGTTTAAAAATACAAAAATAATTAAAATAAAAATTTACAAAGCAAAACAAAAACAAGCAAAAAAAAAAAAAAACACCCCAGAAACCAAAGGGTAGTCTCAATAACTCTTGCCTGGAAAATCCCATGGACAGAGGAGCCTGGTGGGCTGCAGCCCATGGGGTTGGTAAGAGTCGGACACAACTGAGCGACTTCACCTTCACTTTTCACTTTCATGCATTGGAGAAGGAAATGGCAACCCACTTCAGTGTTCTTGCCTGGAGAATCCCAGGGATGGGGGAGCCTGGTGGGCTGCTGTCTCTGGGGTCTCACAGAGTCAGACACGACTGAAGCAACTTAGCAGCAGCAGCAGCCACAGTCTCAACAAGTCATTTTCTTGTTTTCATAAACTCTCAAGTTAATGAACCATCCAGAGACACTTGGACTAGGGGTTCTAATTATCACAACCAGGACTGCAAAGCCCAGAGAGGGCAAAATGTGGTAAGGAGTACCCATTGCAAAGCATTATTTGAATGAGATTTCTATCTTCCTGGCTATTCCACATGTTATTAATACATTGTATTAATAACAATGCAGACAGAATTAAACATACACTTAATTACAAGTAGTTTAATAAAGTGCTTTCCTTTGCCAATGGATAGAATTTGTATGCATCAGCACATGGCTGTTTGCTAAAGTCTCATTCATTTCTAGGAAACTAAGCTTTTGCACTGCTAAAAAGACAGCTATACGATGGAAGATGATTTGAAATTGCTTTTAGGCTTTCAAAAGCACAGAGCAAAGCAAATTTCAGCTTTTGAATGAATACTGACATATGCAGCTTATTCCCAACTAAGAGGAATCTCACAGCCTTGGTATCTATGACAATTTTTCCTTTCAACTGTTTAGGAAATAACACAGCTGATTAGACCAGAGTGTTACAAAATGAGGATAAGGCAGGAAAAAATTTTTTAAATTATACAAAGAGAAATTCAAAGAAAAGCAGACGAATAAATTATGCAAACCAGCTCTGCCAATGTTTCATAAGTTTAAAGGTTCAAGTGCAGTTAGCTCTTCACTGTGTAATATGTGAGGCCTCCGGTATGGGATATGGATGCAGAGAGCTATCTAATCAGAAGAGGGTGTGGGTAATGGGACAGTCACAGGCAGTGAGGGGTTACCCACTCGGTGACACCATGCCCTTGAGACTGCTGGAGATAGGGGTAACGCTGAGCTGTTTTCAAAGCACTGACACGGCACGCGCCTCTGACATTCTGTGATGAGATATTTTCTTCAGCTGAGCTGAGCAGAAATAATGCGGCTGCCAAAGTAAATAAGGAGTGAACGGAAGAGTCAAAACAAGTCACCAGAAAATCAGGCAGAGGAGGTCCCTTTTCTGGACAACCTCTTTCAGAAAAATGAAAAAACTAAAGCCTGAGAAATAATGAGTGAAAAACATGCCTCTAGCTTATCCAGTGGTCCAGAAATCAAATGGCAGGAAATAAAGGGGAAAAGATTGAAGCTGAATATAATAGGAATGAAGAAAGTCTGCAATAGCTTTTTAAAAATAATTTAAGTATGTAAAGTTCTGTCTAGTTCTTCATTCATGGAGTATCACATACTCGCCCAAGGAAGATATCTGAATTAGAGCAACCTGAGTTAGAGCAAGCCATCCTGGTTTGCCTGGGACTGAGTACTTCTCAGAAGTACTTTGAGTGTGCAAATCTGCAAAACTGGGGAGAATCAGAAGGTAGGTCATGCTGGTCTTCAGAAAACATGGAGTACTTTTCAGTTACTACACTGACGATTTCAACAGGTTCCATTTCTTTCCTTTATAATACATTCTCCTGGGTGGGAGGATATAGAGAGGGAATGGGCAAGTCTTTATGACTGTGAAATGCATACTTTCTAGCAAAGAGGGAGAATCTCGTTAAAACAAAAATAATTTCTAACATGTTTTATCGAGGAGTTGTTAAATGTTTTAAAATTAAAAGTTTATAAAACTTAGAAATGAATGCTTCAGTTGAATCCTAACCTTTTTGTTAAATTGGTACAGCACTAAGTAGCCAGGGGATTAAATATATATAAACTCTCCCATGGTATAAGTATTGCTTTCATTGATTTGTTGTGCAGAGATAGAACCTCACATGGGGCATCTTTCCTAGTTCTAAGTGGAAAAAAGAAATAATAGGGGTGAGCATAGTTTTGCCTCTTTATTATTGGAACATAGAGATCTTTAATTTGCCACCACGTAAAAAAATGACTGGCAAGCACTATTCAGTGAAATGAAATGGCTGAATGGCAAATAGGCAATGCTAATTATAAAATAACCAGCCAATGTTTCTTTCATGTCAGAACTGCATTCTTTATATTATTAAAGCTTTGAATTCCTGAGTACTCAACTCACTGGTCAACTAGTGATAGGAAACTCTAAGTTAAAGGGATTTTGAAAGATTTAGGAGTACTTTGGGGGATAAAGGAAAGCCTACCAATATCATGTGGCTCTAGCAGTTAGTTTCAGGCAGTTTCCACTTTAATGAGCCAAAAGGGAAACACAATCATAATTCCTACCACTGATCTGTGGGGAAAGCAGGAAGGTGAAGAATATGGTGACTCTGATACCTTTTAGTTCCTCTGTTTTAATGATCTATGACTTTCATTCTCAACCCAAACACATTTTCCTCACCACACCCATGCATACTGTTCATTCTTTTTTTTAAAAAAAATAGATGGTTCTGCTTTTTATTTATTTATGTATTGGCTGTGCTGCCCAGCTTCAGTTCAGTTCAGTTCAGCCACTCAGTTGTGTCCGACTCTTTGTGAGCCCATGGACTTCAGGCCTCCCTGTCCATCACTAACTCTGGGAGCTTGCTCAAACTCATGTCCATTGAGTTGGTGATGCCATCCAACCATCTCATCCTCTGTCGTCCCCTTCTCCTCCCACCTTCAATCCTCCTCAACATCAGGGTCTTCTCAAATGAATCACTTCTTTGTATCAGGTGGCCAAAGTATTGGAGTTTCAGCTTCAGCATCAGTCCTTCCAGTGAATATTTAGGACTGATCTCCTCTAGGATTGACTGGTTTGATCTCCTTGCAGTCCAAGGGATTCTCAAGAGTCTTCTCCAACACCACAGTTCAAAAGCATCAATTCTTTGGCACTCAGCTTTCTTTATACTCCAAGTCTCATATCCATACATGACTACTGGAAAAACCGTAGCTTTGACTAGATGGACCTTTGTCAGCAAAGTAATGTCTCTGCTTTTTAATATGCTGTGTAGGTTGGTCATAACTTTTCTTTTAAGGAGAAAGTGTCTTTTAATTTCATGGCTGCAGTCACTGTCTGCAGTGATTCTGGAGCCCAAGAAAATAAAGTCTCTCACTGTTTCCATTGTTTCCCCAACTATTTGCCTTGAAGTGATGGGACGAGATGCCATGATGTTAGAGTTTTGAATGCTGCCTTTTAAGCCAACTTTTTCACTCTCCTCTTTCACTTTCATCAAGAGGCTCTTCAGTTCTTCGCTTTCTGCCATAAGGGTGGTGTCATCTGCGTATCATATGTTATTGATACAGATCCTAGTTCCCTGACAAGGGATTAGATTCAAGGCCACAATTGTGAAAAACTCTAACTCCTAATAACTAGACTGCCAAGGAACTCCATCCTGTCCATTTTTTTCTTTTTCAAATGTATTTATTTTTATTGGAGGATGATTGCTTTACAATATTGTGCTGGTGTCTGAAATATATCAATATGAATCAGCCATAGGTATACAATATACAGCCATTCCCTCTTGAGACTCCCTCCCAACCCCTACCCCCCACCCTGTCCATTCTTAATCTTCAAAAGTTTTAACAACATTTATCAGTGCTACTGTCTGCAGAAGAGGCACCTGGTGTTTTTGTTGAGTCCATATTAACCCAATACTTTAAATCATAGTACTGAAGGGAAACTGTTCAATATCACGGTAATCCAAGTCTATGCCCTGACCAGTAATGCTGAAGAAGCTAGTTGAACGGTTCTATGAAGACCTACAAGACCTTCTAGAACTAACACCCAAAAAAGATATCCTTTTCATTACAGGGGACTGGAATACAAAAGTAGGAAGTCAAGAGATATCTGGAGTAACAGGAAAATTTGGCCTTGGAGTACAAAATGACACAGGGCAAAGGCTAATAGAGTTTTGCCAAAAGAACGCACTGGTCATAGCAAACACCCTCTTCCAACAACACAAGAGAAGACTCTACACATGGACATCACCAGGTCAACACTGAAATCAGATTGGTTATATTCTTTGCAGCCAAAGATGGAGAAGCTCTATACAGTCAGCAAAAACAAGACTGGGAGCGGACTGTGGCTCAGATCATGAACTCCTTATTGCCAAATTCAGACTGAAATTGAAGAAAGTAGGGAAAACCACTATACCATTCAGGTATGACCTAAATCAAATCCCTTATGATTATACAGTGGAAGTGAGAAATAGATTTAAGGGACCAGATCTGATAGACAGAATGCCTGATGAACTATGGATGGAGGTTCATGACATTGTAAGGAGACAGGAATCAAGACCATCCCCAAGAAAAAGAAATGCAAAAAAAAAGCAAAATGACTGTCTGGGGAGGCCTTACAAGTAGTTGTGAAAAGAAGGGAAGCGAAAAGCAAAGGAGAAAAGGAAAGATATACCCATTTGAATGCAGAGTCCCAAAGAACAGCAAGGAGAGATAAGAAAGCCTTCCTCAGTGACCAATGCAAAGAAATAGAGGAAAACAATAGAATCGGAAAGACTAGAGATCTCTTCAAGAAAATTAGAGATACCAAGGGAACATTTCATGCAAAGATGGGCTCAATAAAGGACAGAAATGGTAGGGACCTAACAGAGGCAGATGATATTAAGAAGAGGTGACAAGAATACACAGAAGAACTGTACAAAAAAGATCTTCATGACCCAGATAATCATGATGGTGTGATCACTCACCTAGAGCCAGACATCCTGGAATGTGAAGTCAAGTGGGCCTTAGGAAGCATCACTACAAATGAAGCTAGTGGAGGTGATGAAATTCCAGTTGAGCTATTTCAAATCCTGAAAGATGACACTGTGAAAGTGCTGCACTCAAATTGCCAGCAAATTTGGAAAACTCAGCAGTGGCCACAGGACTGGAAAAGGTCAGTTTTCATTCCAATCCCAAAGAAAGGCAATGCCAAAGAATGCTCAAACTACCGCACAATCGCACTCATCTCACACACTAGTAAAGTAAGGCTTAAAATTTTCCAAGCCAGACTTCAGCAATACATGAACCGTGAAATTCCAGATGTTCAAGATGGTTTTACCAAAGGCAGAGGAACCAGAGATCAAACTGCCAACATCTGCTGGATCATTGAAAAAAGAAGAGAGTTCCAGAAAAACATCTATTTCTGCTTTATTGACTATGCCAAAGCCTTTGACTGTGTGGATCACAATAAACTGTGGAAAATTCTGAAAGAGATGGGAGTACCAGACCACCTGACCTGCCTCTTGAGAAACCTTTATGCACGTGAGGAAGCAACAGTTAGAACTGGACATGGAACAACAAACAGACTGGTTCCAAATAGGAAAAGGAGTACGTCACGGCTGTATATTGTCACCCTGCTTATTTAACTTATATGCAGAGTACATCATGAGAAACGCTGGGCTGGAAGAAGCACAAGCTGGAATCAAGATTGCCGGGAGAAATATCAATAATCTCAGATATGCAGATGACAACACCCTTATGGCAGAAAGTGAAGAGGAACTAAAAAGCCTCCTGATGAAAGTGAAAGAGGAGAGTGAAAAAGTTGGCTTAAAGCTCAACATTCAGAAAACAAAGATCATGGCATCTGGTCCCATCACTTCATGGCAAATAGACTTGGAAACATGGAAACAGTGTCAGACTTTATTTTCTTGGGGCTCCAAAATCACTGCAGATGGTGACTGCAGCCATGAAATTAAGACACTTACTCCTTGGAAGGAAAGTTATGACCAACCTAGACAGCATATTAAAAAGCAGGGACATTACTTTGCCAACAAAGGTCTGTCTAGTTAAGGCTATGATTTTTCCAGTGGTCAGGTATGGATGTGAGAATTGGACTATAAAGAAAGCTGAGTGCCGAAGAATTGATGCTTTTGAACTGTGGTGTTGGAGAAGACTCTTAAGAGTCCCTTGGACTGCAAGGAGATCCAACCAGTCCATTCTAAAGGAGATCAGTCCTGGGTGTTCACTGGAAGGACTGATGCTGAAGCTGAAACTCCAGTACTTTGGCCACCTCATGCAAAGAGTTGACTCATTGGAAAAGACTCTGATGTTGGGAGGGATTGGGGGCAGGGAGAAGAGGGGATGACAGAGGATGAGATGGCTGGATGGCATCACCGACTCGATGGACATGGTTTTGGGTGAACTCCGGGAGTTGGTGATGGACAGGGAGGCCTGGGCGTGCTGCAGTTCATGCAGTGGCAAAGAGTTGGACACGACTAAGCGACTGAACTGAACTGAACTGAAGGGAGTGAACTGTCCCTAAGATGGCATGTCTAAGTTGGGTGACTGAAATTCCTGCAACAAGAGTAGTCTCCTTGGGACTGAGAGAAACTAGATCCTGTGTGGCCTTGTTTCATGAAGGAAACAAGGTCAAGTGATGCTTCCTAAGGCCCACTTGACTTTACATTCCAGGATGTCTGGCTCTAGGTGAGTGATCACACCGTCGTGATTATCTGGGTCATGAAGATCTTTTTTGTACAGTTCTTCTGTATTCTTGCCACCTCTTCAGGGTCAGCTTTTGGTAACATCTGAAATTGATTAGTCACTTTTTCAAACGTCATGTTGTGAATTACTTTCTATACTTGTACAGAATCCAGAGACTCTGTACTAGTGAATGCACCTTCACGGCTGGCACTTCAGGTAGAAGAATCCACATGATTCTAAGTAATTTAAATAAAATTACTGGAATAGGGCGGTGTGATAGCAATACTACTGTTATAGGATCCTGGGTACTAACATTCACTTCAGAGTTCCTGTGTTTAATAGAGTAAATCTGAGTCCATTCAGCAATGGAAAATAAAGGATGAGAGATGAGAACAACCATGGCTACTGTAATGTTGGAGGTTTGTAAGTCTCTGTGGAGGAGACATGCTTCCCTCTTGCAGAAAGAGTGATGATTATCATTTTACACGTACAGAAAAATTACAGAGCTCAAAGAGCCAGGGTCAGCTTTTGGTAACACAAGCCAGCTTGTAGCTAATAGGACTAAAGGATTACATTTCATTTATATATTCAATTGTCTGCCTATCTGCTTTTCTCACTATGCATTATGTAACTGAATACCATAGTACTGGGGCAAATTGGACTTTGCACTTCTTAAATGTACTATTTCAACTTCTCTGAAAAGGAAAAGGGTATCTGGTGCAAGCAAAATGAAATCCAGCACTATAGTATATAGGTGTATAACCCAAATGGAAATTCAGGCTGGTCGTATAAAAACACACATATGAAACAGGCTTGTGGGTCCTCGTCTCTCAAGACCCTTTTCTGTCTGCATCCCACCTTTTCTTCTGTGAATCTAGAGGAAGCAATGAAGGAAAGTCCTCCTTCCAGAGTAGAAGTATTCAGTAGCCCATCCTTCCAGCTCATCTTTCTGTTTGTGGCAGATCAAAAATGGCCACAAGGTCTTTAACACTCTCTGCATGGAGATGTAGGGTTTATGTCCTGTCTCCTTGAATCTGAGCAGCCTCTAGATTCCTTTGACTAGCAGAACACCGTGGAAGTGATGCTGGGCCAGTAAACCCAATATCTAAGTTTCAGGGGTTGGAATACTTGCTCTTGGAGCCCTGGGAGCTGCCACGTAAGACGCTCATATTCTTGATGGAAAGGGACGAGGTCGGTCACCAGCTCTGTACCACCAAGTGGTCGTCATTTGAAGTCACTAAATTTTGGGGAAGTTCACTGCACAGAAATAGACAACCAGAACCTTGTTCTAGAACAAGGGTGGCAACTTTGATGGGCTGGCTACCTTGGGCCTGCCTCGTACTTCTATAAACAAAGTTTGATTGGAACACTCACAATGTGTGGCTACTTTCCTGCCCCCAAGGCAGAGTTGAGTAGTTTTGTAAAGACCACATGGTACACAAGCCTAAAATATTTACTCCCTGGCACTTTACTGGAAATGTTTACTGATCCCATTCTTAGAAGAAGCCTCACTCATGAAACCCATGATTCTCTCTGCAAGAATATATATATATATATCACTATATAATCATTATCTAATGATATAATGATATATTTATATGCTATATATTATATCATATATAGTAACCTATATAGTAACCTATCTGTTGCCATTCAGTCTCTAAAGTCTTGTCAGATGAGAAGACAGAGATCTTATGCTGACTTGGCAAAGATATACGACCTCTGGAAAGTCAGTTCATCTCTCTTGGTCTCAGTTCTCTCATTTGCTAAATGATCAGTCTTCCCCTAGAATTGTTCCATGAAACACTATACCCACAGGATGCTCTGTGGGAAATGGTTCTATAGTCGAAATTCAGGAGAAGAAAGGTACACTATCCTAATGGAGCTATAAACTATCTATTAGCATATTAAAGCTTTTGCAGTAAAGAGAACAGTCTATGTTTACACAAATGTTGTCTCAAACATTTTTGGTACCAAAGTGCTTTCTACCTATTGACTCTGCATAGAACCCATACTGGGAAGAACACACGTCAGGAAATACTACACCAGGTGCTTTTCAAAGTCCCTTTTTTCTTCAACAGTCCCTGAGTTTATTTTTCTAAGTACAGAGAGTTAATCTTTTCAGTACTTTTTTAGACTTCCCTTTCTAAAGACTGCTGCTTGTAATTTCTTAGCAATGCGAGACTCCGCTAGTGCAATTTGCTGACTTTTCAGATTGGAGATGCAGTGGCCAATTAAGGAAGCTGCAAATTCTCCTAGAGGAACTAAAATGACACAGTGATCACCCATCTTTGGATGACAATGATAATTACGGTCTTGAAGTGAAGTAGGGAAAATGCAGATACATTTTGAGATTTTACCAGTTTTTATAATCTGAAGATTTTCTCAAAAATTCCAAAATGAGTATACAGTTCCTTCTTAGCATTACAAATGCTATTCAAACAATACCAAATGAACATGTTTAACGATGTGAATACAGAGTGTATACAGAATATTAAATACAAAGTAACGTTGCTTATCCAGACTACTTGTTTAGAATTCCAGGTTACCAAACCAGTTATATAAAACAAGAAAGTGTTTATCCTGCTGAAATAACAACAGGGCAAAGCTGCCTTCCCAGTGCATCAGGATGTTGGAGATTCCTGACATGAGGACATATCGTAAGGCCGCTCACAGTATTATCTGCATTGAAGTCCACTATCTTCTCTTGGTTCCAGTTATTTCAGATGTAATATGTTGTACTCACACAACTACTCAACTACCAACCCTCTCAGCAGCTAAAATATATCAATATTAATAAGACAAGTTATTTTTCTCTAGTAATTATTAGAGATAAATGTTAACAAACACATTCTATAAAAAGATCAAATTCAAAAGGAACAAGTTTAGTTCACCTGAAATGCATCTCAAGGAATCACATACTGAGACTTCTTATAACATCATTAACCAAAACTTGTGTATATATTCCTCTAAACCAGTGTTACTCAACAGGAAGTGATGGCTTTCCCTACATATGAAGATATTTTCAGTTGCCACAACTCAGTAGTTGTTACTGGCCAGGGATGATGCTGAACATCCTACAATGCATAGGACAGGTCCCTGTAACAAAAGTTATCCAACACAGAATGTGGAGCAACCCTGATCTAAACTGTTCTTTCTTTTTTTCAAACTTTAAAATTTTTATTCTGTATTGGGGTATAGCCGATTAATAATATTGTGATTGTTATTGTTGTTGTTCAGTTGCTCAGTTGTGTCCAACCCTTTGCGACCCATGGACTGCAGCATGCCAGGCTTCCCTGTCCTTCACCATCTCTCAAAGCTTGCTCAAACTCATGTCCATTGAGTTGGTGATGCCTTCCAACCATCTCATCCTCTGTCATCCCTTTCTCCTCCTGCCTTCAGTCTTTCCCAGCATCAAGGTCTTGTCCATTGAGTTGGCTCTTCCCATCAGGTGGCCAAAGTATTGGAGCTTCAGCATCAGTCCTTCCGATGAATATTCAGGATTGATTTCCTTTAGGATTTACTGGTTTGATTTCCTTGAGTCCAAGGGACTCTCAAGAGTCTTCTCCAAGACTCTTGTTATGATAGTTAAAGGTAAACAGCAAAGGGACTTAGTCATACATATACATGTATCCATTCTTCTTCAAAACCCCTTCCATCCAGGCTGGCACATAACATTGAGTAGAGTTCCATGTGCTATACAATAGGTCCTTGTTGTTTAGCCATTTTGAATATAGCAGTGTGTACACTTGCAGATGACACCACGCTTATGGCAAAAAGTGAAGAGGAACTAAAGAGCCTCTTGATGAAAGTAAAACAGGAGAGTGGAAAAAGTTGGCTTAAAGCTCAACATTCAGAAAACGAAGATCATGGCATCTGGTCCCATCACTTCATGGCGAATAGGTGGGGAAACAGTGTCAGACTTTATTTTTGGGGGCTCCAAAATCACTGTGGATGGTGACTGCAGCCATGAAATTAAAAGACGCTTTCTCCTTGGAAGGAAAGTTATAACTAACCTAGATAGCATATTAAAAAGCAGAGACATTACTTTGCCAACAAAGATCCGTCTAGTTAAGGCTATGGTTTTTCCAGTGGTCATGTATGGATGCGAAAGTTGGACTATGAAGAAAGCTGAGTGCCAAAGAATTGATGCTTTTGAACTGTGGTGTTGGAAAAGACTCTTGAGAGTCCCTTGGACTGCAAGGAGATCCAACCAGTCCATCCTAAAGGAGATCAGTCCTGGGTGTTCATTGGAAGGACTGATGCTAAAGCTGAAACTCCAGTACTTTGGCCACCTCATGCAAAGAGTTGACTCATTGGAAAAGACCCTGATGCTCGGAAGGATTGGGGGCAGGAGGAGAAGGGGACGACCAAGGATGAGATGGCTGGATGGCATCACCGACTCGATGGACATGAGTTTGAGTGAACTCTGGGAGTTGGTGATGGACAGGGAGGCCTGGCGTGCTGTGATTCATGGGGTCACAGAGTCAGACACCACTGAGCGACTGAACTGAACTGAACTGAATGTGAGCTGGTGAGTGTTAAAGGCACTTTAGGAAGGAAAAGAATACCAGTCACAGACTGCAGCCCCTCCCTACAAAGAGCCCCAGGGGAGCTCAAGATGTAAGAAAAACACAGCGCACTGGCCCCAGATAGCTGAGATGCACATGAAAGGAATGACTTCAGTGAGCCCAGACTCTTGCACGTTCCCATTCATATAAAAGCGCTAAATTCCTTAACTTGAGATTTCTGGGTTTTTTTTTTTTTTTTCATTAACAATAATCTTTTGACATGAAGACTACCTACCCTTTGTTGCAAAACTTCTATTTAACCTGTCTCCTCTCTCACCTCCTCAGAGCAGTTCTCTCAGGGTTACTTGAGATGCTGTCTCTCGGGCTTATAGTCCTAAAAATTCCCGCCAAATAAAACATAACCCTCAACTTTTAGGTTGTGAATATTTTTTAAGTTGACAGTGAGCTACACAGAATTAAGATGAATAAATCTTCGAATTTGTCAGATTTAACCTTATAGAGGCATGGATACCATGTACTCAGAGGTGCACACATGTTGTTCTCTGAAACGTCTTAACGATGTTTTGAAACAATAGGCATGTTACTTGACTTGATATATCTTCTGTTTAATTTTATACTCTTCTCTTCCCTGGGCTCTACAACCCTCATGATCTCCATAATATGTCTACGCTGATCACATCCAAACTCTAGGTAGAATCAGAGTGTCAAAGTAAGGAAGGGATGTCAGAGGCCACAGCCTTTGGTCTTCACCAGAGGAGACTTCTTCCATAACACCTGACATCAGGTCCCAGGTCCCACTCCACTCCCACCCCTACCTCCAATGCAATTGGAGACACGCTCTCTACTTAGACAGCCACTGTGGAACACCTTCCTCCTTTTGGGTAAGTTTGATCACTGTGCCAAATGAGATCAGACAGGCCCAGCTGCTCTCAAGTCCACCCAGGTCTGCTCCTCAAAGTCTACAGATCTTAGCCACACGTCTGGGACCTCCTGGAAGCAGTGCCGTTCTCACAGCGTGAACTCAGACAAGGTCAGTGAGAGCTGAGATATTTACTTGGTATCTTTCCTTTTGTACTCTTCCCTCTTCATTTTCCACCATTCAAGCAGGTGGCAGGGTCTGTGCTTCCTTGTCTGCTGAGGAAAGGGGTGTTTGTTACAGGAAATTGCCTGCTCTCCATTTCCCCTTCTGGATTTTGTGTTCTTAAAGCCTAAACCCGTTGGAAACATTTTGTGCTAAATGCCTCTGGAAACAAAAGAAGGTGGGGATGCTTTTAGATACAACAAAAGCAAAGAGGAAGTTCCTTTAATAGCAATAAGGGGTGGGGGAAGATACTGATAGAGAAGGGAGCTCTCTTGCCAATGCCCCAGAGAGGAGGGGCTTTGTGTCTCCCTGCCTTGCCAAAGACTCCCTGTTCCCAATAAGGTCTGATGCAACACAACAGCCATTCTTTTTCTTTTTTAAGATATTTATTTGTCTACAGCGGGTCTTGGTTGTGAAATGCAGGATCTTGGTTGAGGCATACAAACTCTTAGTTAAGGCATGTGGGATCTAGCTCCCTGACAAGGGATTGAACCCGAGCCACCTGCATCACAAGCTCAGAAGCTTAACCACTCGACTACCGGGTAAGTCCCACAGCATCCATTCTTAAGGACCACGTGGATTTGGTCAGTGAATTGGTTCTCTGAATTGGAGCTCCTCCCCTCATTCTCTCAACTTTCTTGCCAACCCCACCCTTACCATGTGGGGGTCCTTGTTCTGCTCTTGGTCAGGGTAAAGGCAGCTGCAAGCGTGGCTAAGCATCCTGCCTGCCCAAGTGCTGTTTCTCGCACAGTGAACTTGGGGGCCAGAAATCCACCCACATGACACAGCTGTGTCCTAGTGGAGCAGTACAGTGGACAGAGCTTTGGAGTCAGACATACCCAGGGTTGAGTCTTAGGGCTCACTTATTTTTTTATTTATATTGGAGCACAACTAATTGTTACTTTCAATAAATTTCTTAATGGGAACTTAGCTTTCTCCTGGAGGAACTAAGAACAGTGTTATCTACTCTGGTGTCACAGAGGTATATGCCCCCCATTCCCCTGGAGTGAGGACCTGATGTGATGAGAGCAGTCAGCAGATAGCCTTGTGTTGCTGTGCCGTTAGGATCCACCAGGTACTCAAGCCCGTGCTTTCACTGGGCTGCTTCTAGACACTGCCTGAGTATGGGGACTAGAGCCAGAACATTTCTGCCCAGAATGAGGATCCTCTGCTGCTAAGTCGCTTCAGTCATGTCCGACTCTGTGTGACCCCATAGACGGCAGCCCACCAGGCTCCGTCGTCCCTGGGATTCTCCAGGCAAGAACACTGGAGTGGGTTGCCATTTCTTTCTACAGTGCATGAAAGTGAAAAGTGCAAAGTGAAGTCGCTCAGTCGTATCTGACTCTTAGCGACCCCATGGACTGCAGCCTTCCAGGCTCCTCCATCCATGGGATTTTCCAGGCAAGACTACTGGAGTGGGGTGCCATCGCCTTCTCCAGAGGATCCTCTAGTACTCTGGGAATCCCCAGCTCCTAGGGGGTGACTTTCTCAAGCCTCCAGTACAGTCTGAGGTTCTTCCTCCCCACTTTTTCCTTCCTCCTTTCCTTTCACTGAGTCAGAACTGCATCAAATCTAGAGGCTCTCCTTCCAGCTCTGCTTCTGTTCTCCTCCCTTTTATTCTCATAGATATTTGTTGTTGTTGTTGTTCAGTTGCTCATTCATGTCCAAATCTTTGCAACTGCATGGATTGCAGCACACCAGGCTTCCCTGTCCTTCACTATCTCTCTGAGTTTGTTCAAACTCACGTCCATTGATTTGGTGAGCCTATCTCATCCTCTGTCGCTCCCTTCTCCTCCAGCTCTCAATCTTTCCCAGCATCAGGGTCTTTTCCAGTGAGTTGGCTCTTCACATCAGGTGGCCAAAGTATTGGAGTTTCCGTTTCAGCATCAGACCCAGTGAATATTCAGGACTGACTTCCTTTAGGATTGACTGGCTTGATCTCCTTGCAGTTCAAGGAACTCTCAAGAGCCTTCTCCAGAACCACAATTCAAAAGC
Organism: Ovis aries; assembly: GCF_016772045.2. Taxonomy (NCBI): domain Eukaryota; kingdom Metazoa; phylum Chordata; class Mammalia; order Artiodactyla; family Bovidae; genus Ovis; species Ovis aries. The sequence goes on along the minus strand of NC_056055.1, from coordinate 157,742,153 downwards.
ATCAGTTCTTTGGCTCTCAGCCTTCTTTATGGTCCAACTCTCACATCTGTACCTGACTACTGGAAAACCATAGCTTTGACTATATGGACCTTTGTGGTTCATAGTGAAAGTGATGTCTCTGCTTTTTAATACACTGTCTAGGTTCATCATAGCTTTCCTTCCAAAGATCATCTTTTAATTTTTTGGCTACAATCACTGTCTATTTCTGCTTTATTGCCTAGGCCAAAGCCTTTGACTGTGTGGATCACAATAAACTGTAGAAAATTTTGAAAGAGATGGGAGTACCAGACCACCTGACCTGCCTCTTGAGAAACCTGTATGCAGGTCAGGTTAGAACTGAACATGGAACAACAGACTGGTTCCGAAGAGGAAGCACAAGCTGGAATCAAGATTGCCAGAAGAAATATCAATAACCTCAGATATGCAGATGACACCACCCTTATGGCAGAAAGTGAAGAGGAACTAAAGAGCCTCTTGATGAAAGTGAAAGAGGAGAGTAGAAAAAGTTGGCTTAAGGCTCAACATTCAGAAAACTAAGATCATGGCATCTGGTCCCATCACTTCATGGCAAATAGATGGGGAAACAGTGGAAACAGTGGCTGACTTTATTTTGGGGGGCTCAAAATCACTGCAGATGGTGACTGCAGCCATGAAATTAAAAGACACTTATTCCTTGGAAGGCAAGTTATGACCAACCTAGATAGCATATTAAAAAGCAGAGACATGACTTTGTCAACAAAGGTCCATCTAGTCAAGACTATGATTTTTCCAGCAGTCATGTATGGATGTGAGAGTTGGACTATAAAGAAAGCTGAGTGCCGAAGAACTGATGCTTTTGAACTGTGGTGTTGGAGAAGACTCTTGAGAGTCCCTTGCACTGCAAAGAGATCCAACAAGTTCATTCTAAAGGAGATCAGTCCTGAATATTCATTCGAAGGACTGATGCTGAAGCTGAAACTCCAATCCTTTGGCCACCTGATGTGAAGAGCTGACACATTTGAAAAGACCCTGATGCTGAGAAAGACTGAGGGCAGGAGAAGGGGATGACAGAGGATGAGATGGTTGAATGGCATCACCGACTCAATGGAGATGGGTTTGGGTGGACTTCGGGAGTTGGTGATGGACTGGGAGGCCTGATGTGCTGTGGTTCATGGGGTTGCAAAGAGTCGGGCAAGACTGAGCGACTGAACTAAACTGAACTGAACTGTCTGCAGTGGCTTTATAGCCCAAGAAGATAAAATCTGCCACTGTTTCTACTTTTTTCTCTTCTATTTGCCATGAAGTGGTGGGACCAGATGCCATGATCTTAGTTTTTTGAATGTCGACTTTTAAGCCAGGTTTTTCACTCTCATAGGCATTTTCCCTAATAAATCTGGACTTTGAATTCACTTAAGTGTCTGCTTCTCAGAAAACCCAACTGATATAACTACCCCTAGAAAACTGTTCTAAAAATTTAAAACAATAGCATAGTTCCTGTCTTTTGGTAGCTTCTCAGTTAAAGGTTTGCTTCCTCCACGTGGGATGTATTACAGGGACTGAGTAATACACTTCTATATCTGCTCAGTACTTTAAGCATGGATTCCATGTGTGAGAGAACTTCAGTAGTCAGCAATGTGAAGTTGGACTTCTTTATATAGCATTCCAGACTCTGACCTATCAAAATCATCTGCAGGCAGGTAACCATGTTTGGGTGTGTGAACAGGTGGGTTGGATTGTGACGGAAGGAAACTGGCTTGGGTGCCAGGAAGATCTAAATCTAACCTTAATTTGCTGTGTACCTTAGGGAAATCACTTAACCTGTCTGTCTTCAGTTGACTCAACTATATGATGGGGATGATACTGCTTAATTTACTAATTGTGAGGGTTAGAGATAATCTAGGTAAGGCATCTAGCACAGTGTCTGGCCCATTGTAAGCGTCCAATGTGCTGCCTGTATATCCTGATTCTTACCCTGTAGTCTTATTGCCTCTACATCATTTCATTCATTCAATATTTATTGTGGGTCTACTATGATAGGAACTTGAGACATAACAGTGAAACTGACAGGCACAGATCCTCACAGAGTCTGACAGGTCGGCACATCACAGTACAAAGTACATCCAGAAATTATAACAGAAACATTTAGATGCTGCTTATTACGTGCAAGGTACTGTTCTAAGAGCTTTACTATACATTCACTCACTGAGCCTTTATATCAATCCAACCAGATATCTGCTCAAGATGAGATAACTAGGGATGTGATAGACTTGGGTAGATTTGAACCCAGGCAGTCAGCTTCAGAGTCTATATTTTTAACAGCTACACTGTTGCTTCTCTAAACATCTGAATTAGATTTTATGACTCCACAGATCATGAACAATCCTTACATAAGTATATAACAAAACCTAGTGAATTAAATCAGTAGACAAACACTTATTTCCTTTAGAGAAACATAGGCACAGAAATAGTAAGTCAGCTGAGCAGGTGTAGACACTGGTGACCCACATGGCACAGTTACCATCCCCCAACCTCCCACTTCCTCACTGTTTGCTCGGCTTTGAACTCAGCAGCTGTTCTCTGGCAGTGGCATTAGAAGAAAAATTGTTATAATACAGTTTTTCACCTTACTTAGCCTTGACCTTTTCATCTGCAGTAACCACAGGGCTCTTCTAGTTCTAATAAATTCTCAGTTTTCGGTGTCATAATCTTTTATGCCTATCAGAACTTTCTAGCAGAAAAGTTAAAGTCAAATCGGTGTGTTTTATTTGTTGTTTTCTTTTCATAAAAGCATCCACATGACTGCATTAAGTAGTTTGCTGAGTGTCTGCAAGGCAATCAAGGTGGCAGTAAGGACATTGGACCCCAGACACTTAAGTTCATTTCTTATTACGTGGCAGACATAACCGAGCTTTGCATGTCTGGGTAGCCAAAGTGACAACAGTTTGTTCCAAGAAATCCTTTAGGTTTATGACAACATACCATTATCATGACCATTCTAGAATAAAAATGACAATGCCAATATGATAAAAACCCACCAGCCTCTTCTAACTAGTCAAGAATGATTAAGACCAAAAAAGATGATTGTACTTACAGGGGGGCACTGTGCAAGTTTATCAGCTGCTACCAGTTGAACATTTAAGTGTTTACTTTGAGACTTTCCTCTAGATTTAATCAACCGCTGTAAAACCTGATAGAAGAAGACATGAATCTGAGATACTATCAGTAAGTTGAAAGAAAACCAAGTAAATCAAGACATCTTTTTCAGAGTCTGTTTAACCCTGAGTATTTAATAGGGAGGAAACACAAAATGACAAGTTTTGTATACATGTAAACTCTGTAATGACATCATTCAATTACATTGGCTTTCAGTTATAGTGGATTTGATATGTCCATCCTATTCTTGCTACATGTGAGGTCTTGGTGGGTTCCTAAGTACCCTTCCTAGATTTTATCCAGAGATTTCAAAATGAGCCCTGCAAAAATGGAGGCACTGATCTGTACCAGATCATTTATGTCCAAATTCAGTTGAGTAGCATTTTGGTTCACTATCTTGATGTCTGATCAATATCAGAGTCACTTATATATTTGACTCTCTTTATGTCATTGATAATTATTAAGGCATCCAGTCTAATCTGACATTAACAGGACAATTTCATCTTCGAAATCTAGGCAAAACATTTGCACTGGTATATTGCTACATATAAACCAGTGATATACCTATGTCTTTTGGGACACTGCTGTAATTGCATTTTTCTATCTACTCCTCTTTCCCTTAATTATTTTTTAGCAGAAATAGGATGCTTCCTCAGAAACAGTACTAATCTATGAGGCTCTATGATACCACAGCACATATATCCACGAGGGGACCAGTTCCTGCACTAGTGGACTCCCTGGCAATTGGGGCCAGAAGGTTGAACTCTATTCCGCTGCAGTAAAGGGTGTTTGAATCCCCTTCAGTTCTGGATCAGCAACTCTAAGTGGTCAAAGTCATTTCACTCCATTCTAATGATTGCCCAAAGGTCCTGGCTTGGTCGGGACTCCAGGCTCACCCTGCACAGAACCAGTGCCTGGAGAGATGGAAGTCAGAAGGGTTGGGAAGGGCACATGCTTTCCCTGGGAGAGGAGACTACTGGTCTGGTTCGAAGTCGAATACGCATTTAAGTAAGAAAATGAACTCTTGGAGCCACTGGAAAGAAACTGATTGTTAAGGTAGTACCTCCCAAGGGTATCCAATTCATATTCACTTTTTAGAACATCAAGTTTTTAAAATTTAAAAAATCCAAGTCAAAATGGACCAATTTAAAAATAAATAAATAAATGGGTATATAAAAGTTTGTAAGGGAAAAAAGGGACCGATTTGAGGCTGTCTCACTTTTATTTTTATCTCCCCTATTGGCATAAAGATACATGGCAGATACTCCATTGTGCTTCATCACAGAATAATGATTTTCCTTGAAGGATTCTCCAGGCCAGAATACTGGAGTGGCTAGCCTTTCCCTTCTCCAGGCTAACGTTTCCCTTCTCCAGGGGATCTTCCCAACTCAGGGATCAAACCCAGGTCTCCTGCATTGTAGGCAGACTCTTTACCACCTGAGCCACAGAGGAAGCCCAAGAACACTGGAGTGGGTAGCCTATCCCTTCTCCAGCAGATCTTCCCGACAACCAAACCGGGGTCTCCTGCATTGCAGGTGGATTCTTTACCAGCTGAGCTATCAGGGAAGCCCTGAAGAACCCAACCTAAGCATAAATGCACAGATCTATAAAGTTTCCACCAGAGATGTTATACAGTGATGTTTGGCTTTAGATTTATGGTAAATATATGTGTACTTCTTGAACTATTTTCTCTCTCAGCTGAGGAGATAATATAGGTGATATAAGAATCAATTTTACCTAAGAGATTTACCAAGATAGCACCTAAAATCTCTGAAAAGCCAGACTTAACTTTTTGTCATCTTTCCTGTTTTTTGATTTTTTTTTTTTTTTGCTTTTTATTATATTCTTGCATAACTGCCTGGTTTGGGAACCACACAGACAGTGAGTTTCTTGAAGGAATAAATTATTCTTTATTTGCTATCTCAAAACTTCAAGAACCTGTACAGACCAGGTGAATCAAAAACAGTATTCATTAAAAGGGTCTTAAAAAGACATTTTCCTTGCCACAAACAAAAATGCACAGAGCGAAGAGTGTTTCAAAAGAAACTGACCTTCTAAATCTTAAGACAGAAATGAGCTAATTACCTTTGGAGATGAGACTTTTACATGAACAATAATTGGTGCTAAGGAGGTCTTTATAAGTTGTGCTGGGTGATTGATGGTGTCTGCATCAAGAACAACCAGTTGCAAAGATCTTGCCAACTCAAAGATTCTTTCAATTTCACTTTGCACTTCCGCTAAAAGGAGAAATAACAAATAACAGGTCACGGTATTTTTTATTAATTAGTTCCTATATTTAAAAAATAGTACCTGTTTCAGATATGTTAGCCTACATTGCAAAACAGAATATTTTGAATTTTCATAGTTCTGTCTAACTTAAGATCTTTTCCAAAGAGAGATGGGTTTTGAATTTTACCCAAAACTAAACAGTTGGTGGAAAAAACTGAGATGGTGCACTGGATTTGCTTCTTACACTCACTCTAATATTTAGCTATTGACATAGCTATGTTGTTTTGATTGTGATTTTGTTCTAAAGAACTTTACTTTTAGCTCTAGAAGCTGAAACCACATTTTAGGAAGCCACCAAAATACAGGTGCAGAGCAACATCACATGGAAAACAAACTGCACTGAAATATGTCTACCAATCAACAGTTTACAGGTTAATATTTTATGGATATGTTTTTATAAAGTCATGCAGCTCATCTGTTCTGACTGATATGCACATTTTTGTATCCTTGTTAAATGTTCTGGGCCTACTGTTACAATTAGCCTATTGCTAAGTCTTCACTAAGTGCTAGGGCCAGTGGACTTATTCTATGGCATAATTATCTTCAGTATTAAAAAAATACAACTTAACGCCAATTAAAGTGTCACAATACATTTCGATGCAAATCTACTGGGCCAGGTGTAAGAGCCAACTGACCTGAATTTGTGCATGAATCTGGTCAAATGAAAGATCTAGTTATTTTCAATGTTCAAAGCAATCTGGCTGTTGTTTAAGTAAAAATTAAGCAGATTATCTGCAAAACATAATATGGATTTCTGAACTATAAAAGCTTTTTGTAATATATCTTCTTATAAATCACCTGATTGATTGATCATGTCCAAAATCTGAATTAGTCTATTTAATTTTCAGAGAGATGATCTCGTTTTGCTTTTTGGTTTCTTTTGGCTACAAGTATGACCTACCAATATTGTAATCTTGTCTAAATTACACAGAGTAGACAAAGGCATCTAATTTAAATTATTTCAAAGATGGACTAGGAAAAAGTTGATGTCACTCTAAATATCCTCATTGAAAAGGGTATGTGCCAGAATCTCATGATTTGCTTATTCAGAATAAACACAAATTTATGTCAATCACCAAAGAGACCCCCTTTTTTACTGAATAGACTGACAGGGTGTGTGGGATCATGAATGCTCAAGTCTATCATGTAACTATTTTCTAGGGCTCCGCATAATAGCATAAAATTCTTATAAAATTCTTATTTCCCACAAAATCACTGATGTTTAATGCATGATCTGTATTAGAAGTATGAATTTAAAGAGTCACCAGGACCCAGTAGAAGCTATTCAGTTCAGCTTCTGACTCACAACATGTTCTTGGATTTCCTTCCTGTAATGGGTTGAACTGCATCCCCCCAGATTCCTATGTTGAAGTCATAACCCGCTGATACCTCAGGATGTAACCTCATTTTTGAGATAGGGTCTTTATAGAGATCATCAAGTTAAAACGAGGTCATTAGGGTGAGTGTTACTCCAGTACAACTGGTGTCTTTATAAAAATGGGCAATTTGGAGACAGGCACACACAGAGGAGAACCCATGTGAAGACGGATGCAGAGACCGGAGAGATGCTTCTATAAGAGAGGAATGCCGGAGATTGCCAGAAAAACCCCAAGAAACTAGCAGAGAGGCATGGAAGACAGTCTTCCTTACGTTCCTCAAAAGGAAGCAATCTTATGGATACCTTGGTCTTAGATTTCTAGCCTCCAGAATTCTGAGGCAATAAATTTCCATTAAAAAAAAAAGTCAACATATCATATTATCCAACACCAATGGCCTGAAAGATTTCACGTTACTTTGAATGGTGACTAGCTTTCAATATAGCAATGTAAAGAATATGGACAATTTGGCTTATTTGCAAAATTCTGAAATACAGTCTACATTTATTAGCAACAACAACCTACTTGTCCCTTTTTTCCCTCATATGTCAGAAACAGAAAGATTTTTTTCCAGAGGAAATGTTCGGAAAATAAAGGCTGTTTTTATTGTAGTAAGTTTTAGCTGTTGGGGTGTGGGTTTTTTTGTTTGTTTGTTTTCCATTAAACTGTCACAGTTGAATGTAACTCCTGGCCAGAACTGTACTAAAACAAGGTTATACTGCTTTAAGCTTCAAATTTTAATACAATGTTTTCTGATGTAGCAAAAAAGGCAGTGAGGCAAAGTAGATTGCCCTGGAGCAAAGAACCCTTGAGGCACTCGGAGTCTCTGTGTTAATAATTCAGAGATACTTGGGCCTCATTTACTTTGCACCAGCAATGAGGTAAGTGTAATGTTTTGGGAGATTTTCTTGACTTCATCCTTGATGTTCAGCTTGCAAGGTCTTAGTTCCCTGACCAGGGATTGAACCTAGGCCCTGGACGTGAAAGTGCTGAGGGCAGGCACACCTACTGCTTAACCAACACAAAGCCTGGGCCATGGGTATCAACAGAGAGGTGTTGGGGCAGAGCAGGCCAGGAGGCTGCAGAGGTCCACTCTATATACTGGAGTGGGTCCAAAACTTGAATAATATGTATAAGGAATACAATAAATTATACATGTGAGAAAGAAAGTTATTATCTACATAGCCCCTTTTCACCCACACTGCAGGGCTTGCGGGATCCTAGTCCCCTGACCAGGGACTGAACTCAGGCCCTCTGAAATGGAATCACAGAGTCCTAACCCCTGGACTGCCAAGGAATCCGCTCATATCCTTCTTTTTTTGTTGTTTTAAAGAAAAGCTTTAACCAAACCCAACAATATCTTGACTACCATGCTGATTCCAGTCAAAGCCTTGTAATAATATTATTCCAGACAAATGAACTCTGATAAGTCATGGACTAGGATCCTGGGAAACCTGAGAGAACATTTCTCTAATAACTCAGCTACAGCTGGTCTGGACTCAGCTCTTATAGCAACCCTGTCACCTGTGATCTTTCTCTCATATCTAAATGCTTAAGCTATGTCAATGGCTCTTTGTGGCCCCAAATGACATTTTCCAAGGGAAGTACCTTGGAACACTAATCTCATGAAATAACAAACACAAAGAAGGGGATTTTCTACAAGGGAAATATTGCATTTATAATAGCTTCTCTTGGAATTTCAAACATGTATTACCTTCTTTATCTTCAGGTCTCTAAGAAGTCTTGCAGCGAAGAAACCTGACAACTATTTAATCCATAAATTTCAAATTTATTTGACCATGAAAAACATACTATTTGTATCTTTTAAAAAATCAACATTTTGGGACTTCCCTTGTGGTCCAGTGGTTAAGACTCTGAGCTTCCAATGCAGGGAACATGGCTTTGATCCCTGATGGGGGAACTAGGATCCCACATGCCATGTGGTAAGGCCAAAAGAATAAAATCAACATTTTGTGGGATCTATTTTGGAGGTCTCTTTAGCAAAGCATACTAGAGCCCTAATATACTGGCCTAAACCTATTTTTACAGTCTCTTCTGTTGCTCTCAATTCATGCCCTCCACTTCCTTTTTCTAAGCATGATCTGCAAGAAAAACCACTTATTTCTCAACCACATATTGTTTCTATGTCAATGCTTTTGTACATTCTTGACTGCCTTAAGAACCAGCTCAAAAAAAAAAAAAAAAACACACACACACAAAACTGTAAAGTCTTCTCAGATACCTCTTACTCCCTGTTTTTCTCTTTACACTTTTAGTACTTTGCTCATAATTCCATCATTACACAGCATTTTAACCATCACTTCCTTTTTTCTGTTTTCTTACCATGGGTAAGATAGTTTGTCTTAGTCCCATTTGTACTTCCTAAGTCTGGTGTAATGCATGGCAGTAAAAAGTGTTCAATAAATATTTAATGAAAGAATCTACAAATATGTATCAACAAGCAGACAAAAGGGCACAAGTGGCTCACAGAGTGGTTATTATAAGATGTTGCCCTTAAATTAACTGCAGTGGTTGTGGCTATAAGACTTTACAGAGTGAAAACGAAAACCAATGAACTGATATCTGCCTTGTTTCTTTCTCACTATTTACACTAACCCCCCTCCACCCACTCCACTGGCTCTGACAATAGGTGACTACATAGATTATACGGGATGACTTCAAAGGGAAGGAATGGGTAAAAGTCAAAGGCACTTTGAGGAGTGAAAAGGAGGGTGGAAGATAGGAGAGCAGATGCTTATTTGAGAAATCTTCAATCTAACTTGGCATCCTTGCCAGTCATGATATATTACTTTAGTTAGTAATCTGATTCATCATCACCAACTCTGCCTTCATCATCCCTGAAGGTCAAAATACTGTGCCTTTAAGAGTGTTTCACTCTATAATGTTGAAGGCTTTAAATAGAGAACTAAAGAAGGAACCCCTGATGTTTGGGATCCTGTTCCCACAGACACACAACTGTCGCATTTGGTATGTTCAGCATTCTTTCACAAAGCAGACCAGAATGTAAATGCAAAAGAGACTTATGGGTGGACTGCACCACTCTGGGCCATCACAGAAACCACAGACAGGCTTTTGAGAGGAGTACTGTGCTTCTCGGGCAGCCTGGACCCATTCTGTGGTTGGTGAATCCGTCCCCCGCAGCCCTGCTCCTGTATGGCTTGATGGAGCTAACCACGTATATTAGTGTTTTTGCTTCTCCATCATGGTGACTTTCATGATGCTTTCTGACTGGTGTACCAGGAAAGATAAGTTTAAACTCCTTACGTACTGTTAATGATAGTTGCTACATCCACTTAAGGATGTGACTATTCTGGGTACCAGCTGGCAGCAGAAACCACACTGAGAACACCATTATCGAGCTTTCTTCCAAGGATCTGAGAAAGGTGGACATCTCATTTGCTTTCAAGTCAGCTGTGACTCAGGTAAGACAGCTGTCATTAGCCTCATTGAGAAGCTTGGGTAAAGCAGGGATGGGTGGCTTCGTGTGCTGAAGTGGTAACATGAAGACAGCCTCTTGAGGATTCTTCCCACCAGACTACTAATTAGCTAACTGACTGGAGCTGAGACAGAGAAGGATCAGCTGCACAACTCTGCTCTCTGCTTTTGTACGACTGGCCTTCTCGTCAGTTAATCAGTGCTTCTCCATTCAGAATGGGGAGCAGGGACTTCCCTGGTGGTCCAGTGGTTAAGATTCCACCTGCCGATGCAGGTTACTCAGGTTCGATCCCTGGTCCAGGAAGATCCCACGTGCTTCTGAGAAACAAAGCTGGTGCTCTAAAGCCAGTGCACCATAACTACTGAAGCCTGCCCACCTAGAGCCTGTGCTCTGCGACAAGAGAAGCCACCACAATGAGAAGCCCTAGGACCACAACGAAGAGTAGCCCCTGCTCACCACAACTAGAGAAAGCCAACAAACAGCAACAAAGACCCAGAGCAGCCATACATTAATGAATAAAGGAAAAAAAAATTAAAGAATGGCATCAGAGTAAGCTGGAAAAGCTTTCACAAATGCAACACGTGTCACCCCGGTCTGAAAGCGCAGCTTGGAGAAGTAGCACATTTGAACATCTTACCTAAGCTGGACCGAGTGTTCGAACGTTCAATTATTGCTCTCTTGCTGGGATTATTTAGCACAGACCTCTTAGCAAGAGAAATGTCAGCTGTCACTCTTGTTATTGATATCCTATGAATAGGAACACAGAACAGAACAAACCAGTAAAAATGTGGTGGGGCTCTCCAAGCGATTTATAACCACAGTACTTAATAACCACTTTACATACTATAGTGCAACCACAGGATAATAAAACATTGGCCACAAGTATTTTAAATAGGCTTTGGCTAGCATTAAAATACAGCAGAGCAGAATGGAGGAAGGTTTTTGGCTATTCAACAACAAAAACTCCAGGAAGAGTGCAAACTCTTCCTCCACTATTGTCTGTCTTGCCGGATTCTCCTTATAGTACACACCATACCAAGAGGGAATCAAAACATATAAATAAACCATATTCTTTCTAGCAAGCAGCAATACAATTTCCCCACAATTCATAGCTGATTTTCTCTTGAACAAGACCTTCAGGAACTGCACAGTGCCTCAGTGCTTCTGGTCAAAGAGGAAAATCCTCTTCATTTTAATCATCAAAGACAATCAACCAGTTGGTAGCTGTGTTGTATTCCTGGTGCTCAACAGTCAACTTATGACACATGAAGCACTTTGCCACAGGCCCGAAGGAATGCTTCATTTCTAAGAATATGAAAAATATGGTTTCTTTTCTACAGGCACAAGATTCTTTAACATGTTTGCATATTACTTTGAATGCATATGGTGGACAGAAATAAGACACTATTGCTGAGGGCAATGTGAGGATTGTGCCAGGATTTCCATAAGTTAGAAAGTATCCTGCAGTCATGCAAGACAAGAATAAAGCAGAGACATTGCCAATGAATGGAGACAGAAGTCTATCTTGTCTGTGGATATGATCTAGCAAATGAGAATCTCTGGAACTTACAACTTTCAAGTTCTTTATTTTAGGCTGGGTTTGCTCAACTTCAAACTATCATCTATCTGCAGAATGCAAAGAATGTCTCTCTAAGCCAGCTACTGCCATCGTGGGCCCTTCCTCATGCTTATCTTCAGAGCTTAGAGGATTCCAGAAAACAGACAAGGCCCCTTCCCTTTTATACTCACGCACTGTTTCTCCCCAACTTTCAAGCTCCTCTAGAGGGTGGAGCAAGGAGCGGGTAGAGTTATCCACAATTGAGTCCTATGTTATCTTGCACCTATTTAGGGATACTGTCAGCCCTCTCAGGAGACTCCTCACTTGACTTCAGGGACCTGAATCCTTGAGGAGAATTTAAGACAGTCCTCTTTGGTCAGAAATTATTTCTTTAGAGTAACAGGCTGTGCAGAAAAAGTTCTGGTGCCATTTTAAAGCAAAGTACTCTTTGTTGGTTGTGTTGGATATATAAGCTGCAGATGGTGAGGAAGTTTAAAGCATTTTAATTCCTTAGAATTTTTCAGGCCCTAATAAATTATTTGAGGCATCTTCAGACTGTCTTCTGTGGAAACCAAGAATTTTGTGAAATATCTCAGGTCACTGAGAACATCAAATGGGGGCCGAGTTGGCCAGCAGGGGCCCATCTTTCCCATGCTTAATACCAAATAAACGCCTCTGCATTTCTGTTGGGGCCTTACCTATATTGCAAAATACTGGTCTGTACAACTTCTTCATTTTATCAAGAATAAAAGTGAGACATGGGGAGGAAGTTCCACATGGATCCCCAGCGTCTAAGAAGGTCTAAAGCACAGGCTCCCAAGCTCTAGGCCAGCACTTAGTCACCAAACTCATAATTCTCTTACAGTTTCAGCTTCCTTATCCAGCAACCCCGAATCTCCAGATACCAGCCAAACCATCAAGAGTAGATCTGGGCCACACAGAATGATGGCCACTTTTTAAGTCAGGTTAAAATCCGTGGAGCCCATATCTGAGTCTCTCTTACTCAGCTGGCTGCCGCATTTGAGGCATGAAATCTCATAGTCAGTCGTGGTCAGAGCTCATTTTACCTACAGAATAGGATTTGCCTGTTTATTTTTGTGTTTCTGGTGTCTTTGTTTGCAGTTTTAAGGATGGAGTTGCTGATTAGAAAAATACAATCAAGTTCTAGAGCATTTCAAACATATGACTGGAGACAAGTAGCTTGGTGTAGGGGCAGAATTCAGCCTTTTAGAATATTCACTTTTAGAGGACAGAGGATCCAGATTCTATTCTGCTTAGATGAGAATCAAATCTTCTAGTTTTATACTAGCCAAGTAGTGACCCTGGTTCTTAGAAGTTGGAGGGATTATCAGCAGATGTGCACTCTTATTTTTTTCTGGGTTTTAACACACTTTTACAAAGCCATTTTCAAATATATATAAAGTGTTTAACCAAGAGGCAGAATAATAACACACAAACAAAAGTCAGGAAATGAAAACTGCTTCATGTGTTCTGAAAACAAAAAAGGTGTGGACAATAAAAGATTCTTTTTCTTTTTTTTATTGGTCAATAAAATACCAGCTAATTTGTTGTTGGTGGTGGCTAAATTGTATCTGACTCTTTGTGACCCCATGGACTGCAGCACACCTGGCTTCCCTGTCCTTCACTAATTTGTTAATGTGTTATTTCTTAATAAAAATACATATGTAGAAAAGAGTTTAGGAGAAGACAGACACAGTTCCAGAAACCCTCCAATAAGACAAAGTAGGAGTTTCCATTTTCTATGCAAAGATGCTTACTATTATCAAAATCAGACACCAAATCCAAACTTTTTGTTGTTTAAAAGGCTCCCCCCCCCAAAAAAAAGGCTCCCCAGTAAAGTAATTACATTCATTAAGTGCTACCTAGTTTATATACTTTTTTTTTTACTTAAACTAATACTCTTTCTACTTCTTTTCTTGATATACCTTCATATCTTCTAGTGACTTAATACTTCCATGTATCTTTGATATACATCTCTAAAAAGTTCCCTTGGATACTTCTCTGTGACACAGTGTCAGTAATTACTAGTGAGGGATGAAGGATGTTCAGTTCCCCAGCAGACTGGATATATATAAATCTGGTAAATCTGAATCCTAGTTGTTACTTATTTCCGATTTGGAATCCCTCATAATTTCCGCACTCCCATCAGTGCTGAGTTGTATTAGTTTTCTGTCTTATCTATGGAAAGACATTACTCCCAGGTGAGACACATTCATTCAAAAATAATTAGTATTTCCAGGTTGATAATAGAAACTAAAGATGCTTTTATACTCTATCCTTACCACATCCAATATGTAACCCTGTTAGTATATTAATTTAAAAAAAAAACAACTCTTATTCTTCACAAAGGAAAACATTCCAAAGGTCAGACAGCACACTGTCAGGAGAGGGGAAGGAATGGAAGGCATACATGGACCTGGGGAGTCTCTCTGGATCTTCCTCTTGCGGGCTGCGTGACCATGGACAAATCATGCCATTTTTTTGAGCATCAGGATGATAATTAATAAAATGGTGAGAGTAGTTCTGCCAGACTATCTCACAGGACAGTCACTAGGAACCCATGAGGCAATATCTAAAAGTGTTTTCTTAAATACTCATTCATAGTTACAGCATGAACTCTCCCATTGCGAGAGTCCATGAAACTTGCATATACTTTGAGGGTGGGAGAATAAGGTCAGACGTGTTACAATCAAAATCTGCTAATTTAAACATTCATATGTGGTGTGAGGGGCTCAATAAATTATCTCGAGTGCTCGAGTGTCCACAGATGAGTCTGCATTTGAATGGAGAGTAGGAGGAGCTGATAAGAGAGTGCTACTGGTTACGAAACAGAAGGCACTGTATTGTTCTTTTCCATTTGTCGCCTACGATTACAAGTTGTTTTCATTCTTCCATGTCTTGGCTGCTTTGTGATAGCATCAGCTGTTGCCATTTCCTTTCATAAATAAATACTACTCCTTTGATTCTCCCTCAATTATATTTTTAGCCTCCTTTCTTTAAATTCTTCCTAAAACCTTTTTTTAAAATCATGCCTTGGCTAGTAGCTTCAGATCCTATTTGTATGTTCATTTAGGATTTGGGGCCATAATCATGTTGGTTAGTTACAAAGTGTCCTATAACTGCCATAGAGCTGATCTGATTCAGTTGTCAAAAAGCCTAAAGTTACAACTTTGTTGGGATTTGAAATGATTAGCATAGGTCAACACATTGCAATTGGTTTGACTGCTTGCTGTTCAGCCTGTGAATGGTAGATTCAACCAGCTGAACAAACCTCATCTGAAAGGATGATCCCTGATGAATGTTTGTGGTGTGAAATGAAGAGAGAAAAGCTCCATGCCATTGTGCATGCACCGTGCCCCTGCCAGGCTGGTGCACTGTACCAGCTCGTTAGACTCATTCACTTAGTTTATGACTTGTGCATAGGAACTATCAGGATATCCACTGTCAGGAGAAGGGAAGAAATGGAAGGCATACATGGAGCTGGATATCCACATGTACAGGGGTTCCCTGAGGAAGCATCCAGTATCGTGCTTTTCATTCTTTCTTACATACATTCTAGTTAAGCCTTGAATTTATTAAGCAATGAATCCATTAAGCAATGAATGACAATAAAATTGTAAAATAAGTAGCTTTAAACTGATTCAGATCATTCCTGAGGTATCATAAAAGAGTAAGTATATGATTCTGTAGGAGACACTGTTGGTGTTTAATTCAATTTGTTGAATTATTTTTTAGCCAAGAGCTGAAAAACAGTACTGAAGAAGAAAGACTTTTAGGCAGTTTCTTTTTCTCTTTTGGCTCTTTCTGAAAAAGAAATTATCCTATTTTGTCTACCCTACTGCATTCATAGCCAGTGAAACATGGAGGAGGTTTCCATTAGAACATGTTGTTTATGCTGTATTGCTATGCAAAAGCCCGCTGTGTAATTGTTCTCTTGGCTGGTTTCAATTAAAGACTATTTGTTGTTTTTTCTCCTTTTATTAACTGGTGGAACACAATGCAGCAGATTGTCATGGCTCAAAATGTAAGGATATTCCCCACACAGCAGACATGTCAGAGTCATAGTGAAACTACAAGCACATTTCTTTTTCCTAATCAAAGTTTCCGTATGCACCAGTGAATGCATTATTGTTTTTCTGCTGCAGTGGCCTCTGCTAATTTGAAAGCAAGCCCTCTCTCCTACTCCCACCTTTATTATCTAGTTTTCTCAAACTCTGCCATACATCGGATCTCTCTCGGGCAGAGTCTCTCTCTAGCCGTTTCTTCTTCTGCTGCTGCTGCTCCTCACATCTCTACACCCTCTGCTGTGTGTGCCATCAAGCACCTTGGATCACTTGGCACTGGAATTTTAGTTCTATTTCTATTAAAATCATCTTCAATAGTGTATGCTTGATGAATCAGGTAACTCAAGCTGATAAATCTCTGCTGTTACAATTAAATGCACTTCCTCTCTCTAAGTCTGAAGATTGAGGAAGAACCTCAGCTTCTTTATTCTTGAAGGCAGTAATTAAGTCAGTCACTTTCTCTTTGCTAAATTACAATAATTACTTCCTTCTTTTCCATAAGGTCCTACCTTGCAAACCTTTACTAACACTGCTGTTTATACGGATGTTATGTGGGGACCAAAACAAACAGAAATTTAGACTGCATGTGGGATGGCATTTGTTGAGCTCAAGAGCTCTTGTGGGGCCACAGGATGAAGCACTGCTCAGAACTTCCTTAATTAAAGGCCCACAGGTTAAAGCCATGTGACTCTAAGCACAACTGAAGGAAGCCTGCTTGACTGAGCCAGGCATATCAGCTATTAACAACCCAGGGAGAGCTGCATGAAGGTAAGGGTCATGGCCCCTGTCATCAGAGGGGAGGATCAAAACCAAGGTTAAGTTAAAAAGCCAGACTTCAGCTGTTTCTTTGCAATGCCTTTTTAAAGAAGTAGATTCCAGTTACTCAAAAGCTACAAACAGAAACAGGGTATCCATCTGCCTGTTGTTTGACTTAAGAGATTAGAATATAAGGACTTTTTACATTTCCTTCCAACTCCAGTAGTCTAGTATTCAGTACTTTTCACTTGTTTTCTTTGAAATTACTTCATTCTCTGTCTATCTTGTTTAAAGAGAGAGAGAGAGAGAATAGGATACACCTATGGCTTTCCTATTAAACCCTTGTGTCCACTAGATAAATATGGCAGACTGCTATTTGTTCAACAAAATCCATTTTCTCTTCCTCCTGGGCACATTCCTAGCTTCCTTTGCAAGAAGGTGTGGCCACATGTCTAAGTTCTAGCCAGTGAAACGTGAGAATGATGTGAACCAGAGAAGCTGGTTCACTCCTCTCCCTACAGCTGATTGTAGAGATCAACCCCAGGCCAGCAGTCCCAAATGATGCCCAGGACAAACTTTCTTTCCCATCCTTCCCTTCTCCATCCTACCCACCTTCCCAGCTGGGGAACACCTGCCTCAGACTGTACAATGAGTAACAGTAAGTTTCTACCAAGTTTGATTCATTATACATTTTGGGCTCTATTTATCAAGGCAATCTAGCCTGAACTCTGACCAGTGCATTCTTTTGGCAAAACATGTTAGCCTTTGCCCTGCTTCACTGTGTACTCCAAGGCCAAATCTGCCTGTTAACGCCAGGTATCTTTTGACCTCCTACTTTTGCATTCCAGTCTCCTATGATGAAAAGGATATCTTTTTTTGGTGTTCGTTCTAGAAGGTCTTGTAGGTCATCATAGAACCATTCAACTTCAGCTTCTTTGGCATTAGTGTTTAGAGCGTAGACTTGGATTATTGTGATACTGAATGGTTTGCCTTGGAAACGAACAGAGATCATTCTGTCATTTTTGAGATTGCACCCAAGTACTGCATTTCAGACTCTTCTGTTGACTATGAGGGCTACTACATTTCTTCTAAGGGATTCTTGTCCACAGTAGTAGATATAATGGGCATCTGAATTAAATTTGCCCATTCCAGTCCATTTTAGTTCACTGATTCCTAAAATGTCAATAGTATATTGAAAAGCAGACATTACTTTGCCGACTAAGGTCCGTCTAGTCAAGGCTATGGTTTTTCCTGTGGTCATGTATGGATGTGAGAGTTGGACTGTGAAGCAGGCTGAGCACCGAAGAATTAATGCTTTTGAACTGTGGTGTTGGAGAAGACTCTTGAGGGTCCCTTGGACTGCAAGGAGATCCAACCAGTCCATTCTGAAGGAGATCAGCCCTGGGATTTCTTTGGAAGGAATGATGCTAAAGCTGAAACTCCAGTACTTTGGCCACCTCATGGGAAGAGTTGACTCATTGGAAAAGTCTTTGATGCTGGGAGGGATTGGGGGCAGGAGGAGAAGGGGACGACAGAGGATGAGATGGCTGGATGGCATCACTGACTTGATGGACTTGAGTCTGGGTGAACTCTGGGAGTTTGTGATGGACAGGGAGGCTGGGCATGCTGTGATTCATGCGGTCGCAAAGAGTCGGACACGAGTGAGCGACTGAACTGAACTGAACTGAAAATGTCGATGTTCACTCTTGCCATCTCCTGTTTGACCACTTCCAATTTTCTCTGATTCATGGACCTAACATTCCAGGTTCATTTCTTTACAGCATCAGACTTCACTTTCATCACCAGTCATATCCACAACCGGGCATTGTTTTTGCTTTGGCTCCATCTCTTCACTGTTTCTTGAGTTATTTCTCCACTCTTTTCCAGTAGCATATTGGGCACCTACCAACCTGGGGAGTTCATCTTTCAGTGTCATATTTTTTTGCCTTTTCATACTGTTCATGGGGTTCTCAAGGCAAGAACATTCCCTTCTCCAGTGGACCACATTTTGTCAGAACTCTGCACCATGACCCGGCCGTCTTGGGTGGCCCTGCATGGCATGGCTCATAGTTTCATTGAGTTAGCCAAGGCTGTGATCCATGTGACCAGTGTGGTGAGTTTTCTGTGATTGTGGTTTTCATTCTGTCTGCCCTCTGATGGAGAAGGATAAGAGGCTTATGGAAGCTTCCTGATGGGAGAGACTGACTGTGGGGGAAACTGGGTCTTGTGCTGATGGTCAGGGGCCTGCTCAGTAAATCTTTAAGCCACTTTTCTGTTGATGGGTGGGGCTGTGTTACCTCCCTGTCGTTTGGCCTGAGGCCAAACAATAGTAGGGCTAACGACCATAATGGTGACCTCCTTCAATAGGACTCATGCACTCACTGTTGTATTCAGTGCCCCTGACCCCGCAGCGGGCCACTGTCAACCCATGCCTCTGCTGGAGGCTCCTGGACACGCACAGCCAAGTCTGGCTCAGTCTCTTGTGGGGACACAGCTCCTTTCTCCTGGCTCCTGGTGCATACAAGGTTTTGTTTGTGTTCTCCAAGAGTCTGCTTCCGCATTCTCGTGGAAGTTCTGTAATCAAATCCCACTGGCCCCCAAAGTCAAATTCCCTGGGGGTTCTCAGTCTCTTTGCTGGATCCCCAGGTTGCGAAATCTGTTGTGGGTCCTAGAACTTTCTTTCTTAAGAGTAGGAGAATTTCTTTGGTATATTGTTCTGCAGTTTGTGGGTCGTCTGCTCAGCAGCTCTATGGTGGGGCTAATGGCAACCTCCTCCAAGAGGGCTTATGCCACACACTGCATGTCCCAGGTAGCTACACCCACAGCCCCTGTTGCTGAGGCAGGCCACTGCTGGCCCATGCTTCCATAGGAGACACTCAGACACTCAAAGGCAGGTCTGGCTCAGTCTTTCTGGGGACTCTGGGTCCCAGTGCACACAAAGTTTTGTTTGAGCCCTCTGAGCATCTCTGGCAGGTATGGGGTTTGATTCTAAATGTGATTTCACCCCTCCTACCATCTTGTTGGGGCTTCTCCTTTGCCCTTGGATGTAGGGTATCTTTTTTGGGGGGATCCTTTTTTGGTGAGACAGATACCATTCTGTCAATGACTGTTCAGCAGTGAGCTGAAATTTTGTAGTTCTCACTGGGGAAGATGAGCACATATCCTTCTATTCCACCATCTCGTTTCAACAACACAAGAGATGACTCTACACATGGACATCCTCAGATGGTCAATACTGAAATCAAATTGATGATATTCTTTGCATCCAAAGATGGAGAAGCTCTATACAGTCAGCAAAAATAAGACTGGGAGCTGACTGTGGCTCAAATCATGAACTCCTTATTGAGAAACTCAGGCTTAAATTGAAGAAAGTAGGGAAAACCACTTGATCTCTAAATCAAATCCCTTATGATTATATAGTGGAAGTGACAAATAGATTCAAGGGATTAGATCTGATAGATAGAGTGCCTGAAGAACTATGGATGGAGGTTCGTGACATTGTACAGGAGGTGATGATCAAGACCATCCCCAAGAAAAGAAATGCAAAAAGGCAAAATGGTTGTCAGAGAAAGCCTCACAAATAGCTGAGAGAAGAAGAGAAGCAAAAGGCAAAGAAGAGAAGGAAAGTATATCCATTTGAATGCAGAGTTCCAAAGAATAGCAAAGAGAGATAAGAAAGCCTCCCTTGGTGATCAATGCAAAGAGATAGAGGAAAACAATAGATGGGAAAGACTAGACATCTCTTCAAGAAAGTCAGAGATATCAAGGGAAAATTTCATGCAAAGATGGGCACAATAAAGGACAGAAATGGTATGGACCTAACAGAAGCAGAAGATATTAAGAGGTGTCTAGAATACACAAAGAACCATACAAAAAAGATCTCCATGATCCAGATAACCACAAAGGTGTGATCACTCACCTAGAGTCAGATACCCTGGAATGTGAAGTCAAGTGGGCCTTAGGAAGCATCATTATGAACAAAGCTAGTGGAGATGATGGGATTCCAGCTGAGCTATTAAAAATCCTAAAAGATGATGCTGTGAAAGTGCTGCCCTCAATATGCCAGCAAATTTGGAAAATTCAGTAGTGGCCACAGGACTGGAAAAGGTCAGTTTTCATTCCAGTCCCAAAGAAAGGCAATGCCAAAGAATGTTCAAACTACCACACAATTGTACTTACCTCACACAGTAGCAAAGTAATTCTCAAAATTCTCCAGGCGAGGTTTCAGCAGTATGTGAACCAAGAACTTCTAGATTTTGAAGCTGGATTTAGAAAAGGCAGAGGAACCGGAGATCAAATTGGTAACATCTGTTGGATCATTGATAAAGCAAGAGAGTTCCAGAAAAACATCTACTTCTGCTTTACTGACTACACCAAAGTCTTTGACTATGTGGATCACAATAAACTGTGGAAAATTCTAAAAGAGGTGGGAATACCAGACCACCTGACCTGAGAAATCTATCTCCTGAGAAATCTGTATGCAGGTCAAGAAGCAACAGTTAAGACCAGACATGGAACAATGGACTGGTTGCAAATTGGGAAATGAATATGTCAAGGCTGTATATTGTCACCTTGCTTATTTAATTTATATGCAGAGTACATCATGAGAAATGCTGGGCTGGATGACGCACAGGCTGGAATCAAGATTGCTGGGAGAAATATCAATAACCTCATATAGGCAGATGACACCATCCTTATGGCAGAAAGTGAAGAGGACCTAAAGAGCCTCTTGATGAAACTGAAGGAGGAGAGTGAAAAGTTGGCTTAAAACTCAACATTCAGAAAACTAAGATCATGGCATCTGGTTCCATCATTTCATGGCACATAGATGGGGAAATAATGGAAACAGTAACAAGCTTTATTTTCTTGAGCTCCAAAATCATTGCAGATGGTGACTGAAGCATGAAATTAAAAGACACTTGCTCTTTGGAAGAAAAGCTATGACCAATCTAGACAGCACATTAAAAAGCAGAGACATTACTTTGCCAGCAAAGGTCCATCTAGTCAAAGCTATGGTTTTTCCAGTAGTCATGAATGACTGTCAGAGTCCAACCATAAAGAAGGCTGAGCACCGAAGAACTAATGCTTTGAACTGTGGTTTGGAGGAGACTCTTGAGAGTCCCTTGTACAGCAAGGAGATCCAGCCAGTCAATCCTAAAGGAAATCAGTCCTGAATATTCATTGGAAGGACTGATGCTGAAGATGAAGCTCCAATACTTTGGCCACCTAATGCAAAAAACTGACTCACTGGAAAAGACTGTGATGCTAGGAAAGATTGAAGGCAGGAGGCGAAGGGGATGACAGAGGATGAGATGGTTGGATGGCATCACCAACTCAATGGACACGAGTTTGAGCAAGCTCTGGGAGTTGGTGATGGACAGGGAAGCCTGGCGTGCTGCAGTCCACGGGGTTGCAAAGAGTCGGACCCAAGTGAGCAACTGAACTGAAACTGAAGTCTGTACTGAAGTACTTAGCAATTCATATAATGGCACTGAAGCTTTCTGCTTCCTTGAACTAAAATATCAATTATTGGAACTAAAATCCCAGCTTATTTTCTTTCTATTATATATAGTCCCAGAAACTAACAAATACTTTAAACACAATTATCCAGAAGGTTTTTCTTTTAAATAAATATATACAATTTGTACTTAAAGCATTATCATATTTGCTTTTTCTCTTAAAATATCATATTTTTAGAAACCTATGTGGAAATTAAAAAAATATCTTTAAATACTTAAAACTTTAGTAAGCTGGATGCATTTAACCATACTTATCCATCAGTACTGTTTTCTTCATTTCTAATAAATCTTCAGGTATTGATTTCATGTGGTTATTTTTACAAGGAATACATTCTGCGTTGTGAAAGAGCTTAGTTCTTAGTATTGAGTCAGTGCGGACTTTTTAACATTTCTCTGCAAAATACAGAAGCTCCTTCCAGATATTTTTCACAAAACTGAAATGATAAAATTTTCCAGTGGTTAAAGACTGTGTCATGTTGATATGGGTCACAGTGAAATAGGATACATAGAAAAGAAACCAATAAAATAGCAAGGTAATTTCTAGTAAAACAAACCCAGAACTGAATATTCAAAGAAATACTATTCCCTACAAAATAGTCACTTTGGGAGGCTTATGATGAAAACAGGCTTCCTTGGTGCCTCAGTCAGTAAAGAATCTGCCTGCAGTGCAGAAGACTGCCTACAATAGAGTAGACCCAGGTTCGATCCCTGGGTCAGGAAGATGCCCTGGAGAAGGAAACAGTAACCCACTCAAGTTGCACTCCACTTGCCTGGAAAATACCATGGACAGAGGAGCCTGGCGGGCTGCAGTCCATGGGGTTGCAAGAGTAGAACACAACTTAGCAACTAAACCACCACCACCATGATGGAAACGTTTCTTGCATTCTTCGTTTAAGGAAATTTGGTACTTTATATCTTCATATGCTATACATGCATATATGCATGCACACACACAGTTCCCAAATGACTCTACCCAACGTGACCAGCGATGCTCCATATTGTCAGAAACATTCTACATTTTTTATTATTTTCTCATAAATATGTTTGGTATGAATTCAATTACAAGTGAGAAAATAAAGACTAACACATACATTTAAATAAAACAAATGAATTATTTTCCTTATCAAGGTCCTTCTACTTTAAGAGATTCGATGCCATACATCCTAACTTCATATTTTCAGAGCACTTTCATTGTGTTCTCCCTTGAACATTGAGTTATTTTAATTAGAGAACATCTGCGATCGCAGGAAACATAGACCTACAAATCAATTTATCATTCATGGTGGTTAAAGGAAAATAAAAATGCAAAAGCATCTGTATGTCTCACCTCCCATCAAACCTGTGCTTCAGGAAATCAAAGAGGGCTTTCTGCATCATGTCTGTGACCTTTGCAGAGGTGAGAAAAAAAGAATGAGGCAAACAACAGCAGAGAGAGAGAGAAATCAAAAGTGAGAGAACTGCAAAGAAGGGCATTCCAACCAAAGACCTTATGACAGCTATTTGTCTGCTGGGGGCAGGACAGGGCAAACAACCATGAACAGAGTTTTTTTCACACTTAACCTACTTGCACTTACTCAGTTTCCCCCATTGGTTCTCCTCCAGGGTGCTGAGGGGTGAACCAGCGGTGTTCACTAGACCCAAGACAGACCCTCATCTCTTTTTTAGGGGATAGAAGGGCCACCAGGAGACCAGGATAAGCTGGCTCTGTGCACAGGTACGGCCTGTCCATGCCATACCTGAGTGGTGCCTGCCTGCAGTGAGAAGCAACTAGAGCTCCTTGGGCCAGCCCCAGGCCCGGCCTCCAGCTAGTCTGTGCAAGTTGGTGGACACATTCTCCACATCCAGGGCTGGACTTTTGTAGACCCCTCTCTGCTCTTCCTCAGACAGCCCCCATTGAGGGGGGGGGGGGGAGGGAGTGAAAGGGGAAGTGGGAGGAGGAGATGGGATTCTTAAACCTGCGTCAAAGAGATTGATTAATTCACTCAACAGATGTGCACTGAAAGCTGACCATGTGCCAGATTTGTGCTGATTCAGTGGGAAGGGTGCCACAGAGGTGGCCCACCTTCAGATAATGTCCTACCCATTTATTCTTATCCATGCTGGCATAAAGTCAAAATGGCAACATCTGAAATGCAGTACATCTAAGTGTTTGCGCTCTTCTTCCTTACATTGCTTAGTTCATCTCTGAAGGAGTTCAATGATATTTTTAATGGAGTTTTCCCCCTTTCTTACGTCCATTAAAATAAAGAAGCAGAGAAATGTTTGGTGGAATATGCCATCGTCTTGAGCACCCAGCAAAGTGAGACTGGTTGGTGCTCTGAGGTGAGGTTTGCTGGCACATTGCTTTTATGTTCCCCTGTGGCATTCATTCGCTATTTTTTCTAACAGCAACAGGAACCGCTGAAACAGATAAAATCCTTTTCTTTGAATTGAAAGCAGAGCAAACCTTTGACCAGAACTTCCCATTATAACTATTTTGAGGGAGCTATTTCTAAACACTGTAATACATGAAAGATGAGAAGAGGGCCAGAGAGGGAGGAAATAGCAAAGGGCCACGTGAACCCCACAAAGCACCTCCTGTCTCACAAGCTGAGGGCCCGAGTGTAAGCAAACCCCAAGGAGGAAGCTCCCAGTGGCTGTCTCCTAGGTTCTTGATCAAGAACTGATGGGTAACAGACTGGTATCGGTACCTCATAACCCTTCAGCGATGGCCCCACCAGCACCACCGGACGCATGGATGGCACCACGTCGTAGGGGGGGATGTGCTCCGTCTGAAAGAGACGATTGGACACACGTAACAAGGTGTGAGGGTCAGCAGCCCTCCTCCACAGCCACAACATTCACAATCCTCTGGCCAAATGAGAAATGATAACCACGGGTCCCACCAAGGAGACGCCTCCCTCATTTTATAGCCATTTGGGTCACTGAAATGGAGCATTGCAGGCATTTATGGATAGAAACCTTCACAGGAGATTTAAAAAGGAAACATGACTTACCACTTTTTGCTTCTGTTTTGCTAAAAGACAACAATGAGAGCCATATCAAAATATGTAATCTCTGTCATTGTTAGCACACGATTTTAAAAGATGGAAGAATATGCCAATTTGTCCCTGTCATTCTCGTCATTTCCCAATCACCCACTCTGCAGAGTATTACTCTACTATTTCATCCTGGTTGGGCCAATTGGGAATACAAATGCAAAAACAGACCATTTCCTCCCTGAACAAATGACCTCATACCCTGATTTCACAATGGGTGGGGAGGGTGGATTTCATAACATTGGCTGGGCCAGCCACAGGCCATGGGTTGTTCCCGTGCTGGACACAGCATGTGGTGTGGCTGAGAGCAACTTGGACAAATCAAATTTGATAACAAGAGACTTAGAACAAGAATTTGTATAATAATGACCATCACTGCACTCACTAGTTATTTTTGGATGTGTAATTTTGGTAAACTAGCAGAAGAATTTGCAGTTCTTTTGTGTTCTTAAGGCTTTCTGCTCACTTTCCAGAATACTGACATATTTTTCCTAGTGCATTGCTTTTAATTTCAAGTAAGTTTATAATCAGTTGTCCCTGTTCTTTCTTGTGTGTAATAGTGAACAGCTGCAATGACTTAAATGTTCAGCAAATGGGGATGAGGCAAAATATACTCAATATCTCTGGCTTTGCGGCCACCCATGCAGTCCTGTCCATCTGCAGACAACCTAAAGAACAAGACTTTGGTTCAGAGCCCTGGAGATCAGGTTTCATATACAACGACTCTGATATTCAGATCTGCTCTGGAACCAACGCAGTTTCCTGCAGTTATGGTATGCCAGGATAGACATTGATCTGTCATTCTGAAATGATAATCCCAGATACATTAAGGCAGCATCCGTTCTGGAGCAGAGCAAAATGAGCCTGTAGAGCCAGGGAATGTGGTGGAAGGAAAATTCTTGCTTGAATACCTCCACAGTTTCTAAATGCACGACAACTCCTGATTGGGCCATCACTGTCCCTTCATTACCATTAAATTCAGGGCTCAGTTGTCTGCTTTTCAAACAGAAATGAGCCCATTTTGGGCCAACCCTCATTCTCTGCTTCAGCCCTCCCCAGCTCCACAGCTCAGGTTGTACCAACACACCCTGAAGTTTCACATGAAGACTGGAACTTATCATTTTCTTTAGAATGCTTTTAAAACTCATATAATTGGCCCTCACCATCTTAAAGTGTGCTGGGTTCTTGGGTGGAATAGTGAACTTGCTTCTGAATGATTTATACAATAGACGGCAAATAAGATTGTACAAAATCATGAGCCATATCAAAACATGTAATCTCTGTCATTGTTACAATGATCTGAATTTCTAGCAACACAAGTACCCTTTAATTCAAATTAAATTACTAGAGAAAAGCAAATAAGCAATGAAATATTAAGTAGAAAAATCTTTAAATTGCTTCCAAATTAGTAAAAAAATATTTGCATGTATTTTCAAAGATTAAGAAAGAAATACATTCCATTAAAAAAAAAGTCTAACTAAAACCCTCACCTGTTGATGTGGGAGTTGCTCGAAATGTCCCTGATACCATTTCTCCGAGACTTGAAGAAGAATTTCCACTGGATTTCCTAAGATACAGAAAAGGAACTTAGGACTCATTCCCCAGATTCCTTGAAAATAGAACTTGAGAGTACAAAGCTTTCTTTGGCCTTAATCCTACTAAATAATTCAAAACACACCAACTCCTGCTCTTAAGCTTCAAGGATCTGCCCAAATGTTTTCTTTGACCTCCTTTCTCAGAGAAAGTGGGAAACTAACTAAGATCTGGAAATACTTTGTGAAAGTCTCTTTCCTAATTATTTAACACAGAAATGAGGCCAATGAATCACTAAGAGGAGTGTTCTTGTGAACCGTTTGCTTAACCAACGCTGACCACCAATGCACTGGTTGGATGTCAAACACAGTTCAGAACGAGCAGAAGAGTATTCACTGTTATAGGAACTAAGGACACAACACTGAGGGGAAAACAAAATTCTTTCCCTTATACAGACAAATTCTAGTGGTATCAGTATCAATCAGATGAACAGGTAAAAATGTAGTATGTTTGATAGTAGTAAGTGCAACAAAGAAAACTGAGATGGGAGGGAGATAAGCAAGGGGAGAGAAATGGATTCAACTTTAGATATGGTGGCAGGAGCTGGCTCATTGAAAAGATGAGATTTAACACAGATCTGAAGCAAATGAAGGAGTGATCCGGTGGAAAAGTGAAGGAAAGGGTCTGGTAAGAAAAAAGAGCAGTTGCAGAGGAACATAGGTTTTCACATGGAGCAGCAAGAGAGACAAAAAGTCTAGAGAAGAAGTAATAAGAGGGATGAATCATTGATAATATTACAGGCATGTTATCATTAATAATACTACAGGCATGTTATATCCTAACAAAGGTCGGTAATTATAAGTGGGGCTCACACTGTCGTGATCTCCTATCACTGTTTAAGAACTTCCCATTATGACAAAGGCAAAAGGCCTCCTGAAGAACAGAGGCGTTTTTGAAACAGAAAAGGATCTAATAGGAAAAGGAGGTTGAGAGTTAAGAGAAAGAACTAATTCTATTTTAGGACTTTCAAAAAACAGTAACACATATCAAATCAGTACTTCAGTGTAGGCTCACAATACATGCAGGTTTAACATGATTGCAGCCATGAAATTAAAAGACGCTTACTCCTTGGTAGAAAAGTCATGAGCAACCTAGATAGTATATTCAAAAGCAGAGACATTACTTTGCCGACTAAGGTCCGTCTAGTCAAGGCTATGGTTTTTCCAGTGGTCATGTATGGATGTGAGAGTTGGACTGTGAAGAATGCTGAGTGCCGAAGAATTGATGCTTTTGAACTGTGGTGTTGGAGAAGACTCTTGAGAGTCCCTTGGACCACAAGGAGATCCAACCAGTCCATTCTAAAGGAGATCAGCCCTGGGATTTCTTTGGAAGGAATGATGCTAAAGCTGAAACTCCAATACCTTGGCCACCTCATGCGAAGAGTTGACTCATTGGAAAAGACTCTGATGCTGAGAGGAATTGGGGGCAGGAGGAGAAGGGGATGACCAAGGATGAGATGGCTAGATGGCATCACGGACTCGATGGACGCGAGTCTGAGTGAACTCCAGGAGTTGGTGATGGACAGGGAGGCCTGGCGTGCTGCGATTCATGGGGTCACAAAGAGTCGGATACGACTGAGCGACTAAACTGAACTGAATATGATGCTGATTTGTCCTCTCAGGCTTTGCTTGTATCCCTGGGACTTTTAAGCACCTGTACTCTGATATTTGTGGATACTTCATTGTTCACTAGAGGCTAATTCATCTGAATCTGGACAGAGTCTTCCCTTTATTACCAACCAGTGGTCACAGAAAACCCTGGAGAAGCTGCTACTAGTCCTGGGATGGTATTGCATGTACCACGGCATTCTGTGCTCACTTGAAAGAACTTCTCTGAAAGATAACCAAGAAGAGCTATGATGCTAGGTCAGGCCAGACCCCCACTTGTGGTACTGTAAAAGGATGCTCTACACGACTCTCACAGAGGGAAGCTCAGGTTCCCAACAGGGTTTGTTGGAGTCACAGAAAACAGTCTCCACTGTGGAATTCATGTTGATTTCAGGAGCGTCAGCTTCATTCAGTACACAATGGGGGGGATGAACTACCTGAAACCCCCTCGTGTCAATTTCAGAAGTGCCTTGCACATAGAAAGATAGCTTTTACTTCAAAAGCATACGTGTTTAACTTAATAAGGAAACTTGAAAACATCGCCTAATTTCCCTGCTTCCTGCAAACAAAATGTGGAGAAAAGAAGGAGCCTCACCCTCCGTGAAAACGGCCTCTTTTCTGTTCCTGCTGAATCCGTATGTTCTCCAGTCTCAGCGGACTTGGGATGAAGCCAATCTCACAGCCTTCTTTCACCAGCCTTCCTATCCACCAATCATTGTTGTATTTCTGGAACACAGAAACAAAGATGCTATCAATTCACTTATCTTCCCATTTATTCATTTCAGGGGGCCAAAAGATTGAAGCACTATGTTATATAATATTATACTGTACCATATTATATACACAAATACTACTTATAGTATATTATACCATATTATATATATCTGGGGGGGGGGGGCTGTCCAAAGAATAAAGCAAACTTTCTAGTCCAAAAGCCAAGGTAATTAATACTTGAGGGTCTGCAGGCCATATGGTCTCTGATGCAACCACTGTAATCTTCTGTTGTGGTGTGGAAGCAGCCACAGACAATATGTAAACACGTAAGCATGGCTGTGCTTCAGTAAACCTTTTCCTTCTGAAAGACACAGGCTGGTTTCAGCCCATGGGACACCGTTTGCTAATCCCTGGGCTAAAGGCAGCTCTTAACGTTCGGATTCCTTTGGTCCTTGTCAAGAAGCCCTTGCCACATCTTCAGGAATAGATTTTGTAAGGATAAATATGCACCACTGTGATTAGAACTCTGGAAGACAAGAGAGACAAGTCTAAGATGAAATACACTGAACAGTCTGTTATTTATCAAAAGCTTTGAGGTAAAAATTCCACCGTAGTATCTGTATTTTACTCTCTCTGGGGAAAAACAATGCTGCTGCTAAGTCGCTTCAGTCGTGTCCAACTCTGTGCGACCCCAGAGATGGCAGCCCACCAGGCTCCCCCGTCCCTGGGATTCTCCAGGCAAGAACACTGGAGTGGGTTGCCATTTCCTTCTCCAATGCATGAAAGTGAAAAGTGAAAGGGAAGTCGCTCAGTCATGTCCAACTCCTAGCGACCCCATGGACTGCAGCCTACCAGGCTCCTCCATCCATGGGATTTCCCAGGCAAGAGTACTGGAGTGGAGTGCCATTGCCTATAATCTTCCAAATACAGATTTGCAAATCAAGGTCCATCTTATTACCTGAAGAAAAATAAGCCTACTCTCACAAAGACTAAGCATATTTTACATAAGTGGAATTTTTGAAGTAATCTCCAAGTGACCTGAAATCCAAGAGGAATGAAGGAATTTCGATTTAAATAAAGTTCCAAGACATATAACCTTGGGAAACAAACCCCACACAAAGGCTTCAGTCAATATAGGGTAACATGGTCCTATTTGATGGGCCAGCAAAACTGCATTTGTAATGATAAATTTGCTGAATTTGCTGACTTTAAAAAAATGCACAATATGACAGCTGCAAGTTAACTTTTATTTGGGGCAAAATGAAGACTATAGCCCAAGAGACAGCATTTCAGATTGTTCTGAGAAACTGCTCCAAGAGGCAGTGGAGGAAGGTCAGAAAGCGTACATTCAATCAAGCACAAACAGAAGCTTTCTGCTAGTCATAAGGAGCAGTCATCATTCAGAAGGAATTTAGTGCTTTTCTAAATATGAGGAGACATAAGAATTGGGTTCATAAAACTGGCTCCTGAAAAATACTTAACTCTCTGAAGACCAGTTATGCCAGTTTTTCCCAGAGCACAGAGTGCCTCATTTCTGCTCTCCACTTTCAGAGGGTGTTGAAACTCAGCAGCTGCAGCAGCACCGATTTAATCCTTACAGAGGCAGACGGCAAGTGCCCGGGTTGCTGTTGCTGTTTAGTCGCTAAATCGTGTCCGACTCTTTGGGGCCCCCCTGGTGGCTCAGTCAGTAAAGTACCCATGGCAAGCACTAGTCTGTAGCTGACAAATCTTAGGGCAGAAGGCATGTTTAATCCAAGCTACATGCCTCAAGGGAAGGTTTCAGCTAGGTGATTTCCAGAAAACAAACATTACTCCTACTGTTTACATCCTCCAGAGATAACTCCAAAAACTTCCTTTATTGTCTTTATTAGTGTCGGACAAGGTAACTCTCTCTCTTTGATCTAGGAAACATCTCATTTTTTTCAAAGCATAACTCTATATGGTATATTTTGCTTAGCTCACAGGACAGTAGAATTTATATGTATATGACATTGACACGCTGGGAAGGAGAAGTGGATATTTCCACTGAATCATCAAAGCACAAAATTCCGGGTGACTCTGAGTAATTCTGAGTAACAGCTTTATACTCAAAAGCAAATAGATATGAGTTAGAGATTTGGCCTTTGTTTTGCATACAGCTCCTACACAAAGCACACATGGCAAGCAGTCTGAGCCTGCACTGAAGAAATGTGAGTCAACCTAATATAAAATCTTGAACAGTCTAGGTCTCAATTTCTCCCATCTTTCCATCTTTCATTTCAGGATAACACTCCTGAAATAACAGGTTTATTTATTTTGGAATTACCAAAAGGCAATGGGACCACTTTAGAATGTTTGGTGCATGGATTTGGAGTTTAAATTTTACTGTGGTGGGGACAAAACAGACAGTGAGTCATAGTTTCCCACAGCTTAAGTTACCTCCTGAAATCAAATTAGCCCACTGGAACACTAACTTACTGCTACCCAAATGATCTTAAAGGGGTTCCTGAAATAGTTGATGTAACTTCCCAAGATGTTTTACGTTCTTCTAGGAAACAGCTAAAGCACAGTGAAAATCTGACTCAACGTTAACGAAAGTTCTTCGAGCCACTTAGGGGAAAGTTACATTGTACGTTCAAGGGCTTAAATCACTGTCATTTGGTGTATGTGATAAGGACAGCTGTAGCTTTTCTCTACTTTTAAGCTTTTCATTACTGAGAAAGTACTGAAAACAGAGCATACCAAATGGCCTTCGAGGTTATGGATGAGAGGAAAGGCTACAACTCGATTATAGAAATATGTTCACTTGTGTTGACATTCTGGGAGTACATGCCAGCTTCCTGGCAAGGTCATGTTAGTGCTATTCCAATTCTTCTCATTTTCCTTTCCTGAAAATGATGAGCACGTTCTCTTCCTGTTTCCTCATCTGAGATCTCAAAATCTGCAAACAAGTGGCTCTAATCCATATAGGATTACCAGTTCAACATCATACATCAAACTGCCAGGCTGGAAGGTCACTGCTCGAGGAGCATATAGATAAAAAAGCAACCGACAGGACAAATGGAGATGACTGATGGAATAGAGGAAAACAATAAGATGCGTCAAGGTGGGGATGCAGGTGTGAGGAGTACGCATGGAATATTTGAGGACTTCTTTTACGGGTTCAAGTGCTGCTTCTCCTTGGAAACAATGGGAATGAGCAACTAATGAAAATGGTTTGGTCGTTTTTGATGAGAATGATGACACAAAGTCAACCTAACCATTCAGGTGCTAGGGCACATGTTTTGGGTTAAGAGTCCTTGTCTTTCGGGCACATATGAATATCCCCATGTCATACATGATCGAGAAAGCAGAAGAGGCCAACTCGATGCTTCCTCAGTTTCTCATAACCAAAGCTGTGAGTACCTAAACTCATCTTTTACCCTAATCTGTTATAATGAGTAAGTGTTCCCCTTTCTATCAAAGGTCTGCCCCATCACTTGGGGTCTGGATCCCAGGCTTCCTGACTACCAAAACCTTCCCCCCTTTCCCATGAATCTCTCTCCTTTTTTCTCTGTTAACAGGCATGGACACATATTCTGGTAGCTCCCATCCTGAAAGAAAACCTCTTTTGACTTCATACCCTCTTCAGTCTGCTGCCTGGTCAGTGTCAATCCCCTTGGAAGCATGGTCTGTGCTTGCTAAATAGACTTCCTAACTCCCCTTCTCTCCTCATCACACTGCATCCAGCTTTCATCTCCCAAACTCCAGACAATGGTCCCAGTGACCTCCACGCTGCTGACCACCGTGTTGCCAACCCAATGTCCATTCCTTTCTCCTCACCTTAGGTGACACGTCACAACATTGGCTGCAGCTGGTTACTTCCTCCTTTTGAACACACTCTTCTCTGTTGATGTCCATGAATTGCTCTGTCCTAGTTCTCCTCCCATATCTCAGGCTTCTCCTTTTCAGCTTCCTTACTTGCTGAGTCTTTTCATGCACCCCACCTTCGCAGGATGGCATTCCTTTGGATTTGATCCAGGGCTGCCTTCTCTCCTCCTTCTCCTCTGTCTTTAGATGACTTCATTCATTACCATAGCTTTACATGCCACCTGGATAAACTAGCGATCCAAATGTGCATCTTTG
This sequence comes from Ovis aries, assembly GCF_016772045.2. Lineage (NCBI taxonomy): Eukaryota > Metazoa > Chordata > Mammalia > Artiodactyla > Bovidae > Ovis > Ovis aries. The sequence goes on along the minus strand of NC_056055.1, from coordinate 157,708,925 downwards.
GCCCAACCCCTTCCTTTGAGCTCCAGATTCTCACATCTAACTTCCTACTTCGTATCTCCTTTGAGACGCCCGCTCCCCACATTCCCTTCCCGTCTGTCCTCACCCTACCCTAGTCATATCCAGCCTAGCTGCTCAACTCATAAACCTTGCTTTCCTTGATCATCTCTGATGTCTCCCTCAATTTTAGCTCCTACACAAGGTTCATCACCAGCACTCTTCATTGAATTCCCACAATATACTTCAAATGTGGAGAGAAATCGTTTTCTCCATCTCAGTAGCACCAGGATGGCTCAATCCCATTATCCCTCATCTAGAACAGCTCTAACGGTCTCCCTGATTCCAGACTTCTCCCACTCCAATCCACTGTCTCTCCAACAGCTAGTTTTATTTTAAATGTGTGATAATGCAAGCAACAAGCTCAGTCTTCTAAATCTCGGTGAGAAGGGATGGATTTGGAAGCCTTTCCAATTAAATGAGGCTCCTCTCCATGTAGTTTGGCTCAGAGCTGATTCCTGGCCTTGACTGTGTGGAAGGTTAAGGAATGTATCCTACACTTACCTCTTTTATGTGTAGAAAGTCCTTCGCGTCAAAGGAGATGGCTGTGCTTGGAACAGGCACATCCTCGTCCAAGGCACCACAGTAGCTCACATTCGTCTTCACAGCAAATGCTACGGGTTTAGACTGGGAACAGAATCATAGAATGAAGGATGAAGGGAGGAAGACGAGGAGGGTTTTTCTCACTGAAATGTAGAATCAGATCACAGAGAGTACCAGGCAGTAAGAGAAATCACTTTCCAAAGAGGGATCTCAGTTGGGTTTCACATTTCTAGGCAGCACTAAGAAATCTGCAGAAAGGACTCTGAAAAGGATTCCGTTCTACTCACCCAACCCTGTTCCCCCTCCCATCATACTTTCCAACATTCCAAAGAATTGTGCCCTAGAGTCTTGGGGAGGGAAGGCAGAAGGGGCAGCCTGCTTTGTCCTTTAGTCATAAAACTGAAGTTTGTTATTTTATTTTCTGAGGTATGAGTGTCCTTTTACTCTTTTTACCTCTTTTTGGCTGCACCATGAGGCCTGAGGGATTCCAGCTCCCCAACCAGGGATTGAACCTGGGCCCTCAGCAGTGAGAGGATGGAGTCCTAATTCCTGAACCACCAAGAAATTCTCATGTTTATTATTTTAAATGATAACAGATACCCACATCTTGGGGTACAGGAAATGTATGCTGGGTCTTAAAGGAAAAAGAGGTGGAGGGGTAAAATAAATATTGTTGAAATAGCCTCAGATCTGAAAACCTACAGGATCCCACTCAATAGAATATCTTGTCCTGGCAGGGAAAAAAAGGCCAGCCAGGCCAGGGCAGACAGGGAGGGCGGAGCCATTTACACATCACATCATCTTCTCCCTAGCTAACAAAACTGCTTCTGAAACTCTTTTTAGACAAATTCCCCTGCAGCAAAGTGCTCCTGGGCGGCTGCAGCTTGGCAGAGGCTCAGCCAACCTCCAGCTTCAGCAGACAGCACTACTGCTGACATTTGGGTGACCACAGCAGCCACAGAACAGACCCTGAGAGAAAACTAAAATAGAAATCAGCCACAAGAGAACACACCAGGTTCCTGCAGTCCTGGGCTGCTCTATTCTAGAGGTGCTTAGTCTCTCAGTCGTGTCGTGAGCCCAGGGACTGCAGCCCACCAGGCTCCTCGTCCATGGAATTCTCCAGGCAAGAATACCAGAGTGGATTGCAGTTTCAAGCTCCAAAGATTGAGCTTGGGTCTCCTGCACTAGCAGGAGAATTCTGTACCACTAGCAGGCTGCTCTGCTATGGGCTCATTTCTTCAAGCTGGGAACACACCTGGGGAGCAAGAGGGTCAACGCAGGACCTGGATTTGGGTCCCACTGACACCTCACTGCCTCCAACCCCCTTCCACCACCTGGCACAGATATCCCAGGTGTCTAAGCAAAGGAAGACACTTCCTGAGCCTGCCTCATACTCCTCTTCCCACTCTCTTAAATATTTTACTGTCAAAATAGAAAAGGGAAGGAGTTCACTTTATTTGAGCTTCCATTTTTTTTTCCTCCTAAAACTTGGAAAGACTAGATCAATATGCCTTAGGAGTCTATTATGAAGGGCAAAGAGGAGAGGCCGACCAGGAATCTGTTATGTCCGTTACTGTGAATAAAATTTCATTTCAAAATGAGGGTCTGTGCTTAAAAAAAAGACTGAAAGACATAGGACGGGAGATCTCTAGTGACTCGTTCTAACATTCAAAAATTCAGTTTGTTCTTTGTTGCCTCCTATGGGGTCTTCTTTCTGTGGAATATCTGAAGGTCTCTTTTAGCAAAGCTTTTTATTGCTCGATTTTGCTGAAATGCTAATCGTTGTTCAAAGTTCTGAACAGGGAAGGAACTTGAGGTGGGAGACTGAAACCAGGGGGGAAGGATAGAGACATCAATAGTGCATAGACCAGCTGTGCGCCTGCGGCCAGTAATGAAGGCTACTGTCATGGAGAACGGGGTGGGCAAGCTGGTCCCTTGAGAGGCTCTCTGCCAACACCTGGAGAGGCAAGCTGGGTATGGTCCACAATCACTAAATTGAAGATGACCAAGAGTTTTCACCACCCAACCAAATGCAAAAGGAAACTGAAAGGGTCCAGGTCTCAGGGTACCACTCCCTGAGAATGTTACTATCAGGGGTGAACACATGAGGGACTAGCAATCTGATGCCTTATCAGGACGATCATAAAATGATTATTCCAGAGAAATCTGAGGCAGGGGAAGAGCAGCTGATACCTGCTGAGCAACATGCCACTTTGGAACCCAAGAGGGGCAAGAACGTCACCTTTGCTCTCTCAAGCTGGATGGCCGCCTGCTGCTCCCTCTCCTGCCGAATCGCTTCCCGATCCTCTTCCAAAGAGACATCGGAGTCAGACGGCCTGCTCGTGTAGGAGTCCGCTGAACCCTGGAAAGGAAAAACGAGAGTAGCCTGAATGAGGTGATGCGGGGCGTCTTACATCACCAATTCCATAAGGGCCTCCTGGAATGAGTTCTTCTCACTTGCACAGAATCTGATGCATACACTCTGTGCCTTTTTGCATAAATGTAGATGCAGAATACAGTTAAGCATCTGAGTAATTCGGAAGGTAGCAACGTTGTAAAGGGAAATATTTTGACTGGATTAAATGTTAGAAAGTAAACGGCAATGAAAATTATGTGATATCCATCCCTAATTCTTCTAGTTCTGTACTATCTTTATATTAAGCCCATATGACTTGTGGAACTGAAGTTTCATTCCATTCTCTCTTTTACATATAGATTTGAAGGAAAAAGAGACCCAGCCTATTGCAAGAGCCAAATCCTGCCCATATCTTAGATTACAGATGATCAGACTTTATTTTTGGGGGGCTCCAAAATCACTGCGGATGGTGACTACAGCCATGAAATTAAAAGACGCTTACTCCTCGGAAGAAAAGTTATGACCAACCTAGATAGCATATTGAAAAGCAGAGACATTACTTTGCCAACAAAGGTCTGTCTAGTCAAGGCTCTGGTTTTTCCAGTAGTCATGTATGGATGTGAGAGTTGGACTGTGAAGAAAGCTGAGTGACGAAGAATTGATGCTTTTGAACTGTGGTGTTGAAGAAGACTCCTGAGAGTCCCTTGGACTGCAAGGAGATCCAACCAGTCCATTCTGAAGGAGATCAGCCCTGGGTATTCTTTGGAAGGACTGATGCTAAAGCTGAAACTCCAGTACTTTGGCCACCTCATGGGAAGAGTTGACTCATTGGAAAAGACTCTGATGCTGGGAGGGACTGAGGGCAGGAAGAGAAGGGGACAACAAAGGATGAGATGGCTGGATGGCATCACTGACTTGATGGATGTGAGTCTGGGTGAACTCTGGGAGTTGGTGATGGACAGGGAGGCCTAGCGTGCTGCTATTCATGGGGTCACAGAGTCGGACACGACTGAGTGACTGAACTGATCTGAACTAGATTTGTCTAAGATTTCAACACAATAAAGCAGAAACCTCTATTAGTAAAAGACTTTCCAGTTCCAACATCAACACTATTGAATAAGGATGTCCTCAACTGAAGTCCATGCCTAGAAGGGCTGTTTGAACAATGATGAAATCCAGACTGATTCATATGGTCAAGGAACTGGGGGCAGCAAACATCACTTGGTGCTCATGCCATAAGAGGCAATGAAAACCACAGCAGCTAAAAAGCTAAAAACAAAGAGCAAACACCCCAGCAGTTTGCCTTCTGCTTGCTAAAAGAATACCATCCTTACAGTCTCCTTAAGCTGGCATGAGAAGTTGGTATTTGCGTAGATGATGACATTTACACAGAGGATTATTGACAGGAGTGGTGTATTTGGCATGTTTCATAAACCAGGCACAGAAGCATATACCTATCCATAGAGCTGAGAATTTGCTATCCACTGCAAAAAAAGAATGCTAAGGATGGTTGACTGCTGAAACGGGCCCTTTAAAAGTTTTTTCTAAACTTAGAGATGTTAGCATTTGTTTTTTTAATACATTATTTGTGAATTTGCTGCCCATAAAGGCAGCTTTGTCTCGGCAGGGGGGGTCATTTCAGCTGGGTTAGTCTGTCCCACCATAAAAACAGTCCCAGCACAGATTTTTCCAGCAGCCAAGAACAATAACTCCTGCTTAGAATTTTATTAGAATGCTGAGGAGAATCCCAGTTCTAAATTCTAACTCTGCAACCCACTTTTGAAAACTTTATGCAAGTTACTAAACCACTTCAAGACTCATTCTTCTCATCTGTAAAATAGTAGGCACACAATAAATAGACATTATCATTCCTGTTTCCTAGTGCTGATATTTCTACTGTGACTTAAGAAAAAAGTTAAGAGATTCTAATCATTTTCAACTCACTTATATATACACAATAGCCCATCTTGAAATGTGTCTATTTTTATTGTATTTACTGCATAGAAGACATAGTTCCCCCCCCCCAGTTTTATTGAGATATAATTGACATATAACACTGTAGAAGTTTAAGGTGTACAATGTGTTGATTTGATACATTTATATACTGAAAATGATTATACTGTAAGTTTGATAACTGCAGTGAGTCCAAATCCATGCACTTTATGTACTGCTTTATTTTTATTTTTATTTTTTTTAATTTTACAATACTGTGTTGACTTCTGCCATACAACAATGTGAATCAGCCATAACTATATATATATATCCCCTCCCTCCTGAGCACCCCCTTCCCCATCCCACGGGGTAGGAGCGCCAAGGTGGACTCCCCGTGCTATTCAACAACCTCTCATCAACGATTCACCCTACACATGCTAGTACATATACGCTGATACTACTTAAAAGTGCCCTTTACAGAGAAAATGCATTTGCTAACCAAACAATAGTCAAATTCCTCTGTGCAAATCTACTGGGGAAAAATCTGGACCTTCAAAATAAATAAATACAGGATGACAATTTTATATATGCATTCATTGCTTTAAAAGGAGCTACCTTGAAATCCTTTAAAATGAGAGTTTCTCAGAACAAAGCTTTTGTCCAAATTTAGGTAGAAAACCCCATGGACGGAGGAGCCGGGTAGGCTGCAGTCCATGGGGTTGCTAAGAGTCAGACATGACTGAGCGACTTCCCTTTCACTTTTCACTTTCATGCATTGGAGAAGGAAATGGCAACCCACTCCAGTGTTCTTGCCTAGAGAATCCCAGGGACGGGGGAGCCTGGTGAGCTTCCATCTATGGGGTCTCATAGAGTCAGACACGACTGAAATGACTTAGCAGCAGCAGCAGCACAAAATCCAGAGTAAGAAAGAATATATGAAGCCAGTTCTGTGTTAGTTCCAGGCAATGCTTTGCTGAAGTGTGATATCTGCGGTAGACCAATTTAAGGTGTTAGATGTCTGCAAAGGTGCCTGGACTATAAAGTGATTACGATGTGGGAAGTCAGGGAGGAGGCACTTGTTCTGAAAACACGTCGTGGAGAAGGCTAATGATCGCAGTTCACAAGAAAGCAGGCTGCCCACTGAAGCAGTGAGTCAAACAGCTAAAATACACAACCCACTGTTGACACTAGGAGATGGCTAATTTCCTGAAAGTGCGTTAATGACTTTCCAAATCCTGGCATTCAATCATCTGCACACACAAGAAGTGACTCAAAGACTCCTGCAAGTCCACTTTATTTTGAAATGTGAACAAGAATTTCAAAATTACTTAATAAATTCTACTACTGCCAAAAAATGTAAAAGCATATAATATTCTAAGAATATTGGTAGAAGGAAAAATAAAGCACCGTGATATTTACTTTCATAATTACAGTGTCATGGAAGGACTGATGCTAAAGATGAATCTCCATTACATTGGCTACCTGCTGTGAAGAGATGACTCATTGGAAAAGACCCTGATGCTGGGAAAGATTGAAAGCAGGAGAAGGGGGCGGCAGGGGATGAGATGGTTAGATAGCATCACAGGCTAAATGGACATGAATCTGAGCAAACTCCAGGAGACGGTGAAGGACAGAGGAGCTTGGCATGCTGCAGTCCATGGGGTCACAAAGAGTCAGACACAACTGAACAACAATTCACAGCATTTACTCTGGATTTTGTTTTTCCTTCTTCATTGATATCCACATTTCTTTGAAGGTGGAAATCATTGCTGCTGACTCTCAAGGTCCTAGAGATAGCAGAGGTCCAATATCAAGAGCCCAAATTTGGCCCATGGACATGTTCTAATGATTTGGCAAGGAACTAGTTTCTTGCATCTATTTATTTTTATTTTGTTTTGTTTCAACTGCTCGATTTTCTATCAAAGTATAGACGAGAGAAAAAAAGAAAAAAGAAAAAGAACCTAGGTTGTTCACAATGGCAATGGAGAGAAGCAGAGAGCCACAGAGAGGCAAGAGAAGACTGCCTTGGCTGGACTAGATCAAGGGTGGGAAAAGAAAGCGGGGCTGTAGTGGGCTTGGTAGGACTGGAGGGTCAGGATAAGGATTCGGAGGGTGGGGTGAACTGCCCAGAGGTCTTAAATCTTTATGATCGGGAACAGGGAAAATGAAAGAAGAAAATAATGCTAGATGCTAAGAGAACAGAACTAATGATATACAAGTTACTAGCTCTGGACAAAGCTAGAAACTGAAGCCCCATCAGCTTTTTATTTTCCAGAATTCCACTCTATAAAATGGGCAAAGAGCAAGCTACGCAAATTATCAAGTGAGTCTAACCTGGAGTGTTAACCCATGTGTAAGAGGCACGATAGAGGCTAGCACCTCAAAAGTTCCTATGCAGACACCATTGCAAGTCACATCTTTAATGTCAAAGAATCAACTAACCTGGGAGGAAAAGAAACAAGTATGTCTCTCTCTATATAAATAAAGATATATATATATATAATATTCTGCACACGTGTATATATAAAAGTCATTGTAAAAGCCATAAAATAATGCATCCTAGTAAATATCAAAAGAAAGAAATATTTATCTTCCTATTAACACGAGGCCCAGATTTTTTCCCCTTTTATTCAATATTGAAAACAGATTCCAGACTCACACCTTTCATAAATCTTCTTGAGTACAAAACACAGGCCCTATAGAAGCACTGAAAAATCAGTTTACTGTTGTCCTGGAAGAAGGAAAGTGCTGTCAGGTCACACAGTGGAAGGGCTCCTCCTGCTCAGAGAGAGAGGCCATGAGCTAGATGGGAGAGAGGCCGTGGACTCTGGGCCAGGCCATATAGGGTCTGACACTCTGTCCATTCTTACTGGCCTTGGGTCTTGGGCAACTTATTTTCACTTTCTGAGTCTCAATTTCCTCCCTTGTGAAATGGAAATAATAACACAGATCTCGCAGAGTTTCCCAGTGTTTGATTTGAGATGGAACAGCATTTCTTTTACCATCGTGAGGGTGATTCCTGAAATGCCAACAAATAATCTTTGACTCACTAATTAAACTTTCTGGCAGCTTTTCAAATTCAATTTTGGCTGCCCTAGAGTTTTAGGATTCATAGCTTGTTCTTTTTGGCTTTCAGTTCAGTTCAGTTCAGTTCAATCGCTCAGTAGTGTCCAACTCTTAGCGACCCCATGGACTGCAGCATGCCAGGCTTCCCTGTCCATCACCAACTCCCAGAGTTCACTCAAACTCATGTCCATCGAGTTGGTGATGTCATTCAGCCATCTCATCCTCTGTCATCCCCTTCTCCTCCTGCCCCCAATCCCTCCCAGCATCAGAGTCTTTTCCAATGAGTCAACTCTTCGCATGAGGTGGCCAAAGTACTGGAGTTTCAGCTTTAGCATCATTCCTTCCAAAGAACACCCAGGACTGATCTCCTTTAGAATAGACTGGTTGGACCTCCTTGCAGTCCAAGGGACTCTCAGGAGTCTTCTCCAACACCACAGTTCAAAAGCATCAGTTTTTACATACTATAAAATTCATAGTTTAAATATACAACTCCATATATTTTTAGTATTTACAGACACAGAAATCTAACATTTGAATATTTCTACCACCTCAAAAAAAAAACAAAAACAAAAACAAACAAAAAAAACCCTTCTGCCCATTTGCAGTCACTCTCCAAACCCACCACAAGACCCAGGGATCCACTTACTTGTCTTGTCCTTTTAAAACTGAAATATATACTTCCTCTTCTTCTGAGTAGTTTTAGTATTTAAATATGTCATTAAATTAGAGCAAGGAGAGGGAGAGTTTATTAATGTTTGATTTTAAAATGCATTAACACTGGACCAGAATCTGGTTACTGTTGGAACTTTTGAGCGTTGTGGTCACTCCTGGGCCTCTCACTTCCTACCATTCACTGGACATTGACCATCTGTCAGGTTCTGTAGTAAGAGCCATCTGAGAGGAACTGCTTATCTTTTCTGAGATTCTTTCTTCATCTGCAAAATAGGAGCGAACCCTTCAGGGTTATTTTAGAGAATTACTAAGATGCCATAGTACAGCATAGAGTACAAGCAGAATAATGGCACAAACAAGACCAGTGTGGTCCAAGAGAACTTTCTGCAATGATGGCTATTCTCTGCGTGGGCACTGTCCACTATTGTGGCCACTAACTACACATGGTTATGGAACATTTGAAATCTGCCTAGCAAGACTGAAGAATTGCATTGTTCATTTAATTTTTAAGGGTTAAAAATTTTGTTTCACTTCAGTTAATTTAAATGTAGATACCCACATGTTGTAAAACTTGACATTCAGAAAACTAAGGTCATGGCATCTGGTCCCATCACTTCATGGCAAATAGATGGGGAAAATGGTGGAAACAGTGACAGACTTTATTTTGGGGGGCTCAAAATCACTGCAGATGGTGACTGCAGCCATGAAATTAAAAGACACTTACTCCTTGGAAGGAAAGTTATGACTAACCTAGATAGCATATTGAAAAGCAGAGACATTACTTTGCCAACAAAGATCCATCTAGTTAAGGCTATAGTTTTTCCAGTAGTCATGTATGGCTGTGAGAGTTGGACTATAAAGAAAGCTGAGCACCGAAGAATTGATGCTTTTGAACTATGGTGCTGGAGAAGACTCTTGAGAGTCTCTTGGACAGCAAGGAGATCAAACCAGTCAATCCTAAAGGAAATCAGTCCTGAATATTCATTTAAAAGACCCTGATGTTGGGAAAGATTGAAGGCGGGAGGAGAAGGGGACGACAGAGGATAAGATGGTTGGATGGCATCACCTACTAAATGGACGTGAGTTTGAGTGAACTCCAGGAGTTGGTGGTAGACAGCAAGGCCTGGCGTGCTGCAGTCCATGGGGTCACTAAGAGTCAGACACGACTAAGCAACTGAACTGAACCCCCATGTAACTAGTGGCCACCACACTGGACTGCAGTTATAAACTTGATGTTGATTCGGTATTTTAATAGTTGCATTAAGTGGACTAAGTGACAGTAAATGTCCAGAGACGCATATCCCAATGGATTCGAGCTGGTTTCTTCCCACTGAGTTTGCAATGACTTGACAATGCACTTTTCCACACTGCAGAAGAAGCGGAGCTCTTTCTCGATTATTTCCCCAGGTTTCCCGGGGTGGATGGGTAAAGATCCCCTCATGAGGCTGCCCCAGGCAAAAAAGTCTCTTAGGTAACATTTATCTTTACAGGATAGCCCCTCACTTTGTTGCAACTGCTTTCTTCTCCTCCACCCCTTCATCAAACATGTCCAGAGCCTTTTGCAAGGGCACCCACCCAGCCTAGCAGGGTCTAGTCTGGATCTCCTAGTAGATACAGCTGGGCAGTGTCTGCCACATAGTAGAACCTCAAATTTACTGAAAGAAAGACACTCTGCTTCTCAGAATCTATTTCTTTGTTTCATGATAGGTGGTTGGTTTACTGACCAAGGTTTATGCTAACTGCGTGTGATGTTAATTATTAGCTGTCCCACCCCTCAATAGCCTAAGATTTTTTTCTTTTTTTTAGAATTATGGTTTTCAGTGTCCTAATCCAGAGCACTGGATAATATGTACACTACCAGAACTTTGGCAGAACAAGTAACTTTTGAAATTCCTTAGAGATGACCACTTAATTTTGCTGTTAGGTATCTTGCACTATGTCTTGTAAAGAGGTCTTTGAATATGTTGGTTGAAAGAATAAGGCAAACTCTGCAGCCCACTTTTATTGGACAGTAGCCCAGCAATTACTCTGACTAAGCTTCAGTTTTAGGCTTCAAAGGGCAGTTGGTCAAGGGCAGCAAAGGAGTATGATCAGAAAAGGTCATAAAGGGAAACGGAAGAGAACAAATGCTTACTCATCCCTTACTTTATGTGATTCACTAACTTACGAACTTTATATCAGCCCATCAGCCCTAAGAAATAGGTTATGATTATCCTCATTTTAAATAGATGAAGCATCTGAGGCTCAGACAGGTAATAAGAGCTTCCCTTCATGCCACTATCACAGGGCATGGTGCAGGAGTATGGGTGGAATCTCTTTTTAAATTTCCTTTACAAAAGTGAGCATTGCGCAGTCGTGTCCAACTCTTTGCAACCTCAAGGACTATACAGTCCATGGGATTCCCCAGGCCAGAGTACTAGAATGGGTAGCCCTTCCCTTCTCCAGGGGACCTTCCGAATCGGGGGATTGAACCCAGGTCTTCCACATTGCAGATGGATTCTTTACCAGCTGAGCTATAAGGGAAGCCCAAGAATACTGGAGTGGGTAGTCTATCTCTTCTCCAGGGGATCTTCCTGCCCCAGGAGTCAAACAAGGGTCTCCTGCATCGCAGGTTGATTCTTTACCAACTGTGCCATCACAAAAACCTGATGCAAAATATTTTGTTAATGTAGACTGTACACCAAAATCTCACTGATTAGGACTGATGGATGCAGGTAAAACAATGACACTCTTAGATCATGGAAAGGGAATTTCAGACTGCTTTTTCAAAAGGCATGTTTGCTATTTCTCACTTCACATAGTATCTCCAGATAATCAAGGTTCTAGTGTGTGGATTTCTTTGAGTTTCTCTTTAATGATGGGACTTTTACTCAGAATTTTAGTGATTGGTAGAGGATATTAAGGCCCTCTTGAGAGTTTTCTTTTCTTCTTAAGTGATAACTCCTCCACCTGTGTTTATACTACGTATTTAAATTATTTCTTATAGCTAAGTTACAATTACATATTGATATATAGTTAAAAACTGAATTATAATTATGTAATTACATATAATAATTAGTCTGAATTATCTGATTAGTGGAATCCAAATTAATAGGTTCTACTATAACTGTTTTTACATAACTTCAGTAAAAGGAAATAATATTCATTTAGAAAACTTAGCCAACCATATCCTTCTTGCTATGTTGACTAGCTTGGCAACTGCTGTAACTGCCTGATTTCAGATATGTATTTTTCTCTCTTTTTTGCATTTATTCTTTGACTTTTATTGAGATATAATTGGTACACAGCACTGTATAAATTTAGGCTGTATAGCATAACGATTTGACTTACATACGTCATGATTGATAAGTATCTCTTTTGATTGCTAGTCCAAGGAAACCCATCAATTTTCTAACAGCAGAAAATTTTCTTTTGGCCTTATAAGTATAAAGAGGGAGGTGACAAAAAGGCCCCAATAGAGATAAAAAGGAAATCTGTATCAGCCATGGCCATTTAGGAGATTGTAGGAAAGGAGAAGCTGAAATGTGGGCTAAGAGATTTGAAAGGTAAATCAATGGTGATGGTAGTGACAGGGGACAGACTCCTCTTATCTAGGGTTATTATGAAGACTGAGATTTCATATGGTTCAGCCTAATACACTGGGGGAGAACAAGAGACAGAGATTACTTTGCATGAATGCTACTTGGCAAAACTGCTTTGACTATCAGTGCATAATATCATGGGCTTTCCTGCTGGCTCACTGGCAAAGAACACACCTGTCAACACAGGAGACCTGGCTTCAATCCCTGGGTTAGGAAGATCCCTTGGAGAAGGAAATGGCAACCCACTCAAGTATTCTTGCCTGGAAAATCCCATGGAGAGAGGAGCCTGGTGGGCTACAGTCCATTGAGTCACAAAGAGTCGGACACGACTGAGTGACTGATCATGCATGCATGCAGGCAGGCATAACATCATACAAGTATGAAAAAGTGCTGCACCAATGAACACGTAATAAATCGAAACTCTCTGTGAGACTAAAGGGTGACAGAAATTGAAAAAGAGACATGATCACACTTTGCATCCAATAAGAATGCTATTTTAATGGTATGGATGATGGGATTACGGAGCTCAGTCTCCTGAGAAAAGGAAAGTGACTGCCTGCTTGGAGAAGGTGGCCTCAAGCAGTCAAGCTTTACGTAGTACAGGTCACAGAACAACATCCTAGGACACTGAGCAGCCACCCCAGGGACCAGCCGTACCTGGTCAGAACCGAGCGCGCCTGACCAATGCACATAACGCAGGTGAGTGCCCAGGTGGCTGCGCCTGGCTGACCTCCGCACTGGCATCTACCTGCAAGCAGCAGCCACAGCATGACGTCTTCATTCAGGGGCAGCGGCTCAAGCTGCACTAGTTTAGTTTCAGGAGAGATATTCAAAAGGAAATGACAGTATTTGCTCAGAAAATCTTGAATGTGCTGCTAGTAACTGCTGAGCTGCATAGTGATGAGGCAACTACTTATAAATGTGGCCATCTGTGATCCTTCTGGGGCTTCCCAGGTGGTGCCGGTGGTAAAGAATCCACCTGCCAATGCAGGAGACCCAGGTTCGATCCCTGGATTGGGAAGATGCCCTGGAGTAGGAAATGGCAATCCACTCTAGTATTCTTGCCTAGAAAATTCCAGGGACAGAGGAGCCTGGTGGGCTACAGTTTATGGGGTCGAAAGAGTTGGACATGACAGAGCACACACATACACACGACCCTTCTGGAAAAGTGACTGACACTTCACATTCCCCCACAGTGGTTTACAAAGTAGCCCACAAAACACTACTTTTATGCTGTGGTCTATTTTCTCAAGAGTCATATTAGAGACTTAACAACAGTAAGTATGTTTATCCTGAAAGTGGCTACAGGCAATCACTTGTGTCTTTAAAAAAAAAATTTGTTTTAAATATTTTCCTTCTAGTATGTAAAGGGAAGAATAATATAGGTTGGTTTAGAAGAAAATAGGAAAAGGATTTGAACCTCTCCTTACCATCCTGTAGCCTCAGAAACTGTTTGATGAAAAATTATCTTCAATTCTGTGAAAATATTCATAACGTCTCTCATTAAAGGAATGCATGTTGACTGCTGAAAGAATCCAGGTGTGTCATCAAGAACAGAACAGAAACTTGCCTCCTCAGAGACGCCTACAGGTGTGACAGAAGCCAGAGCGGAGCGTCTACCAATACTCCAGGCAGAACCGTGTCTTCTCCGCTCCTGCTGTCCTCAGAGCCCCCAGCACAGAGCTTCGCATTGCACAGGAGCTCAAAACTGTCTATGGAATGAAAACCCGCAAGAGGAGGTTTCAGGAGGAGGAAGAGAAATGTAAAAGGAGCACTCAGTAAGGCCCAGCCTTCACCCAAAGGAACAGACACTTCTGGCCTACAGATGCTGCTGAGAGCCACGTTGGAGAGAACAGAAAACAGCACTGATGTTAGCTTGACAAAATGATATGAACGTTGATTTGGAGAAATTAATATTCAAAAATCTCTCAGAAAAAATATTTTTAAAAGACCAACATGAATTAATCTTTTTAACAAATATTAAAACATTATAAAACTACAGAACTTAAATTTGGTATTGGTACAGAACAAAGAAGTAAGAGTCTGCAAATCAACTGCTATATATTGATAATTAATATAAACACAGGAAACATTTCAAATCAATGGGGAGAGAGTGATTATTCCATAAGTAATGTTGGGAAATGTAGATGGCCAATTGGAGGAAAAAAAAAGGTAGATCTCTACTGGATTTCTTGTATAAAAATAAATTTCAGATGAAGAAATTTCAAGGTGAAATTATGGATATATAGTCACATATTTATTACATATACACACATATTTATACTAGCACTAACAGAAACTATGGCTATAGTTTTAATGTAGCATGCAAAAATGTTCAGAAGCTATGAAAAGATTAACTTGACTATACAGAAATTTTAAATATTTATCTGGGAAAGAAATACAAAATTGAGAATGACAAAAATAGAAAAAAATGGTCACATAAGTGACCTAGGCTTAATGTTCTTCATATTCAAAGAGCACTAACAAAGTAATAAGAAAAAGATAAACAACCTGCCTTTTTACCCACCAACATGGCAAATAAAATTAAGAAACAGAAAAATGAACAAGAATATACACTGAAAATGGCTTTGGCTTCTTTCCTACATAAGGAAATATAACTTAAAATATGCTACTATTCTCACTTATTAGAGCAAAGCATTTGATAATACCCACTACTAGTGAGGGAGCAGTAAAAGTGACATATATGTTAGTAAGAATGTAAGTTGATATTATATTTTTGGAGGTAATGAGGCAAAAACAATCAAAATTAAAACAGACAAAAAAATTAACCAAACCACTCTATCTAAAGAAATTTACCCTAGAAATATACCTATATCAGATATGTTTGTATAAAAGTATATACAAGACTATTCCTGTATTACCAAACCACCTTACTCATCTCTTGAGAAACCTATACGCAGATCAAGAGGCAACAGTTCCAACTGGACATGGAACAATGGACTGGCTCAGAACTGGGAAAAGGCTGTATACTGTCACCCTACATATTTAACTTCTATGCAGAGTACATAATGCAAAATGCTGGGTTATATGAAGCACAAGCTAGAATCAAGATTGCTGGGAGAAATATCAATAACCTTAGATATGCAGATGACATCACCTTTATGGCAGAAAGTGAAGAGGAAATAAAGAGCCTCTTGATAAAGGTGAAAGAGGAGAGTGAAAACGCTGGCTTAAAACTCAACTTTCAAATAACTAAGATCATGGCATCTGGTTCCATCATTTCATGGCACATAGATGGGGAAACAATGAAAACAGTGACAGATTTTATTTTCTTGGGCTCCAAAATCACTGCAGACGGTGACTGCAGCCATGAAATTAAAAGATGCTTGCTCCTTGTAAGAAAAGCTATGACAAACATAGACAGCATACTAAAAAGCAGAGATGTCCCTTTGCCAACAAAGGTCCATCTAGTCAAAACTATGGTTTTTCCAGTAGTCATGTACAGATGTGAGAATTAGACCATAAAGAAGGCTGAGTGCTGAAGATATGATGTTTTCAAACTGTGATGCTGGACAAGACTCTTCAGAGTCCCTTGGACATCAAGCAGATCAAACCATCAATCCTAAAGGCAATCAGCCCTGAATATTCATCAGAAGGACGGATGCTGAAGCTGGAGTTCCAGTCCTTTGGCCACCTGATGGGAAGAACTGACTCACTGGGAAAGACTCTGATGCTGGGGAAGATTGAGCACAGGAGGAGAAGGGGGTGACAGATGATAAGATGGTCGGATGGCATCATTGACTCAATGAACAAGAGTGTGAGCAAACTGAGGGATACGGTGAAGGACAGGGAATCCTGGTGTGCTGCACTCCATGGGATTGCAAAGAGTTGGACGTCTCTGAGTGACTGAACAACAACAAGAATATTCACTGTAACACTGCATATGATCGCAAAAGAATCATAAAAACCTAGATGTTAGGCATAGAAGATACGTTTTTAAAAGTATGGTGCATTCACACATAGAATAGTATGTAGATGTTAAAAAGCATGATATAGACCTCTAAGTAATTATATGTAAAATTAAGTCATAAGATCAAACTATAAAATAATCTAGCATGTTGTTTTAAAATTGTGTTAAAATAAATATTTTAAGAGTCTCTCTCTCCACACACACACACACACACACACAGAAGAAGAGGAAAACAAACTTTCATTTATTGTATTTTATACCTTTCTGTACAGTTGAAAGTTTTACCTTGAGAATTTTAAGCTAATATTATGTATATATATATATTCACATTTGTATATATAATATAAATGAGTATGTACTTATTTAATAGAATTATGTCCACGGGGTTGCTAAGAGTCAGACACGACCGAGCTACTTCACTTTCACTTTTCACTTTCATGCATTGGAGAAGGAAATGACAACCCACGTCAGTGTTCTTGCCTGGAGAATCCCAGGGATGGCGGAGCCTGGTGGGCTGCCATCTATGGGGTCGCACAGAGTCGGACACGACTGAAGTGACTTAGCCAGCAGCACGTAGCTTGAAATTTTCTATGTTAACCTCAAATGATGATTTTGATGGGCAACATTAAATATTAATAATCATTATAATATCAAAACCACTGTATACCACTGGTAAACAGTAGGCCCTTGATGGTTATCCTTTCTAAATATAGAGTGTGTATACATGACATTACTATTTACACTGTACATACACATATATGCTCACACACACACACACACACACACACACAAAGAAATAAATACTAGATAAAGGTAGTCAAGTTCCCATTAAATTTCTCAAAATCTACCTTATATCAGATGTCATCTGAGAATAAAATGCAAGAGGTCACAAAAAAAATATCAAAGCCAATAATAACCAAAATATTTATTAAGCACTTACTATGTCCCACTTAGTGTTAAGTACTTTCATTGACTGTGGTCTTTGGAAAAGAATGTTCCCTCTGAAAGGGCTTGGGGTCCCCACAAATGGCAGCTCAGTGTGAGTTTTTCTCTTTGGCCACCAGTCTCCTAACTTTGCAAAGCCTGTAGGTCTTATGTTAAAAACAAGATGATGCAACGTAGCGCAGCAGTTTAAATTGAGGTACCAATGCTATTTTTGAATTACAAGACTGATGATTTGAGGGTATATGAGTGGTCTGGTGGGTCCCTTATGCATATGTAGAATGCATGCTGCTCTGCGCCAGAGCCCCACCTTCACCTAGTTACCTCTACAGAAGTCCTCCAGCATCTTACTGTCACAGGACTTGTCCTCCAAGCTACTATATTCCTCTCACTTGCTACCTACCCTTTGTTTTTTGGGGCCTTAATCATGATTGGACAATGCCCAACCCTCCCCCATCAGCCTCGATCAACTTCACTTGGTATGTGGGATGGCAAAAGCCATGCCCTTCCTCCCCAGTGGGTTCAGAAGTTGGGAATGAAAACAAGCCTTGTTCTTTGACTGCCATCTGATAATTCTACGTCAGAGCTCATTAGGTTAGAGGAAATTCTTGGGTCAACCTTTGGAACTAAGAAATGAGGCCTTAATCACAGTAAAACGGCACTTTACAGATGTTATCTAATTAGTCACCATAAACACTTTGAGACGTGGAGCTCATTATCCACACTGAAGTACCCAAGACTGAAGAGAAACTGAATATTCCCAAGGTCACGCAGTGGGCGAAGTGTGATGAACTCTGATCTGACTGACTCAGAAGCCCTTTCTAATAAATAGCTAATCACCAAGCCCAGTAGAGGCGTTGGCAGGTGCTGCTAGATGAGAGGTCACCAAGGCTTGAGGCTTTAAAAAAATGTAGAATCCCTTTCTTTCTCTTTCTCTCTCTCCTTTCAGAACAAACCAACAATTACCAAGTATGCTGTTTCCTCCAGTACATGATCTTGATTTCTCTTCAAAGCTCTTTTGAGCCCTCACAGACAGCTCAAGGTGCATGCTCTAAGTAACTCCATCATCAATAATGAAGCCAAGACTTGCATTTCAGGTCAAAGCTTCTCTTGAATGATCTCTAAGATTCTTCTGAGGTCTGCTCTTAAAGATGTTCTTTGGGTCTGTTCCTCAAAGTGCCAAGAATTAGGTCTTCAAGTACTTGGTGATAGAATATTCATTCGAACTGACATCAAAATACATGCACTCAACTATTCCCATGGATGAGACTAACAACCTTGCAGGTTTCCCCCTCTTCCTTCAGGCCTATCCATTAGCTCATTAGTATATTCGAAGTGGTCAGGGAAGAAATTCACGCCTGCTTTTTTTTTTTTTTAGTTGGAAACTTTTGGACCGAACCCCAAAAAAATTTGAAATAAAATTATTGACTAGAATGAGTTTGAGAGAGATACTATGATTTAATTTATTCAGATCACCTTTATTTTTCATCAGGAAGCATAAGGACAGGCCATGATTACTCATGAGAGCTGGGAAAAATAAGCAGTTCAGGGTTGGGCTTTGAAACTAGACAGGTTGGAATCCTAAGACTGCCATTTACTACATATTTGCTTTGGACAAGACATTTAATCTTTTTCTGCTCAATCTCCTTTCTGAAGTGGAACATATTAACCTAACTCAAGGAACCACTGTGAAGATGATGCCCTCAGAACAAGACAAGCACTCAGTGGAGTTGGCATTCTGGACTGGTGAGCAAGGACACTTCTGTTGATGGATTTATCCTGGCTCTTTGTTTCTTGACTGAGCCCATATTTTCTATTTTAACTCCTCTGTTAAAAGAAGTAGATAGTGGAAAAGAAAGTGGATAGTGAGACTTTAATCAAACAGGACTGGTGTCCTTACAAGAGAAAAAGACACAAGAGTGTCTCAACACAGAAGAAAAGCAATGAGAGGACTCAGCAAGAAGGCAGCTGCCACAAGCCAGGAAAAGAGGTCTCACCAGAAACCAACAGTACCAGCACTTAACTTTGTCTTTCCCACATCCAAAAGATAAACTGATGTTGCTTAAGCCCCCCTTCCCCCCCCTCCAAAATGGATAGAGATGTAAAGTTTATATTAGTCGAGGTGAAGAAGAATTAAAGGGTCTAATCAGAACTTTGATAGGGACAATTAAAGGTATGGGCTAAAATGAAATTGAAGAATCAGGTTGGCCCTATCCTTCCACATTTTTTTCTGCCTGCAAAAGCTGTGTCCACTCAGGAGGCATTCCTTCTTTGAGAATAACCTGAAGACAATCAGTTTTCGTTTTTGGTCAGAGAGTAGCACAAAGAACACTGCTGTCCTTTGCACAGGGGGATGGGATGATGTCCTTGACTCACTCTCCCCTCTGAACCATGTGGCAGCTCTAAGCGACGTGCCTGCCAGCCCGGGCTGATGTGTAGCCTTCTTCTCTAGGTCTCCAGCACCTTCATCAAGATGCCCAGGGCTGGGACAGTCACCCGTCACAGAGGACAGGCATGTCCCTCTACTAACCCTCCCAGACCCTGGTGTCAGGGCCAGGCCTGTCAACAAAATAAGCCAATTCATCAGAAACTTAGAATCCTAAACTGGTTCGAACAGATAAGACATTCTTTTCCTTTCCCAAAGCAGAATATGGGCTCACTGGTCACAGAGTGACCCGTCATTGCAACGAGGATTGCCCCGCAGAGCCTGTGCCACTTACTGCCCGCACAGTGGTGAAATCATACCCAACAGAGACACAGTTTTATATGCGAATCAGGTGATTCTAACTGATAACTATTCCCAGGGTCCAGGTATCCCAAGAGCACAGAGCAGGTAAGTAGCTCTCTACATACCAACCACATTTGTAGGTGTCTAACAACAGACACTAGTTCATGTCTAGTTGTCTACCATCCAGCATGAGACTTAAACTGACAGATACTTGCTGAAAAATTGCGAAGTCCGAGATCCGTGCTAAGTGCAATGGCAGCAAGAAGGTGAATAAGATACGGTCTTTATATAACAGGGGCTCACAGTCTGCTAGAGCAGACAGGTCTGTAAACAGCTACATTACGAAGGAGAGCATGCGAAGTGCTATAGCAGAAATACAAACACAGGGGAACACAGATTAATTCTGTTTGAGGGAATAGAAGATGTTTGGGAGAAGGTGAAGGCTGTTGAAATAGGCAGGACTGTCAGGGATAGAGAGTATAGCGCGTCACCAGAATAGAGCGTTCCAGGCAGGGAGGAGAGCAAAGCCAAAGAGCAGGAAAAGAAAGGAAATGTTTACAGAACGATGAATTTGGTATCAGGTGGGAGTCGCGGTAGATACCAAAGATATTAAGCTGTATATAATCAAGTTGAGGAGATGAGAGATACGTTCATGCAACATAGCAATCCAGTGCTAGAACTATGTTATCTAATAAAAGCAATGAGTTTGGGATTAATATATATATGTAGTAGTGGGATTAATATACATACACTATTGTATATAACATAGATAACCTACAAGGACCAACTGTATAGCATAGGGAACTATACTCAATATTTTATAACCATCTACAAGGGAAAAGAATCTGGAAAAGAATATATATGCATACATGTATAACTGAATCACTTTGCTGTACACCTGAAACTAACACAACATTGAAAATCAACTATAGTTTGATAAAAATAATAAAACTAAAAGATAAAAGAGAGAAGAGAGAGTGAGGGAAAAGCAATGAGAGCTACTAGTTTGGAACTGAAAGAAGGCTGAGGTTAGAAAACTGTAGCTGAGACATTTCCAAAAAAAAAAAATAATAATAAACAGCAAAGAAAATGTGAACAACGGCAGGAAGCAGCTCCCTTGGAAGTTCACGCTGAGGAGCGGTTGAAAATAAAACCTGAAGTCGTGGAGGGGAGTAAACGCAGATCAAGAGGAGGCGTTTGCAGCCCTCTGCTGGGAAGTCGATGGCTGACTCTGCACTTGAGCAGGAGAGTTTCAGATGGACAGGGGCACTAGGAAGCTCAGTCCAGAAGTGGGAAAGAAGACAGTCAGAATGACAGATGGGGAGACAGACAGGAAAATGGACTGGGACGAGGGAGGAGCCAAAGGCAAACCCAAACATCAAAGGACAGATTGTAAAAATGGTAGACAGGGACTTCCCTGGTGGTCCCGTGGTTAAGAGTCCTAACTTCCACTGCAGGGAGCATGGGTTCAATCCCTGGCTGGGGAAAGAAGGACCCACGTGCCACGCCATGCAGTGAGGCCAAAACAAAACCGATAAATAAATAATCTGAAAAATAAAAAATAAATCGACAGGTTATGTGGGATAGCCATGTATGGATGTGAGAGCTGGACCATAAAGAAAGCTGAGCACTGAAGAATTAATGCTTTTGAATTTTGGTACTGGAGATGACTCTTGCGAGTCCCTTGGACTGCAAGGTGATCAAATCAGTCAATCCAGAGAAAATAAACCCTGAATATTCATTGGAAGGACTGATGCTGAAGCTGAAGCTCTAATCCTTTGGCCACCTGATGTGAAGAACCAACTTATTGGAAAAGACCCTGATGCTGGGAAAGATAGAAGGCAAAAGGAGAAGGGGATGACGGAGGATGAGATGGTTGCATGGCATCACTGACTCAATGGACATGATTTTGAGGAAACTCCAGGAGACAGTGAAGGACAGGGAAGCCTGGTGTGCTGCAGTCCATGGGACACAACTCAGCAACTGAACAACATACACTTCACTGACTGCTTAGTGTCTGCTGGGCACCGGATGGGATGCTGCCCAAAGGTGACTAGAGATGGAAAACAACTCACGTTTTTCAATTTAATCATTTCAACTTGAAGACCAAGAGTTTTCATGGTTTTGGTTTTTATTAAAACTGTGCTAAATCCATCAACAAACTATCAGCATTTAATCTATTTCCTGTTCAGCAGAAACAAGGAGGGAGAAGGCAATGGCACCCTACTCCAGCACTCTTGCCTGGAAAATTCCATGGACAGAGGAGCCTGGTAGGCTGCAGTCCATGGGGTCGCTAAGAGTCAGACACGACTGAGCGACTTCACTTTCACTTTTCACTTTCATGCATTGAAGAAGGAAATGGCAACCCACTCCAGTGTTCTTGCCTGGAGAATCCCAGGTTAGGGAAAGCCTGGTGAGCTGCCGTCTATGGGGTCGCACAGAGTCGGACACGACTGAAGCGACTTAGCAGCAGCAGCAGCAGAAACAAGGAGAAACAAAAATCAAAGCTAAGAGAGAAAATGTAGTAAAGGTGGGAAAGTATAAAAGTATGCCCTTTATTTAACAAATCCAATAAATCCTCATTTACTTCATATTTTATGAAAACATTCTTCAGCAACTTAAACTCTGTAAGTTCAAGGCAATACTATCTACAAGACTACAAAATTAAAATTCATAAATAATCCTTCCTCCAAGAAAAGGTCACAGAGGATTTAAAAAGGAAAGTGGATTGAGTTTTGAAAGTTGCTATTGAAATATGGTCTGGTACCTGTTGCAGAAGTTATTTATAACCAGAGAGAGCATAAAAACTAGCCATGAGGGACAAGCAAAATGCATGGAGGCTGGGGCTTACACTAATTTTAAGAGTTAAGAATTTGAGAAACAAGCCTTTCTCATTTTAAGCAATCACTGCTTTGCGGAACAAATCCCAGGGAAGCTTGGTTTTACTGCAAATTGTATTACTCCCTTACAAAATTGAAACTACAATAGAACCTATCACGGTCTGGCATGAAAGGCTGTAAACATGCTGAATATGGAGAAAAAATGAAGCTCACATTGGCAGAATACCCAACCCTGACCAGAAGATAAATCACTACACATTCTGTCAAAAAGCATTCCTCAAAAGAACAAAGTGAATGTAGCTGAAGTTGCCAACACTCTTCTTGGTGGATAACATTATCACTTGTCTTTTACCAAAACACCAATTTAAATTCACATGAAACCTCTGCAGCAAAAATGCCCCCAAATGCCCTGGCAAAGGACTGTTCAAATCATGGAAAGCTGTCTACAATCACCTTCCGCCTCAAATGACTATATGAAGAGAGGCTCTTCACAAATATTAGACCCTTATGCTCTAGGCCAAAAAAGAAAACAAAAACAAAAAACAAAAAAACTAAGTAATCATCTGTCCCGAGATATGTCCGTCCTCCCTATGGACAATAGGGGCTTCTCAAGTGATGCTAGTTGTAAACAATCTGCCTGCCAGTGCAGGAGACACAAGAGAGGTGAGTTTGATACCAGGGTGGGGAAGATTGCCCTGGAGGAGGTCATGACAATCCACTCCAGCATTCCTGCCTAAAGAATCTCATGGACATAGAAGTCTGGCAGGCTATAGTCCACAGAGTTGCAAAGAGTCAGACATGACTGAAGTGACTTAGCACGCATGCATGCATGGACAATAAGCCTTTAATTGATTATATTTTGGCTTTTTTGCTTCAGCCACCAGGAAGCTCAGAGCTAACACTTAACTTTTCTCTTGGTGAACATCTCCAATCCGAATTTACATTTTCCATGTCCCTAATCTTTTGCTTGTTACTAATTTGGGAGGTGGGCTTTATATGGTTTTTTAAGTCCCCTCAAAATCTCTGGTCGATGAGGTACAATTAGAATTTTAAAGAAACACACACACAATAGTTTTTACCAAATTTTAAACTACTATTTGTGATGAGTGCAGTTTTTTTTTTCCATTTTCTTTATAGAAGTATGCACATAGTTTTTTTGAGCCCTTGGTTGCTGCTATCCACAAACAACTATTAAACCAACCATTAATAGACTCTTTTTGACTACACTCTCATTGACTACGCTAAAGCTTTTGACACTTGGATCCACTTTGACAGTGTGGATCACAACAAACTGTGGAAAATTCTTAAAGAGATGGAAGTACCAGACCACCTTACCTGTCTCCTGAGAAACCTGTATGCAGGTCAAGAAGCAACAGTTCCAACTGGACATGGAACAATGGACTGGTTCAAAATTGGAAAATGAATACATCAAGGCTGTATATTGTCACCTTGCTTACTTAACTTGTATGCAGAGTACATCATCTGAAATGCCAGGCTGGATGAAGCACAAGGTGGAATCAAGATTGCTGGGAAAAATATCAACAACCTTATATATGCAGATGATACCACCCTTAAGGCAGAAAGTGAAGCAGAATTAAACAGCCTCTTGATGAAGGTAGAAGAGGAGAGTGAAAAAGCTGGCTTAAAACTCAACATTCAAAAAACTAAGATCATGGCATCTGGTCCCATCATTTCATGGCAAATGGGGAAACAATGGAAATAGTGACAGACTTTCATTTCTTGGGCTTCAAAATCACTGCAAATGGTGATTGCAGCCATGAAATTAAAAGATGCTTGCTCCTTGGAAGAAAAGCTATGACAAACCCAGACTGCACATTAAAAAACAGAGACATTACTTTGCCGACAAAGATTCATCTAGTCAAAGCTGTGGTTTTTCCAGTAGTCATGTATGGATGTAAGAGTTGGACCATAAAGAAGGCTGAGCATCGAAGAATTGATGTTTTTGAACTATAGTGTTGGAGAAGACGCTTGAGAGTCCCTGGGACTGCAAAGAGATCAAGCCAGTCAATCCTAAAGGAAATCAACCCGTAATGTTCATTGGAAGGACTGACGCTGAAGCTGAAACTCCAATCCTTTGGCCACCTGATGCGAAGAGCTGATTCGTTGGAAAAGATCCTGATGCTGTGAAAGATAGAAGGCAGGAGGATAAGGGGACAACAGAGGATGAGATGGTGGTATGGTATCACCAACACAATGGACATGAGTTTGAGCAAGCTCCAGGAGATGCTGAAGGACAGAGAAGCGTGGCATGCTGCAGTCCACCAGGTCATAGGGCCAGACATGAAGGAGCGGCTGAACAAAAACAACAGAGTCTCTTTCCAGACAGGAGGCTTTTCAATCTCTCTCTTGCTGTCTGTCTAGGGTTCCACTAGCCATTTGAAAGTTTCCAAATAAGAAATTCAGTAGTGTACTATGCCATGGGTTGGCCTAGTTCTGCTCTTCGATGCTCAGTCTGTGACTAATTCAGTATGTTTCTTTGTATATCTACTAAAATTGATTACAAACATGTACTGAAGCAACATAAAAAAATCTTTGTCCCACTACTCTTTATTTCATCAATATCAAGCTAGAACAAAAAGAAAATGTCTGTTCACTTGCTTTAAAAGAAGAGCAGAACTTGGAGCAACATTATGAAAGTGGTAGTTTGTCTTTGCCAATAGCTATACTCATCTTTCATCTTTCTCTTCCAACATGCTCTGGCCACAATAGGCTGCTCACACTTTTTCCAAATCTGCTTCATTCACAGTGTGTGGTACATAGTAGGCACATAAAACATACTTATTGAATAAGGAGGGGGAATGCTCTGATACTTTCCTGCCCTCATATAGGTTGTTGACTTTGTTTGAAAAGCTCCTTTTCTTCTTGCCCATCTGGCAAACCCTCTTTCATCTAAACACTGAGTTATAATTATATATGTAGCTGTTTTCCTTCCTGGCAATAACCACTAAGAGCAGGCGCTACACTTTTTCACCTTTGTGCTTCCAATATGAGCTTGGCACATGGTAGGTGTCTAATATTTGTAGGAAGGAAGGGAGGGAGGGAGAAAGTTCTCTGCATTGCTTTTAGAAAAGAATGTATGGCATTTTACTAGCTACTCAGAGTTGCAATCAATGGAAAAAAATGTTTGCCTCCAATTTTTCAAAACCACTCCTGCAAAAGTGGATTGAATTTTGTGTTTCACTGAATCCATCCATTCATGATTAATTGGGTAGTTAAGCATGTCTAGTTACATGTGCACCTGGGAATTCTTCCAACTATCATTAATTTTGCTAAAGATTCAAATCCCCAGTATTTATCTGCTGAAACAGAGCCCCTGTTCCTCCTCAGCCAATCAAAACTGAGTAACAAACTCTATTGTTGACAAACAGCTGAATAATTTACAAAGGCTGTAACTATGTGACGTCCAGTTGCCCCTTTGGTTACTGTCATAATAAATGTGATGCCATTTAATCTTCCTGTTTTCTTCCACTAACTGGGTACAAAAAATCCAGCTATATTCCTTAAATTGGGAAACCCTGAAACATTCAACATAAAGAAAGCAACAATTAGCAACATACTAAGGACTGAAACTGAAGTAAATACATGTCTCTGGCTTCCAGGTTTATTAGCTGGGTGGGAAGAGGGGAACTACACTTGAAGCCTGTGCAGCATCTGGCAAGAAAACATTCTGAAAGGTACTGCAATCTTTTCCAAAACGAACTAGAATGCTCTCATTTCCCCTCACAGTCTGCAATCAAATAATGAAGTGCAAACATGATCCAGCTCATTTTGGCTGTCAGCCTCTCAGCGTCATTTGAGTGTGTGCCAGGATCCTGTGCTATTAGATATAATCAAGGCCTGCAGATGAACCCAAAATAGCCAATCTAGCCTCCAAAGCTCAGCCTCCATGCCTAGCCATTTCCTTCTCCTGAACCCAAGTTCTCACCAGCTATTGGTGAGACATTGCTTGTCACCAATTGTCATTCCATTGGCTACTATATCGATTAACAGTTTTGCATATGCCGCAGATAATACAAAATGTGTCTTACTTCTATCTAATACGTCTTCTATATGTGCACTTGACTTTCAAACTAAAAAATCCAGCTCTGAAGCAGAGAGGAATAATTCATAGGCTTAAGAAATGGACAGTTTGATTGTCAAGACCAAGTGTTTGCAAGTGTTGGGTAGATGACTTGCTCTCTTTAATTCAGGGTCTTAAAGAAAATAAAATATGACAGAATGGCCACAAATATGTATATTATATCTGACAATATAGAATGGGGGATCAGGCTCACCTTCCTTCTTTAAGTTGTCAGTTGCCTTATATCAGGGTAGGGTCTTTAGTTAATAAATGATTATTCTTCACATCCCAGGGAAACATCACTGACAGAAGGCTCATCAAGGGCAAGAGAACCAAGTAAAACTGGGATCTGAAGAAGCTAACCAGAAAGGACTTTCTCGCACTCAAGAAGCATTTATTGGCTGGAAATAGAAATACACCATTTATTGTCTAAAGTAATTTCCTAATGAAACTGTTTACAAACTGAAGTAACAGTACTAAACCTCTTACATCAAGTTCATATTCAACTCAGGGTGAGCAAACCCAGATATAGCCAGATACTCTTTAAGGAAAAAAAGGATATTTAGACAAACCCTATCTTGGTTTCCTTTCAGCTTTGCATAACCAGCTACAGAATGGTATCTTTCTACATACACACACACACACACACACACACACACACACACACACAAAATCATCTACCTACTCAATAGCCTCCAGGAATTGCAGCAGATCCAGAATATTAAAAACTGACTTTTCCCCCCAAATAGTTTAGTGACCCTGTACCAAAAAAGTACTCAGATGAATTATTTTTAGAAATCCTTAACTCAAACATGATCACCAGTGCGAGAAAACTTAAAAATAAGTGACTTATCAGCCTCTTTAAATGAGAATGTCTCATATTTCATCATATGTTTTTATTTTATTTTTATTTTTTTGAGCTTCTTTAGCCATGGACTTTATTGTTTGAATATTTGCAATTATTATTCAATACACAAATGTTAATTTCTTGCAAAACTCTGTATTCCATATTGCTAGGTCACTTCACTCTTCATTTTATGTCACATTTCCATCAAGAACTATTTCCCCATATCACAGTCTGCCTGATTGTGTGTTGTTGTTCAGTTGCTAAGTTGCGTACGACTCTGCGATGCCATAGACTAGCCCACCAGGCTCATCTGTCCATGAGATTTTCCAGGCAAGAATACTGGAGTGGGTTGCCATTTCCTTCTCCACATATAAGTTTTTAAAAGGAGGATTAATTGAATACATTGGGTGAAATATGAATAAAAGCAGATTTATTTTCCCTCTTTTTGCAGGGGTAAAAACAATTGTCTGATGTTTTACTGTTTGTTTAAGTGGTAATCATAATTGCATCAACCCTGTGTGAACATTACAGATAAACCAGCTTTCAGCTACTAGGGCAGAGAGTAAGACCCTAAGATTAACTATTGCATCTATAAAGCCATCAACTCATTTAAGGCAAGAACAGCTCCTTCAGATTAGCCTTATTTTCGGGAAACGGTAGAGCCATTGTCATGGATGGGAAATAAAGGGAAGAAGAAATTCTCTGGTCTTTATCTTTTGTTGTCTTATTATTTTCATCTGGTTATTATTTAAGGGGTGAAAACTGCAGTCTTGTCCAATAACAGAAGGTCCACTCGATGCTGTAGGCCCTAAGACAGGCTCCAGGCTCCAGCGTACTTCCCCAGCTTCATCTCCCACCCTTCCCTGTGGCCTCCTTCCTGCTATGCTGAAGGCATGTAGTTCCCCAGTTCCCTGAACGCATCATGCAGACTCCTACCGTGATGTGTCTCTTCAGTACTTTCATTATCATTCCTACTCATCCTGAAAGAAGAAGCTATGTCCCCTTTAGGATGCTTTCTGGGATTAAAAAAAAATCCAACATCCTTCCTTAGTTTCCACAAAAACTTCTATGTACATTGTTATCACCGCACTCATATTATTTACTCATCAACCCTCCACATGTTCCTTTCACACTAGCTCGTGTGCTCTACACAGGCAGAAGCCATGTATTATTCCATTAGGGTTAAACTCATAGAGGGTTTTACAAATGTTTATTGAATGAGGGAACATGTAAATAAGTAAATAATTATTATATAGAAGCAGAGAACAGAAGGTAGAAACAACAGCGCAAGCAAGGGCACTAATATATGATCAGATACTCTCATTACAGACGTGGATGTGCTACAGCCTTAACCACCCTTTGCTGCCTGCTAAAGTTGTATGTTATATTAATACTTTTTCCTTGAATCAGGGCCTTAATATACTGACCACCAAAGATATAGAAGTGAGCAACCCAAATTATTCTAGAGAAAAATATCCTGTCTTTTAAAATGAGCCTTTTTAAACATTCATGTTGCATTTCTTTATTTTTAACTCATGGAGAGCCTCAAAATATAGAATTGGCCTTGGCAAGGAAGGAATGTCCAGAAGCCAAGGGAAATGGCTGTGATTCCAAGTTCAGTGTGGCTCTTTGCCCACCTCAGTTTATCCAGCTCTATCCAGCATGTATGCAAATGTCTGTGCGGGTGTGAGTGGGGTCTGAGGGTGAGCTGGGGCCCTCTAAAACAAACTTTTTATTTTGGAAAAATTTTAGATTTATGGAAAAGTTGCAAAAATAGTGCAGAGAGTTCTCACATACCACTCACCCAGTTTCCCCTCATGTTAGCATCTTACATAGACACAGTCATGTGTTAAAACTGAAAAATTAACATGGGTATATTACCATTAAAGAAATTCCAGGCAGGATCAGATTTTACCAGTTTCCCATTCATGCCCTTTTTTCTGTTCCAGTATTCATCTTAGGATATCATATTACATTTCAGTTCAGTTCAGTTGCTCAGTCATGTCTGACTCTTTGCAACCCCATGAACCGCAGCACACCAGGCCTCTCTTCCAACACCAGCTCCCAGAGATTACCCAAATTCATGTCCATTGAGTCGGTAATGCCATCCTAACCATCTCATCCTCTGTCGTCCCCTTCTCCTCCCACCTTCAATCTTTCCCAGCATCACAGTCTTTTCAAATGAGTCAGCTCTTCGCATCACATGGCCAAAGGATTGGACTTTCAGCTTCAACATCAGTCCTTCCAATGAACACCCAGGACTGATCTCCTTTAGGATGGACTGGTTGGATCTCCTTGCAGTCCAAGGGACTCTCAAGAGTCTTCTCCAACACCACACTTCAAAAGCATCAATTCTTTGGCATTCAGCTTTTTTTATAATCCAACTCTCATATCCACATGACTACTGGAAAAATCATAGCCTTGACTAGATAGACCTTTGTTGACAAAGTAATGTCTCTGCTTTTTAACATGCTCTATAGGTTGGTCATAACTTTCCTTCCAAGGAGTAAGCGTCTTTTAATTTCATGGCTGCAGTCACCATCTGCAGTGATTTTGGAGCCCCCAAAAATAAAGTCTGACACTGTTTCCACTGTTTCCCCATCTATTTCCCATGAAGTGATGGGACTGGATGCTGTGATCTTAGTTTTTTGAATGTTGAACTTTAAGCCAACTTTTTCATTCTCCTCTTTCACTTTCCAAGAGGCTCTTTAGTTCTTTGTCGCTTTCTGCCATAAGAGTGGTGTCATCTGCATATCTGAGGTGATTGATATTTCTCCCAGCAATCTTGATTCCAGCTTGTGCTCCCTCCAGCCCAGCATTTCTCATGATATACTCTGCATAGAAGTTAAATAAGCAGGGTGACAATATACAGCCTTGACATACTCCTTCTCCTATTTGGAGCCAGTCTGTTGTTCCATGTCCAGTTCGAACTGTTGCTTCCTGACCTGCATACAGGTTTCTCAAGAGGCAGGTCAGGTGGTCTGGTATTCCCATCTATTTCATAATTTTCCACAGTTTATTGTGATCCACACAGTCAAAGGCTTTGGCATAGTCAATAAAGCAGAAATAGATGTTTCTCTGGAACTCTCTTGCTTTTACCATGATCCAGCAGATGTTGGCAATGTGATCTCTGGTTCCTCTGCCTTTTCGAAAACCAGCTTGAACATCAGGAAGTTCACAGTTCACATGTTGCTAGAGCCTGGCTTGGAGAATTTTGAGCATTACTTTACTAGCATGTGAGATGAGTGCAATTGTGCAGTAGTTTGAGCATTCTTTGGCATTGCCTTTCTTTGGGACTGGAATGAAAACTGACATTTTCCAGTCCTGTGGCCACTGCTGAGTTTTCCAAATTTGCTGACCTATTGAGTGCAGCACTTTCACAGCATCATCTTTAATATATATTTTTCTGGGCTCAGTGGTAAAGAATCCACCTGCCAATCAATGCAGGAGACATGGGCTTGATCTCTGTGTCAGGAAAATCCCCTGGAAAAGGAAATGGCAACCTACTCCAGTATTCTTGCCTGGAAAATCCCAGGGACAGAGAAGCCTGGTGGGCCACAGCGCATCAGGTTGCAAAAGAGTCAGACATGACTTAGTGACTAAACAACAAAGACAATATGATTTTCTAAATCAAATATTAATTGATTTCCAGTAAGAAAAACTGCTTCAAAGATTGACATCTCAACCATGCCCCTCGTTTCCTCCATCTCAAGTGTAATGGACAGGCCAGCAGCCTCCTTTCCTGGTCTCAGCCAGGAAGTGCTCACCAGGTGCCTTCCTGCTTCAATTCCCAGGCACAGCTGTTTGCTCATGTGGGCTAAGAATGTTTCAGTCAGGTCAGCACACAGTTTCTAAATAAAAGAAATTTAGGTAGAGTAAAGATGATAGCCATGAAGACAACTGGTAATAAGAACATCCGGAGTTGGTTTTTCAAAGGGATCACACATGGATCAAAAGCTCTCAAATATTCTTCAAGAGGCTTTTGTCCAGAAGCTTAGCTTGGTGCGATAGGTTAGAAAAAAGAGATGCAAGAGGAGAACATATGGATGGAATGAGCCTTTGCTGCTGTCAAAAACCAGTCAGGGAGGCTGGAGAGGACAGGCACAGCGGGCGAAGGAACAAAGGCACCAGGGAGAGCCTGTCTTCAGCAAAGGGGCCTTTCAAGGTCTATATGCCAGGAACAGCAGAAAATAAGGAGCTCATTTGCCACTAATTTCCATGTTCCCACGCTTTAGATGATATAGAGAAGTATATTTAGGTATAGATGGTAAACTTGAAGCACTTTGGAAAGTTTGAAAGCAGAGACTATGCAGGGACTATTTTAAGGTGAAAGGAAGTAGAAGTTCTGCTTCGTGATAAACAGGGGATTCTATTAATATTTTTGTTAGAACAGTAGCTTAAGGCCAATGAAGACACCTTAACAGGCCCACCAGGGTACAAAACAAAAAACAACCTACTGAATGGGAAAAAAATATTTGCAAATGATATGACCAGTAAGCAGTTAATATCCAAAGATATAAACAGCTCATACACCTCAACATCAAAAAGCAAACAACTCAGCTGAAAAATGGGCATACGACCCCAATAGACATTTTCCCAAAGAAGACATACAGAGGGTCAACAGACACATGAAAAGATACTCAACATCATCAATCATCAGAGAAATGCAAATTAAAACTACAATGTGATATCACTTCACACCTGTCAGAATGGTTATCCTCAAAAAGATCACAAATAACAAAGGATAGTGAGAATGTGGAGAAAAAGAAACCCTCATACCACCATTGATAGGAATATAAATTGATGCAGTCACTGTGAAAAACAGTATGGAGTTTCTCAAAAAACTAAAAACAGATCTACCTTGTGACCTATCAATTTCACTCCTGGGTATATATCTGGGAAAAAAAACCAAAATACTAATTTGAAAAAAATACATGCACCTCAATGTTCATAGCACCATTATTTACAATTGCCAAGATCTTAAAGCAAATTAAGTGTTCATCAATAGATGAATGGATAAAGATGTGAGATATAGATATATATAACTTATATAGATAGATAGATATGACACTAGTTCCTTGGAAGAATAGTTATGACAAACCTAGACAGTGTATTAAAAAGCAGAGACATCACTTTGCCAACAAAGGTCCTTATAGTCAAAGTTAAGATTTTTCCAGTGGTCATGTATGGATGTGAGAGTTGGACTATAAAGAAGGCTGAGTGCCAAAGAATTGATGCTTTCAAACTGTGATGATGGAGAAGACTCTTGAGAGTCCCTTGGACTGCAAGGAGATCAAACCAGTCCATCCTAAAGGAAATCAACCCTGAATATTCATTGGAAGGACTAGTGCTGAAGCTGAAGCTCCAATCCTTCGGCCACCTGATGTGAACAGCTGACTCATTGGAAAAGACCCTGATTCCGGGAAAGATTGAGGGCAAGAGGGTGACAGGATGAGATGGTTGAATGGTATCACTGACTCAGTAGACATGAGTTTGTGCACACTCTGGGAGAGAGTGAAGGACAGGGAAGCCTGATGTGCTGCAGTTCATGGGGCCTGAAAGAGTCAGACATGACTTAGTGACTTAACAACAACATAGGTAGATATACCTAGAATGGAATACTACTCAGCCACAAAATGAACGAAAATTGCTATCTGCAACAACATGGATGGACTTGGTATTACACTAAGTGAAATAAATCAGACAGAGAAAGACAAACACTGTATGGGATCTTATGTGTGGAATCTAAAAAATAAAATAGTGAAAATAACAAAAAGAAGCAGACTCTCAGAATCAAAGAACAAACTAGTGGTTACCAGTGGGAAGAGGGAAAGGGGAAAGGCAAGATAAGGTAAGGGATTAATAAATACAAACTACTGTGTATAAAATAAATAAGCTACAAGGATATATTGTACATCATAAGGAATATAACCAATATGTTATAGTTAACTACAGATGGAATATAACCTTTGCAAACTGTGATCACTACACTGTACACATGACACTTACGTAACATTTTACATCGACTACATACCTCAATTAAAAGAAAAAGCTATAGAAACAACCCAAAGTGTCCACCAACAGATAAGCAGATAAAGAAAATGTCATGTATGCATACAGTGGAATAGCATTCATCCTTTTAAAAAGAAGGAAATCCTGTTATTTGCAACAACATGGATAAACCTGGAGGACATTTGTTAAGTGAAATAAGCCAGTCACAGGAGAGCAAATACTGTGATTCTACTTTTGTGAGGTATCTAAGAAAGAGTCAAACTCATAGAAGCAGAGAATTAAACGGTGGGTGTGGGGGCTAGGGGTAAATGGGAGTTGTGGTTCACTGGGTGTAAGTAAAGCTTCAGTTAGGCTAAATGGATAAGTTACAGAGATCTGATGAATTACATAGTGCCTATAATTAAAATAATATTGTATTGCACACTTAAAATTTTGTTAAGAGGGTAGATCATATGTTAAGTGGTTTTTACCATAGGGGTGGGGAAGGTGACAAAAAGGAGCACAGGAAACTTGGAGGTGATGGGTGTGTCTACTGCCTCGATTGTGGTAATTGTTTTACAGTTACAAGCTTATGTCCAAACTCAACCAACTGCACACGTTAGGGGAAAAGAAGCAGCTCTGGCTTAGAATCATCTGCTCTCATTAATGACCATTAATACATTTTTTACTGGTCATTACTGGGCCAGTAATGGGCTTCCCTGATAGCTCAATTGGTAAAGAATCTGCCAGCAATGCAGGAGACGCTGGTTCGAGTCCTGGGTCCAGAAGATCCTCTGGAGAAGGGATAGACTACCCACTCCAGCATTCTTAGGCTTCCCTTGTGGCTCAGCTGCAATGTGGTCCACCTGCAATGCGGACCTGGGAGACCTGGGTTAGATCCCTGGTTTGGGAAGATCCCCTGGAGAAGGGAAAGGCTGCCCACTCAAGTATTCTGGCCTAGAGAACTCTGTGGACTATATACTTCATGGGGTTGCAAAGAGTCGGACACGATTGAGCTACTTTCTTTCTACTTTCAATATATTTTTAATTAAGTGGATATGTTTAGAAATATATTTGTACTTTTTCTGATGAACGGGAAAACTATCAGTCAACCATAGCTTCACTTTAAATATTTCAATAAGATGACATCCAGCATATAGGGACCGTAATACATCAGTCAGTATTTATACAGCTGGTGTTTTGATCTCACACCCCTTGAATAAGCAGAGTAGGATAGAGCTCCCTGCTAGGGAACCATCATGGAGGAAAAGACAACTGCCAACTTGGAAGGCTTTGGGAAGACCCAGCAAAACCTGCTTGCCTGCATCTCAGTTGGATCCCTATACAAGACAGCTGCTGTTTTATGAGGAATCTGAGCTATAAAACAAACACATGGAAGGACTCCGAGGTGAGCTCAGGTCTGGGAATGTGCTGATAACGTGTTTAATAAAGAGTGACTGCCACACAGGACTGAGGACTACATGACATAAAGAACTCAGTATATTGCAAACACAGAGCAAATGTCCAAAAATACATTCGCTAGAATAAAGATAATGGCGATGACTGTCATTCTTATCATGAATACCAAGTCAGCACAAGAAAAATATTTCTGAAATGAGCACTGCTCTTTACCCAAACTTCTCCCCTTCATATGCTTTGTAGATGCACCTAGAATGGCATTAAAGAGAGAGCTGGCTGGAAACCTCCATGCATTGACAACTAAAGGAAGTCTTTTGTCTTAACTCCTCCTCTCAACATGGCAGGGACAAATGTTTAGAAACAAAATTGCAAAGTGGTGGTGGGGGGGGTGGTGTTGAGGCAGAGAAAGACTGCTACCAATTTGCACATTAAGAACATACAGTAGTCACCCTCAACCATATGTACTGGTTTGTTCCCTGCCAAAATATGTGGTTTGCCATTATGCAGGCATAGCCCATGTTTTCAAGTTGCATGAAGTAAAGGATCTATTTTTTTAAATACAGGATTCATTTAGCATTGATTGAAGTCTATTATATTTCATTTATACTATCAACAAGTATGTATTAAGCACTCAATCATAGGCAGAGCATCACAGGAGGTACAAAGATTCATACGACTTTGTCTTTCTTCTCCGCCCCCAGTCCAGCAAAGGGAACAGTAAACCTATGATTTGTTGTCTTTTGTTTAGTTGCTACATCATGTCTGACTCGTTTGTGACCCCATGGACTGTCCATGGGATTTCCCAGGCAAGAATACTGGAGAGGGCTGCCATATCCTACTCTTCCCGACCCAGGGGTCACACTCGCATCTCACGCTTGGCAGGTGGATTCTCTACCTCTGAGCCACCAGGGAAGCCAAACCTGTGGTTCAGTTCAGTTCAGTCACTCAGTCGTGTCCGACTCTTTACGACCCCATGAATCGCAGCACGCCAGGCCTCCCTGTCCATCACCAACTCCCGGAGTTCACTCAGATTCACGTCCATCAAGTCAGTGATGCCATCCAGCCATCTCATCCTCTGTCGTCCCCTTCTCTTCCTGCCCCCAATCCCTCCCAGCATCACATTCTTTTCCAATCAGTCAACTCTTCGCATGAGGTGGCCAAAGTACTGGAGTTTCAGCTTTAGCATCATTCCTTCCAAAGAAATCCCAAGGTTGATCTCCTTCAGAATGGACTGGTTGGATCTCCTTGCAGTCCAAGGGACTCTCAAGAGTCTTCTCCAACACCACAGTTCAAAAGCATCAATTCTTCGGCACTCAGCCTTCTTCACAGTCCAACTCTCACATCCATACATGACCACAGGAAAAACCATAGCCTTGACTAGACGGACCTTAGTCGGCAAAGTAATGTCTCTGCTTTTGAATATGCTGTCTAGGTTGGTCATAACTTTTCTTCCAAAGGGTAAGCGTCTTTTTATTTCATGGCTGCAGTCACCATCTGCAGTGATTTTGGAACCAAGAAAAATAAAGTCTGACACTGTTTTCACTGTTTCCCCATCTATTTCCCATGAAGTGATGGGACTGGATGCCATGATCTTCATTTTCTGAATGTTGAGCTTTAAGCCAACTTTTTCACTCTCCTCTTTCACTTTCATCAAGAGGCTTTTAGTTCCTCTTCACTTTCTGCCATAAGGGTGGTGTCATCTGCATATCTGAGGTGATTGATATTTCTCCGGGCAATCTTGATTCCAGCTTGTGCTTCCTCCAGCCCAGCATTTCTCATGATGTACTCTGCATAGAAGTTAAATAAGCAGGGTGACAATATACAGCCTTGACGTACTCCTTTTCCTATTTGGAACCAGTCTGTTGTTCCACATCCAGTTCTAACTGTTGCTTCCTGACCTGCATACAGATTTCTCAAGAGGCAGGTCAGGTGGTCTGTATTCCCATCTCTCTCAGAATTTTCCACAGTTTATTGTGACTCACCCAGTCAAAGGCTTTGGCATAGCAACACACAAATATGGGCAGTGCGGGAGACTCATTTCCTTCCCTCTTTTACCAGCTGAGAAGAAAGCTGGTTGAGCTCAATGGAAAATAAGCTGATACCAACTGCTGGGCTCCAAAGGCTTTCCCTTTCTAATAAGGCCACTTCCATGAGCTTCTACTGTTGTGCAACCACATAGATGTGCCCAGGCCAGTGACCCTATACATGCATGGAGCATTCTCCCCCAGAGCTGCAGCTATAGTGGACACGGACCTCCATGCCTGGCCTAAGCCATGGGAGGAGAGTTCAAAGGATTGTGTGCATGCTTCTATGAGCCCGTTTATTAATTGCTCCCCAAGTAAAACTCGTATTATAACTGCACTGTGTAGCATTAGCATTCCATGAGAGTGATCCCTTGCATTAAAAAGGCAGAACTGGCAATGAAAGCATGCCCAGAGATGGAAATATCATGTTAATTATGACTATACTTTACCATTCCAACTTTGTACAAAACAGATTTGCTTCTATTTGTACAAAATAGTTTCAAATAATCAGTGACTAGAAAGAGTTTCCTTAAATCAAAAGGCATACAGGAGAGCTGAGTGAATCTGTTCCCTGAAGTTCTGTAACACATGGAAAGTGTGTTTTAGACCAGAGCCAACAGTAGGGTTGAGCTCTCTTGAGGGGTGGGTGGAGAGCCTTGACCACGGTAGGCTCAGGAGGTATGATTCATGGGAGGGATTGTGCTCAGTTCTGGATTGATCTGGAACCATTCTAAGGTAGGCCTTCTATAGTTATTTATTTTCTGGCCAAAGGAGGTGGTCTGGGATGCACAAGGGGTTCCAGAACAACACCTGACTTTCCAATCTAGAGACAGGCTTGCAGCCATCCTCGTAGTCATTGCTGGCCATGCCCTCATCTTGAGGGCAAGACCACTGAGGCAACGGAGGTGCCTTGGGTGCAAAATGTTAAACAGGCACTCACCCTCAGGATGGAGCAAGTGCCAAATGGGCACACGCATGACCCTGAGAATGAGTGCCTGGTTACATTTGTGCCCTGGGCACCACTCTCTTAAGGAGATGTCATCCTCTTAAGGAGGCACCACTCTTTTAAGGAGGCATCAACCGTTAGGGTCAAAGAAGGGTAGCCTGGCATGTGCACAGGCCAGAGAGTGAGCACCTCCTTAAACTTCGCACCCTAGGCTCCTCACTGGCTCACTTTCTCCCTTCTGCTTTCCTCCAATTTGGTGCCCCCTTAATCTGTATATCAGTCCTTAATGCACACTTTGAAGACTCAGCATCTAGCAAAGCCAAAAGGAAACATTAAGATCAGATTCACGACCAAAGAGGCACTTCTTAAGTGAAAGTCTAAGAAAGAACTACCCAGATGGAATTTTTTCCTCATGCAACTAAAAACCAGGATATACCTTGGAAAGTTCAGATAAGACAGGACTGGATCGCCAACTGACTTGTTTTTCCTCCCACCATAACAAACACACACACAAAAAAACAAGCAATAAAGCCATTTCACAATGGTTGTGATTTCCAAATTAAATGCCTTGTAATTAGCTCCTCCTACATGTTTGGTAATCC
This sequence comes from Ovis aries, assembly GCF_016772045.2. Taxonomy (NCBI): domain Eukaryota; kingdom Metazoa; phylum Chordata; class Mammalia; order Artiodactyla; family Bovidae; genus Ovis; species Ovis aries. The sequence continues at coordinate 157,670,370 of NC_056055.1, read as the reverse complement.
TATTGTGACAACCCATTAAGTGTCATACTAATTTAGAAACTATTAGGTGTCAGAATATGTCTTTATTCTCTGAATATTAATTAACAGAACTAGAACAACTATAAAGAGACTTTGTTTTATATTCCTCTTTTACTTTACTAGAGTTTTTGCAGTAATCTCAGACATTCATCAGTCTAACCTAATTTGGGTCTCCACTTACCAACAAAAACTTCTGTTTTATGATCACAATTGAAAAATTAACAGTGCTAGGTGGCTAGTTTTATGATCACAATTGAAAAGTAAACAGTGCTAGGTGGCTAGTTTTGTTTTGCTTGTTTTTTAATATTTATTTATTCAGCCACACTGGGTTATAGTTGTGGCACCTGGGATCTTCGCTGTGGCATGCTGAACTCTAAGTTGCAGTCTGTGAGATCTAGTTCCCTGACCAGGGATCAAACTTCGATCCCCTGCATTAGGAGCATAGAGTCTTAGTCACTGACCACCAGGGAAGCCCCCAAGTGGCTAGTTATAAAGTGTCTTCAAGATTTTGAGAGCGGGCCTGAGAATCTTTAGCTTTTTCCATTTAAAACTCACTTGATTGGTTTAGGAGTTCAAAGAGCATCACAAACATCCCTTGTGAACAAGTCCCAGTTTCATCATGTTGTTGCAAATGCAAATTACAAATATCAGATGGTGAGTCTTGGTTTAAAACAACATGAATGAAGCAGGTAAGCCACCTTGATCCAGACATGCCTTATTCACAGTCTCCTCACCTGGGAGTGTATTAGTTTCATAATCCTGCTGTAACAAAGGGCCACAAAAACAGTGTCTGGAGCCAATACAAATTGATTATCTTACAGCTGTAAGGTCAGAATTACAAAATGGGTCTTCCTGGCCTAAAATCAAGGTATGGCAGTACTGTGTTCCCTCTGGAGGGTTTAGCAGAGAGCCCATTCCCTTGCCTTTTCCAGCTTTTAAAGGCCTCTTGTATTCCTTATCTCATAGATTCCTTCCTCCATATTCAAAGCAAGTAACGCCTGGTTGAGTCTCATGCTGCCAACTCTGGTTTTCTCTCTTCTGCCTTCCTTTTCTACTTTTAAAGACCTCAGTGATTACACTGAGTCTGCAGGGATAATCCAGGATAGTCTTCTCATTTCCAAGTTAGCTAATAAGCAACTGTAATTCTTCTCTGCCAGGTACCCTAAAATGCTCACAGCTTCTGGGGCTTCATACGTCGACATCTTTGGGGGCAGTGAAAGTTGTTCAGTTGTATCCGACTCTTTGTGATCCCATGGACTGTACCCTGCCAAGCTCTTCTGTCCATGGAATTCTGTAGGCCAGAAAACTGGAGTGGGTAGCTGTTCCCTTCTCCAGAGGATCTTCCCAACCCAGAGATTGAACCCAGGTCTCCTGCATTGCAGGTGGACTTTACCATCTTGAGCCACCAGAGAAGCCCAGGGGACATCTTTGGAAGATCATTATTCTGCCTGCCTCAAGGAGTTTATATAAAATTTGCTCTGTGTGAGGCACAAGTTTATAAGATTCATGACATCTCAAGGGTCTGATTTTTGGCATGTACATTCTGGAGTTTCCTGACATCCAAAACATTAAAAAAAAAAAAAGTATTTTACAAGGCAGTCGTTAAATCACAAATGGTATCTCCATACCATTATTTTTAAACTTTTTGAACTTCATAAGTCAGTTTTATAAAGTACTGACTTGATTGCAAAGGACCAGGTCTAGACAATTTCCAAGTAGGGTTTGCCTACAATGAAATGTTTCCTAAGGTCCACTTGACTTCACACTCCAATGGCCACCTGATGCAAAGAGAAGACTCACTGGAAAAGATCCCAATGCTGGGAAAGATTGAGGGCAGGAGGAGAAGGGGCCACAGAGGATGAGTTGGTTTGACAGCATCACTGAGATACGCAGATGACACCACCCTTATGGCAGAAAGTGAAGAGGACCTAAAGAGACTCTTGATGAAGGTGAAAGAGGAGAGTGAAAAAGCTGGCTTAAAACTAAGATCATGGCCTCTGGTCCCACCACTTCATGGCAAATAGATGGGGAAACAATGGAAATAGTGATAGACTTTCTTTTCTTGGGCTCCAAAATAACTGCGGATGGTGACTGCAGCATGAAATTAAAAGACGCTTACTCCTTGGAAGAAAAGCTATGACAAATCTAGACAGCACATTAAAAAGCAGAGACATTACTTCGCTGACAAAAATCCGTTTAGTCAAAGCTATGGTTTATCCAGTAGTCATGTATGAATGTGAGAGTTGGACTATAAAGAAAACTGAGTGCTGAAGAATTGATGCTTTTGAACTGTGGTGTTGGAGAAGACTCTTGAGAGTCCCTTAGACTGCAAGATCAAACCAGTCAATCCTGAAGGAAATCAACCCTGAGTTGATTCAATCAACACTGAAAGGACTGATGCTGAAGCTGAAACTCTAATACTTTGGCCACCTGATGTGAAGAACTGACTCCTTGGAAAAGATCCTGATGCTGGGAAAGATTGAAGGCAGAAGGAGAAGAGGATGACAGAGGATGAGATGGTTGGATGGCATCACTGAATAAATGGACATGCGTTTGTGCAAACTCTGGGAGATAGTGAAGGACAGGGAAGCCTGGCATGCCGCAGTCCATGGTGTCACAAAGAGTCAGGCACAACTGAACAACTGAACAGCTATGAAATAATTTCAGGTTGGAATTTATCCACATTTGTGAACCTCTGAGGACTGGTAGATTGTATTAAGGAATGGTGCTTGCCTCCTAACCTGCTGTGCAACACTTGGACCCTGAGCCTGAGCTCATTAAGTACCTGTCTGCGTCAGTGAGAGACAGCAGGTGAGACTGCCACAAGGTGGAGAGCATGTGACCCATCTAAAGTGTTTAATTTTTAAAATAATAATTGTTCCCAGCCAAACACAACTGCAGGTCAAATTTGGTCCTCAGGCTGTAAGTTTGCTACTCCCGCTAGAAGCTGCTTCCATTCTGAACCTGGATCCAATTTCTACAGTTCCAGGGGACCCAAGATAACTACTTTGCCATTAGAGCTTCACCTCGCTTTGCCCTCTCAGTTCCACTCTGTCCTTAAAGCCTGTGATGTCCTGGACTTCAGTACAGTGGATAGGAATCTGCCTGCCAAGACAGGGGACACAAGTTCAATCCCTGGTCTGGGAAGATTCCACATGCCTCGGAGCAACTAAGCCCAAGCACCAGCCACAATGATTGAGTCTGCTCTAGAGCTCAGGAGCTGCAACTACTGAAGCCTTCATGCCTACAGCTTGTGCTCTGCAACAAGAGAGGCTACCACAACGAGAAGCCGGTGTGCCGCAGCTAGAGAGTAGCCCCGGCTCACCTCAGCTAAAGAAAGCCCATTCGTAGCAATGAAGACCCAGAGCAACCAAAATAAATAAATAAATAAATAAATAAACATTTTTAAAAAGACTGTGAGTGAGATCCCTTATGTGCTCGCTTGGTTTTCAGTGCATTGCTGTCCGGATGTTGACCCTCTCCTGTGCTTTGCTCTGTGTTGGCATCAGAACCATGATCCCGAGGGGCTCCTCGCTTGTGGACTGCTGAAGCTATTCCTGTGGCCTTTTAGGTGGGACAGAACCTGATCAGAGACCAAAGGTGGGCATCTAGCTGATATTCCATTCTTCAAGTACAGCATGATAATTTATTCTTGCCTAAATAAGCTCAGATTGGCTGACAGAATCCTGATGGAAAAGTTTCTGTGTGCCAGCCAGTGAAATCACATCAAGAAAGCGAAAGAAGCAGTACAAGCCTGGGGCAGGAAACTTGGGTTCCATTCCCACAGGATAACTCTAGGAAAGTTCCTCATCCCCAAATCAGTCTCAGTTTTCTCATAAGTATTATGAAGAGAATTGAAAGATTGCTTCCTGGCTCCATGCACCCTATTATTAGGAAAATAAGATGGGCACACTGACACTTTAACATATCAGTCTCTTATAATTCTAAAATTTCTAACAATTTTCTATGAGTTTCCAGATCATCTCCACTAAGCAGGGCTGGTTTTCAAATATATCTTTTCTGATATATTTATAAATTAATATATGCTAAGTCACTTCAGTCGTGTCCGACTCTGTGCGACCCCATTAGACGGCCTCCTACCAGGTTCCTCTGTCCCTGGGATTCTCCAGGCAAGAACATTGGAGTGGGTTGCCATTTCCTTCTCCAATGCATAAAAGTGAAAAGTCAAAGTGAAGTCGCTCAGTCATGTCTGACTCTTAGCGACCTCATGGACTACAGCCCACCAGGCTCCTCCGTCCATAGGATTTTCCAGGCAAGAGGACTGGAGTGGGGTGCTACTGCCTTCTCCAAAATTAATATATACTTACTTTTATTTATATAAATATATTTATATTATATATATTTAAAAATATATATGCTTGTGTGAATATATATTATATAAAATCTAAAACCTCCTAGAAGTATTTGCCATGTTTATATACGTATGTGTATGTTCCTATATATAAAACATCACTGTGGAGAAAAGTCATAATATGATGAAGGTAAATTATTTATAAGGTAAGAATGTCTAGAAGCTTTCTTAGTGTCTGAATAAGAGAGGTTCTGGAATATATTTACTTTAGGAAGTTTTAGAGCAGATCCCACTTTGAATCTTTCAGACTGGCACTTTTCCAACTTAGGGTGGTTACGATATCTATGATATCTGTTTTTATCCTTTAGAATTCCAAGTCCCAGTACAGAGTTGAGGTATGGTAGGGACAGGGACTCTGTATACATAGTGCCCAAGAGCTTATCATTTTTCAAGGAATCTCAGATAATGCCTCAGGATTGAAATTTCTAGATCAATTTAAGCAGAGCTGAGTATTCCCTCCTTTGTCCTAGTGTTAAATCGAATGCATACAGTCTCTATTATGGCACATGTCAGGTTGTATTGTACCTAATTCTTTCCTCCTCTGCTTCCCCCATTTGCCTGTGAGCTCTTCAAGGATATTCACTGGATTTTATTCATCTTTGTATGCCTAGCACCTATTGAAATACCTGGTGCATAAAGCCACTGCAAGTGTTTACTTAATGAATGACATTAATAGCTAAAGAAGGTTACCAGCACTCTAAGGTACTTGAGGCATTTCTATTCTTTTCTGATGCAAGAGCAGAGAATGAACAGTAGAAGAATGTGCTATTAGCTAACACATTTTGTGTGTTTGGCAGTCACATGACAGTAATGACACAATATTTTGGGGACATTTGAACATTTGAAACCACTTCTGAGCATCCTTTCAAAATAAGTTCCTAGGGTTGAGGTACCAAGCTTTTAAAACTGTCTTAATATGGGCATTGAACCTGTAGAGCTACATGTAAAATCCTATCTGGTTAATAATGTGGCGGCTGAATGAATTCCATGAGTCATGCATGGGAAAATATCCATCATTTGGAATTGTGTACATTAGCAATAAATATCTGGCACTTAGAAGAACCTGAATATATTTAGGCATCTGTGTATATTTCTTCTGAATACAGATGAGCTCAGTGAATGGGTTGCTTATAAGATTTGTGAATTTCCAGCTTTAAGGACAGAAAAAAAAGGGGTGAAGAGAGTGGTGAGAGGGCTATGCTATACTAGGGAAAAGCCCTTAGAGACTTGTGTCAGGTGGCCACAGTGAGGTGGCAAACAGCAGAGTGGGATACACTCTGAAGCCAGAACTAAGATTTGTTGAAGAGTTGGATGTGCAATGTGAGAGAAAGAAGAACGAAACCTGACTCCAAGGTGATCGACTGAAGCAACTAGAAGAACAGCTGCCACCTGCTGAGAAAGACCTGCAAGAAAAGCAGGTTTGGGGAGAATATCAGGGGCCCGGATTTGGACATGACAGGTGTGCCCATTGGGCAACCAGGTGGAGATATTGCGTAGGCAGTAGGATACAGAAGAGTGGAATTCAGCCCATAGGTCACGACTGGGGTTATAGATATTGGGTGGGAATAGCAGAATACAGTGAGTAAAAACCTCACGGAGAATAAGAGGATGCATGCATGCTGCTGCTGCTGCTAAGTGGCTTCAGTCGTGTCCAACTCTGTGTGACCCCATGGTAGCCCACCAGGCTCCCACGTCCCTGGGATTCTCCAGGCAAGAACACTGGAGTGGGTTGCCATTTCCTTCTCCAATGCATGAAAGTGAAAAGTAAAAGTGAAGTCGCTCAGTTGTGTCCGACTCTTAGCGACCCCATGGCTCCTCCTACCAGGCTCCTCTGTCCATGGGATTTTCCAGGCAAGAGTACTGGAGTGGGATGCCATTGCCTTCTCCAAAGAGAAGGCATAGACTCAAATAAAAGAAAAAGATGCTGAAGCCCTGGGCCAGTCCAAGATTCAGCATACAGGAGGTGAGGAACCAGCAAAGAGACCTTAGAATTAGTGGCCAGAAAGGCAGGAGGAAAATTGAAAGAGTGTATATCCTTGAAGCCAAGTGAAGTAAATCAGAAAGAAAGAACAATCAATTGTCTCAAATACTGCCGATAAGGCAAGCAAGATCATAGGTTATAAAGACATGGAAGTCATTGGTGACCTTGATTGAAAAACAGTTTCAGTGGATTATGGGGGCAAATGCCTGATAGGCATGGACTCCAACTGAGAAAGGGGAACAAGAATAGAAAACAGAGGATACGACAGTTCTTAAAGTGAATTCTGCTATCAAAAGCAGGGCCTCTTAAATCATGGTCCCCCAAAAATCTAAGGATAGAATTCAGAGAGCTCATGAATTTAGATGGGAAAAGGATTGCACCTTTACTTACACTACTCTCTAACTAATCTACCATTTTGTTCAATTATGAAAGTAAAATCAGCAATGTCTGTTTCTTTGTTGCCAAATCTAGAAATTGTGGATATTTTCACATTACATTATAATTTTTACAGATCTTTCGAAACATCATGATCATCACTCTTTCAAATGTACAGTAACTACTGGCCCCATGCTGTTCCAGTGCTGAGACAAACACGGCTGGCCAACACTTGGCAAATGTACCCAAAGGCCATTCAGCCACCTGACAGTGAGAGCACATATTCTCACAGTGGGAACTAGACCTTTGTTGCTTATCTATATTCCTTTTTTATTCATAATTGCTTATTGGGTCAATACATGGAAGAAGATGAATGATTTTCATGCCTTAAATTTTACAGAACTTGACAGATCAAATGAGAATTCTTAATCCTCATAAGATAGCACAACCTTTTGTAACACAAAGGTTACAAGATGCAAAAGCCGTGATTGAAGAGAACCTCTGTAGCAGTTCGCTTTTGAAAAACAAAATTTAACTTACCTTGCCTATATTTTACATGTCTCATCTAGTACGTTAATGAAGAAAAACATGTTGCCACATCACAGCAGTAGAAAGTCATTTTGATAACTATATTCCGATGCAATTTCTTTTGCAATCCTGTATTTTATTTTAGGCATCTGAAAGCAATATTCCGAGGAATCCATAGACTTTCTCAGACCATTCAAGGTATTCATGACACAAACAATTCAAGAGTGCCTGCTGAAAATGGAAGGGAGAAATGGATGATAGGAGGAGGAGGAAGTAGCAACAAAGAATGTTCCAACGTGGGAGAAATAAAAAGGCATCTGTATTGCAGATAAGAATGAGTCACTACACAGGGAAGAAATGATGACGTAAAAATTGGGAGAACTGCGAAAGAGATGTTTTTGAGTAGGCAAGAGGAGATGGACCATTAGATCCATCTAATGGATGGACAAATGGAGGGGTTGGCTTAGGATACGAACCTAGGTCACTTGTGTACTTACAGAAGACAAGGTAGAGAATATGGACAGAAAAGGTACGGAGAAAAGAGATGCTGATGAGACCCTCTGGGAGTTCTCTCCTGACTGCTCCTATCTTCTCATTAAAACAAGAGCAAAGTCATCCATTGAGAGTAGGAATAGGAAGGAAGTGCTAGAGGTCTGAGAGGAGAGCAGAAGGCATGAAGGAAATGGTCACCTTGAAGGGCAGGAGAGTGAATGGACTAGTGAAATACAGAGTGACTGGAGGATAAGACCGAGTACTCTCTTGAGGTTCATGATCATGAATTTCAAGTGAGTCAACATGACTCACTCACTTGTGTGCTTTCCTCTAGTCTCACTCAGCTGCAGCGGTGCAGGTGCTGAGTAGGTGGAGAGCTGGGTACAACTAGGGTTGTGTGAACAAAGACGAAGCAAGAGAATGGCAAGACTGCTGAGAGTGGCCAGCGGCTTGAAAAGGAAGAGCATGGATGGATACATGTGCCCAACCAGAGTCATTTTCTCTTTCTTTTCCTGTCTTCTGCTTTTCTGAGTCAAACATGAGAATAAGGAAAATCATCAGGCAGGCAGCAGCAGGAGCAGAAGCAAAGGCTGTATGGAGGAGAGGCCTGGGTGGGCTGTGAGGAAGCTGAAGCCTGAAGTAAGCAGAAACCAGCACTGAGCATGAGGCAGCATCCTCAAGGACAAGGAGACTACTTGGTCAGGAGAATGGTTGACCGTCAGAGTGAAGATCCATCAGTGTCTGCCGCTCAGAGGAGGACCTGCTCAAAACTGGTCCCTGGAGCTGCTCTGGACTTTCCAGCACATACAACTATCTGCATAAAAGGGTATAACAGCAAATGGGAGCCATTTATTGCCTAATTTTTTAATTCCCATTTTAATTTAAAAATGGAAGTCTTTGACCTGCTTAATGCTCCCTTTGACAGCACTTTCTACATAAATTGCAGATATTCAAATGTAAGTATCTAAATCACGACAATGTAACAGAAGCCCAAGCAGCTCTATGAAACCAGGACCTCACCTGGTCTAGTCCCGTCCTCTCAGGACATCCCCATGTGCTTGAGAGGCAGTCCACACACAGGTGTGATGACTCTTAAAGGATTAATTACACCATCATTATCTGTCTCCTACTTCTACCTCCTTGCGAAACAGAGGTGCCTAAGTGGTCAGAAAGGCAGATGAAAAATCAAGCATGGGTATGTGATTCTCATATCTCATTCGGCAAATAATTAAAAATTAACCAAAAAAAGGTAATACAAATGGATTCACTATTCTGTCTAAATTCAACAAATAGTGTTTTCACTGCTCACCATTTTCTTTAAGCAACCTGGCCTCACTCTCCACATTGTGGATATTCTGCTGAAGGTAGCGCCTTCCAACCCAGAGCCTTTGCCTCCACTGCCATTCCACCAAGAGGCTGTCAAGACCACAGTGGTTACATAATTCCACTTAGTGTTTCTGATGGGGAGGCAAGGGGTAAATGGAACCACGAGGAAGGAGGGTATCCTCTAACTGCCAGAGGAAAAGAAAAAGCACCTGTAGGTTCCAGAAATGATATCACATATATAAGTGCATTTTAAAGATTTTTTTTTTTACCACAACTGAGAGTAAGACACTAATTTTACGTTGTGACCCAGTGAAGACACATGCATGGACGCGCACACGTGCACACACACACACACACCCCCGAGATCTCAGATTCATAACTCTAGTTATATGTAATACTCTCGATAGTTTCTATTCTATTTTTATTCTATTTTATTTAAGGTTTTTAAAATGCTGATCATAATTTACTAAATGGATTTAATGACTCACAAATGGGCTGTGACCTGCAGTTTAAAAATATTAACCGGTGTGAATTAGAAAACAAGTGACACTAATTTTGATACAGCTGAGATGAATGGGGCGGATCTAGAAGTACTGACATGGAAATATGTTGAAGGCATATTGTTCCGTGAAAGGGAAAATTCCAGAACATTCTCTAGACATACATATACATATACTTGTATCTTTACATGTAGTATATATGTGGGTAATACTTACAGTTTATTGTGTACTATAGGTAGAAAATACTATATATAATCTTCTGTAATTTGCTCTTTTCACTTAATATGTCTTGAAAATACACATATTATACAACAAAATGTTAGCAGCTAATTCTGGAGATTAGAATTAGGGGACCCCAGATTTTTTTACGTATCACTTTATGCCCCTCAGTGCTATGTGAAGTTTGTTTTATCACGAGCTTTTAAAAAGCAGAGAATGAACACATGGCAGTGCCCCATGCAACTATGCCATGCTGCCTCCTCCCCCACCTTAGCTACACTCTGCTGAAATATATAAACCATAAACTCAGTTCCCGCAGTTAAATATATATAAGCCTATAAATTCACTTCCTGCAGTAAATTCTCAGGTTATCCTACGTCACTGCACTATACTAACTGACTGTTGACCAGAAATTGCTAAGGAACCTGTACACTGTGCTTGCTCTGAACACAGAACCAGTTTATGAGTGATGCTAGCTAGTGACTACAACACAATCCCTAGGAGCCTGTTACTGATATTTCTATGAAAAACTAAGTTCTGAAATGACCTGAAAGTGGAGGGTGATGTCAACTTAAGCTTACCTATAAAATCCAGGTTACGCTTCAGTTCAGTTCAGTTCAGTCGCTCAGTTGTGTCCGACTCTTTGTGACCCCATGAATCGCAGCACGCCAGGCCTCCCTGTCCATCACCAACTCCCGGAGTTCACTCAGACTCACGTCCATCAAGTTGGTGATGCCATCCAGCCATCTCATCCTCTGTCGTCCCCTTCTCCTCCTGCCCCCAATCCCTCCCAGCATTCTAATATATTTTTTCCCTAAAGAGTCTGCTTGTGCAGTCTAGCTGGCAAAGACATATGTAGTACATAACACATGAAGGTTTATTTTCAGGCTCACAAACGGAACACGGCAATACTGAACTAGAGAAACTCAAGCGCTATTAAATTATGAAGGTCAGATGGTCCCAAACCACATTTCACACTCCCCTTTAGTCCCAGGCACTCCCTCTGCCATTTTCCTGAATGAAAGCACAGGGCAATGAAGCGGCAAAAGGTTTAATTCCTCTATGAAACCCTTTCAGACATCCCTACATTGGTAAGAACTGAGATTTCGAGGCGTTTCTTTAAAAATAATAAATTTTCAAGTTGCAGAGTAGAAAAATAAATGATTTCCACCCCTCCTTAACATTTCCTACAGTTCGAATGGGAAAAATGGATATCTAAATTTCCATCAGTAAGTTTTAAAAATAGAAAAAAAACCCGCAATATACCCATAAATCATGCAACTATCAAAAAGCAAAAGCTCTGACGTGGATGAAAGCAAAATAACGAATATGGTACAATTCCACTTTTGGCAAAAATAAGTTATCAAAAAGAATGAAAAGGTATATTTGCACATCATTAAACATGAATAAATAACGGAAAGACAGACACTAGGTTACTAAGACTGACGTTAATACTGGAGAAGGTAAAAATGAAAGAAAGCTAGGGAGGCAGCTAACTTATGTTTTTACATTTCACTGAATTGTTAAAATAAGCACACATAACTTTTGTAATTTTAAAATTTTAAAAGGGAAAAGCAATTTAGAACAGGGTGCAGTAGGCCACTGGTGAACCATACCTCCTGAAAGAATCTGTGCAAGAAGGACAGATTTCTACCGCATCTAAAGTTATGGACGAGGCACGGGCCCCAAGTTCTGAAAAAGCCAATGCATGGCAGTCAATAAACATCACAAGGGAGGGCCGCTCACTGCAGGAGCCCAGGGTTACAGACAACACTAGAGAACAGGTGTCTGGATATGGGGTGAACTGCATCCTCCCCAAAAGACATGCTGAGCTCCTAACCCCTTATAGATCAGAATGTGGCCTTTCTCAGCAATATGGTCTTTATCGAGGTGATCCATGTTTAAATGAGGTCGTTTTGTAAGAGGGAAATATATATACCATGTCTTTTTCCTATCGCTCTTAGGCCCTAGATATTACAAACCTCACCAACGCTGGCACAAAAGCTCCACCAACTTCCTGCCCTCAGAACCATAAACACAATAAATTTCTGTTGTTCTAAGCCACCCAGTGTGTGGCAGGCCCAGGAAATTAATATCATACTCAACAAGGTAAACGAGAAATGTTAGTGTCTCAGTGCTAGCCTTGATATGTATTTCACACAATTCAGTAAGCTCTTGGCAGGATTATAGCCTCAGGTTGCCCTGCGGACACATGTTGTCTCTTTAACAAGACAGGAAAGCACCTTGACCATATCTTATTCTATACTGATAGTAATGATACTCTGGGTTACTTTCCAAATATTAAACATCGTGCTCTGCATACACCATTTTATATAAACCCCGCCACAACCCTCGAGGTTGTCAGTCTTATTGTTATTGCGTGCATGTGTGCTAAGTCGCTTCAGTCGTGTCTGACACTTTGCGACCCTATGGACCGTAGCCCGCCAGGCTCCTCTGTCCATGGGATTCTCCAGGCAAGAATACTGGAGTGGGTTACCATGCCCTCCTCCAGGGGATTTCCCTGACTCATATGTCTCCTGCACTGGCAGGTGGGTTCTTTACCACTAGTGCCAGCTGGCAATCCCTTTATTGTTATCACCATCCCCTTTTTACAGACAAGGAAACAGCAGCTCAGAAAGACTAAGCAACATACTCAAGATCACATAGTTGAAAGTTAAAAGGTCACATCACGATCTGAGCAGCATCAAGTCCATACTTTGAACTGCTAAAACCCATGCCTCTACTCAGAACCCCCGCAGTGTGTGGTACTGTCATGAGCAAAGGACAGGCTTGTGACATTGGAATCGTTAATTAAGTTGTAGTGACACTTGAAATCCAGTTCTGTGTATTTTTAGATTTTTTAAAAATTATAGGGTCACCATTAAAATAACTATATCGATGAATTTTTTTAATTTATGGAGGAGATTGCCTAAGATAGTTATCTCTAATAGGGATATGTACAAAATATATGAAACTTTAGTTATTGAACCTGATAAAGCAGGAATTGATTTGGAATATGAAACCCATAGTCTCACAGCTACAGAATGCGAATCTGGGACTCTCATCCCAAGGAGAGCAAGACTCTGAGAGGTATAGATTTTCCTACTCATACTCTCAATAGAGTTATAATGTGACTGAAAAGGAAGGAACAGCTAAACTATATGAATTCTGTAAAATGTAGAAAGAAAAAAAAAACATCTTCTGCTTTCTAGGGAAAGGGAAAGAGCAGCAGCTTTGTGGGTTGAACAACTGGAACTTGAGATTATTGTCCCCAACCAGTGCGTTCATAGGGCCATAAGGGAAAATAATGCTCACTCTGTGGGCCAGGACCCATCTGCTCTCTTCCACCATCCTGTCAACTTTTTAAATTTGGGGAACATAAAAATGGTCAAGGAAGTGAGTGCAGACATGGTTAGACTTAGGGGCCAGAGAGAGTTTAGTAGAGGCTATGTGTATGCACAGATATGCATTCACTTGGATACACAGGTTTCTGAGAGGGTGAAATGAGCAAATTATGCAGGGCTTCATTTTTTAGTCAACCATGTACCAGATACAGTGTTAGGTGCTTAACAGGCATTGTCTCATTTCATACGATGTGCAGGGATTATTATCCTCAAATATATTCCCCAATTTTGGACTGACAAAAGTAAAAAGACATAAGTAACAGAGTGGTAGATCTAAGACTCAATCAAAATCATTATTTACCCAAGATACCACACTACATATAGGAATTCAGTAACATTTGATTGAGTACTGACAAAAATATGCTATGACTAAACACACACATCTACTATGAATACACCATTTATACCCATATTTGCTCCATGTTTTCAGAGCATCAACTCTGAAATCTGAAAATTATGCTTTGATTTTAGGTTTGCATAGTCTTTCTTATTTCAGCATAAGAAGGTCTTAAGGAAAACCCGATTATTAGTACGTCATGAAGCAAGCTGTGTTAGTATTAATAAACTTTTGGAAACAACTATTATAGTAGTTATAGCATATCCCTGCAAGGAGATCCAACCAGTCTATCCTAAAGGAAACCAGTCCTGAATATTCATTGGATGGACTGATGCTGAAGCTGAAACTACAATACTTTGGCCACCTGATATGCAGAACTGACTGACTCACTGGAAAAGACCCTGATGCTGGGAAAGATTGAAGGCAGGAGGAGAAGGGGATGACAGAGTATGAGATGGTTGGATGGCATCACTGCCTCGATTAACATCAGTTCAGTTCAGTTCAGTCGCTCAGTCGTGTCCAACTCTTTGCGACCCCATGAATCGCAGCATGCCAGGCCACCCTGTCCATCACCAACTCCCAGAGTTCACTCAAACTCATGTCCATCGAGTCGGTGATGCCATCCAGCCATCTCATCCTCTGTCATCCCCTTCTCCTCCTGCCCCCAATCCCTCCCAGCATCAGGGTCTTTTCCAATGAGTCAACTCTTCACGTGAGGTGGCCAAAGTACTCGAGTTTCAGCTTTAGCATCATTCCTTCCAAAGAACACCCAGGACCGATCTCCTTTAGAATGGACTGGTTGGATCTCCTTGCGGTCCAAGGGACTCTCAAGAGTCTTCTCCGACACCACAGTTCATGAGATTGAGTAATCTCTGGGAGTTGGTGATGGACAGGGAAAACCTGGCACGCTGCAGTCCATGGGGTCTCAAAGAGTGGGACATGACTGAGCGGCTAAACTGAACTGAACTGAGTATATCCCTAAAGATGAATCCATATGTGGATATAAATATACCAATCACACTTTCCTTTGTGTAGTTAATAGCAATCTCTGTACCTTCCCAGAACTCACCTGGAACATCACAAGCGGGTAAAAAATAAAATCTGTTGGTGGGCTTACTAACTAAAGTAAAGCTCTTAGAACCATTAGAACCTTAATATATTGCCTTCATTTGCATAGTATTTTACAGTTTGAAACAAGACTTTCTTGTGAAGATGGAAAGAAAGTTCTTAAACCGATGAGACTGAAGTGAGAGGTTTTAGAACCAGAGACCTTGATTTAAATCTTTGGCTCTGCTACTTAACTAGCTGTGCCTTTGAGTAGATGACTAATTTTCAAAGCCTCTGTTTCATCATTTGTAATTATACTACTATTATATATACCACAAAGGGTTCCTGGAGTAAATGTAAGACTTAGCTTGTGGCTGAATCAATGGAAATTATCACACAGTCTAAAGCAACAGCTCTGCACATCTGAAATGTGTGCTTTGATTTTGTGTTTATGTGAACTTTTTTCTCTCTCTTTAGTCGCTAAGTTGTGTCTGACTCTTGCAACCCCATGGACTGTAGCCTGACAAGCTCCTCTGTCCATGGGATTCTCCAGGCAAGAATACTGAAGTGGGTTGCCATTTCCTTCTCTGTGAACTTTCCTATTGTAACATAAGAATGCCTTAAGTAAGACCTGTTTACTAGAACCTCGTGAAGGAGGCTGTATTAATACCAATAAACTTTTGGAAACAACCATTACAGTAGTTGTAGCAATCCCTATAGATGAATCTATATGCGGATATAAACCCATTTTACTTGAATGTAGATGCAGAACTCACTCAAGAAAATTCAAATTATCTTATATTCATTACATTTCATTACAAATTATCAAAATACGTGATGTTAATATGCACATAAAAATTGTTATAAGATTTGAAGAAACAGGCTATTAGTCTTCATGGTAGGACATGTTCTCTTATTCAACTAAAATATCAACTTTTCAAAAAAGTATCCCTTCAAAGAATTTGAAATGCTTAAAAAAGGGAGATCTGGATTGCTTATTTATTTATTTGACTGCCCCTTGCAGTCTTAATTTCTCAACCAGGGATCAAACCCGTACCCGCTATACTTGAAATACAGATGGATCCTTTAGCACTGAATTGCCAGGAAGTCCCTGGATTGCTTTCTGAACGATTTGTTATTATTTTTGGTACAATTTTTATGCAAATGAATTTACTCATTTCCCCCCAAACTATTACTGGATCAAATTTACAAGCGCTAATACATAAAGAAACTCATAAACCAGCTCTGAAAAAAAAAGGCAAAAAAACTAGATCAACTTTACCTTAAGATTCCCAAGATTTGGTCAATTATATAATCTGATCCATAATAAATTGAAGTTGTGGAATAAAGTACAATTCATGAATTTTTTAGTACTATTTGAAACAGGAATGTAAACAGCTTTTGCAGAGTGCCAGAAAGCCCACGTTAATTTTCCAAGGAGTGAAAGTTCAGACAATGTGCAGTTAGTTATCCTTGATTAAAGCACTCTGGGAAGCAGCCAACTCTGTTTATTACACCGAGGACTGTGGCTTTCTTGCAATGAAAAGCCATATTTCGCTTCTAATGGACATTCATAGATCACAGTGTGTTCTGGTTCTGCCCACTTCTTCAGGGAATGGAGCCAAAAATCTCAGTCAAAGAAGCATGAAATGGCAGCCAGACCTCCAAAGAAATGTTGTGCCTAAGTGGTTCCCATTTCATAAAGAAGAGTAAAAGGCTCTGGGTCCCGCTGTGAAAACAACTGCTGAAATTGAATCATGTTGTGTAATCTCAGACTCTGTGAATTCAAGTGTCCTGTGCTTGGGATGTCCTGTGGTATTTGATTCCTTGGTCATTCGCGTATCAACTGCCCCCTTCAGGGATGAAAAGTAGCCTTCTTGGGAGCAGGTCCAACATTCAAAAGTACAAGTCCCCTTCCCCTTTCCTCTTTCTCTCTTAGTAATACATGGCTGCGAAGACCCTGGGGCCTGGACCACCTCTCATCAGGGAAATAAGATGCCTACTGCATCACTAGGTATAAAGCCAATTCTCCTAAAGACTAGTATGCTTTAGTCTAACATGCGCCAGAAGAACTGCCACTAAAACCCTCTAAAAGTCCTCCTGTGTTTCAAGATTATTAATGTTCTCTGGCCTCTCAAAGCATAAATCACTGAAGATGCTTCAGTTGATTTATGGAGGTCATTTCATGAGAGTGAATTTGGTATCTTTATATGTCTCATTGAATAAGGTTTTCTTTGTAGGAATCAGAGAATGTTTTGTCAGAGGAGATGTGTGGCAGTCATGGGAAAAGGCACAAATTACCTTTCGACCCAATTTCAGCAGTGAGTAAATTCCATTCCAATTAACACATTTCAGTGAATTCCTATCAGAGCAGGCCTTGTAAGTGGATAGGTTGGATCATGATCTATATGTCGGGAAGGCTCTTCTCCCTTCCACTTCCTGCACCAAAAATCTTTCTGCCAGTCCCAAGGTCAATTTCTACTAAATGTTAGAGGTTTGTTTCATTTTGCCTTGATCATCCAGAACCCACTATGAAAATGCAAAGACCTCTCAAGGGATACTACATTAAGCCTTTTTCAGCTATCAATTCATTTCCCAGCTGCCCAAGAGTTAGTTCAGAGCCTGGAGGTGAAAGAGGAGAGCAAAGAGAGGGATCTAAGATGCCAAAGCCCTGCAAAAGGAAGGAAACCTTTCTCAATTTATTTCTATTTGCAATGTGCTTTTGCATAGTATGGAGAAGATACTCTGAACAGTATGTTCTGAATGGATACTCTGAACGGTACCAGCGAAGAAATCAGAGAAAAAAAACCTGAAGGTCTTCTAAGGAGTCCATGCACCATCTCTGCCTCTATTAGACTGAGGAGCGCCATGCCCGGGGTTGTCCATGGTCCCCTTTTCTGTAGACAATGGATATTTGGTGACCTGTAACTCTGCAGAGGATCTTACATCATGGTGCCCTATTTGATGGCTGCTAAATGGTCACTAATGCAATGGTCAAGTTCCAAAGTCTAACTTCCAACTGACACCCAGGATCACCTCACTTCAAAGTTGGAGGACCTCTCAGAGAGTATGCGGTCTTAAATTTGCCAGTTTAAGAATTGAATTGCATCTCGATAACAAATGCCAAGAGGTCTTCTAGTCTCTGTTTGAACACCTGCTGAGCTTGGGAACTCAAGCATCCAATTTTCAGAAAGTTCTCAAATCTTATTCTTATGTTTTATAAAAATCCACCTGCCTGAGTCTTCTATCCAGGAGTTCTAATCCAGTACCCTGAGTTCCCACAAAATAAGCTAGACAAGCATGACAGTCATTGAAACATCTTAAGACAGTTGTCTCATACCTTGAGTCCTTTATGCACCAGAAATGGTGAATAACAAACACATTGCCTTAGATTTAAAATAATCCTAGCATATTTTCAGCAAATAATAGTTAATAAGAGGAATAAAAGTCTTCTCCGAGGGCTCCTAATGTGCTACTACGGCTTCCTGGACAACCAGGTCGGCAGACTGTCAGTAGGCATGCACACACAGACGGTACCTGCCCATATGAAAAGTTTCAGGAGGCTATGCCAACCATTCTGAACTGTTTCTTCTTTTATAGCTGTACATTTGCATCTTCTTTTTCGAAGGACTATGAGATAGAGCATTTTGAAATTCTGGACCCAACTTAATTAACTAGCCTGTCTCTGGTTATATGAAACCCTTTGCAACCAAAGTTTCTATTTCTCATCTGTGTCTTCGCAGAGTGACACTGTGACTGAGTGCAGAGGTGGGGCTAGCGAGGGATGGGACCCTCTTTCTTGGGTATAGATGGATATCACTAGTGCTCAGCAATTCACCCATTTTCACTTTTCCCTTAGGTTGAATTCCATAAGCGAGACCTTTCCTATCATTTCAGAGTTTGATCTGGATGTCAGTGAGATTAAAATATATTTTTTATAAAAAAGACAATATGAAGTATGAGTGGAGTTAAATTGTCTATCTTTCTCTCCCACACATAAAAATGAAAATAATCTGGAATTTCTAGAGTTTGGAGAATCAAAGGGGAGGGACGGTAACATAGTTGCAAACACAGCCTCAGATGTCCAAAAATGTGGTAAACACAATGGTAGGAGTCAGGCACCAGAACTGGCAATGTCTGCTGGTGACAGAAAAGCTGGATCGGGAGCCAGGAAATTAAACATTCTTTCTCAGCTCCGTGTACTAACTTTGAGACCTTCATCAAATCGCCTCCCATCTCGTTTCTTTCTCTTAAAAATAGACATAATACTTTCTCTACATATGTTCCAAGGCTGCTCCTGAGAGAATCAAAAAAGGCTAGTATATATTGTCTCAAGCTATTAATCCTTTTGCGTTTATTTTTCGCCCGTCCTTGTTGCAGCCCTTTTCTTTCCTCTCAGCAGCATTCACGTTGCCTCAGGGAACTGGCATCCAAAGAACAGGAACCCAATGAGAAAAATGAGTCTACACTCAGTTCTGACTTCCAAAATGAAATTTTTGATACAAGAGAAACATCCAAAACATAAGCCAAAATGCTTATTTTGAAGTAGTAGGTTTTATTGAGAAAAGAAAGTGCCTTTGAGAAGGAAAAGATCTTCAAACTGTAAGCCAGGGGAAACCAGATGACAGTCACCTGGATTTTGAGGGTGGAGGGGAGGGAGAGAGGGTGCAGGGTCCTGACCTTAAAGCAGGTTTTGCAGAGGGTTTCAGACAAGGGGAACAGGTCTGAGAATCCACTGGAAATAGGTGGAAGTGGCCTAGGACTTTCCCTGAACAAATGACAAAGTCTGGAAGCCTCCAGACAAAGCTTGGTTAGTTATCATTTATATCATCACTATGGGTCCCTGAGATGAACAACTTCTCTCTGGCAGACGGAAACTTTCCATTCACAGCTATGGGCACCTCACTGGGGAGTCAGCCAACCAAAGTGACTCTCCATGACCCAACACTTTGCTGACCCACTTCCAAACTGCTGCATGTGAGTACCATGCCTCTCAATGACCGTGGGGACTCACCAGCACCCTCCACGACCAAAGAAAAACATGGACCGGGACATGATGAAACTCATTCTGTGACAATATGAAAGTTTTTTGGAAAAGCAACAATACAGTACACAAATGAAAGGACTTATGAAACAAAGAAAAACAATTGTTTCATTCATCTCGTTCCTTTCATTTCTTAAAGTAAAAGAGCCTAACATCTTAAATAAGAGTGGCTATAAACTATCGCCTGGAGAATCCCATGGAAAGAGGAGCCTGGTAGGCTACAGTCCACGGGGTCGCAAAGAGTCGGGCACGACTGAGCAACTTCAATTTCAATTTCATAAACTATATCAAATTTCATACAAAATAATCTGTATAGAGATACTCATAAATTATACTCCTGTTAGTTATGAAATCAATGCAGAAAAAAAGTTCCAGCCTAATAAAATTTGCCTAAATAACAACTACTAGCTTATTTACATGACTGGCAGTGTTAACATGTATATATATACATGAACAAGTAAAAAATTAATAAGCAGTGTAATCCAGACTTTTTCCTAAGAGGAATGGCTCTTTCTAGTTAATATGAAATTTATAAACAAATACTGTTCTGAGTCCTCACTGTACACAGGAGAGATGTGAAGCCCTTGGTGCTGACCTTGAACCACACAGCAGGACCCAGAGTCTTCTAGAATTTCAAGAATGTTCCCAAAGAGAAACCTCTGAAATTGAGTAGGATTTAGACAGCAAACGTGCAAGTGCTACTGGAAGACAGAAAGGGCTTCACAAAGGCGAAAAAAGCAGGAAAGGGATGTGTTGAGGGAATGGAAACTTTCAGCTAAAATGCTTCTCCAAAACAGGACTCTAGATCCACCAAGGTCATGTGGCTTTTCTGTACTGTTAAACTTCTTTTTAATAAAATGAGAGAAAAATGTACGCCTTTTTATTCATAACCCAGCTGTAGACCACTGCCTGACAGGTTTGTACAGGTGCATACCACAAGAAAGTACCACGCAATAAAATTCATAGTTTTGGAGAAGGCAATGGCACCCCACTCCAGTACTCTTGCATGGTAAATCCCATGGATGGAGGAGCCTGGTAGGCTGCAGTCCATGGGGTCTTGAAGAGTCAGACACGACTGAGCAACTTCACTTTCACTTTTTATTTTCATGTATTGGAGAAGGAAATGGCAACCCACTCCAGTGTTCTTGCCTGGAGGATCCCAGGGATGGGGGAGCCTGGTGGGCTGCCGTCTATGGGGTCGCACAGAGTCGGACACGACTGAAGCGACTTAGCAGCAGGAGCAGCAGCAGTAGCAGCAATACAGTTTTGATTAAAAAAAAAAAAAAGACAGGATTCCAGAATAGGAGGCCAAATTTTTTATCTCTGATTCCTTGTGACTTGGGACAAATCTGAGAATTGCAAATGTCTTGAGGGCAGCCAAAGACTTGGGAGAGAAGGCTGGATTTGAAATCTTAAATTCAGCATTTACTGACTGTTGGGCTTCGGGCAAGATACCTGTCATATCTGGGTTTGTGTTCTTCATCTCAGTGGGCATGATACTACTACCACCTGGCTCATTGGCTCCTGGAGGTAGAAATCCTTTGCCAACTAGAAAGCATTAAAGAAGACAAGAGAGAGTTACATGGCATGAACTGTTTAAACTGGGATAATATGCCTTTGTTAAATACTTGCATTTCTAGCAGTGGCCTGATTCTAAAGGATCCTGAGAGATGTGTGAAGCTATGATTCCATCATGGTGCCCATAGCTGCGGCAGTCTTCTTTCAGCACAGAAATTCTCAAATAGGCATTTGCAAACAATAACCCGATGTAATAATCTATAGGTTCCCTCCATAAGCGTGCTGTGACTAATGACTAATTACCCAGATCCTCTGAAATGAATTTGTAAACATAGCCAACGTTTTATTTTTGGAAACTCTCAGTTGTGGACTAAAGGAAGCTTTATTCTGAAAATATTAGACTCTCTCACGCTATTATTTTAGAGACAAAGAATTCTTCTGGATAAGCAAGTAGCACTTAAAAAGTAGATTTCCATTTAGTCCCTCCACAGAAATGAGCCAAGCCAGACCAGGAGTGATTTGGAAAGAAAGACTCTTGCAGCTGCCTTCCTAGGAAGTCCATTTTGACTGCCCCAAAGAACAGTGAATTGTTCACTTCAAAATGATTAATGTTATGTGAATTTTTCCAGAATTAAAAAATTGGGAAAAAATATAAGACTAATACCTCCCATCAAGAAGTTTATGGTTATGATCTGATCAAGGTAACAAGCTTACTTGTACTCATCCAACAAATATTTCCTTAACCTGTGTTTCTTTCCCAACAGAAATGTAACGCCAAGCAATATATATAAACAGTGCAAAGCGCCTTAAGGTTAGAGACTAAATGACAGCCAAACTGAGATGTTTGGAATTGAAGGAAAGGAGGGGAGTGCTGGCTTCTTCGCCATGAAAGAGCATTATGAATATAAGTAAACGGTGAAAAGGGGAAGCTTTTAGGCAGAAAGAATGGAAAAAAAGCCTCAGGGTCCAAGATCTAACATTCTAAGATCAGCAATAGTGGAAGAAACAGTTGACAGTGGAGTAGACACCTGTTCTGTCACTCTACAATAGCCCTGCTCCCCACAGAATTTTCCTCTGCTATGAACACTTTATGTTATATGGTTGTAAATTCCAGTTCAGTTCAGTTCAGTTCAGTTGCTCAGTCGTGTCCGACTCTTTGCGACCCCATGAATCGCAGCACACCAGGCCTCCCTGTCCATCACCAAATCCCGGAGTTCACTCAAACTCATGTCCATGGAGTCGGTGATGCCATCCAGCCATCTCAGCCTCTGTCGTCCCCTTCTCCTCCTGCCCCCAATCCCTCCCAGCATCAGGGTCTTTTCCAATGAGTCAGCTCTTTGCATGAGGTGGCCAAAGTACTGGAGTTTCTAGCATCAGTCCTTCCAGTGAACACCCAGGACTGATCTCCTTTAGAATGGACTGGTTGGATCTCCTTGCAGTCCAAGGGACTCTTAACAGTCTTCTCCAACACCACAGTTCAAAAGCATCAATTCTTCAGTGTTCAGCTTTCTTCACAGTCCAACTCTCACATCCATGCATGACCACTGGAAAACCATAGCCTTGACTAGACGGACTTTTGTTGGCAAAGTAATGCCTCTGCTTTTTAATATGCTATTTAGGTTGGTCATAACTTTCCTTCCAAGGAGTAAGCATCTTTTAATTTCATGGCTGCAATCACCATCTGCAGTGATTCTGGAGCCAGCTCAGTTCAGTTCAGTTGCTCAGTCGTGTCCGACTCTTTGTGACCCCATGAATCGCAGCACGCCAAGCCTCCCTGTCCATCACCAACTCCCGGAGTTCACTCAGACTCGCGTTCATCGAGTCAGTGATGCCATCCAGCCATCTCAGCCTCAGTCGTCCCCTTCTTCTCCTGCCCCCAATCCCTCCCAGCATCAAAGTCTTTTCCAATGAGTCAACTCTTCGCATGAGGTGGCCAAAGCACTGGAGTTTCAGCTTTAGCATCATTCCTTCCAAAGAAATCCCAGGGTTGATCTCCTTGCAGTCCACACACACACAAATACACTCAACAACAGTCTGGAGTTATGGATTCGGGAAACCTAAGCATAAGTACGCAGAGCCCAAGTTAGATTATACTACATTCTTCAATGAGTGGAATCATTGTATCAGGTTGCTGTACAGAAGGATACATTTAACAAGGCTCAGAATTATATTCATGAGGGAAATCAGTGACAGAACTGAGCCCTGAAGTAGGAAGTTCTGCCTTCCAGATTGTTATGGACTGAACTGTGTCCCCCAGAATTCATATGTGGATGCCCTAATGCCTAACATATTTGGTTAATAACAAGGTAATTAAGGTTAACTGGAGTCATTAGGAGCCCTAATCCAATAGGACTGGTGTTCTTAGAAGACGAGGAAGAAACGCCATGGATACAGCTACACAAGGGAAATGCATGTGAGCACACAGGGACACGGTGCCATCTATAACCCAGGAGGAGAGGCCTCACCAGAAACCAAGCCTGCTGGCACTCTGATCTTGCACTTCCAGCCTCTGGAACCATGAGAAAATAAGCTGTTTATTTTCTGTTGTTTAAGTGATTTTTGCTGTGGCATGAGAGGCAGACTAACATGCAAATAATGGGCCTCCTTTAGATCTTGCTACTGCTCCAGGGTCAATAACCTGGGCCCTGTTTAATATTTTCACCCAGTACCTCCATTACTCACTGGAACTAAGTTTAACATTTATTGGAAGCTCTACTAATAGAGAAACCCACACTTTGAGCACCAAGTAATCTTCTGCAGATGCCTCAGTGAATTTGTTGGTTAGAACAATTTCTCAACTTTTCCACTAAATCAAAAGTTCATTGAAAGGAAAGTCACAAGCAATACGGAAAAATACTCAGATTTTGAAGACTATTTTATCCTAGGACCAGCTCTTGCAGGATGGCCTTATATGAAGAACAGGCAAAAACATGGCTGGTAACTTAAGGAATTTCAGAAAGTCTCCTGTCCTACATGAACCTGGGTATATGTGTTTCCCATCTACAAACAAAGGCTAATGATAGTACACAGACATAGGACTGTTGAGAGAAATATTTGAGTTAATATGTGAAAAGAAGTGAGACTAGCACCTGGTACAATGCACCATATAAATATTAGCTGTTAATGCTATTGCTGTTGTTGCTATTATAAAATAGCTCCCCAATGAGACTTCAGAGACTAACCTTCCTGGTATACCTGGGATGGGGGTGCTTCGCAGATTGGCAAGCCAGGCTGGGGTCACCCTTTGGTCGTTGTTTAGTCACTAAGTCATGTCTGACTCTGCGAGCCCATGGGCTATAGCCAGCCAGACTCCTCTGTCCATGGGATTTTCCAAGCAAGAATACTGGAGTGGGTTGCCATTTCCTTCTCCAAGAGATCTTCCCAACCAAAGGAAAGGACCTTGAATATCCTGCTTGGCTGGCAGATTCTTGACTACTGAGCCACCTGGGAAGGCATGGGGTCCCCCTAAGGGGCCTCAAATTCCTACCTCATTCACTTCACGGAGGTGTTACTGAGATGCAAGTGTTACCAGACAGTTGTTTGGGCGGCTTAAACCATTAACATTCCTTAATACTTTACATCATTAACAGATAAGTTCTGGCGGGCAGTCAGAAAAAAAAAATCAGAGCTTCAGGGTATGTCCTGACCAGCTAAGCACTGCCACTGAGCATTTTGCATCAGGTAGAATAAGATGGAAAGGGGATGAGCACACCCAACAGGGAGCAGAGAAAAAGAAAGAAAACAAGAGTCCCAGAGAAATGTTTCTCCCTCTCCATTTGATCAGAAACCATCCTTAGGTGGAAGGTATTCTACCACAGCCATAAGGATCTTTTCTATAGATCTTTACAGAAGGAAGATTAGGACGCCGAAGGACTGTCGTGATGCTGAGTCCTTTAGAAAAACAAAATCTGAGTAAATCCTGGCACCCGGTGCTACAAATCCTGGTGTGACATGTGCTCACAGTCTGAGATCTGATTTCAGTTCAGTCCCCCAAGGAGAAACACCGGATGAAAAACATTCTGTATGCAGCCAACATGAAGAAAAGCAGTTGTCAGGAAAAGCAGCCCAGCTGAAAAGTGTGGCTTCAGTCAGAGCTCCAGAAGTGCTCTCTACAGAGAGCAGCAGGTGCTGTGTTTGGTCGTGTCATCCTGGACCAGAGGGTCACCCAGGTGAGACACAGAGAAGAAACTCTGCAGGTGTGTCAACAGGAGACGTCTGGGGCTTGCCTTTCAAGACGAGCGCCTCGGTAAACCTGTTAGACTGGTTCTGGCGCCCAGCACGCAAGTAATCATCCGTGGCGTTTTAAAAGATGGTGCTCCTTGCTGCCCCTAGTGGAGGCGAAGTGGGGTTCCAGAAACTGCTTTCTTAACCAGCTTCCCGGAGGACTCCACCGCAGAGCTTTGAGAACCGCGACAGAGGAGCCTGACAGGCTACAGTCAGCGGGATCGCAAGAGTCCGACACGATTTAGCGACTAAACCACCACCACCACCACTCCCTGCAGGGCTTAAGGATCACATTGAGACTAAACAACTTTAGGAACAATGCCCGAGTGCTCAGAAAATGCCTGTGCGCTTCCCAAAGGTGCTTCTGGAAGCATTTCCTTCAGGGCTCCCTTTGCAAGGAGAAGGTTCTTTGCAGAAAAAGCCATCAGGTCTTCTGGCTCTCACAGCAGACGCCTCTAATTGGAGATGAGTACTGCCAACTCCACTCATCTCTCTAAACCTGCCCAGCGCCTCTACAGACACTTGCCCCACCACAGAGCCCAGTAGGGAGAAACATGAAATCAGAGTTTAATCACCGTTATGAGCATGTCAGTCTGTTGGGCTGACTGGTGCTTGGTTTATGGAAACAAGCAGCAGTAGCCTTAAAACGGGGCCGGGCCAATGAAAAAGGGCAGAAGGGGGACACTGAGGGGTATATTTTCCTGGCTAGGGCTGCCAGATGAAGGTGAGAGCCTTCTGACACTCCAGGTAGGAGCTCAGGCCCCTAGGAGGCCAGTGACTCATTTGGAGCTCCCCCACTTTTTGGTATGCATGAAGCAATGTGGGTAGGGAGGAGAGAGTCACCAGGGCACTTATTGCATTTGGATTAGCTGCTTAAAAGTCACTTATGAGAAACTAGGAAGGAAGCTGGTGTTGGCAGAGACCTGAATTTAAAAAGCCTGCCTAGCCCCACGCTAGCATCTCCTAAGTGAGCCTTTCCTGTGTCACTGCAGAGTCAGAAGGTAGCAGCATCACTGAGCAGCTGTTTGCAAAGTGCAAATTATATAACCTGTGCTATGTAAGCAAAGGCTGGCCACCTTGGCGGAACAGAAGACAGCCACTCCTGCTTTGATCTCAAACATCCCTTGATGTGCTCTGACCCAGTGGACGCTCCAAAATACTAATAATGATGGTCTAATGAAAGCAGCTATTCCTGCCAAGTGTCTTATACCCTTAGGGATTTGGCCCCGTGCAGAATGAACATGGAATGAGGCGAGATCAGGGGACATGCATCCCAAGACTTGAAACCCTCCATCCTTCTAATACCCAAGCATGTATTTGAATGTGATGTTTGACATTTGTAGAATAAATGGCTACATTTTTTTTTTTAATCCAGGCATCACTGGCCTAACTCCTCTCTGCCTCCCGCAGTTCCAATCATTCTCTCACTCTTTTATACACTCTCTTGTTCATCTATTTTTTGTTTGTTTGTTTCTTTGCCTCTCCTGCTTTCTTCTTCTCTCTCTCTCCAATGTCTTGCTCCCCCTCTCCTTCACTTGTCCTTTCCTCTTTTCTTCCACCCTTTCATTCAAATAACAATTATTTGATGCCTACTACCAATCAGATGGTAAGACAACAGAATGAAAAATGCCACCCTGCCCCTATTCATTCAGGATCTATTTTGAGAGCTCTTGTGTGCCAACACTGTTGTGGGTGTTTGAGACACACAATGAACCAAACAGAGTAACGGTCCCTATCCTTGAAGAGCCTAGTAAGAGCTGGAAAGAAGCCATGAAAATACATTGAGGCATACCAGATTCAGGCCAGGGAGTCCAGCAGGATGTGGTATTTAAGCAGAGCCTGGAAGGAAGTGTAATAGTTAGCTCTGTGGGCAGAGGAGGGAACATGTCAAAGGCAAGAATGTATAAAAGCTTGGGCCTTTAGGGATCTACAAGTAGGTAAGTGGTCCAAAGGTGATGATTCCTGTGGGAGTAGCAGAAGCTGGAGCTAAAGACTGCAGCAAAGACCAAGGTATGAAGGTCCTGATGTACCAAGCAGAGGGATGCAATGTATTCTGAAGGCCATGGGGAACCATTTAAGGATTTTCAATAGGAGAGTAACAAAATGAGATTAGCTCTTTAAAAAGATACTTCTGAGAGCCAACCACTGCAAGGGAAAGGCTGGAAAGGGACAGTGGCTGAAGGAGAGTGACTAACAAAGAGGTGATCTCAATAATCCCAGTGGGAGATGGACTGGGGGAGACATAAGAAAGTTTCTGCTCCTGAGAGTAACATGGAAACTTACATCGCCGAGTGTAAAATAGATAGCCAATGGGAATTAGCTGTATGACACAGGAAACTCAAACAGGGGCTCTATGACAATCTAGAAGGGTGGGATGGGGAGGGAGATGGGAGGGAGGTTCAGGAGAGAGGGGACATGGGTGTACTTATGGCTGATTCTTTTTGATGTTTGAGAGAAAACCGCAAAATTCTGTAAAGCGATTATCTCTCATTTAAAAAATTAAGTGGCAAAAAAAGAGAAAGTTTCTGCTTCTATATGTACACAGACAGCTCTATTTTTTGTTGCTTAGTAAACAGTGGAAACAGTGGCTGACTTTATTGTTCTGGGCTCCAAAATCACTGCAAATGGTGATTGTAGCCATGAAATTAAAAGACGCTTACTCCTTGGAAGGAAAGTTATGACCAACCTAGACAGCATATTAAAAAGCAGAGACATTACTTTGTCAACAAAGGTCCATCTAGTCAAGGCTATGGTTTTTCCAGTAGTCATGTATGGATGTGAGAGTTGGACTATAAAGAAAGCTGAGTGCTGAAGAATTGATGCTTTTGAAGTGTGGTTCTGGAGAAGACTCTTGAGAGTCCCTTGGACTGCAAGGAGATCCAACCAGTCCATTCTAAAGGAGATCAGTCCTGGGTGTTCATTGGAAGGACTGATGTTGAAGCTGAAACTCCAATCCTTTGGCCACGTGATGCGAAGAGCTGACTCATTTGAAAAGACCCTGATGTTGGGAAAGATTGAGGGCAAGAGGAGAAGGGGACGACGGAGGATGAGATGGTTGGATGGCATCACTGACTCAATGGACATGGGTTTGGATGGACTCCGGGAGTTGGTGATGGACAGGGAGGCCTGATGTGCTGCGGTTCATGGGGTCGCAAAGAGTCGGACACGACTGAGTGACTGAACCGAACTGATTGGTTCCTTGAAGACATGCTCCTGTACATTTTCAGTCTCGTTCTAAAATGTGCAGACCTTCTACAGAGACAGAGTCTTATGTTCTTTCCTGTCCTCACCATGTCCGCTCTAAAGTTCTCTGTCAAAACCAGTGACTCAAGCTTCAGCCCCTGCAGAAAACAGTTTGGCAGTTCCTCAAACAGTTAAACATGGAATTACCATATGACCCAGCAATTCCATTCCTTGGTACATACCCCAAAGAAATGAAAACAAGTACTCAAACAAATACTTACCCAAAAATGTTTCTAACAGCAAAGGATGAAAACAGCCCAAATGTCTGTCAATGGATGAACAGAACATTATTTGGCCATAAAAACAAATGAAGTACTGATACGTATTACCATATGGATGAATCTCCATTCTGCTAAGTGAAAGAAGCCAGACAAAAAGTCATGCTGTATGACTCTATTTGGATGAAATATTTGAAAAAGTATTCATCAATCCACAGAAATAAAAAGCAGACCGGTGGATACCTGGGGTGGGAGTGCTTAATGCATGCTAGGTTTTATTTGGGAGTGATGAGATGCTCTGGAACAAGAGAGAGGTGGTAGTTGTACAGCATTATGAATGTACTATGGTTAATTTTATGGTATATAAATTCCACCTCAATTAAAAAATTTGGAAGCCTATGAACCAATTTCACTCTCCACTTTCTCCAACCCTCTTCCCCCTATAATCAGAACATCTGATTAACTGAAGTATTATAAGGATGTTATAAGTGTTTTAAGGACCAGAGTAAGCCCTCCAGTTTCGGCACACAGCCACAGATGACCACATTTCATTTTTCAATTTCCCTGAAGGATGCTGAGACTGTAGAGGCCCCAGCAGAACCAGGGAGGGCAGCGAGAACAGATTTCAGTTTGCTCCTCTGAGTGGTGGAATCTGATGTGATATATCATAAATGTAAGTCCATGCCTGGGAGGAACATTTAGGTCCCACCACAGAAACACACACAGCAAGCTTCTGGGGAAGTAGCTTGAGAGATGCTTGTAAACTGCAGTGTTTGGCTTCTGCCGTGGCTGCGCCTCTGTTTCTTCCTAATAGAAAAGACTAATGAGGCTGGAGTACTGTACACAAGGATGCTGATTAAACCTCCCTCCTCTGGTCTCCAAGAATGAGGCATTCTGAGAGCCTGCATCTAGTAAACAAAGCAGCAAGACAAGACTTAGGTGCACTGAGAACTGAAAAAGGGCTTTCTAGGGCTTGGAAAGTGGCACTGAGAACTGAAAAAGGGCTTTGTAGGGCTTGGAAAGTGGCACCGCACAATGGAAAGACCTGGAGGCCCTGGGTATGAACATGGATACTGCCATAGACTAATTGTGCGACCCTGAGAAGTCACGTACCCTCTCTATGCCTCAGTTTTCTCATCTATAAAATAGGAATAATTACACCTACCCCTACCTCATCTGCTCTCATGAGACAGAAATGATACATGTCATTAGAGTATTCCGGAAGTGCTAGGTAATATTCACATTGTTTGAGAAATGATCTGATACCAATACCGACTGATCAGAGTAAAGACCAAAATAAACAGTCCAATCAGGATGGACACCAGTCATGTCCCACCCATGTTCACGTGCACAAGTGCCACATGACTCTGCCCTGAAATAGCTCATGGTTCACAGTAAGCCTTCAATGGAGAGCAACTATTACTTGGAAGAGGCAACTAGAAACAGAATTTAGGGGGGAGGGGCGGTGTCTTGTTTCTATAAATACAGATCACCACTCTTACACAGCTCTGTGTATGACAGACAAGGGTGAGCACAAGCTGGAAAAGATGTCTGAAAGCCCCTCTTGCCCGGAAAGCCCCTCTTTCTCCTATCCCCACCTCTGTAGACAGGCGATCTCCAAGGAAAGTGGCAAAATGGATCCTGTTTCCCAGACGCTTAATAGGAAAGCATGAAGGAAGTGCAAATAGGCACAAGGAACATTTGAAACTGGCTAATAGGGACTTTCCTGGTGGTCCAGGGGCTAAGATTTCGCCTTCCAATGCGGGAGGGGTGGGGTGGGGTGGGCTTGATCCATGGTCAGGGAGATAAGATCCCACATGCCTCGCTGCCAAAAAATCAAAACAGAAAACGGGAGTAATATTGAAACAAATTCAATAAAGACTTAAAAAAAATTTTTTTTTTAAAAACCTGACAAAGCCCTGAATAAAGGGACTACAGAAGTACCAAGACTAGGACTTAAAGAGCTACCCCCCTCAAAAAAAAAGAGCATGAACAGGAATGAAGATCAATCCTCTGATTCTTTCATCAAAATAGGACTGCTATGGGGGGGAGGTGGGGGCAGGGGAAGGATGTCAGCTAACAGCATGTTTGGTAACGTAGTTGATTCACATTTTGGCGTTGTTTTCAAAAATGTTTGAAAGATTGATATTCCCCAGAATAGAGGGTCCACTTCCTGGAATTGTGTGAGAAGGATGAAGCCGGTCTCCGGCTTTGTTCATCGCTCTGCTAGCACGGCGTTCATGTGTTCGGGCCTGAGTAAATGATTAGATGGGTGAGTGAATAGATGGCTTATGGAAAAGAGCGGACAGGGTATGTTTAAAGAAGAAAGTGCATATCAGGTAGGGTTCTGGAATGCAACTCCAGTCTAAATTTAAGGAAATTGAGGAACAACTTGGATGAGATAAAAGATTCTGCCCTGACACAGGAAATGTGCGTGAAGTGGCTTGGTCATCGTCAAGAGAACGCAAAAGTGGAGCAGACACATTCAGATGAGACCACCACGTTTCCAGGATTCCTCCAGATGCAAGGAAGTCCCCCCTTGAGAGGAAGTGGCTCCACTCTGCCCACAGATCAGTCCAAACACTCCACAGCACGCCTGATCACCAGCAGGTCTCCATCTTTCCCAGCTGGCTAATACTTTGCCCAGTCTTTCCCTCACGGTTCTGTTTCTTTATTTGATCCACCATCTCCGCCTTTCTATTCACCCTAACCCCCCGCTTCCCTTTTTCCAGAAGTGGCTCTGAGTCAGACGCACGGATTGAAACCCTGGTTCCATCATTTACTAGTTGCATGACTCTGGACAAATCATTTAACAGTTTTCTATGCCTAGGAAATGAATGATAAGAGTATCTACATCATAAGATTATCGTGAAAATTTGGGAAAGATTCACATAGAGCAATCACAACTCTGGCCCATAACATGTGGTAACTATTACTACGGTTCTAGTAGTCTAGCTTAGATATTATTACCTTTATAAAATTATACAGACTAATTCCATATCTCCAAAGTCTTTTTTTGATTCCCAAATTCTTTTGTGCCTAAACCTCCTGAACCTGATTTCAGTCACCCTAATGTGCCTTCCAATTAATAATAGTATCTAAATTTTATTAAACAATGTGTCAGAACTTTATTTCATTATGTACATTATCTAATT
Organism: Ovis aries; assembly: GCF_016772045.2. Lineage (NCBI taxonomy): Eukaryota > Metazoa > Chordata > Mammalia > Artiodactyla > Bovidae > Ovis > Ovis aries. Next base: position 157,638,369 of record NC_056055.1, on the reverse strand, counting down.
TGATTTCATCACCTCAATAAGCTTGTAAGGATATTATTATCCCACTTTACCAACAAGAAAATAGACTCGGGAAGGTAAATAATTGGTCCAAATCCAAACAGTTAGTAAATGGCAAGCACCATGTGATTCCAAGTTGTTCTGCAAAAATAAAGCCCCATCTCATTATTCTAGGGTTCCTCCGAGTTGTTGCATGTGCGCAGATCTAGTATCTCTCCATGGAGCTCTGAGCATCTTCATATACTTTCTATCTCTGTTACTCTTATAAGGGCTACAAGCCCTAGTGTTTGTCTGGATGCTCAGAAATAAACACATCCATAAACAGTTCTTTGGTAACATCCTGATTGATTAACTTGCCCTGCACAAAGACAACCAATAAATAGGCCTAGGATTAATTCACAAAGCTCATGCCTCACAACATATTCCACCTGTTTGTTGAACAGATGTCACCGTATTTGCACAGTAGGGACTTAAGAAGTCGCCCAGATGACCCCGTCTCTATGTGAATGGCGACACATTCCTGCTGAAGGGATCCACCATTTTTCTACCCATTACAGCTGTGAGCAAGCAAATCAGCGTGGCCCTAGCATAATAACTAACAGCTGCAGCTTCATTATAATGTACAGTCTGTACAGTCTGTCTCTACAGCCCTCAGCCAGCCCCTCATTATAAACCAGGGTAGCACCGACCAAGGCCGTCTGTCCTAGTCTGTAGTTCTTTTCAACATGACACAAAAATTCAGGCTATGAATCAGTAATTATATTTAGGCAGAATTATTTCCAAGGAACTTCTCATAACTCGACCATAAGGAAGAACTGGGATGGTTTGTTTAATACTTTCATTCACAGAGAAATATCTGGGGAGAAGGTTTTACAGGAAAACGGCTCAGATATTCATTGCCAAATACCAGAAAAACAAATATCTTTGTTCCGTTTCAAATTATTATACTTTTCTATCTGACTTTTTAATATTTTTTTCTTTATAGTTCCCATTTGCTTTAGAGATAAACATGAGGACTGTTTACGGGGGCTCTTTCAAAGAACTGACCTTGTTTGCGAAGTCACGGAAGAGACATTCGGTTGATGGCCATCCCAGACATAATGGGTCTGATAATGATAGAGCTGCTAAATTATGATCTGAGCTTGGAAATAAAAGAGAGGAAGTTGCAAGGATCCTATTTTCAAGACAATGTCCCTGAACATGTCCTTGCAAATGAGAACAAGTAAGAAGAAATGAAGAGAATATACGATGTTCAGACAAGATTATTTCTAAACAGAACGCCTTTCAGCATTTTCTGTGACAAGTCAGCAGCTCTTTAAATGAGCCCCCCGCAATTTCAGAGCTGCACCTGGTTTAATCGATGACGTTTGTCATTTCCTCACTGGTTGGTGCAAACCAGTCCCATTTTACTATGCAGAGAACACTGATGGCACAGAGACTTTGAGCTATAGCATCCATTCATTTACTCAATATCAGTTTCTCTCTAACCCTTGCGTAGTTGTGGTTGGGAGGCACAAAAGAATGGTAAGATTTGATCCCTACCCTCCAGCATCTCATTTGCAGAGATAACACACAGACGTGTGAAATGGTGAGAAAGCCATATGGAGCTGCAGGTGGTCAGCACCTTAATGAGTGGGATAGATGCCACCCTGCGAGTTCAGAAGAGTTTGGAAACTCTGGAAAGAGCCTCATAGAAGGAAAAGAATAAGAGTTGGAGCTTGTGCAATGTGAAACCTGTAAAGCGGGAGGGGCTTCCCCCCAGAAAGGGAATGGTGTTCACAACTCTTGTATTTAAGATTGAACACTGCCTACTCATGCACCTGAGAGGGAACCACACTGCCTAGAGCAGGGTTACATGGAAATAGCTGAGGTATGTCCATAGGTCAGTAGAGTAGGATTCTAAAATACCTTGAATCTTCAATATATATCTTTAGTACATCTCAAATTATTAAAAATGGCTTACATTTTAAAGTAACTGGTCAAGAAACAATTAAGTTCCACATACACCAAAAACTTGTACAACATTTATTTATAACAGCCAAACAGTGAAGCAATGCAAATGTCCATCAACAGATGAAAGGATAGTTTATATCCACACAATGGAATATTATTTGGCAATAGAAAAAAATGAAAAGCTGATAGATGCTGCAAAATATACGAAGCCTGAAAACATGCTGTTCAGTGAATGAAGAAATTGTACATATACACAGCAGAGTATCACTCAGCCATTAAAAGGAACAAAATTAGGTCATCTGGAAAAGCATGGATGGACCTAGCGACTGTCATACAGAGTAAAGTAAGTCAGAAAGAGAAAAACAAACACTGTATTTTAATCCATATATGTGGAATCTGAAAAAAAAACTGATATAGACAATCTTATTTACAAAGCAGAAATAGAGACAGAGACAGAGAGAACAAATGTATGGGTGCCAAGGGGGAAGGAGGGTTGGGCTGAATTGGGAGGTTGGGAATGATATAAATTCACTACGACATCATGTATTAAATGGATAACTAATGAGAACCTACTGTATAGCACAGGAAGCTATGCCCAGTGCTTTGTGGTGACCTAAATGGGAAAGAAACCCAAAAAGAAAGGATATGTGTATACATATAGCTGCTTCACTTTGCTGTGAGTAGAAACTAACACGGCATTGTAAAGCAACTATCCTTCAATTAACATTTTTTTAATAAAATAACTTTAAAAATAAAAGAAAGAAGCCAATCACAAAAGACCACATACTGTAAGACTGGTTCCATAGGTATGAAAAGTCCAGAACTGGTAAATCCACAGAGATAAGACTGGGGAAACTGGGTGCAGGGAGGAGAGACTGCTAATGGGTATGAGACTTCTTCCTGGGGCGATGTGATAGCTGAATATTACTAAAGCCACAGAACTATATCCTGTAAATGGGTGAACTGTATAATTTGTTGCTGTTTACTCACTAAGTCGTGTCCCACTCTGCAAATTGTGTGGTAGATACATGAATTATATCTCAAAACATTTTCTAGTTAAAAAAATAACTATTAAATAAGGTAGGCTCCAGGGAGTAGGGTCTGAGAGTCTGGGGTAGAGGGAAACTTACAGTGTCTCTAGTATGATTACAATCAATACAGCCTAGCTGGAACTATAAAGGGAGAAGACTGAATTTCCCTTAGCACACTCTGGCTTTTTACAAATATAGGCCTTTTAACTTCCTAAACCTGCTAACCTCTAATTTTAAATTTACTTTGATTTTTCAAAGAAAAAATAATTATGAGGTTGATCATGGATATATGTATACATGTCCTGGGGAATCCCTGACACATACACCATGTTCAACCATTTCTGACCACTCCCCAGGTCCCTCTTGATTTCTGGAGGAACTGGGGTTATTGAATTTCAATTCACCCAGCAACCATTTATTGAGTGTCTGTCTTGGGGCAAGTACATAGGCTACAAAGGCTAGGCAAGGGTGGGGAGAGGAATAAGAAAGGCATTCCTACTTCAAAGGACTTACCACCCTGAGGGAGATAGTACACCTTTCTTTTCTCCTCTGGCCTTGGGGATTCTCCAGGCAAGAATGGGTTGCCATGCCCTCCTCCAGGAGATCTTCCCAACCCAGGGATCGAACCCAGGTGTCCCGCATTGCAGGCGGATTCTTTACCGTCTGAGCCACCAGGGAAGCCCTCTTTTAGGACAGAGACTTAATAAAGGGAAATGGTGCCCTGTCACAAACACTGCTGATCAGGGCAATAATTTTACCTATTGTTTCTCAAAGTAGCTACATAAAAATCACCTTGCTGCTCTGTGATGACCTAGAAGGGTGGGATAGGGGGTGGGGGGGAGGAAGGCTCAAGAGGGAGGGAATATATGCATATCTAAAGCTGATTCACATTGCTGCACAGCAGAAACAGACACAACATTGTAAACAAGTTATCAAACTAATTTTTTTTTTTTAATTACCTCGGAAGTGCATGTCAACAACACAAATCCTAAAAGCCCCATCCCAAACTAGTGAACTGAAGTTTCTGAGAGGAAGGCCAGGGAACATGTATACCCATCTAAAGTTAACTGCATCCCACCCTGCAAAACGCAACCAATTTAAGATGCTGAGATTGTTCCCAGAAAATATGTGACTCTGTGCAAATAACTAGATGAGCCTTTCCCCAGCTACATTCTGCAGAATACCTGTTCTTCAAATAGTTAACAGGCATTCACTGGGAGAGCAAAAAATGGGTTCTGAGGTCAAATGACTTAGGGATATCTTTGGGTCAAATAAGGTATAACTGGTTATTTATCACAGAATGCAAGAGATTTGAAAGGCCTACTGTGTGCCGTGAAAGGGCACTGAATGTGGTCATTACCAAACTTACTTGATAACTAGAGACCAATCCCTTTTCCTTTCACATATGTCAATGGACATACTAAATGAATAGGTAAAAACTCCTGACAAAATTAAGAGAGGGAGATACGTTGGGGAAAAAAAATTATGATCTTCTACTGCTTAACAGAAAAAGAAGCATATATAACAGAATAAGATGTTTTAAATGGTTTTTCCTTTTGGTGACTATTTAAGCAATATCTCAAATGCCCCTCTTGGTAGTCTGGTTGTCACCAGGAAAAATACTCATTTACTGAGGAAGAGGCTGTTTAAAAATCAATTTGAAGATTTCTTTGCTAAGAAGGTCCTCAAGACCAAAGCTAGCAGACTATGGCGTGTTTCCTGGGCTCGACATGGAGACGGCTAGAACATAATTATTGTGCAGCCAGCTCCTGGTCTCCGGGTATCCTGCATCTCCGGAACAAAACTATTTCACAACCCTGGGATGAAGCCAAGTAATTTTCTTAGCCAGGAATCAAGATCAAGCGCTGGAAGACTGAAGCCCTCAGAATCTGGACACTGCTTTTAACCTGAGCTCCTTGGGGTTAATTCAAAAGGCATCAGAAGAAATGGCTTAGTTTTCCAATCTCAGTAGCATACAACTAACCAGTCAGTCACCCAAGCCAGAGTGGAGTGGTTCATCCCAGACTCTGCTCCCTTCCTAAGCTAATTAGTTATTAAATCCGCTGCATTTATGACTTAAATATTTCTCAGTCCGCCTCCTCTTCTATTCCCACTGCTACTGCCCTACTTGAGGCCTCCATGATCTCACACCTGGACTATTTCAAGAGCTTCCTAATTGAACTCTGCCTGAATTCTCTCTCTTCAAATCCATCTTCTACCCTGACCTATGCACATCGGATCACACCACTTTCCATTTAAAAACACTTCAATACCTCCCAGTTACCTGCTGCAAAGAATCTTTCCCAAAGCGTGTTCTGCAGAACATTAATATAACACCTGGGCTTCATTCAAAGGGCCCTTTTGAAATTGAAGGCCAGTGTCATTACATGCCGGTACAATAAAGAGCACTACCCATCAGAGTCGGATCTGTCCCCCAGTATTGCCAAAAGGTCCAATAATTTTTTTGGAGAGTCAGGACACAGAAGAAGCCCCAATCAGTAAATCAGGAAATGCTTCCAGAATCTATCCATGTCCTTGGCTGAGGAAGCTCAGAAGTTATTTTAACATAAATGCTTAGGGGATGATGGACACTTCTTACACTTATAAAGAAATGGTAGATAATTGCATCACTCTGCTGTACACCTGAATCATTGCAAATCAACTATACTTTGACTAAAAAACGTTTTAAAATTTTTTTTAAAAAGAAATGGTATAGTTTACAGCCAGAGCCTGATGAATATCCCCAAGTTTTCTCCAGGAAGGCAATCTTGAACTTCAAAAGTATCCTCTTCAGTTGAGTATGTGGAGGTGAGGTTTTATAGTCACAGAATCTTGGCAAGCCCTAAATTAGGAAGTGAAGATCAAATACCCTAAGAATCTGATAGATCATAACTGACAAAATTCTGGTTGAGTTTTCCAGAACAAGGTCTCTGGGTGTTTCCTTGAAACATCGTCAGGAAATCTTCTTACTAAAGTAGTCAGTAAGTTAGACAAATCTTAAGCATTTGAGTTGGCTGCTGGCTGGCATTTTGAAAGCCAGCTTCTCTATGTAAATGCAACACTCAAGCGAAAAATCTAACAACCAGTTGCACATCTTACAGTCAGAACATATTTTATTTCAAAGGAATATGAATCAAAACATTCACAGAAACTAGGCTATGAATTTTCTTTTATTTTTCTTTCTTGTATTCTCTCTTTTCCTTTCTCTTAAAAAATTTTGGAGAGGTCCACCCCCACTAAGTTTGGAATGTGGCATGAAGAACTTCTTTTAGCTACCTTTATACCAGTGTGTATTTCAGAACTAGGCAAAACTATCATGCTAATCAATGTACTACTCAGTCCTAATAAAATCCTGATAGTTGTAATATCTTGCACAGTTTGCATAGTTCTTTATTTTGCAGCTTTGATCCAAGGGGTTTAAAACACATACACAAACACATGCACAAACACACACACACGCACACACAATTCAAAATAACATAGCTGATGAAAGCATCTATAATAACAAATGGTAATAGTATACTTCCATTATAAGACCTCCCTCACCTTGCTTCAACATTGCACTCTGCACTAGCAATAATTAAAGAATTAGATCTATAAAATTAATATGAGAAACTAATGCCTAAAAATAATATATATTATTTTATAAGTATATAAATTTTGAAAATGAAAACATTGTGTGCATATAGTATGTTTCTCAGCTTAGCTTTAGTATTTAAAGACTTAATCAGCACCTTTCTGCTGAGTATACCCATGGACCAAGCACACACCCTTCCAAGAGTAAACATCTGATCCTTAGAAAGTGAAAGTGAATTTGCTCAGTCATGTCCGACTCGTTGCGACCCCATGGACTGTAGCCTACCAGGCTCCTCTGTCCATGGGATTTTCCAGGCAAGAGTACTGGAGTGGGCTGATATATCCTTCTCCAGGGGATCTTCTCAACCCAGGAATCGAACCCGGGTCCCCTGCGTTGCAGACAGATGCTTTATCATCTGAGCCACCAGGGAAGCCTCTGATCCTTACAACTTTATTCAAATAAACCTCAACCGAGACAGGGCAATCATCATTTTATTCTTTATCATCTGAACTGGCTCTCTGCTGATGCACTGGCACTGTTTTGTAGCAATAAGAACCAGCTCTCACCAGTGAAAACAGCCTGACTCTGACCCTGCAGACCCTGCTGGAGGCAAAGAGAAAATCTACTCCCCAGAGTCCTCCTTACATTAGGAGTCATAATTTTCAGAGAGGTGAGGCATCTGCCATACAGGGCAGGTAACAACCACTGTAATAACTAATCTGTTCTAGTGAGAGTGGTGAAGCAAGAGATCAAGATGAGCACCAAGCAACAGGAGACCCCTCTGAAGCTCCAGACACTGGGAGGACATGGTCTTCCCATCTCCCAGTGAAGAATCACGTGTCCCATCCTTGGCCAACTGGTCCACCAGTCAGGATCAGTGCTCTTTTGATCTCAGGACTTACAGCACATCATCAGTATAAGAACTCTCCTCCCTGTACATTTCTCCAATGATGGGAAACAAGGGCCTTCACTATGCCCATCCTATCCTAATCCCTTAACCAGCTTCCAGAATCCCAACAGTTTCACTTGCTTCCCCCAAAGAGACTTCCAAAACTTCAAATTTAAGTATAATGCACACCCTGAAACACGCCATATACATATGCATCTCAATGGATTTTCACAAATTCTACACGGCTTAACCACTAAGCAGTCAAAACGGACTTTAAGAGACACAGAAGATCTATTTAACTTTACTGAAAATGGCGAAGCCTGGCCTCCAAACCAGTAGTTTCCACTGGCTTCCTATAAACCTTGCTAAACACATTGTGTTTTAACACTATAAAGGGAACACTCCTCTCAGCATTCCCACCCCCACCCCACTAAGTCAATACATCTTTTAATAAGGAGCCTGTCATCAAAATGGTAAAATCTCCCAATGCTAATCCTTCCTCCCACCAACCCTCCCACAGTTTTATGTGCTAAGAATCACAATGTGATGACATCAGGAGGGCTCCTAAGAATTAATTCTGGTCCGGTCACAACAGTGGAACAGAGCTGAGCCACAAGCTGGTCTCATCCCTGCTTTTCTGTATCTGCTCATTATCTACAGAGATCTTAGTGGATTCTCATGGAAGCCCACACAGATTAGTTTCTCGAGCTTTCTCCACAAAACTAGTATTTAAATCTCTTATTTTCCTCCATTGCTAGACCTTGTTGAAGTAATCCAAATCTTCATCTTCATTTTTTTTTTTTTTTTTAAACTCCAGCTGCGCGTACTGGGGGCGGCGGTTCAGCTCGGCCCGGCGCCCCAGGCTGCGGCGCCCGCCGGGTCCCCCGCGACCCTCGAAGCGCAGCGCCACTCGCTACCGCCGCCGTCTTCATTTTTTTAAAATGTATTAAAATCCAGGCCTCCATTTTTAGTAGAACTATGAAAATAGTGACACATGTGAAAGCCCATTCACATCTCCAGTGAAAAATGACCAACAGCAGCACCTCTGGCGCTTTGCTGGCATCTTCAGAGGTGTGTTTTAGGAATGCCTTCAGAGTGCATGCTTAATTGACACAACTGTATTCAAACAATGACCATTAGTAATGCGAATAAAAGCAGCGTCCTCTCCAGATGAGCCTCCACTCTTTCCCACTCTGCTCTTACACTGCATGGGTGGCCTATAAGCCCTACTTGTTGGCTTCCGGTTGGGTTTGGCCAGTGGGAGCCGCAGCAGAGTTCAGAGTGAGGGGGCAGAAGGAGACTGGGGTATTTATCCCCTGGCTTCCTCCCCGTGGGATGCCCTTAGACTGGCTGCATCCCTCCAAAGGCAAAGCTGGTTCCTTCTTGATTAGCCTTCTTGACAGGATCAGTCCTCCTAGGTTTCTGTAATCATGCCCTTCTCTAGCCCCACTGAATCTAAGAGTGGTAACAAGTCTGCAGTTAGTCATGAGGGTGCTGTACTACCCTCTGTGGTTTCCTTTCACCCTAATAACCCCTTCTTAATGTATTAAACTCTCTCAAATTGCCCTAATTTGAGGATGCTATCGCTGTTTTTGGTGGAGATTCTCAGTGATACAAGCTGCCTCCACCCAGAACATGTCATTTCCTTTTACCTTTTACAAATATTGCTGTCCCTTTTCTTTTACCTTTTAAAAATATCACTACTGAATTATGCAAGTATTTTCCTGGATTGGAAGCTCATGGAGATGACTCGAAAATAAGAAAGAATGAAAATGGAACTTGGGTCACTCTTGGTTAGAGTCAAATGTACCATCAACATGCAGATGTCATCAAGACCTGCATACAAATAACAAAAACGCTAACATTTTCCTAAAACACAAGATGTCTTTCTGACATTCTCGAGTATCGAGCTTTTAATGTTCATTTAAGTTTTATGGATGCATTATCACTTTAATCCATCAATGACTGGGGATTGCAAACCATATCAGAAAGCAATAGCAAACAAAAAAGCTTGAAAGAAATAACCATTTTAATCTGGATTTCAATCTTAGATAAAAAGCTCACCATTTGGGTCAGAAAGCAATCTATTCTCTATCTTGGAGGTTCTCTCAACTCCCAATTGCTTTGTTAGCTGTCAAGCAAGCACCATACAAAATAATCTGCTTATACCATCCTTCATTGGTTTATTCCATTTTTTAAAATATTATTAACCCTGGAATTTGGCATTGTAAAAAGAATACTGCTCTAGAAAGCACTATGAGGAGGTTCTAGGGACAATTCCACCACAGATTGTCTGGGTCATTCTGCACAAGTTGCCCCACCCCTTTGAACCTCAGTTTTCGTTTTTGTTTTTGTTTTTTAATGAAATGAACTGGTGGAGTGGGGGGGGATGCAAGTCTCTGTGGGATTTTTAAAATAAAAGTATTACAACAGAGAGTAAATAAATTCTTCCTATGAAATCTGGAGGCCACAGCCCAAAGCTGCTTCCCTTGATCAAGAAAGTTCTTTGAAGTCTTATATTTCATATTAAAACCTTGAGCTAATTTGGCTTATTCTCAATCAAAAAAAGAATGTTTACATTTTATTTTAATATAAAAATGTTTTACAGTACTCACCAATATCTGTAAATCTTGAAATGTACTAACCCCAGCGATTGCAGTTCTAGGAAACTATTTTGGGGAAATGCCCCATGTATAAAGAAAGATTCATATGTAGGAAAATTAACTATTATAATACTTATATGCAGGATTGAAAATGGAATACATCCTAAATCTATCAGTGGCCTAAATTCATTATGGTAATTCCACCCTACATACTCATTATGTCATTCAGTTATTAAAAAGAATAGATTGATAGGGAAAAATACCCATGGAATACTTTTAGGTAAAGAAAGCAAATCACAGAATAATATTTATTATGGTCTCATTTATATTTTTAAAATTACAAATAGGATGTGTGTGTTGTAAGTACATTTTTCTAAATGTCAATGTATTGTAGCTTAGCTGGTAAAAAATTCGACTGCAATGCAAGAGACCTGGGTTTGTTCCCTGGGTTGGGAAGACCCCTGGAGAAAGGAAAGAATACCAACTCCAGTATTCTGGCCTGGAGACTATAACTGTATAGTCCATGGAGTCACAAAGAGTCGGACATGACTGAACAACTTTCACTTTTCATAGGAAAAAAAGGTCTGAAGATATACCCATTAAATTGTTAAGAACATCTACCTTTGAGGAAGGGACTAGGTGGAATATAGTCAAAGAAGACAAATTTTTCAGACTCTATGGCTTTGTATTGCTTAAATATTTTTTCCTAAATACTCCACTCCACTGAATTTAAGATGACAAGGATTTTAAGACTCAACATCAGATTATGTGTCACTTAGGGAAAAACTACTGATAAAGCTATGAGATGTTGGACTTTCCTGGTGGTACAGTGGACAGGACTCCACCTGCCAGTGCAGGGGATACAGGTTCAATCCCTGGTCCGGGAAGATTCCACATGCTTCGGGCAACTGAAGCCTGAGCACCACAACTACCAGAACCTGCGCGTTCTAGGGCCTGAGAGCCGCAGCTGCTGAGCCACGTGCTGCAACTACTGAAGTCCACGTGCCTAGAGCCCGCGCTGCACAAGAAAAGCCCCCGCAGTGAGAAGCCTGTGCACCGCAACAAAGATTGCCCCCACCCACCACAATGAGAGAAAGCCCACACACAGCAACAGAGGCCTAGCACAACGAAAAATAAATAAATAATCCTTAAAAAAAACTATGCTGCTGCTGCTGCTAAGTCGCTTCAGTCGTGTCCGACTCTGTGCAACCCCGTAGACGGCAGCCCACCAGGCACCCCCGTCCCTGGGATTCTCCAGGCAAGAACACTGGAGTGGGTTGTCGTGTCCTTCTCCAATGCATGAAAGTGAAACGTGAAAGGGAAGTCGCTCAGACGTGTCTGACTCTTCGCGATCCTATGGACTGCAGCCTACCAGGCTCCTCCATCCATGGGGTTTTCCAGGCAAGAGTACTAGAGTGGGTTGCCATTGCAAAGAAAACTATGAGATGTCATTAATTTAAGAGGCAGCCCCTTTTCAGATGTATCAAAATGTATGTGTGGGGGGTGTAGGCCTTAGGGTCAATAAAATACAATATATGACCTCAGAAATTTACAATACAGAAGAAAACTAACATTGGTACTCAAGGAATATACATCATATTTATGTACCAAATTTTTAGTCTTCAGTTACCTAATAATAAAATGTGACCATCCAGAGATCTTCTCTTTCTAAAATCAAGTATCTACCTAGCCTTTCTGGACCTGTGTGGTTTTCCTTCTTACTCCACATCATTCTCATACTTCTCAACAGGCCCAGAGCATCATGGTAACTATGAAATGCTCTGCACTTCTCTACCTTGTCAACGTCACCTACATAATATAAATATATAATTCCATCCCTATATTCTAAGCATCAACAATATGAGATTAAACGTGAGATTATTTGAAAATCTAATAATAAGTTCTTAATTCTACCTCTTGGATCAATAAAATCATTGAATCAAATAAACCCCAAGACATTAATCTCTGGGACATCTGTTGAAATTGGATATTAAGCTATCAGTAATGACTCTCTGGAGAGGGAAATGGCAACCCACTCCAGTATTTTTGCCTGGAGAATCCCAGGGACAGAGGAGCCTGGCGGGCTGCTGTCCATGGGGTCGCACAGAGTCGGACACGACTGAAGCGACTTAGCAGCAGCAGTAGCAATGACTCTCTGGAAATAAACTGGGGAACTAATTTGTTTATTCACTAACTATTTTAGCATGATGAACATCATACTTTACTAGCTTGATGATAAATATTTCCCTCCAATGCTGACTTTAAAGAATATTTAAGGGAATATTTGCTTCGGGGCTGAAGTAAATATTCTTTACTCTTTCATCTTAGTGGCCTTTTACTTTACCATAGAGGAAAGTCATACAGATTGTAACAAATGAAGTTTTAAAAAATTATGAATGTATCCTAGACATTATTCTATTCCTGGGGTTTTCCTACTGACCAATTATTGTTTTCAGTATACCCCAAAGGATAATAATGCTGAGCTGAAGAAAAGTTTGTAAAGCAAGAAAACACCAAACAGTAAACATTCTTGATAATTAAATCACAAAACAATTATTGAAACTTTTTTTGTCAATACTCTTCTAGTACACAAGTAAGAGGGAAAGTGAAAGTGTTAGTCGCTCAGTCCTGCTTGACTCTGTGACTCCATCCATGGACTGCAGCCCACCAGGATCCTCTGTCCTTGGGATTTTCCAGGCAAGGATACTGGATTTGTTTGCCATCTCCTTCTCCAGGGAATATTCCTGACCCAGGGGTTGAACCCAGATCTCCTGCACTGCAGGCAGACTCTTTACTGACTGAGCTATCAGAAAAGCCCAAGACAGACATAATTTAAAGAAGAAATATACTTCTCCTCAATCATCAATAAGGGATAGGAGAAACTTCTCAGAAAGCTTTTGCCTTTGATTTATTTACCTTAGAGATGAGACTCAAGTGTTTCCAGCTCAAATTGCTATGGGCTAGAAGTGCATGTGGGTATTGGCAAGCAAATGAGCAATAGGAAAATCATCTTTTTTTGGCTTTAATGTTAAAAATCTAAAATTTTAAAAAATCTCCCTTTTAAAATATCTAGTCCTTTCAAAGATGTGTGCCACACACACCTGCCTCCTTCAAAGATTGTAAAAAAACTCAAGGTCCAAATCCCAATCCCTTATCACAAAACACTGCAGGAACTGATCATTTCAAAAAGCAAATGGTATATGGTGGCATCTGTATCCCAACTAAAGAAACTGCTTATCAGCAAATAGATCAGGATTTTGGATTTGAAGAAACCTTAGAAATTATCTAGTCAAACCTCTTTGTTTTACAGGGGGAAATATTGAGGATTAGAGTGATTACGTGACTTGCCCAAGGTCACTGCTGGTCCAAGACCTCCAACTCCAGCACTTTTCAATTACATTCCTTCACCCACTCTTCTGAAAATACAGTAAACCAATCGACCAATTGTAAGGCCTTAGGAGACCCGTGTGTACTTTCACCTGTCAACTGCTATAATACTTTTGGAAATCACTGTCAAAAGCCACGCCATTACTCTGAAAACAGACCGCAGGATTTGGTGGGGATATCAAAACCTGCCGAAGAATGAGTATGTTTTTTTCCAAAAAGCATAAGTATATTCATTATATGTTCAATAATAATAACAAAAACCACAGTATATGTTTCAAGGGCTTTATACATAATTTTTGAAACCACTCCAGATGCAGGTTCCATTATCATTGACACTTTAGGGATGTGGAAACTGATGCCCAGAAAATTTATGTACCCAGGGCCACAAGCCAGGAAGCAGAGGACCAGGACTTAATCCCTGAAAATTTTGACTGAGTCTGTTTTTCATCACACTAATACATCACGTACACATGAATCATTACACAAAATACAAAAAGTAAACTTGACATTTTCCAGCTCATAGACATGTTCAGTAGAAGATAAAATTTTTTTAAGTTTTATGGAGGTTAAAAAAGACTGAGAGATACTTTTAATTACAACCTGATCACTCACTGAACTTTTCAACAAATCGATTAGTACAGTCATAACACTGACAGTCAGATTCTTTTTCCTGTATGATGCTCAAGCTGAAAAGAAAAGAGGGATTACAGAATAATATAAACAAAAAAGGTAAAATAAGAGGACTAAGTTATTCACAAACTATATGATCAAGCTCCTAAATGATTGACAGCTGCCAGTATTCCCATTAAGATGTTCTCAGATCAATACCCTTGAACAAAAAAGGAATTAAAGCAAATTCAAAACATCCTGCTTTAAATGGAAGACTTCAATATTTCTGAGAACAGATGCAAAAGAAAAAAATTGGATATAGGAAGTACTGATATTGCATCACCATTTAAGAGAGAGAAAAAAATTTATTGCCCAAACCACACATTTGTGCTTTAAAAAAATTACATAGATGTAGAATGAAGAAAAGGATTGGTCTATTTAGATCTTAAAAATTGTCATGTGAGCTATCTGGGCCACCTTCCTTTTGACTGGGCCACACGGTTTTACCTTAGACTCTTCAAAGTCCTAAAAGTTCAAAGTCCAAGGTATAAAAATCTACAGCTCCCATCTGCTTGCCATTATTTTATGTGAACTGTAAACTCTCTCAAGTTTACACACTACTAGTGACCATCCTCAATAAATGAGATCCTAGGCATCTGCTCCACATGGCCTCACTTTCTGTAGCAGTTGTTGCAGAGTTCACAGTCTGCATGACCCGATACAAACACACCACAGGCACCTAAATCAGCCCAGTTTTGATCAGCATACAGAGTCTCTATCTACACAGCCTTCTTGGTATAATTTTGAACTTAGTGTCATGGAAATCTGAGCTCATGACTTGGTTATTACAAAGGACTAGTGGGAGATGGAAGTAAAAGAACACACATAGCACATTTAGTTACATCTCCTCGTCTTCCTTGGGGGGCTTAGCTTACGTAGGTAAGGGATGTTTAAGGGAGATGATGGACTGACTGTTGAGAAACTGTCCACGTAGAAGGAATATCCAAGTTGAACTCTGATGGAAAGGGAAGGACTAGGGCAAACGGCCCATCCTCATCCTAAAAGCGTGGGTTGTTGTTTTTAATCATTAGTGCAGATCTTCCTACAGAGGGACACATGGAGTCTCAAGACCACATTCTGAAATCCTGATTGACTCATCATAATTGATTAGGAAGCAGAACACCAGCAGGAAAGGAGATACAGAAGCCCTTAGTGAAAGTCAGGGATTGATCCCAATGTTTCCCTTTGTCGCTTGAAAATGGAAAGTATCAAGAAACAGGCAAAACTGATGACCTCAAAGAGGCAAATTCATGGGTTCTGACCAGATCTAAGGAACTTCTCTCTTTAGCTCCACGACAATTATATTAAGAAATCATTTCAATATATATTTTAGAAAGCTATCATTGCTAAGGATCAATTAAGGAGAAGGTGCTGTTCATCATTTAACAGACAGAACAAACACCAACATTGCTGAGTAAAATAAGTTGACTTTCATAGTCAAATTTATCACACAGACCATAAGCAGAACTTTGTTTTCCTCTCTGAACAGTGATGATTTCTTTCACAGGACATGCCTGACTCTTTGGAAATAGGCCAGAAAGGCTCTCCAACCCCAGAAAGAATCTTCCGATTCACCAAACCCTAAAGACCGCTGGTCTAAACATTTCCAAAAGAAATCTAATCCTCAGTAACCCTAGAGTGTTTTTCCAAAGATCCCAAAACACACAAAGCCTTCTGTTTGAAGTTTATCCTCTTTCCTAACAAACACAAGGACATATCTTCATATTTTAAAATCTTATTATATCTTTAAAAGTAGCAATCATTTATTCCCTTGAGGATGTGTTGATTTTCAACCCTCTTGGGTATCTTCATCTTAAAAGCAGTTAAGGTTCCTTCTCCAAAAGCTCTATGGCAGGAATCACCCACTTAGAATTAACCGTCAGTTAGCAAAGCATGGACAGTGTCTAAACACGCATGTCTGTCAGTGGAGGTGGGTGAACAGTGTGTGTACACCTGCGGGCACACAGACATGTAGGCAAACACATACAGTTACACGGCTTATAGAAAACGAATAGTTTAAATAATTAACATACAGTTATCCTTATAATATGTAAGTAGATATAAATTTACATATGTGTTTTTAATATATACATTAGATTTTATAAAATTTACCTTTGCTTCAAGGGTTCTCATAGTATTAATTAAAACACCATGGTTCCTTTCTATGACTGAAAACACTTAAAAGAATATATTTCCCTCCCTAGTAAATGCCTTGAATTGTGATCTGATCATCTGTTTTATTGAAAAAGATCAGGTCTCTCCCTCTACTTTCATATTTAAGCATTTGAAAATGGAATAAATTATGTTGGAAAAAATCAGCTATTAATTTTATGGGCAATTAAGCCTGGCTTCACGTTACAAAGTACTCTTAACAGTGTGAACTTCATTTAAAATGCTCAAAATTCCAGGAGGTCCATGTAGGAGCTCTCAATTTTGCAAAGCACCTCCTCCACAGGCCAGTTTAGTCCTCCTGTGTCCAATATTTCATCAAGTGAGAACAGGACTTCACAGAACGCAATACACAGTAACAGGTTTAGAATGACATACTTACATATATATACAACAACAGCCTGAAACGATACACAGTAACATGTCAATGGCAATTATCTCTGGGTGGATTTTAGGTAACTTTTTCTACTTAGCTGCTTCTGTCACTATCCCTACAAGAACTTCCCTCCTACTGTTGATATAATAACCCCTGGGGCATGAAAAAATTTTTTTTCATAAACTGATTTCACAAACATCAAAATACACATGAATCCATTTATAAAATGTGTTTATCAAGGAGCAGATCTGTCAAAATCAATCAGATAAAAAACATTGTGTATACTGGGGGCTCTGCCAGTGAAAAGTATCTTGGGTTCTAAGAGCTGCATGAAGACCCAATGAAGGCGAGGAAGGTGGAATGAGGCAACCTTCCCGTAGGAGACAATATAGACAGGCTGCTTGTGATGGATGTGACTGACCTGGGCTGGGTGTGGACTCCCCACATTATCCACTACACACTTCATTATGCATGTCAAGGGAACAAAAGGAGTGACGTGACGTTCTCCGTGAAACCTCCACTCCTGTGCGGGGCCCGGCTATGGGACACCAGAAGGTCTTTTGTATGAATGCTTCCTTATAAACCTAAATGATGCTGACAGTTCACCACCCTTTTAGAAACCAGAGCAGAAGTTAATAGACTTGTCCAAAAAGGTTCCAAAGGACTCCCGTCTAAAATGCCCAGACTTCAGTGTGTTGCAGCAGGGCTCCTGTTCCTCTCTCTTTGTATGATACACACAGTACGTAGAACACAGAGAGTTACAAGCAAAAAATCCAGCGTACCAGGAATATACTATCTACCTCTGGACCAGACCTTAGGAAAAAGCCTCGCATCACAGTGCCAAAACCTCTCTCATACTACGGGGAGGTGAGGTGCTAACAGTGTACAATAAGGCTTTGTTCTTATTCAGAATAAATGATCAGTTCCCAGGTGAGATGATCTTATGACAGGCTGACTGGGTGAACACAGTGAATAGAATCACTTATGACAGGTAAAACCCCGCACACCCCACAAAGACATCTGCAACAGCGCAGAGTGCTGGGACACTTGTGGGTGGCTTCCCCAACCCCCCAAAGAGAAGTGCCATACTCAGCGTTCAGTGCCTGTGTATTCTCGGCCTGCAGCTGGCCATCAGCACACCTATCCACCAGACCTGTTCCGAGAGCTTAGCTTGCATCTGGGCAAACCCCACACTTACAGCCATAAATGCATTGGCATTGAGAAAGACTGCAGAGGATGTGGCTCTCCAGGTGTGGCTTTATTTTTCACTTCACCGGGTCAGCTATTTAGGCCTAGTCTTCTCCATTGGCTTGAAGCTTTGTTCACACCATCTCGGGTAACACATCACATTATTCTTCCTTATAAAAACAAATAAACTCAAATGAGCATTCACAGACAGTTCACCCCTCTGAACACCTCTGCCTTCCCCCTCAGATTTATGGGACATGCTTCTGATCCCACCCATCAGAAGGCCTCCCCTATTTTAACTCAGGATGGTCCAGGTGTCTTTCTCAGTTCCTCGGGTTTCCCACCTGCCTGGCCTCCGTGGAGATGCCCGGCCCCAGGAGCTCAGCCTGCTGGCCACCATCTAGTCAGCGGGAGTACGGCGCTGCGGTAGCCAGCACTTCCTGCCGTCAACTAGCGCCATGGCTCACATCACTGCACTCGGCCGCTTCCCACCTGACCCTGGAGCTCGGCCGTCCTGGGAGGCCGGACCAAGATGGGGGAGAATGTTTTCCCACTTAGAATGGCTCCCCTCTGAACCAGTGTTTCCAAAATGTACACAGTGCTGGAGAACGAGGTGCCAGAGACATTCGTTCCTAGCTGACTCTGGTCAGAGCAGCCAGGGGTCCCACATCACCAGTTTATTCTGCAATAAGTCCAGCCCACTTAAGTTTAAACACCAAGGACCAGGAATAAAAGTTGCGATTCAATGAGGTATCACTTGTTTTGTAAGGGAGTGTGGAGGGAAGAGGCAGGAGAAATAATCAGGCCCCCAAAGGACCCAGCCAAGGAAGCCAGGCCACTCCACTTCACTTGCGGCTTCCATCCTCCCACCCTACTTGCCAACATGGACCTTGTCCATTGCAGCCACAGCCGCCGTTTGTGACTATGGTCCCTTGCAGTAAACTGACAGGCTGGTAATTTACGAGCACGCTGGGCAACACGCAGAGAGACTTTGCGGAAACGAGTTGGAGTGAGAGCTCACACGCAGACAGGCAAGAAAATGGGATGCCTCATCGGCACGGAGGGTTTCTATCTTTCAGGGCTAGCACATCATTTGATACATACGTCTGCACTGACGTATAGCATAGGGTTTTTTTTCCTTCTGTTATAAGCTGTTTATTTGGTCGTTTAGCCAGAGAACCTTATATAACACATTCCTGTTTCAAATGTGGCAACACGCATGGCACTGCACTCCTAGAAAATTCAGTCTCCACACAGCAGGTCCCATGAGCCAAGCCGAAGCAGTCTATATAATTGATGAAAAAATCAAGAACCACCACTAGCAATAGTAAAAGACAGTCATCAGCTCTACCCTGGATTCAAGAGCTAGCCTTCGGATGGTATGATTTTAGGGATTGCTCAAAACTACATTCATCCTGATTTTAATAGATTACATGAGCCTGACTGATGGAGGGAAAGGAGTCCAGTTTTCTAAGCCAAAACACATGTGAGCCTACTCCAGGCTTCCAGGGTAGATAGAGTACAGGGACACACTCCTTGCCTCTGCACTGGGGTGTTATATGACCACAGCCTTTGCATCTGATTTCCTTAACAAAGAAGCAGGGGATCTGCAGTGCTTGCTGGGCTGCTTGTTGGGCCAGAGAGCACAGAACACAGCTACCGCTAAGGCACTTCCATTCATGCTAGCTCAATAAACAATGTGTATTATATAATGAATGAACCTTTTCTGTGAACCTGGCTATTGGAAAACATAGGCACTTGCTGCATAGTTTAAGGCAGTGTACAGGAGCAGTTACCCCTTGTTAGATCAAATGTGGACCAAGGACTGTATAAATCCAGGCAGACTACACACTGAGATCCCTCTGCCTATCACCCTAATTTCTTTTTTTGCTTGACAAGAAATTATATAATAAAGAATGACTTCAGTCA
The DNA here is from genome assembly GCF_016772045.2 of Ovis aries. Classification (NCBI taxonomy): domain Eukaryota; kingdom Metazoa; phylum Chordata; class Mammalia; order Artiodactyla; family Bovidae; genus Ovis; species Ovis aries. Next base: position 157,618,601 of record NC_056055.1, on the reverse strand, counting down.
ACTCTAAACTAGATAGAGAACATTCACACAGTAGCCAGCAAGCACCCGAATAATGTTGGCTTTCAGCTCCTTGTTCCCTGCGTTGCCTAAGAAATAAGCGGGGGGGTGGGGGGGTGGTTAGTGGGAGAAGGAAGAGGAGGAGAGAGGAAATCAGCTATCTATGAAAATACTTACAGCCTCCGAGTCTTCGATTCCATGCAGGTACAAATTGTCATACATGGAGGTCTGATAATCCAAAGCACCTCTTTCAAGGCAAAACCAAAGCTGCTATAGAGGTAAAAAGACAGAAAAGGCCTGCTTGGAAGAACTGCACCTGCCTTATCAACTGCTGTGGATGTGCCAGGCAAGATGCTATTCATTCACATCACACAGGGTGAGTTTATCCCCAGAGGCAGTCCAGACCTGGCATTTTATCTGCCTTCCCAACACAGAGCATAAAAAAGCAAAACCGTTCCTTAACCACAGACTGGTGACTGAGCTAGGAAAGTGGCCTCTGATTGGCTCAGCTCCCCTGCTTCAGTCAGCTGAAGAGCGTTCCCTCGGAGAGTGGAGGGCCGCTCGGAGCACTCTGCCAAGCTGAGGGCTGCCTCCCGATTCGCCTGGATCATATAGTTCTGCAACAAACACGAATCAGCATCTAAAAGGCTGCTTGGTACGTTGGGAAAGGCAGGCGATGGAATACTCTAAACACAACTGCTCATCTTCTTAATGAAACGCACCACTGGAGGGGGGGTGGGGAGCAACAGAGAAATTCCATAATATTTTCAGAGACCATTGTGTAAAGACAGACGAACAGATACTCATCTCGATCCAACATCTGTACTTAACAGATGCAACTGAAGACAAACAGGCAATAAATGATTAAAAAAAATTTTTTTAACCAAGATAAAAGAAAAGCAGGATAAACAGATGGTAAGATTTCTTCTGGGAATTTCTACTGTAAAAGTTTTCAATATTCTTACTGAAATCTCTCTGCCTCATTGGCAAGAAACTACCTCTGGACCCAACTAGTGAGGTTTGAAAACGAAGCCAAAAGCTCTCAAAAGACCTTCTGCAGATGCAAAATCGTTCTTTTTTTTTTTTTAGTTTGATTTTAAAAAATCACCTTTAGGCGACAGCCAATATTTTAACTTAAATCCCTTTTTCCCAATGCTTAGACCTTTAATATTCCTAAAACAGCACTGATCTTTTTCCAAAAACCCAATCAGAAAAGTGCCATTGCCTTCCCAGGTCCCACCACACCTCAGCTCAGTTTGACCAAGGTCAGGTGCCACATGGAAGTGTACCTAGCTATTTGCAGATTTCTGGTCAACCAATAAGGTACTACAGCTTTGAAATAAGAGCTCTCTATAGCTCACTGCAAAAGAAGTCAGCTTAATTTTTGAAAAAAGAAGTTGGTGAGGGGCAAAGAACATAATCTAGAGAAGCTGCATGATTCCAGGGGTAAAGCAATGACCCAGAAACTCAGAGTCTGAGCCCAGCATGAGGCTCCCTGCTAATTGGTCAGATGACTCTGGACCAGTCACTGCTTCTATGGGTTTAGTTTCTTCACCTGCCAAACTGAGGTAAGAATAACCCAGAGAAAGAACTATGCAAGTCTAAAGTGCAATATAAACACTTATCAATGACAACCCTGCTTTGTCAGCCGGAAGGTGTTGGCTGCAGTTCATGGGAACTCAGCACAGGAGTGACTGGCTGGCCCTGGACCCAGGAAATGAAGTCCGTCCTTCTAGCCAGTATCTCTGAAAAGCGTAACTCTTAAAGGAACAAACCTGAGTCGCAAGAAGTAACCCGAGAGCTATAACTGCTGAGCCGAGCATAGATCTTCCAGGTCTGTACTGTCCCACTAGGGTCCTCCAATCACAGCTGCATACCTTAGAAACAGTATCAGTCTTTTCAAATATAAAAGATGCCCAAGGGACTCATCTGTCCTTCAGAACCCCAGAACGCTAGGGTTCTTACAGATGTCACCTGTGCCTACACTGAGGATTATGGCCGAAGAGGGTGGGTACAATCGGAAGGATTTTATAGAAAAAGATTCAGTGGCAGTCCTACCTGTTGACAACTGTGCCCTGGAGCAAGTCACTTCCTAAACTTCAGCTCTTCCTTCCATCAAGCAAAAAGACTGGGTCAAAAGACTTGTAAGCTCAAATTTCTGTGTCAGATTCTGTTTTGTTTTGTTTTGTTTTCTGGCTGCACTGCAAGGCTTGTGGGATCTTAGTTCTCCGACCAGGGACTGAACTCGGGTCCATGGCAGAGAAAGTCCAAATCTTAACCACTGGTCCTCTAGGGAATTCCCAGATTCTATTATTTTAATTAACTCTATCACTATAGCCATATGATATTTTAGCCAGACTCAACAGAAAATCAAGGCAAGAAGGTCTTTTTCCTCCTTAGATTTTCAGTCCCCTGATAGCTCAGTTGGTAAAGAATCTGCCTGTAATGCAGAAGACCCCAGTTCAATTCCTAGGTCGGGAAAATCCCCTGAAGAAGGGATAGGCTACCCACTTCAGTATTCTTGGGCTTCCCTTATGGCTCAGCTGGTAAAGAATCTGCCTGCAATGTGGGAGACCTGGATTCGATCCCTGGGTTTGGAAGATTCCCTGGAGAAGGGAAAGGCTACTCATTCCAGTATTCTGGCCTAGAGAATTCCACTATACAGTCCATGGGGTTGCAAAGAGTCGGATACGACTAAGCAAATTTCGCTTTCACTTTTCCTTGTTTAACCATTTCAACTAAGAGTATGGGTAGTTTCTGAATATCTTTAAATGGGAACCTAACTGGATATGGCACAAACGACTGGTTCAAAATTGGGAAAGGAGTATGACAAGGCTGTATATCGTCACCCTGCTTATTAAACTTCTATGCAGAGTACATCATGTGAAATGCCAGGCTGGAGAAATCACAAGCTGGACCGAAGATCACCAGGAAAAATATCAACAACCTCAGACAGGCAGATGACACCACTGTAATGGCAGAAAGTGAACAGGAACTAAAGAGCCTCTTGAGGAGGGTGAATCAAGAGACTGAAAAAGCTGGCTTGAAATTCAACACTTAAAAAACTAAGATCACAGTATCCAGTCCCCTCACTTCATGGCCAATAGAAGGGGAAAAAGTGGAAGCAGTGGAAGACTTTATTTTCTTGGGCTTCAAAATCACTGCGGATGGTGACTGCAGCCATGAAATTAAAAGACACTTGCTCCTTGGAAGAAAAGCTATGACAAATATAGACAGCATATTAAAAAGCAGAGACATCACTTTGCCAGCAAAAGGCCATATCGTCAAAGCTATGGTTTTTCGTGTAGTCAAGTATGGATGTGAGAGTTGGACCATAAAGAAGGCTGAATGCCAATTGTGGTGCTGGAGAAGACTCTTGAGAGTCCCTTGGATTGCAAGGAGATCAAACCAGTCAATTCTAAAGAAAATCAACGCTGAATATTCATTGAAAAGACTGTTGCTGAAGCTTCAATACTTTGGCCACCTGAGGCAAAAGAGCCAACTTACTGGAAAAGACTCTGATGTTGGGAAAGATTGAAGGCAAAAGGAGAAGGGGGTGGTGGAAGAAGAGATGGTTAGATAGCATCACAGACTCAATGGACATGATTCTGAGCAAACTCCAGGAGACAGTGGAGGGCAGAGGCTGGCATGCTACAGTCCATGCTGAACAACAGCAAACTGCAGGAGGGGAGCAGGAAGAAGCAGTCTTCTTCCATAATTCACCAGCAAGATTCGAGAAACTGCCCTCTACTTGGAAAACTGTGGACGGTTTATTTCCTCTCCTACATTTCCCAACAGCCAATGTAAGGGTCTAAAGAAAGTCTTTAAAGAACAGGGGCTCATTTGTGATTACAAATGTATGCAGTATGGACATCTAACTCAGGGTAGGCGGCCAGGATGGAGCACTGGATCAAGCAAAGTATTAATATCTTGGTGGTCCAGCAACCCTCCGGCCAAACCCCTCAAGGCCTACGAACAGATGTAACACTGGCTCTGCCTGTTTCCCAGGGGGATAGAAAAATGCTGAACAAGTTGTCAGAGGTGGGAAAACCCCAGAGGTCCCCTAATCCAGCCCTCATTTTAATACCCAGAAAGATTTTAACCTTTATGGCTGTATTCAAAGCCATAATTTTCTATATTTAAGTGTTCCATCCCCATTTCCTTCTTGAGACGGTTTTCAAGATAAGGAGTGAGGAGGAGTGGGTATATCCCAGGAGGAATTTGGTAAAATAAAAGAAGGTCACTTTGATGGGAAAACCCCTATTTTTCCCTCTCCTTTCATTCTAAAAACTAATTACAAGTCATTTGGTCACCCACAAGCTGACACCTGAAAATCAATGAATAGACTGGGGAGTCTGCCCCTAGCATTTGGATCTCCAGATCTCCACAGCATAAGCACTGCAGGCCTCCCAGGTGGCGCTAGTGGTCAAGAACCCACCTATCAATGCAGTCAGATGCCAGAAACAAGGGCTTGACCCCAGGGTCAGGAAGATCCCATGGCAACCTACTCTAGTATTCTTGCCTAGAGAACCCCATGAACAGAGAAGCCTGGCTGGAGGGCTACACGTTCACAAAGTGTCAAACACAACTGAAGCAGCTTCTCATGCAGAATTACGTGCTGCATGTACAAGTTGCCTCAAGGCTTCAACCCACTGTTCAGGCTGATGCCAGAGTTCAGCCAGTGAGACACTCAGCCAGGACTTTCCCAAAGGAACTCTGAGTTCCTAGAAAATGAACTTGAAACTCCCAAGAGATTCTTGGAACTGACCATTTCTATCCCACGATTCTCTGAAATGAGAGCTGGCTGACAGTAGCGAGAGGTCCCTGGGAGCTTCCTGTCCTGTTTCAGATCTTCTCAAAAGCCCCCAGCTTTCGGTGAAAGGGCCTTGAGATCCTGTGAGGTCTAAGTTCTGAAGGTCCAATTTAAGGGTGTCATATTTCACCGCAGCAAGACGCGTTGAACACCAAATAAGGGATTGGCATCCTCTTAGTTTTGATTTGAAGAGTTCCCCAGTTAAGTAACTGGGGCTTCCCAGGTGGCGCTAGTGGTAAGAACCTGCCTGCCAATGCAGGAGACATAAGAGAGGTGGGTTCAGTCCCTGGCTGGGGAAGATCCCCTGGAGGAGGGCATGGCAACCCACTCCAGTATTATTGTCTGGAGAATCCCATGGACAGAAAAGCCTGGCCATCTACACTCCATAGGGTTGCAAGGAGTCAGACACTACTGAAGCGACTTGGCATGCATGCCAGTTGGGTGATTGGTCGAGAGGATGAAGAAGAAACCAACTTCCCCCAGGTCTACTGTTCCAGTCTCAGGCTGCAGCAAGGACCTGTCTGAAAAGCTCATGGCTCACCTTGCATTGGTGTTTCCCCATAACCCACCATCTCTCATCCCTGAGTAGCCTCCAAACCATACAGCCCCCAAAGGCCTCCTCCCATTTTGAGGTTGCTCTGCTGACTGCGTTTCCTTTCAAGTCATCTCTCACTATGATCAACAGTTCAAAGTTAAGACCCTATGAAAAGGCATTGCCTGTGTGATTCTATTTTCTAAATGCCACGTGATTCTTGATACAGAGGTCGTTCTTGCAATTTGACAAATGCAATTTTACCTCAGTGGAGGGAATGGTATGGTCCTCAACAAATCAGGGAGCTCTCTTCTCAGCTCGAGGCAACATTCAGCTAGTTTTTGTTGGCTTCAAACTTTGAAACATGGAGTTGCTTTTCCTTACCTGGGCTGGGCTTTGGGGTACAGCACACCCATGGAATTCATGGTGGAATACAAAGGACAAGCATTTCTCTTTTCCATTTGTTTGGAAAGGTAGGGGAGGAAGAAGAGAAAAGCCCCAAACAAGCTGATTAGTTTGAGTTTTACATAGCTGTGATCAAGGGAGTGGATACCGATTTGGAAACTAAAGGGAATTCTGCTATCCAATTTCCCCCACGTTTCTCCAGACTTTAACTTTTGTAAGCCCATGTGTGTGTTCTGCAGCAGGACTCTGAGAGGTCAGGGACAAAACAAAGGAACAGCATTTAAACTCTCACTGGCTCTCTGGCTAGGAAAGGAGTCCAAGGCCTGCCAATTCAGCCTCAGGGATTATTTTGCTCTTTAAGTTTTTCTAAGTGGGCATAGTGTACTAGATGGTTTTCTCCCTCTTCTGCTCTGCAAGTACAGATACACTTGTTCCCCTCTAGAAACCCGTGTGGCATTTTGAGCATTAATATTTGTAACCCCTGTTCCCTCCCTGACATGCTTCAGATAGCTGCCACTGGCAGGGTAGACAAAAAACTGAAAACAAAATGCTACAATCGACTCCCCTCTCAGTGGTCCACTGAGTCTGAATTTAGACCTTACTACCTAGGCAGGCGTGTCCTTGAGTCTCTGCGGGCCTCATCTGTAACAGGGAGGTGACAAGAGTTCTGGACCTAATGAGTTAATGTATGAAAAGCACACAGAAAGTGCCTGGCATATCAGAAGGCAGAGGGGAAAATTTTTTTTTTTTAAAGGAAGTAGTATGGAATCAGGGCCACCCACATCGCCCAGCTGCAAGGGCCCCCACACACTGCAATTTGTGTGAATGGTACTCCCAGCAATGGTATCACGAGGACACTTCAGAGCAGGCTGGTTCAGTGACTCTGGAGCCAGGCTGCTCATATATCCCTGAGGTGCCTCTTCTCAACTGGATAACTCTCAGTGAGCTATTCTGTCTTTCTGTGCGTCCATCCATCTCCTCATTTGTAAAATGAGGATTATCCCAAGATTATCATGTAAGATGAAAAGCCTTGATATAAAAAAGTACCCAGAATGATGGCTGGTACTAAACGCAGTGCCACACAAGCCTCAGCTGCTGCTTCTCATCTCTGGGTTCTGAAGCCCCTGGTGCCCTCTGTCTCTGGGGTGGGATTCCTTGCCCTGCCCCTAACGCCCACCTGGTCCTCTCAACCCCCAGCCGGGTCCCTGGTCCCAGCTAGCAGAGCCGAGACCAGCATCCTGCTTCCGGTTGCCCTACTTACCTTCCTGCCAGCCTCCCCCCAGGCTGCCTACCTGCTTCATCTGGCCAGGCTGGCTGCTCCGTATGCTGAAGCTGGCAGGGACTCCCAGGCCACCTCGACCTGACCACAACTCTACCCTTCAGCCACCCCCACCAGGCTCTGCATCTCTCCTGCAGGCCCCAGGGTGCCCAGCACTGCATGGCGACCTTCCCAAAGGCCTGGCCTCTCGCCAAACTAGAATTCTGACCTCCCTCACCCCCACCAGCAAGTCTCAGGTTGCCCCAGCCTGTCACTACCACAGCTAAGAAAGGACACTGGTGAAAATCCTGTTATGCCATGACAGGTTCTTACCAAGGAACGCAAGAGGAGAGCAAGAAAGAGAAACAGAGAGAGAGGGATCAAAAGGCATGGACAGAAAACCCGAGAGATACTTGAAGGAAGAATGAATCTATGGACACATTTTCCTCCTTCCTGCCACTGTTGATGGCTCGAGGAAAAAATAATACTTCATAATTTATAAAAGTGAGTGTAGGTATGGTAAAAAAAAAATCCCATGGACTATTCACCTGCTAAAAAATGACAGATCCCCCTCCCCATGACTGACGTATTACTCAGAAATCTCTTGCTTTCTGAAATTTTCTTTTTTAAAAAAAATGCCCATCTCTCAGCAAAAACACTCCACACAGCCACAGTTTTTGTTAACATTACACAACTTTATTTTTCATGCTTCTGCCAAACTGGGCTGAGGAGACTAGGCCAGCTGGCTTCCTATACATCATTCAACTCATACGATCAGTGCTAATTTAATCATTAGACTCAATTGCTGACTGCTCTGGACTACTTTAGGGACTGGGAACTCAAAGATGAGCAAGATGCGACTGTACCTCCTGGGAGCTGCCTGCAAATCATTAAGACAAAGCAAACCAAAGAGATGGCTGCAATCAGAGCTCTCACATTTGGAGAAGCTCTGATGAGAGGTGGAAAGGAATCTGAGCCCTTTATCTGCAAAGAAGCAGGAAATGTAGAAGGGAAGGATCAGCTTCACTCAGGGACCGGGGCCTAATGAATCAGTCACCAACTTACTACAGGGCCATGGGCAAATCATTTCCAAATTAGTCCTAATTTGCTGTAAAGAGTAAACAGTTTACTTTCTTAAGTTTAAATTTATGAAATGTTATTTTCTATTTTGTTACTGCTTTTAGGTAGAAATTCAGGTTTTTCCCTCTGGTGGGGGCTAGGGGGCACTTTTTCTCTTTGATTTGATAACATCTTTATTTTTTTTTTTCAGATCCATTCAGTCATCCAATAAACATCCATGAATTCTTACTGAGTACCTAATATCTCCTCCAAACAGAAACCAGATCATGTTGGCTCCTATTTGAAACATTTTAAGGTTTCCTATTGCCCTTAGGATGAAGTCTCAGTCTTTAACATGATCTAGCAGGGCCTCAGCGTTTCTTTCCTCACATCCCTGATTTTGTACCTCTGACTCCTTTCTCCCTCTACAGCCAGCCTCCCTTTCTTGGACACATCACACCCCCTCCCACCTCTGGGCTCTGTCTAGCCTGAGCCCTTTGCCTAAAACCCCACACCTCCTCCCCACCCCCACAAATCCCATGAACATGCATTTAGTGAGGCTGATGAATTCCTGTCTGTCTCCAGAATGTGAGTTCCATGCAAAAAGGAATCAGGTAGCTTATATGCCCAATTATATGCCCATTGTCGAGTACACACATACAGCTCTAAGTAGCGAATAATTCACCATGGCCCTGGACTCTTGGTTACTTCTGCACTTTGGCTGCCAAAACAGTGTAGTAACTAACATCAACAAGAACAAAGAGCTCACAAGATGTAAGATGTAATATCCACAATATGTGGATATTTTTTAGTGCTAAGGAAACCCAGAACATGAGCATCCCTAGAGAGTCCTCAACAGTCTTCAGACCCTGTCTGGGAGATAGTGGTCTAGTTCAGCTTCAGATTCTTATGAATTAATGACACAGAGATGTTGTTTTAACAATGCCCTTATTTCAAAGAAAACAATTTATATAATGTGTTGATGAAAAAAAAATCTGGGAGGTGGGGGGCTGATGGAGAGAAGGTCCCATGATATTTCACACTTCACAATTCTGCACATGATATTCCCTCCATCTGGGAAGATTTTATCCTCAATTTTTTCTAATTAGTGAATTCATTTTCTTGAAGGTCCAACATAAATGTCACCAGGACCTTCCCCAGCTCCCTCAGACAATCACACACTCCTTCTATACTTCCCCTAGCCCTCTATTCTCCTAGATTTCTACTAATGGGCCAACCACAGAACAGTGTATAATTCACACAGCAGACCTGTTTATTCTACTACACAATGAACAACTCGAGCAAGAACCAGGACATACTCAGCTTTGTACCCCAAATGCTTTACTCCATAGAAGAGCCTCAATAAATACTGGAAGCAGAAAGTGAATTACAATCATGAAAAGAAGACCCACATTCTGAGCCCTGACGACACTGCCTCCATCATAATCCATGCCGTCTGGTCTAGCAGACGTTTGAGATCTTAGAGGGACTCAGCAGAGAAGGGAATGAGCCAGGAAGCTGTGAGGTCAATTTTAGAACTGCTGTAGACTTAGAAAACAAACCACAATGTAGAAAGCAGTGAGGAACTCAGGTGTGAGCTGGACTTGGGTCAATGGCAGAGGCTTTCCTTAGGTGGAATCTATGGGCAGAAAGGGGCTTCCCAGGTGGCTCAGTGGTTAAGAACCCACCTACAATGCAGGAGACTTGGGTTCAATCCCTGGGTCAGGAAGATCCCCTGGAGCAGAGCATGGCAACCCACCCACTCCAGTATTCTTGCCTGGAGAATCCCTTGGACAGAGAAGCCTGGCAGGCTATAGTCCACAGAGTTGCAAAGAGTTGGACATGACTAAAGCGACTTGGCATGCACGCACATGGGCAGAAAGGATACTGGTGAATGATGAGAGGATGGTAGCACTGGGGTCCGAGGGTGTTTCCCAAACACTCTAGAACATATTTTTGGAAAAACTCCTATTTCCCTTATTTCCTAATGGAAGAGAGCGCCAGACTGTATACCCCTCAAAGGCAGGAACTATGTGTTATGCATCTTCATATACCCCTCTCTAAGCCAGTGCCTATCACAATAACTGGAAAATAGAAGTTCAATAACTACACTGGGAAAAGCTGAATACACTGGTATGATCCAGGTGACCCCCACAACAGAATATAGTCCTGAGTGGACCTTGTGTCTCAAGTTCTATCCATATCTCATGGTGCCTTAGACACCAAGCATCCTAGACTTTCCACAGGGAAGTGGGGAAATCTGACTAACTCCAAAGTATGGCATGTAGAGCAGCAAGCCTCATTCTAGGTCCCATCTGAAGCTAGGCCTAGAGCTGCTAGACTTGAGTAGGACTGTCTCGGGCAATGGACTGATCTTAAGTCTCAGGGTGACAGTATTTAGTTTCTGCATCCCCAGTGAGCAGGAAGGGTGGAGGATGGTTTTGCACACTGCTAGTCTTTGACTTCTCTACTATTTTATGTGGCTGAGATGAGCAACAGCCCTAGATTCCATTCTCCATTTCTTCCTTTTAGCAATAAACCCAATTTCACCCCCAGTTTTAGCAAGGCATATGACTCTCCAACTACACACTACATTTTACAGCCTCCCTTGCAGCTAGAGATGACCCTGTTCTTGCCAACAGAGTGTGAGTGAAGATGTGTGTCCAATTTACATCTCACATCCTTGAAAGGGTAGTGCTTGCCCAACATATACTCTCTTCCCCATTTCTTTGGATGTGGCACTGATGATCTAATTTCCACCAGACAGAGGGACAAAGAAGAGGTATTAGGCTAAAGAAATTTGAGTCAGTAAATGACCTGTGAAGAGGGCTACTCTGGTGTCCTGGACTGCTCTCCTGAACTGCTAGGTGAAAGAGAAAGGTGCTTACATCTATTTAGGCATCTTTACCTGGGGATCATTTTGTTAAAGCAACTTCTATTAACTAAAACAGCTGTACGAAAGTAACTAAAATATAGAGATTATTAGAGCAAGAACGAGGCAATCTGAAAAAAAAAAAATGTCCGTAAGGTAGACACTGAACTCACAAAAAGGCCCCTCACTAGGTTGTGGCATATCTTCTAATTCTTCTTTCACAAAATGTTGGCCAAACCAAGATGGTGGTTGGTCCGAGCAAACCCCCTCTCCACCCCCTCCACTGCCATTAAAAATAGACACTGTTATGTAAATATTTAGCCACAGTAAGTCTATTTTAAAATTAGGAACAAAAACAAAATGTTGATAAGCTAAAAACACATATAAATCGCCAATTTTATACTACTTTATCAAGGCTAAAATCTTCAACTCGAGTTTTTAAATTGAAGCAGATCATTACAAAGAGAAAAATATTCACCACACTTTTGGCGAAGTCTATAAGGACTGCCTCATGGAGATTTTCAATATAATTTCTCTTAGTTCCTAATCTGTTTGGTCATTTCCTTTGCAGTCCTGGATGGAAAATTAGTTAGAGCACTAAGTCCAAAACCTTTCCCCAAGAGGCACAAATGGAAACAAACTGAGTTACTTGATCTAAATTCCAATTCTCAGAAGTGACTCTTGCATTAAATATTCAAGGAAAATAATAATCACCACCATAGAAAATAGTATAAATTTGGGGACAAATAATAAAAACAGTATACATTTGTATTGATAGAAAACAGAGGAGAATGTGGAAAAATTATCAATAATCCATTATATCTGTAGGCATGTTTCATAAATCCAAAAACATAAATAAATAAGCATATAGGCTGGTCACACCCATGGCTTTGCAAATTGTTTGGCAATGCATGTTTCTTAATAACAGAAAGTGATTTCACAAATGTTTAAGACTGATAGACTGAAAATTAAAAACAACAATATTCAACTAAATATTTAGGTATTATGTATTTTACAGCACCCCACCTTACTGCATTTCTGACTTTGTGAGGGTAGGTAAGCTATAAATATTAAATGACCCTCTAGCCTTGGATACCTTAGAAATCTATTTTCTTTTAAACTGGGAATGACAATAGTATCAACAATTTTCAAAAACAGTAATTTAAAAACAAAAACAAATTATTTTTCATAGTCTCTCTAAATTACTGTTTCAGTCATCAAATTAAATATCAAAAACTACAAAATAATACATGAATAACTGGTTAATCTGGAAGTAATGTTAAAACATCATGCTCCAGAGGTTTCCTGGGCTCCTCTAACCATTTAAATCTCTGGATCACATGGACATTGTAGGGTAAGGAGTTAGAGAAGGCAAGTTCAGAAAAAGAACGAGATCAGAACTTTACAGGAACAGATCACCTTTACTGAGGCGAGAAGGGGCAGCAGTCAGATTAGTGAGCTGCTGCACTAACCCAAGAAGAGTATGTATATATAGGCATATATATGGAACTCTACTGTCTTGAGGGGGCCTGTTCTTCTCCGAGGTTGTTCAGAGTAGTTATCTTTCAAACAGCTGGGGCAAGGAATTCTGGAGATCGGCCAGAGGCTGGACCGGCTGGGAGCTGGGCAAATCAACCTTAAAGTCCATTTTTTTTATTCGGGTGAGAGAGTTCTTTGTTTTGCATAGAATGGTGGGGACGACCTGGAAGGGAGTTTAACTCCAGGCTATTTTGAGCCGTGTAACTTTCCTCCAGACAGGAACCAGGCATTTTAACATAATTTGGATATATTGACCTGCAGTGAAAGAAATACTGTAGATACTAATAGTTCATTCCAGAAAACGCAGGGATTCATAAATACATTGTTATGAATCTCAGAGAAAGAACTACTAGCTGACATTAGAAAAAGAATATTATTAGTAAATGTTCAGATTTACCTAACTTAATGAAGAAATTAAGAGTTTTCCCCTGTCAGGTACCTTTAAAGCTTTCTGTTGAAGAACTGAACTAACAGACAATGTCAGGAAGATGGCCTGTGGACTTCAACAAATATAGTTTCACTTCTGATAAAGATACCTACTGGAAAAGTGAGCTATGAACCAAAGCAGTAACTTCGGAAATCATTATCCTATCTTCAGTCAAGCATCCAGTTACTAAGAAGAAGAAGAAAAGGTCCAGTAAGGAAAGGACGGACTGACCAAGCTAGCCGCATAGCCAGTTGTGGCCGTTGTTCAGTCGCTAAGTCATATCCGACTTTTTGTGACCCCATTGCAGCACACCAGTAGAGTCTTTCATTTCCTTTCACATTCAGCTCTTGTTGGTTATGTTTACTTCATTTAACCACAGAATGAATGAACGTAAAATAATCAGAGAGAGCTGAAGGGTTAGAAATCATGGGAAAGTTTCCTAACACACACAACTCTGAAACCACTAAAGAAGAGAATAAAATATATTTTTCATTATATTTGTTCTCCATCTACTCATCTATGGCCATCTCTACTTCACAACATCTTTTCTCACTTTATCCTTACTTCATCCACTCATTATACTTTCCTCAAAACATATACTTATGACCCAGCTGCCTGCTGTTTCTTCTGCTTGAAACCAACTAAAGCATTTTTCTAGTGTACTGAAATTTTCTACAAATCTTCCCTTTGCAAATCAACTCTCTACCTTATGAGACCTTCCACTGCCAATTCTTCCACAAAAAATTTTGTTTTCAAGGCATTTTCCGATGAGTATATTTATTTTTCTGACTATAAAATATTTGTAAGTGGTATGGTAGAAAACTTGCAAAATTCAGAAAATTACAAAGATAAGAATAAAAATCTGGAGTTTTACTATGAAACATGCTCTTAATACCTTGGTATCATTCTCTGTGTGTATTTTGTTTCAAATTTAGAACATACTATATGTAAACTTTGTGTTCTCTTAACTATAAAAGCACAAGAATGTCCTTACAATTACATAATATTGCATCATATGAATATACTAGGCAGTTCTCACTGTTTTGCTCTTACAAATAATGTTGGAATTATATTAGTCTGTAATTCAGATTATTTTCTTTGGCTAGATAACAGAAATTCTTGGGTCAAAGTGAATGAACATTTTAAGCCTCACATTCCCAAATGCTGTACAGAAAGAGTCTACCAATTTACGTATTACTATTAATAGTTTGATTTGAAGTCCTAGTTCTCAACCCTTTTCAGCAAAAGGATAATAGGAGACCTTATTATCTAATTTTTAAAATCTGTTAATTTGATTCACAAAAAGTGGCATTTCACTGCTGCTTTAATTTGTACTTTTTGCTTAGGAACATATATATATAAATATATATATATAAATATATATATATAAAATACTGCACTTTTTCATAAGCATGGCAAATTTACTGTCTCTGAATGAGGAATTCCTATATCCAAATAACAGAGACTGTAATGTTCTTGGGCTTCCCATGTAGCTCATGGTAAAGAATCCACCTGCCAATGCAGGAGACCTGGGTTCGATCCCTGGGTTAGGAAGATTCCCTGGAGAAGGAAATGGCAACCCGCTCCAGGATTCTTGCCTGGAAAATTCCATGGACAGAGGAGCCTGGTGGTCTACAGCCCATGGGGTAGCAAAGAGTCATACATAACTGTGCACACACACACAGTCACACAGTGATGTTCTTGTCAACAGTCATTTTTGGAAAGTCTTATGACTATGGCATCTGAGGTAATGGCTCACAACAATGGCAGAAAACCAGAATCACCTGTGGAGTTTTTTTTGTGTGTGGCCATGCTACATAGCATGTGGGATCTTTCCTGACCAGGGATGGAACCCACGCCCGCTGCACTGAAAGTGTAGAATCCTAGCCACTGAACTTCAAATAGAGCTCTTTTACAATCTGTTTACACTCTAGAAACTCAAACTCAGTAGATGGTCTACCACCTATATTTTCTAAAAATTCCACTGTTATTTTAGTGGGCAATTGAATGAGAAGACCACCAGACTGAGACGGAAACAGTTACATATCACACCTGTCGGGTGAATAAGCTACCGCATCCGTTCCCTAGCCATAAGACGAAGAGCATAATGCTCTAAACTATCATTTCAGTCTATGCTGCTTACCGTACATCCAGAAGGCAACTTAGGACCCTGTGAGATCTACTTTTAGCAAGTGACATAACCCTGCCCCTACCTCAGTCTCATTTCTAAGAATGACCTCGTTTCACATGAAAAAGAAAGTAATCTAAATACTGATGTACCATTTGCTTACATACCCAGTACTTGGCAGAAGTATTTACACAGCAGATAGGATAAACATCTGTTGCAAATTTCCAAAATGGCACCCTTTCCAACTCGAGGAGAGCCTCTGCCTGTAATCTATGGGCCAAGAAGAAGTATCGATATTATTCATTGATTTATGTTGATGTTTACCAAAATATGAGATCCAGCTAACTTTTAGACTCACTGACAATCCCACTTCATTTCTAAACAACCAATCCTCCCCTTCACACAATTAAGCATCATACTGGAAAAACAGTCTATGGATATTGATACTGGTGGGCCTCCTTGGTGGCTCAGATGGTAAAGAAACTGCTTGCAATGCAGGAGATCCTGGTTCAATCTCTGGGTCGGAAAGATCCGCTGGAGAATGGCAACCCACTCCAGAGAATTCTGTGGACAGAGAAGCTTGAAGGTCTGCAGTCCATGGGGCTGCAAAGAGTTGGACAAGACTGAGTGATTCTCACACATTGATACTGGTATCATAGGACTTAGCGCACTCAGCACCCTGACATAACCTGGGCAAAGGAAGAGCTTTTATCTCAACCTCAGAGCTAGGCTAGCTGACACAATAATGAAGGGAAATATGAGGGTTAAAAAAAAGAAGTTCTGAGGTTAGAAGGAAAAGCTTCCTTCATATCAACTCTGGTAAACCCCATTTGACTGGAAAATATCAGCATTAGAAAACAGCCTGGGCCCAATTGGACTCTCCCAGCATTGTTAGGAGCCTAGACCCCTATTGTTATTGTTCAGTCTCCAAGTCATGTCCAATTCTTCACAGTCCCATGGACTGCAGCACGCCAGGCTTCCCTGTGCCTCACCATCTCCTGGAGTTTGCTCAAGTTCATGGATCACTTCCTTGGTGAAGTGAAGGGGCTTGCATAATCCAGTGAAGCTATGAGCCATGTTGTGTGGGGCCACCAAAGACGGACAGGCCACAGTGGAGACTGCTGACCAAACATGATCCGCTGGAGGAGGGAATGGCAAACCACTCCAATATACTAGCTGTGAGAGCCCCGCAAACTGTATAAAAATCCCTACTCAGTTCAGTTCAGTCGCTCAGTCGTGTCCAACTCTTTGCGACCCCATGAACCGCAGCACTCCAGGCCTCCCTGTCCAACACCAACTCCCGGAGTCCACCCAAACCCGTGTCCATTGAGTCGGTGATGCCATCCAACCATCTCATCCTCTCTCGTCCCCTTCTCTTCCTGCCCTCAATCCTTCCCAGCATCAGGGTCTTTTCAAATGAGTCAGCTCTTCACATCAGGTGGCCAAAGTACTGGAGTTTCAGCTTCAGCATCATTCCTTCCAAAGAAATCCCAGGGTTGATCTCCTTCAGAATGGACTGGTTGGATCTCCTTGCAGTCCAAGGGACTCTCAAGAGTCTTCTCCAACACCGCAGTTCAAAAGCATCAATTCTTTGGCGCTCAGCTCTCTTTATAGTCCAACTGTACTAGGGGTCACAAATTGAACAGCACAAGAGTCTCTGCACAACTTACTTTAGAGATTATTTCCTTCCTCACAGGGGCAGAAAGTGGTCATCTCCTACCACCACAGAGAGACCATTCTAGAAGGATGAGATGGTAGGAGAAGACCAAGTTAAGTGCTCAGAACCAGTACTTAAACTGTTGAGTCAGAGCAGAGGAGTAAACTCATGTCCTTGACAAATCTGTAACTGGAAGAAGTCACTCCAGTTTTCCAACAAGAAAAAAAAGGACAGAATTTCAAAATTAGGTAAAATATGAGTTCAAATGAATTCTTTTATCTGTTCCACAGATAAAGTCGCCAGTGTATCAGTATTACCACGCCAACCACCTTGGGCTCTTGGTACAAATTAATTGACAATGATGAATAGGCTATTTGAACTTCAAAAATTAAATCTTTATATGGCCATGAATATTCTTTATGGTTTACTACCACAGCTCAGGGGGGTACTTCAATCTCTGGGCACAGTTGAGTTCAGAGAAGCAAAGTGAACACTCTGTTTTATTCTGTTCATCTCTCTCCAGGGGCCTCTTTGCCAGGCTTTGGATTGTTTCTGCCATGGACAGCATCTTCAAAAAAGCCTCAGGACAGAAAAGCTTGGAGGCTACTGGGAATAAGCTGTGATAATGCATCCAAAAGAAAGGGACTTTGTTGATGTTTTGAACTAGGTAAAAGAAAAAAAGCATTAACAAGCACACCAAACTTGGTGACTGGAATTAGCAAACCAGGACACATATGTTTAAGTGTAATTACAAGGTCACACATTCACACCTAGGCATTTAGCTGTGTGTCACTGTAAATCACCACACCAGCACTTTCCTTTCCCTTCATTTTTTTTTTTTTTACTTTTCTAAATTTAGTGCCATTACAAATGCTGTTAACTCAGATAATTCTTGGTACCTATGCACAAAGGAAATGAATCACAGTTTCAGTGAGATCCACCAACTTAAATGTCTTCTTTTTGTACATTTCCATCTCCAATGACAACATTCCAGTCACTGTGCATCATTTTCTGGTGTTCACCCTTGAGGATTTATACATCTGCATAAAGCTGTGTGAAAGATGTCTTTACATATATTTACTAGATTGTACTTCTCCTTTTGAAAATTTGGTTCCATGAAATAATTTTCATATTCCCTTCTAATTACCAAACGAAATACATTAAAAAAAACTTAAGTTTGAGAAAAATATACCCTATTAAAATAATCTAGAAATCAAAGTAAAGTAAAATCTTCTTGGGAAGCTGTTAGACGGTGATTGGCTATAAATTTTTTTTTCCCAAAAAGTCAAAGCAAACAACAATAGCAAAGGGATAGACAAACTAGGAGTAAACCTCTAAATGTGTCTTGCAATTACGCACTTTCGCTTGCTCCTTGGAAGAAGAAAAGCTATGCCAAACATGGACAGCATATTAAAAAGCAGAGATATCACTTTGCTGACAAAGGTCCATAAAGTCAAAGCTATGGTTTTTCCAGGAGTCATGTATGGCTATGTGAGTTGGACCATAAAGAAGGCTGAGAGCTGAAGATTTGATGCTTTCAAACTGTGGTGCTGGAGAAGACTCTTGAGAGTCCCTTGGACAGCAAGGAGATCAAACCAGTCAATCCTAAAGGAAATCAACCCTAGTCAATACTAAAGGTTAACATTCATTGGAAGGACTGATGCTGAAGGTGAAGCTCCAATACTGTGGCCACCTGATGAGAAGAGCTGACTCATTGGAAAAGAACCTGATGCTGGGAAAGATTGAAGGTAGGAGGAAAAGGGGACAACAGAGGATGAGATGGTTGGATGGCATCACCAACACAATGGACATGAGTTCAAGCAAACTCAGAGAGATAGTGAAGGAAAGGGAAGCCTGGTGCGCCACAGTCCATGGGGTCTCAAAGATTTGGACATGACTTAGCGACTGAACAACAACAACTTGCTCTCTGGCCCAGTCAAGCTCGCCAGACCTTAAACACCTCCACTTTTATCTTATACATCAGCCCGTTTTATGCTCACTTAACCCACGTCCTGGTGGAATCTAGAAACCTCTACTCTATATCAGAGTGGATAAACAGTCCAATGCCTTTAAAAAAAAAAGTAAAAATTATGCAGCTACAGCCTGATGACCTCTATGGTTTCTCAATGCCACTGTTTATGTCAGCTCAGGATGCTATAACAACACATACCATACTCTGGGTAGCTTAAACAACAGACCTTTCTCACGGATCTGGAGGCTGAGAAGTCTGAGATCAGGGTGCCAGCAGCTCTGGTGTCTGGCAACAGCCCTCCCCCATGTTTACATACAGCCGCCTTCCTGCAACATCCTTACATGGCAGACTCCACCCTCATGGCCTCCTGTAAATCTGAAGTGAAGTGAAAGTTGCTCAGTCCTCTTCGCGATCCCATGAACTGTAGCCTGCTAGGCTCCTCTGTCCGTGGAATTCTCCAGGCAAGAGTACCGGAGTGGGTTGCCAATTCCTTCTCCAGGGTATCTTCCTGACCCAGGGATTGAATCCAGGTCTCCTGCATTGCAGGCAGATTCTTCACCAATTGAGCCACCAGGGAAGCCTACGCATATAAACCTAATAACCTCCCAAAGACTGCACTGCCAAACACCATCACACTGCCAATTAGGGCTTCAACACATGAACTTGGAGGGGAGACAGAGACCTTCAGCCCATAAATACCAACCAGCACTCCTGTATCTTTTCTCCATTTCCTCCTCACTCCACACAACTCTTCATCAATCTAAAATCCCTACCTCTTCCCTCTTCTCATAACCATGGGCAGATGATCTCACGTCCCTACTCCCCAGGGGGCAGACAAAGCGAGGTTCCCTCAATTTCCTGCTGCATCTCACAAATTAGACCTCCTTCCATCCCATTTCAGTGGAAGGGGTACCTGACCTCCTTCTAAGGTTGATCTTGTCCCCGGTGCTCAAACCCCAGCTAGAGCTGAAATCTAAGGTGGGCCAGAGAGAGGTTCCATGAGGTCCCAGAAGCGCCATCTACAGTTCTATGTGAATGTACGATTCTCCATGCAGTGTGGCAAGCTACACTTCACTATTTTTAAAAAGAACTCTTCCATTTGTCCCATTTCCTAGGGATCTTAATTAATAATGGTGCCCATTCACTCCCTGTATTATTAGTTTATCGTTCAAGTAATTAAGGATGAAATATAAGGGCAACTATGGCTTTAGGAGGTTGTTAGCTACATAATATGGAGAGAAAGACATGTAATAACCACTGGCGGGCACCACTAAGTGGATCCCTACTCTGGAGGGTTTTTACTTACCAACACAAAGTTCTAGCTTTTCCTGTAAACAGCACAACTGTTTCACAAGTCATCATGCGAGTTCCAGACAGGTGTGAATGCAAAAGGGCATCTTGGGGAGTCAATTTACGTTTCCTAGAAGGCTGTGGCGGAGAAGGCAATGGCACCCCACTCCAGTGTTCTTGCCTGGAGAATCCCAGGGACGGAGGAGCCTGGTGGGCTGCCACCTATGGGGTCGCACAGAGTCGGACACGACTGAAGCGACTTAGCAGCAGCAGCAGAAGGCTGTGGCCAGACTAGTTACTGTGTAAATCAAGGATGCAACTCTTAGGCCTATTTCTTCCCTTATTCCAACCAAGATTCATTCTATCACCCCCAAGAAAATGGTGATGCTGTGAACATTTAGTGGATGCAAGCTGAGCATTTCATCTCCTTTGACTGACTTCTCCGCCTCCAAAATCAAGGTCAGGCCACGTCACTAAACAGGCTTTGGAAATATTCCACTTCCTAAATTGCAAACAGTTTTGCAAGCAGCACAAACAGGAAACTTCAGTTCTAGGCACTGTCAAAATGACACCTTTATAAGCTTCCAAATTCAGTAATTACTGTTTTCCTTACGCCCACTGACAGGCCTGAAATTGAGGCCTGCTCTCACAAGGTTTTCAACTCTGGTACCTTTTTTGGGAGGTGTGGGAAGAAGGGACAAGAAAATATCTTGGGTAAGGTCAGGGTCAGAGATGTGAACCATGTTTTCACTATCAAGGCTTTACCCACAAATTTCCTTTGGTTAGAAAATACATATTTAAAAAAAATTATTTTGGCTGCATCAGATCTTTGTTGCAGCATGTGGGATCTTAGTTTCCTGACCAGGGATCGAGCCCACACCCCCTGCATTGGAAGATGGACTCTTAGCCACTGGACCACCAGGAAAGTCCCAAGAAACACATTTTTGATCACTCACTATATCTAGAAACACTTCTTGAGACAAAGTAATTTGTGGATACTGTTTTTGTTTGACCCAGGAAGCCCAGACCTACTTTCAGAGACAGGAAATAGGAACCTGGGGCCCAGGAGAGACAATATTCACAGGAGCCGATGAAAGTTGAGTCAGACCAGAAGGAATACAGGGTGAAAGTGACGAAGCAAGGGTGAAACAACACAGCAGGGAGAAATCTGTGGGCCAGGCGTGACAGACAAACTGCATGAGGTGCCAAGTAAGTAACTAGAAAAGTAGGCTAGTTCCAGAGGCCAATTCTATTAACGCAGGAGCATAGGCCAAGATCGCTTTAAAAGTTGAAGCGGTTAAACACAAAGAAATGCATTTAGAGAAAATCAGTCCCATGTGTCTAACATCCTCATACTGAGGTTTAAATTTTACTATCTATGATCAGGAAGCAAGTCTCTATTTTACAGGATGCTTCACGGTTGCCTTCAGCAAGCAATATCGCCTGCCCAGCCTGCATCTAATACATACATCACGGAGGCCAGGTCCCTTCTGGCCCACTGATTGTTAACCAGCCTTGCAAATTCTTTCCAACACTTTTGTTCCCAAGCAAAGAGAGAAAACAAACGTGAGGCCCATGCGCTGATCAGAGCAGGAATTAAATTTGCAGAAACTCTGGTTTTTAAGTTCTTCGGAAGTTCATACTCAACAAGACATAGTCCAAATCCTTATTGGCCTGCTGAGTGACTCTAAAAGGCTGGTAGGCCCAACTGCCAACATAAGGACCAACACGACTTGTTACCTCAGATACACACCGGGAGTGTTCTTGTCCTTTGGATAACACAAGTCAAAATGTACCGCCCAAAACTTCCCCAGGCATGACAGTAAACCACAAGGTCAATGCAACTATTAGGTCAAATGAAGAAGCTGCACATGTGAACTTTTTGAGTGTAAGATGTGAGGCCTCAAGTTGTTCAGGTGTGTACTTCTACCATAAAAAACAAAACAAAACAAAACAAAAAACCTTAGTACATTAGGTTCGATAAGCATTAACAAAAAAAGAAAAAAGAATCAGGTACTAAATTTATAGATAAAATGATTCAAAGCCTAACACCCCTAACAGAGATGCTTCAATAAGTCTGCTTGTCACTTGGAGGGCTGTGGAGCCTGGCAATACTGCCTGGCACGTGGGCCTCACATTGGAACACGGCCCACCAGTACCTGTTAGAGCTCTCAGTTGCTCCTGAGATGAAGCAAAGTTTTCCTTGGCCCAGTTTACTTAAACATTTACTCCAGCTCCTCAAATAGCTATCATTCTACTGGATTGTTTGCATACGCAAACAAGTTCAAAGCAGTTCAAAGTCTGCAAAGAAAACAATCTGCTTTTGGATAAACGGTTGGAGCAAGTCCATAACGAAGAAGAAAGATTGTCTGCTGGTTTGTTGTTGTTTTTCTCATACAACCATGCAAACAATGATTCCAGCCATGGTGATCCTACAGACAGTTTTCCTGGATTCAAGGAAGGCACAGCTAATGGTAAATATTAGGATGCAAGTTCTGAAAATCCATGTGACTGCAGTCACCATACCACTAGCCAGCTTAAATGGAGCCTGAACAGTACAACCAGAGCATTTGATTGTTTACTCATTTACTGTATAAGGCTCCAACTCAAGAAATTCAAGGCTTGACTTCCCCGGTGTGTCAGTTTGGCTGTGAGTGTCAAGACCCCCATCAATCGTCCAGGCAACCCAAGATTAATGGAGTAAGAACCCCTCGAGATGTAAAATGATTCGGAGAATGGGAGTAGAGAGTTCCAAAGCTAATGCGGACGCTGGGTCAGCCTACAGCTTGCCAAGTGACCTTATTTAATCCCTCTGGCTTTCAGTTTTTTCCATCTGCAAGCTGAAAAACTGAGTGACTCAAAAATAAACAGCCCAGTATCCACTCCCTTCCCAAGGATTTTATGTTTCTTTCCAGTTGGGACCTGAGTAAACCTGCCATTCCTCTCTACTACTAAGGAATACAGAAGCCAAAAAACAGGTTCTTGTTTTCTTTTGCTTGATTGCCTCTCTTCTGAATAGCCTTTTCCAAGACTGAAAATCCAAATATTTCGCCTGGGAAGATGAAGAAAAGAAGGGAGAGACGAAGTCACAGGAAATGTCATCAAACGCAAGCAGGCACGAGAAGGCTCAAGGAAAGCTCTGATTTCCAAACTCGCAGCTGCCACCTGTTGGCATTTAAGAAAAAATGTTGGCACATCCACTGTGGAGAACAATACGGAGAGTCCTTAAAAAAGAAAAGAAAATCTCTTAATTACCATAGGATCCAGCAATCTCGCTCCTGGGCATATAGCTGAAGAAAATCATAATCCAGAAAGATACATGTACCCCAGTACTCACTGCAGCACTATTTACAATAACCAGGACAAGGTGGCAACCTAAATGTCCATCAACAGAAAGATAAAGAAGCTGTGGTACACACACATGGGCTGTTACTCAGCTATTAAAAAAAGAGTTTAATAGTGGCATTTGCAGTAGCATGGAAAGACCTAGAGATTACCATACTAGGTGACGTAAATAGACAGAGAAAGGCAAATATCATATCACTTATATATGGAATCTAACTTTTTAAAAGATATAAATAAACTTATTTACAAAACTTATATAAAGAAACAGACTTAACAGATATTGAAAACAAAACTTACAGTTACCAAAGGGGAAATATCAGGGGGAGGGATAAATCAGCTATACTCCAGTAAAATTAAAATTTTTTAAAAAATTACACGCATGTAGTCCCTAGAGATGAGGCGGGCTGATGGTTCTATAAATACACATCACACGGAATAAGGCCAAGGGATCTTTAAATTTTGGCTTCCCAGGTGGCTCAATGGTAAAGAATCCCCCTGCCAATGCAGGAGACTCAGATTTGATCCCTGGATTGGGAAGATCCCCTGGAGGAGGAAATGGCAACCCACTCCAGTATTCTTGCCTGGAGAATTCTATGGACAGAGGAGCCTGGTGGGCTACAGTCCAAGAGGTCATAAAGAATCAGACATGACTGAGCACACACATACATTTTTTAATTTCACCATGAAAAATAAAATATTTATATTCTGTAGTGGGTTGAATCGTGCCCCCCAAAAAACATATATTCACATCCAAATTCCTGGATCCACTAGTTGCAACCTCACTTGGAAAAAGGATCTTTGCAAATGCAATTAAATTAAGGTTGTTGATATGACGTCACCCTGCATCATCTGGGTAGGCCCTAAATCCAGTGACAGGTATCCTTCTAGGAGACAGACAAGAAGACCCACAGACACAGAGAAAAAGGTGACGTGAAGATGGAGGCCGAAATTGGAATGATGTAGTCATAAGCCAAGAGGTCAAGGAATGCCAAGAGCCACCAGAAGCTGGAAGAAGCAAGGGACAGAATTTCCCCTAGAGACTCAGAGGAAGGTAACCGTACTGACAGCTTGACTTTGGACTTCTGACTTCCAGATCTATGAGGAAATAAGTCTGTTGGTTTATGCCACCAAGTTTGTGACAATTTGTTACAGTAGCCACAGGAAACTAATACACTCCATCCATCTGCAATAAAACTCCTGAATTAACCCTGTATCAGTACACTGAACTGTCCTTTTCGCTACCGCCATCTTGCTTACATAGGAGCCATCATTTGAGAATACTCCTCAATGTTTTGCAGCTATTACACTGGCACAGGGAACAACTGCTACCTAAAGATCCCTAAGTCCGTTCTGTCTTCAAGAAATGAATGTTTATGGAGTTGCTGAAATTAAGTCAACCTATCTGATAAATGGAAAGAGAATGTAATCTGGTATCTCCAAACCTGGTTTTGTATCCTGACTCTGCCATGTATTATCCATAGGAACTTTTAATAAACCTCAGTTTCTCTGACCCTCAGCTGTCTTATTTGCAAAATGGGAAAAAGTACCCATACCTCACAGTGCTATTAAAAGGCTCAGACGTGAAAGTTGTGTGCACTGCACAGAAACCGACAGTGCCTGCTACCATGCCTCTCACTACTTCATCTCCCCTCTGAAAACAGGTAAGTGGAGGTACCGAGCAATCCATCTAAGAGAATCAGCCATGGAGACGGCTAATAACTGGCCACTCGTGCCAAATCTGGATCAGAATGTTGTTTTATTTAGTACACTTAACCTGAGAAGGTCGATTTGTCGAGTTGGCCTCTCCTCTGAATTCCTGTGCTATCTAGCAGAATTGTGAGAATCAACTTGTAAGTGAGCAGATAGGCCCACAGCCAGGCTTCCTAGTGGGTGTACAAGCGGGGCAGCCAGCAAGTCACCAACCCGTCCACCAAAGTGGTACTCACGTGGCAAGCCTCACTCCCCTTAAACTCAAAGTTACCTCTGCTTCTCTCTGTTGCCTCTGTTGCCAATGCTCTCTCTCACCCCAAGACAGTGCCCAAAATTTATTTATAGAACTGTTCTTTCTTGCATCTCTAGTCTGAAAACTTAAACTGCCACCAGCTCCTGGGCACCGACGAAGCAGGTGCAAACAGAGTGTCTTAATTAATTACCCTAATAATCAATCACGCCAACGCCTCCGCTATCCAGTAGATGGCGCCATGGCGTTTCTTCCCAGCTCCAGGGCAAAAATGGCACTCACCTCAAGCAGCAGGCCATATCGGATCCTTTTGAATTTTCTACTCTGCCTTTTTTAATACAATCTCATCAGCTGGTATCTTCCCAAAAAGCCTCACATTTTCTTATCATATGATTGTACCCCTTCCTGTCTGCCAGGTCTGTTATGGATTTTTTCTGCAATTATTTGGGAGAAATCATTTCAATGAGATTGTGGGAAACAAATGTCATTTCATTCCATCATCTTGACAAAAGCGCACCTGTTTTAAAAATGCATTCAGTTCAGTTGTTCAGTCGCTCAGTCGTGTCCGACTCTTTGCTACCCCATGAATCGCAGCACGCCAGGCCTCCCTGTCCATCACCAACTCCTGGAGTTCACTCAAACTCAGGTCCATCGAGTCGGTGATGCCATCCAGCCATCTCATCCTCTGTCGTCCCCTTCTCCTCCTGCCCCTAATCCCCCCCAGCATCAGAGTCTCTTCCAAAATGCATTAGCCAAAGGGAAAACAAGCACTAGTTTGCTCCTCTACCCCTTGCCTAAGTTACTGAACTGAAACCTGCACGGGCGGGTTCTAATAGGTGTGCAGTTTCTTAAAGCTCCTCAGGTGATTGTGATTCTGATGCGCAGTGAGAGCTAAGAGCATTAAACCTCTTGGTATAATTAAGGCAGCATGTGCAGTACAAAATAAATCATTAGCAACCACTTCATTTTGTTTAGGTACCAGGCTGTGCCACCCTAAAAGTTAATTCAAAATTACCAGACCAACTCCAGGACATAACTAGTACTTTGCAACCTCAACCTTCTTTCAGTGGGTGCTCTGTTAAATAACATGCTTGGTGGGGAATGTCTAGCTAGGATTCTATCCCATATTCATTTCTTTGTATGTGCCCTCAATCATCACACTTACCACCTCCTTACCTCTAAACAGCATTAATTCAAGGAATTTAAAAGCAATTTAAACAAATCTCGGTGACTGAAATGGACTACATAATGTTATATCAAATCACTGTATCATCAAACCCATTGGTTTTTCCTGGAGATGTAACAAGAGTGTGATCTTAGTCCATACTACAGCTGCTATAACAAAATAACAGACTGGGTGGCTCAAACAGCAAGCATTTACTTGTTACAGTTCAGAAAGCTGGAAGTCCCAGATAAGGGTGCCAGCCTATTGGGTTCTGGTGATGCTATTTCTATGGGCTCCCGTGGTGGCTCAGAGGTAAAGAATCCTCCGGCAGTGCAAGAGACACAGGAGACTTGGGTTCGACCCCTGGGTCAGGAAGATCCCTGGAGGAGGAAATGGCAACCCACTCCAGTATTACTGCCTGGGAAATCCCCTGGACAGAAGAGCCTGGTGGGCTACAGTCCACGGGGTCTCAGAGAGTCAGACATGGCTGTGCACGCACGATGCTCTCTCTGGCTTGGACACAGAGACCTTCTTGCTGAACCTGCACATGGCTGGGAGAGAGTTTCTCTCATGTCCCTTCTCATTAGGGCGCTAATGCCACCATGAGGGCTCCATCCTCATGGTCTAATCACCTGCCAAAGACTCCAAATATCTTCACATCGGGGGTTAGGGCTTCAATATGAATTGGTTGGGGGGAGGGACACAAACATTGAGTCCATAGCAAGTATTATCCTCTTACTTGACCTTTCCTCCCAGTCACACGTTATACTGAACCCGAATCTTCCACAATGATGTTCCCTTATACCAGCAAAATGGGTTTTTCCAGCTTATACCCACTCCACTGTAGTCTCCTTTTGAGCAGTATTATCACTTTCATGGCTTCATCACATCTATATGTCCAGACTCAGCTCCCTCTGAAATCACAGACAAGTCTACGTAGATGCATGCATGCACGCTCAGTCCTGTACAGCTTTTTTCGACCCCATGAACTGTAACCCAGCAGGTTCCTCTGTCCATGGGATTTTCCAGACAAGAATACTGAAGTGGGTTGCCATTTCCTTCTCCAGGGAATCTTCCTGACCCAGGAACCCACATCTCCTGCAACTCTTCGCATTAGCAGGTGGGTGCTTTACCACTGAGCCCCCAGGGAGGCCTGAGTCTTTGAGGACTGATGGCTAAATCTGGGAGTTCAGAGTTCTAGAATCTATACCATCCATATTAGCAGTGTGACTTAACCACTCTGAACCCAGTTTTCTCATCTGTAAAATGGGGCTAACAATACTTTCCTCACAGGGTGGCTATAGACTAAGTGGATTAGTACTGGTGACAGGCTTAGAACAATAACCAAAACATGATATCCTTCCAACAAATGTTATCTGTTGCTATTGCTACTGGGTGGCTCCAGCTGGAAGCGTCCTGGACACTGGAAACTCGTGTATCTATAACTGAATTCATTATTTGCTTCCAGCCTATTCCACTCTTGGATCCCTTTCTCAGTAAACAGCATCACTGAACAGATACATGGACCCCAGTGTTCACTCCAGTACTGTTTACAATAGCCAGGACTGGAAGCAACCTAAGTGTCCATCAGCAGAGCAGTGGATAACGAAGACACAGCATATACATGTGTACACTGCAACATTACTCAGCCACGAAAAAGAACGAAACAATGCCACTTGCAGAGGCATGGATGGACCTAGAGATTGTCGAACTGAGTGAACTAAGTCAGAGAAAGAGAGATATCATA
This sequence comes from Ovis aries, assembly GCF_016772045.2. NCBI lineage: Eukaryota > Metazoa > Chordata > Mammalia > Artiodactyla > Bovidae > Ovis > Ovis aries. Next base: position 157,590,435 of record NC_056055.1, on the reverse strand, counting down.
TCACTTATAAGTGGAATCAAAAAAGCAAGAGAGCTCCAGGAAAACATCTATTTCTGCTTTATTGACTATGCCAAAGCCCTGGACTGTGTGGATCACAATAAACTGTGGAAAATTCTGAGAGAGATGGGAATACAGACCACCTGACCTGCCTCTTGAGAAATCTGTATGCAGGTCAGGAAGCAACAGTTAGAACTGGACATGGAACAACAGACTGGTTCCAAATAGGAAAAGGAGTACGTCAAGGCTATATATTGTCACCCTGCTTATTTAACTTATATGCAGAGTACATCATGAGAAACGCTGGACTGGAAGAAGCACAAGCTGGAATCAAGATTGCTGGGAGAAATATCAATAACCTCAGATATGCAGATGATACCACCCTTATGGCAGAAAGTGAAGAGGAACTCAAAAGCCTCTTGATGAAAGTGAAAGAGGAGAGTGAAAAAGTTGGCTTAAAGCTCAACATTCAGAAAACGAAGATCATGGCATCTGGTCCCATCACTTCATGGGAAATAGATGGGGAAACAGTGGAAACAGTGTCAGACTTTATTTTGGGGGGCTCCAAAATCACTGCAGATGGTGATTGCAGCCATGAAATTAAAAGACGCTTACTCCTTGGAAGAGAAGTTATGACCAACCTAGATAGCATATTAAGAAGCAGAGACATTACTTTGCCAACAAAGGTCAGTCTAGTCAAGACTATGGTTTTTCCTGTGGTCATGTATGGATGTGAGAGTCGGACTGCGAAGAAAGCTGAGTGCCGGAGAATTGATGCTTTTGAAGTGTGGTGTTGGAGAAGACTCTTGAGAGTCCCTTGGACTGCAAGGATATCCAACCAGTCCATCCTAAAGGAGATCAGTCCTGGGTGTTCACTGGAAGGACTGATGCTGAGGCTGAAACTCCAATACTTTGGCCACCTCATGCGAAGAGTTGACTCATTGGAAAAGACTCTGATGCTGGGAGGGATTGGAGGCAGGAGGAGAAGGGGACGACAGAGGATGAGATGGCTGGATGGCATCATCGACTTGATGGGCGTGAGTTTGAGTGAACTCCGGGAGTTGGTGATGGACACGGAGGCCTGGCGTGCTGCAGTTCATGGGGTCACAAAGAGTCGGACACGACTGAGCGACTGAACTGATAATTGGGATCTAAAAAGGGGGCACAAGTGAACACATCTAACAACACAGAAACAGAGTTACAGATGCCGGAAACAAACTTATGGTTACAGGTGGGAAAGGGGAGAGGTAAACTGGGAGGCTGGGATGGACATATACGCACTACTGTATATAAAATATAACTAATAAGGAGCTACCAGAGCACAGGGGACTTTACTCAATACTCTGTCACGGCCTACACGGGGAAAGAACCCAAAAGAGTGGATATGTCTGTGTATAACTCATTCATTTCACTGTACACCTGAAACTAACACCACTATGAATCAACTATACTCCAATAAAATTTTTTTTAATTAAAAAAAAAAACCTGCAGCATCACTGTTGACCAAATCACCCTAGCTAGACACATGCTTCCCCACATTCACTCCACAGACTCCACATCCTGTCCGCTCTAGCTCAGTGTCCTCTTGGCGACAGCGCTCCGCTGGACGCCCCACTCTAGCGAGCTCATGTCCCCGCTGGTGAAGCGGCTTTTGCTTCACCAGGACTGGAAGCAACCTAGGAGTCCATCAGCAGAGGAGTGGATAAGAAAGATGCAGCATACACATATGTACATTGAAGTATTAGCCATAGAAAATAACGATGGTGGGGCTTGGTGTCTGAGGCCCAGCACCACCTCTTCCTCTCTCTCTGCCCGTGGTCTCCTGTCTCACTTACAGATAATTTACTGAAGAATACCAGCTCAGGCTTCTCTCATGTTTACTTCACACCAGGTATCATTCTGGGCTTCCCTGCTGCCTCAATGATAAAGAATCCACCTGCAATTTAGGAGATGAGAGTTCAAGACACACTGGAGAAGGAAATGGCAACCCACTCCAGTATTCTTGCCTGGGAAAATCCCATGGACAGAGGAGCCTGGTGGTCTACAGTCCATGGGATCACAGAGTCAGGCACGACTCAGCGACTCAACAGCAACAACGAGGTACCGTTCTAAGGGATTACTCTGTACACCGTATCTCACTGAATCTTCGTAACAACCCCATGAAGTACATTCTGGTTTCTGTTTTACAGATTAACAGGCTGAGCTGCCAAAGGTCACAGTCAGTAACCTGCAGTTAGAATTCAAACCCAGGAAATCGGGCCCAGAGTGCATAGCCTTGATCTCCACAGCCTCTGCCTCTCAGCACCCTGGGCCGGGCCCAGGGCTGGTGCCCAGGGGAGACAGAAGGATGGGCAGCAAGAAGGGGGCCCAAGACCCATTTCCTGTCCTCCTGAATTTTTATTTTTTTTTAAATTTAATTTTTGCATTTTTAAAGGTTGCTTTCCACTTACAGCTATTACAAAATATTGGCTGCATTCCCCATGTTGTACAATACATCCTTGAGCCTATCTCACACCCAAGTTTGTGCCTCCTACTCCCCATATGTTGCCCCAACCCCTGCCCCCCTGACACTCTTAACCACTGGATTGTTCCATGTACCTGTGGGTCTGCTTTTTTTATGTTATATTCACTAGTTTGTTGGCTCTTTTCAGATTCCACATATAACTCATTTCACTTAACATAATGCCCTCCAAGTATACCCAAGTTGCTGCACATCCTGCCCTCCTGAAGCTTACACTCCAGTTGGGGAGATGAAATGTGTATGGTCCTGAATGAAGCCACCATCTGGAAAGACAGCAGTCACTCAGTTAAAAAAGTGAGTCCTACTGGTATAAATACTTCTGCAGAATGAAGTTTACTTCAGGCCAGAATTTGAAGGGATGAGTCTGGGAAACGTGGCTCCGCTGGGTTGTTGAATAGAAGGTAAGTTAATGTGAAGGGTCAGTGGGGACTTTTCAAATCAGGTCAAAGACAATGCAAAAGATACCAGGGAGATTTACGAGAGATAGTTTTAGAAAATTGGCTTCTGCCCTCCCGCCAGGCAGAGACCTAAAAATGCTGACATTGACAAGCCCTCCAAGGAGTGGTCCACGGCATGCCAAAGCTTTCACATGCCACGAGCTACTGAAAGGGGGTTCCTACCACGGTCTGTCCCTTACCTGCTTCAGACAGGCATACACGTGCCTGCACCTTCACAGGATACCTACAGGAATCAGGAATCTTTTTAAACAAAACTGTTTCAAAGTCTCCAAGTGGCTGACTTACAGTGCAGCAATTTTTCATAGTTTATTTATTACTTCTGGCTGTTCTGGGTCTTTGTTGCTGCGTGCAGGCTTTGTCTAGTTGCAGTTAGCAGTTAGCACTCCCTGTTGCAGGGCATAGGTTTCTCGTCGTGGTGGCTTCTCCTGTTGTGAATCATGGGCTCTAGCACCAGGGGCTTCAGTAATTGTGACTCATGGGCTCAGTAGTTGCAGTTCTGGAGCTCTAGAGCCCAGGCTCAGTATTTGTGGCACTCAGGCTTAGTTGCTCTTCAATATGTGGGATCTTCCTGGACCAGGGATCTAACCCATTTCTCCTGCATTAGCAGGCAGATTCTTTATCACTGAGCCATCAGGGAAGCCCAGAAATATTTTTACAGTAAAGATTTTTTTTTGGCTTCTCCCTTCTCTCCTTGCTTAAAAAACAAACACCACACAAAAATGAGGGCACTTCGTGATTCAACAGATTAGAAATATGATTTTTTTAAAGAAAGATAATTTTTAAAATATCAAATAATATGCAACTAATAGATATCAAAGCTCTATTTGCTTGGCTTTTTCTCTGCACAATAAATACTGCCAAGGTTACACAGTGACTATGGTCTAAATACACATCTGCAGTAGAAGATTTTGCAGATGCTTACACAAAGCAAAATGTTTATTAATGAGATCTGTTCATTTGAATAAGAATTCTTTGCAATCAACATATACAATAATTAGCTGTGGTCTTGGGCAGGTTAATTAACCTCTCTGAGCCTTAGTTTATTCATACATTATCTATCAAATATAATTAACAATGTCTACCTGATAGCACTATTAATTATATTTGATAGATAACGGGTGTATAAACCAATGTCTACCTTACAGCATAGGTTTCCCTGGTGGCTCAGACAGTAAAGCATCTGCCTGCAATGCTGGAGACCTGGGTTCAATCCCTGGGTTGGGAAGATCCTCTGAAGAAGGAAACGGCAACTCAATCCAGTATTATTAGCTAAAAATTCCCATGGATGGAGGAGCCTGGCAGGCTACAGTCCATGGGGTGGCAAAGAGTCGGACATGACTGAGCGACTAACTCATACACACACCTTACAGCACACACAGGATTAATAAAAGAATTAAATGTAATCATACGATAAAGTGTGACTTAAATGTATGGTATGGCTATTATTCTTACCAAATAAATATAGCAGCATCAAAATGAGGTTGCTGCTACTCTATGTGGTATTGGTGATGACTCAGGACTCCAGCGAAGGAAACGTCTGTAGTTATACACAGTAAAGAGGGAGTGCTGATGTCAATAGTATTTCTACTTGAAACAAACCAGTGTTTGCATTTTATGTGTTTGGCAGAAATTCTCCATGTGAATCAATAAAAGTGGAAAGTTTCTTGAGAGCACCAATTATTATGTTTTAAAAACATTTTGAAAACACATCCTATTAATGAACATAACAAAGCATGCTTTCCATTTCTGTGAAAATGAATTTCCATCCCCAGGGCCCACATGAAATATCATGTTCTGCCTCATACCAACATTTCTTCCTATAATTTAAAGACATTCAGCTAAATTATTTTGCTTTATTATCTGGATTTTTCTTTCAACGAGTTCTGCAGCTGTTCTCATAACTTGGCCCCATTTTTTTTCAAAATAGTTCCTGATATGTCTGTTATATTCTAACCCCCAAAGATAGGAGATAAGTTTCAGTAAAAACTTTACATCTTTTTTCCTGCAGTTTTTTCCTTCTCTGCTCTATTTTTGTATGAGCATCATGTTTGAGAGAACCTGCTCCTCATTTTCCTGCCTCAGTGATGTAATTCATCAGTCTGCTGACTTTGTTAGAAACACAGAAGTCTCAAGAAGTTTACAGTAGAGAAGAAAGATTTCAGAAATAGTTGGAAGATGCTGGGGTCGAGGAAGAAGGATTTTTTTACAACTCTGACTTGCTCATTCTTGGCACGTCTTTGTATGCACAGCGTAGTGGAATCCGTACACTGCGCAGCTAGGTTCTAAATCAGTGGCGGTTGGGTCCCCTGTAAGAAGCACGGTGCCCCTTGCTCCATCCCTTTGTTTCCCTCCGAACGAGCGCAGGGCACATTTCTCTCACATCCTCCGTCACCCACTGCCTCTGGGAGCCCCGGACCCCCTCCCATTCCCTTTCCAGACCCCTCTCTTATCCACTAGCACCCTGTGCCCAAGCCCCACTCCTGCCCTCTGTGTACCAGCATTCTGCTGTCTGGGCAAGCACTGTGCTGGAGGTGGTGTCCAGCAGGAATGTGTCCCAGGTTATTATTCAAACCTGGAAGAAAACCACAACTCAGACTGTCAATGTCTGTCCATCTGTCTGTCTAACAGACATACCCTAGCAACATAGCCAACCTCCACCCTGAGCTAATCCTGCCCCCTGCCCTCCGTGGAACTGGCAGTCGATGCAGGGGAACCAACTTAGAAAATGACAGCGGCACTTCTGTTTCCCTATGATTATAAAGCAGACGGGGATCTGACAGCACCAACTAGCCTGGCAGGACAAAGAAGGGAAGGAGGGAGACCGAGGTGCTGGGGCAACCAGTCATGTCGGCATCTGCACCAGAAGACCGGAAATTCCAGTGTTTGTGCAGGCTTCTTCTGTTTTCTTCAAGGTGGAGTCACAAGGTTCCCCGACTCTTTTTTAGGGAGCACTGGGTGGTGACATCTAGTGGCCCCTACTTAAATTACCTTTGGATTCTGATGCCATGAAAAAAGAAATGCTATGTGGCTCTCAGAAAACGGAAGGGTTAACCATAAGTGCAGCGGCAGCGACCATCAAGTCCTGGATTTCTGTCACAGTCACCTGGGGCAGGTGTCTTCCTCGCTCTGCATCTGCACCGCCTCATCTGTAGGCAGGGACAAAATCGGTACTGAGCTCACGGGCTGTGACGAGGGTTGACAGAGATAATGTGTGCCAAGCGTTCAGAAAATGCCTGACACATAGTGAGTGTCCAGTTCAGTTCAGTTCAGCTCAGTTGCTCAGTCGTGTCCGACTCTTTGCGACCCCATGAATCGCAGCACGCCAGGCCTCGCTGTCCATCACCAACTCCCAGAGTTCACTCAGACTCACATCCATTGAGTTCAATTAGCTCTGCATTATTTTAATTGACAGAATATATTTTTTTCAAATGTGTAACATAATCATTGGTGCTACTAAACTGGTTAGCTCACTAGTATCCTACTACATTTGTGTTTGTCATACACTGAACGCATCTTTAAGTACTTAGTGCAACTGCATATCCGTTTCTACCCACACTCTTGTAGCACTGTTGAGACAGCCAGGAAGATGCGTATGATATATCAGGTCCTACAAGCCCTCAACATCACCCTTCATAAATTCAGGGATGTGGGGACCGCACCCTGAGAAGTTCAGCATTATCTAGGCCTGCCTGAAAACCCTACAGCGGCCCACGCGCTCCGGGTTTATGTATGAGACGTCCACGTCTTAAGTGAGATGAGCTCTGTTCACTTTGCCACAGTCCACACCTGTTGCCTTGCCCTAAGCCTCTTTACTTCTCCTCTTTTTAAAAATGTAGTTTATCAAAGTATAATTGATTTCCAACATTGTGTTAATTTCTACTGTCCAGGAAAGTGATTATTATACACAGGTACACATTTTTTTTATATTCTTTTCCATTATGGCTTATCACAGAATAGTGAATATGATTTCCTGTGCTATACAGTAGGACATTGTTGTTTATCCACTCTCTATATAATAGTTTCATCTGCTAATCCCAAACTCCCAATCCATCTCTCCCCCACTATTCCTTTTCCTTGGCAACCACAGGCTGTCTTCTATGCCTGTGAGTCCTCTGTTTCGCAGATAAGTTCCTATGTATCATAACTGAGATTCCACATATAAGTGATCATCATATTTTTCTTTCTCTGACTTACTTCACTTGGTGTGATGCTCTCTAGGTCCATCCATGGTGCTGCAAATGGCATCATTTCATTCATTTTATGGCTGAATAGTATTCCAGTGTGTGTGTGTGTGTGTGTGTGTGTGTGTGCGCATGTGTTCACATCTTCTTTATTTGTTCACCTGTCAATGAACATTGAGGTTTCTTCCATGTCTTGGTTATTCTAAGTGGAGCTGCTATGAACATTGGGATGCATGTATTCTTTTGAATTAGAGTTTTCTCTAGATAAATGCCCTGGGTCATTTTTCTCATTTATGTTGCCTGCTGACTTTGAAAACACTTGAGTTTGATACTTCTTGTTTACAAAATACAAGACAAAGTCCCTATATCTTACTCTGGAATTGAAGGCTTTTCACGGTCTGCCTTTCTAGCCATGCTTTATTCACATGACCCCTCCTTGCCAGGCACAGTCATGCCAGCTGAACAGCTGTTCCCATCTAGTCTCTGTGTCTTTCCTGAGCCAGCTCCCACTGTCTGTCTAGAATGCCCCCCAAGCCCTTGCCAGCGAATGCCTGTTTCTCCTCCAAAGCCCAACTTTAATTTCACTGACAACACAGACACTTCTCCCTGACTGTTACAGCCTGTGTAATCATTTCCCTTTCTTGGTTTTGTCATCAGTGGATGGGGCTAATAAGCTTCATAGGGTGGTGGCTGGAGGCTAAATGAGTTAATTAAGCTCCTGGTACCTGGCATGTCATATGTGGTCCATAAGAGAAGCCGTACTATTATCATCGTATTCTTCTCACATGATAACTCTACTTACTGTTGTACTTTTTATGCATGTGTCTTTTTAAAACCATTTTAAAATTATGGTGAAATAGGCGTTTATCATTTCAGTGGCATCAATTACATTCACACTGCTCTGCAACCATTACCACCACCCACCTCCAGAGCCTCATCTTCCAAAACTAAATCTCTGTACCCACTGAACACTAAATCCCCATTCCCTCCTCCCCCAAAGCCTTGGCCACCACCATTCCACTTTGTCTCTGAATTTGACCACTCTAGGAACGTCGTGTGAATGGAATCATACAATATTTGTCCATTTGTGACTGGGCTTATTTCACTTCACTTGGTGGCTCAGTGGCAGAGAACATGCCTGCCAAAGCAGGAGATGTGAGTTTGATCTCTCGGTTGGGAAGATCCCCTGGAAAAGGAAATGGCTACTCACTCCAGTATTCTTGCCTGGGAAATCCCATGGACAGAGGAGTCTGGAGGGCTCCAGTACATGGGGTCACAAAGAGTCGCACCCAACTGAGCATGCACACACACAATGCTCTCTATGGGTCAGAATTTATAAGGCTGAATAGTGTTCCATTGTACATATATACCACATTTTGTTCATCTATTCAACTATTAATAAACATGAGTTGCTTTCAACTTTTGTGAATTATGTGAATGTGAATCATGAATAATAATCCTCCAATGAACATGGGTATGTAAATATCTGTTCAAGTCCTTGTTTTCTTTTTTAATTTATTTTATTCAAATAGAGTTGACTTATAAAGTTGTGTTAATTTCTGCTCTACAACAAAGTGATAGTCATACACACACACACACAAACACAAGCACATATATATTGTTCTTCATATTCTTTTCCACTACGGTTTATCACAGGATATTGAATATACTTCCCTATGCTATAGAATATGACTTTGTCGTTTACGCTTCCTATATGCGATAGTTTGCCTCTGCTAATCCCAAATTCAAGTCCTTGCTTTCAGATTTTGGGGGTACATACCTAGAAGTGGAATAGCTCAATCATATGATAATTCTATGTTTAATTTTTTGAGGACCCACTGTATCATTTTCCACAGAAGACGCACCATTGCCCATTCCCACTAGTGATGCACAGAGCTTTGGATCTCTCCACACCCTTTCCAACCTTGTTCTTTTCTGCTTTGAAATAATGGCCATTTTAACGGTGTGAAGCATTCGCCATTTACTGTCTTAATTTCCATTTCACACTTTATTTTTCACTCTTTGGTTTGTTCAGTCTTTTTTTTCCCTCTAACAAAATCACAAACTTCTTTTTTTTTAATTTACTTTTTAATTGAAGGATAATTGCTTTACAGAATTGTGTTGGTTTCTGCCAAACATCAACATGAATCAGCCATAGGTATACATATGTTCCCTCCCTCTAGAAACTTCCTCCCACCTCCTTCCCCATCCCACCCTACTAAGTTGTCACAGAGCCCTGGCTTGAGTCCCCTGAGCCATACAGCAAATTCCCACTGGCTACCTATTTTACATATGGCAATGTCAGTTTCCATGTTACTCTCTGCATACATCGCACCCTCTCCCTCTCCCCCTTCACCATGTCCATAAGTCTGCTCTCTATGTCTGTGTCTCCACTGCGGCCCCGCAAGTAGGTTGAACAGTACCATTTCTCTAGATTCCACAGATATGCGTTAGTATACAACATTTGTTTTCCTCTTTCTGACTTACTTCACTCACCACAAACCTCTTGATGACAGAAATGGTCATAGACAATTTACGTATCCTTCTCTCACCCTCCATTCCAGGGCCCTAGCTCCCACAGGCGCCTAGTATGGAGCGCTGCACAAGTTTGGGGTCTTGATCCTCCACGTGTGGGATCAGCTCCTCACCCGGGAGCTTGTTAAAAATGCAGATTCTCAGGCCCTGCCCTGGAACCAGTGAACCAGAGTCTGCATTTTAACAAGATCTCCAAGGGATCTGCTAGCACATTGATTGCCGAGTAACACGAGGATGGGAGAGGCAGTTGACTTCATTCTGTTGTTAGGTTCCGTTACTTCATCTCATAAGTGCTCCATAAATGTTTGTTGACTGAAGGATTAATAAGTAAAATTAACAGCCTTGTTAACACCCACCATTAGGCATCTACCAAAAATGTGAAAAAGCATCACTTGAAAGGTAGCTCAAAGCAGGTTGAAAAAATAGGGCAGGGGGAACTGTCATAGCCAAGAGGAGCCTAAAGAGACACGATTCAGTGGCATTCGGTGTCCTGGATGGGATCCTGGGACAGGAAAGGACACTGGGCAAAACTAAGAAATCGGCATAGAATGTGGACTTTAGTTCATAATAATGTATGAATATTGGATCATTTGGGCTTCCCAGGTGACTCAGTGGTAAAGAATCCACCAGCCAATGCAGGAGAATCGAGTTTGATCCCTGGGCTGGGAAAATCCCCTGGAGAAGGAAATGGCAATCCAGGTATTCTTGCCTGGAGAATCCCATGGACAGAGGAGCCTGGGGACTACAGTTCACGAGGATGCAAAGAGTCAGACACATCTGAGCATGCACACACGCGTGCAATGGACCATTTATTGCGACAGAGGTACCCTAGCAATGGAAGATGTTAACAGGGGAATATGGGAACTCTCTGTACTACCTTCACAATTTTTCTGTAAACCTAAAACTCCTCCTAACATAAAAAGTTTATTTCAAAAGGGGAACCAGAGAATAGGCAGAGCGTCAAAATGACAACTGGCTGCAGATGTGCAGGAAGTAACTTCTGTGTCTTTAATTTCCTGCTGCGGAAAGGACTGGTACGTGCAGGACCTCGTATAAGCAAAGCGACATCTCTGTGGCACTAAGGAAAGATGGTCAGCATCTGGCTGTCCCGGAATCTGACATCAGGCCAGCCTCCCTCTGCTGGGCTGGGGACAGGCCTCTGCTACCTAACAGGTGACTCATCTTTCTCCTTGAGGGGGGCCATCTGCTAAAAGGGCAACAAAAACCTGGGGTTAAGGACACAAGACACGCTGAGAACTATTCTAGCACTGTCTTATCTGCCTTTCCTGGGTTAAAATGTACTGTCTCGAGATTAAAATTGAAGTTATATCAGTTCTTAGACGAAAGTATTGTTGTTGGGTCAAGTGCCATGGGGAGCTAAGTTTTACCAACAGGTGACCAAGTTCAGCTGCTGCTGCAAACCCTTTACATAAGCTCCTTCTCTTTCAGTGGGATGACTGCTTTCTCTCCTAGCTCCTCTGTAACATATATATGTATATTTCTGTATGCATTCCCTCCCTCTTAAGCCTCTCTCCCCCATCCCACCCCAACACAATACTGTAAAGCCATTATCCTCCAATTAAAAAATATATATATTGACCTTAGGGAAGTAAGCACCATTGGAATCAATCTGTACTAAGACAATTAGTATAATTAGTAATAGTAAAGATTACCACTAGCATTTCTTCTTTCCACTGTACTTTATATCTAAAGTACAATTAGCGCCACGTGCTTATATATAGCGCCGCGTGCTTAATGTGTATCATCATTCACTCCATAGACACCCCTATGATGCAGGTGCTGTTATTATCTCCATGGGCTACTTATTATACATTTTCAACAGGACAGGAGAGACTGGTTTAGCAAAGCACACGAGGAAGAGTTTGGGACTTGAGATCATTTCAATGTGGCTTTGAAATGGTGGCATAGGAGTCATACGTCTACCAGTCAGGGTGGCATAGGAGTCATACGTCTACCAAAAAGCAGATGTAATATAATCATGAATTAATAAAAGTATAATCAACTATACTTCAATTAAAAGTGAAAAACTATACTTCAATTTAAAAATAAAAACAAAAGTACAATACCCAGAAAATGAAAATCCAAACATTTCCTGACACAAGAGCTTACATGCCATACCCTGATATTAGATACTTGGAGCATGTCACCCCTTTTTTGCTCATGACATCACTTGTATTAGGAATTATTGTCTGCATTTTACAAGAGGAATAAACTTGAGACTCCAGGATTAGAAAAATGACACCCGAGTCACACAGCTCACAAGTGGTAGAGCTGGATTCCAAGCCCAGGTATGCCTGATGGCCAAGCCTGTGCCCCTTCCATTGGGAACACACTGCCCAGCCCAGGACAGTGCTGGCCCAGCCATAGCTAGAGTCTCACATCCATTCGAGGCCTGGCACCAAAAAGGACCCAAAGGAACACAGACCAAGCACAGCAACCAGAGGGAGGGGAGATTAAACCTATTTCCTGTGAGAAAAGGTGAGAGAATGAACTTGGCCCCATGACAAGATGATGTAGGATGATGTAATTATTCCCCTACATATGGGCAGGACTCCAGTGGAAAAAAAGGACAGACATTCTGGGTGATCACAGGAAGCAGACTGAAAGCTAAAGAAGGCAAGAACTATAAAGTAATAGATTCAGGTTTGATACAATGAAGAATACAGAAGAAGAAACAGTCCTGTAGGAGAATTATTCCACTCATGGGGCAGCTAAGGGCGGCATCTTCACAGGTGAGAGAGTACAAATGATTAACAGGAACAGTGATCTAGAATTCTAGATAAACATTAAGATCCTTGCTAACCCAGAAACTCAAGACTCAGCTGTCCTAATCCAGAGTTTTACTATATAGCCCACCTAAATAGAATTGTATACAGACCACATGAGGATCATGAGTTTTCAAAAGATCAAACTATTGAATACGTGTGCATGCACATGCATGCTATGTAGCTTCAGGCATGTCAGATTCTGCGCAACCCCGTGGATTGCAGCACACCAGGCTTCTCTGTCCATGGGATTCTCCAGGCAAGAATACTGGAGTGGGTTTCCATGTCCTTCTCCAGGGGATCTTCCTGACCCAGGGATCGAACCTATGTCTCTTATGTCTCTTGCATTGGCAGGATAGAATATGTGTAATTCACAGCAAACATGTTGAAGACTTTGCTAACATTTGAAGGAAGGACATTACTATGAATATTAAATGTTCTCAAGCAGTAGGTACACAGAAATTTCAGTGAGAGAAAATACTAGGTCACAAAAAATGAGCATCTGAGGGGTGTCTTCAGGTATGGCGGGGGTTGGGGGGTGGCTTTAGTATAGTCCCCCTGAGCGTCTGTGCTGGAATTCCTGGGGTTCACATAGCAGAGGGGTCCTGAAGAGGGAACCTGGAGGAAGCTAAACCAAGCACCAGGCCCCTTAGAAAAGTATGCTCTGTGCAGAGAAGTCCTCTTTGAACCTCGTCATGCAATCATCACCAAGGAATCAGTGAGACTATGGGAGATGTCTTAAAATCACAAGGCCCTGGGACCTCTGCAGTAAGAAGGCTCCCCCTCCTATGACACTTCAGGAGACTGGCTGGTTCTTGCTTCAGGAGAATGGAACCTTTTGCCGATTTCCAGACTTCACGCCATAGGATGGAAGCTTCTGGTCTGCTGGATCAGAACTTCTCTTCTGCTTGTCTCCTCATCTCCTCTGTAGGTAAGTTCACTAGCTAAGCAAGTCAGGCTTTCCCAAATAGTTTAGAAAAACCCCAATGCTACCCTTTGAGACACTGGGATGTGCTGATCACCACTAGTTAGTGACCCTGAAGCATCAATTGCAGTTCATCTACCCAAAGAAACAAGCAGATGGATGGCAGACTACTTAAGCTGTCTGCTGAGGCAACATCACCAGAGGAAATGGTTCGGGTATAAAGTCACATGAATCAGTTGTGCATCACCATGCCCACTCCCATGACTCAGACGGTGGCCCTCAGTTGTTCAACGGCTCAGGAATATGCATGAACAATACCCTACGGTTCAAAAATGTCTTTCCTGGCCCAGTATAGGTCTCTTTCTAGAGCTTTCTTCTTTCTGATGGCTTGGGTGCAATCTAAACAACCATAATTCCAAATCAATACTTAAAAACTACCAGTAGAAAAATATCTTGCTGCCCATCTTCATTTCTTAGAGGTCCTGTGCCTCAGAGAACCAATGATAAAAACACTTATGCAGTCACTGGGTACCAGTATCAGAAATTAAAATGTTTAATTCAATTTAATTATCCAAAGTACCATTAATCAAAAGGACAAAAACAAATGGAAGAGAAAGCACTTTAACCCAAGGCTGAACACTCTGCTATCTTGTACAAACAGCTCATTTGTCAAAACCATGAGACCACGTCTCCTAATTCCAGAAAAAAATGGTGCTAGAAGAGCTGATTTTAGTGCCCACAGCTACAAGGATTTTAGTCACAAAATCTCTCAGGACTGTTTCACAAAGCTCAAAAATGCCATAATGTTAAATACCGTACTCCCCAGCACTAACACCCCTAAAAAAAAACTTGTCATCTCCGAATTTTGATGTCCTTGCTGTGATAGCCCTTATTATCACAGGCAATGGCTTCCCTGATGGCTCAGCAGGTAAAGAATCCACCGGCAACACAAGAGACTCAGGAGACTCGGGTTCTATCCTTGGGTCAGGAAGATCCCCTGGAGAAGGAGGTGGCAACCCACTGCAGTGTTCTTGCCTGGGAAATCCCAGGGACAGAGGAGCCTGATAGGCTGCAGTCCAAAGGGTCGCAAACAGCTGGACATGCCTGAGTGACTAAGCACACACACACATCACAGGGAGTACCCTATTAACTGCTTTGCAGGGCAGGTATAGTCTCCAACCTGCGGATTCAGGCCCAGACATGAGATTTGCTATGAACAATCAACTGTGAGCAGAAATGGGTGTCACTTCTGGAGAGAAGCTTTGCTGCTGCTGCTAAGTCACTTCAGTCGTGTCCGACTCTGTGCGACCCCATAGACAGAAGCCCACCAGGCTCCCCCGTCCCTGGGATTCTCCAGGCAAGAACACTGGAGTGGGTTGCCATTTCCTTCTCCAATGCAAGAAAGTGAAAAGTGAAAGTGAAGTCGCTTAGTCGTGTCCGACTCTTAGCGACCCCATGGACTGCAGCCTACCAGGCTCCTCCGTCCATGGGATTTTCCAGGCAAGAGTACTGGAGTGGGGTGCCATTGCCTTCTCCGGGAGAGAAGCTTTAAGAGTCAGTAAATTGCTTCACTGGGATCTCTGTTCACTCTATCACGGGGCCAGCGATGTTCCAGATAAGACCTGTCCCGTCAACCCAGGTCTCGGAGTGCAGATGGCAGGAGAGGAGCTACAGCAAACCTGCAGGAAGCAGGAAGCACAAGTGAGAAACGAATTTGTGTGGTCATAAGTCACTGAGACTTTTGGGTGTGCTTGTTACCGTGGAAAACCTAGCCTATCCTCACCACTAAGCCTGCCATTACCAAGTCAGTCAGTATCTGGAAAAGACTTGCTCTTCGTGATCACAAGCTCCAGTTTTGGAACTGTTTCAGGCAGATACATGCTAAAATACGTCTTTGACAAAAATCAGGCATTTACTCAGATGCTTTTTCTTTAAGCTGTCACTAAAAATAGGTTGACTTGCTAACCTGGGAATCCTCTAACAGTTGTTCTCGCTCTCACTGATTACTACAGTATTAGTCAGAAAAGTCAAAAATACATAGTGCATCTGTTATGAGCAACAAAGTGAAACATTAGCTATTCATAGCAAAATGAGCACTTTAAGGAGGTTTGAGACTCTCATTCAGAGACACAGAAAAAAACCATGTAGGAATGCAGTAGTAGAACAACATTAAAATTATTAATGGCAAGATAAGTAAAAAGAAAAAAATGTTCCATTTAGAAAGTGCTTTGCATAAACTATACATTCCATAACTACAGGAGGAATGAAACTTGCTTTTTCTACTCTGAAGAGGCTTCTAAGAGCCTATTTTAAATTCAGGTTGCTGTGGAAACCATTAGAATTCTGGAAGGGATTCCATCATAACTGCTGCATAACTTAGTACACATGGAATAGCCCTAGCTCACTGGCTCAACTTAAAACAAAGCCATGACTCTGGTTTGAAACACTGATGAATCTCTGAATTTGAGGCTTAAATATCTGTAAAACAATTAAGGCTGTGACAGTGATACTCCTTCAAACTTTCATATTTGCTTTCAAAGAGGTCGAAGCAACTGTCAACATGACCGTGACTCACAGTTGAACCATCTGAAGCCAAGTCACGATGTGTCATTCGTGGTACCAGGCGGACATGCCTGTGTATGTGCGCTTAGGTATGAGGGTGTATGGGGAGGATATTTTTATTGTATAACAGCAATCACTGTGCTTTGGACAAACCACAAAAGCCACTCTACAAAAATATGATTAGTCATAGCCAACATTTATTGTATGATATTTTTAATTGTTTGCATAGTCATGCAACAATCTTACGAGGTAGGTACTATTATCACCTCCATCTTATAGAAGGGGAAACTGAAGCATGGTGAGTTTACACAAGTTGCCCAACATCATGTAGCAGTTAGAGGTAAAACTGGGCAGTCTGGCTCCAGGATTTTTAACCACTAGGCTTTCTGCCTCCCTGAGTGGAAATCTGCAACTACAAATACAAGACAAGTTTAGCTCAGACTGAGCTTCCCAGGTGACACAGTGGTAAAGAATCTGCCTGCCAGTGCAGGAGACATAAGAGAAGTGAGTTCGATTCCTGGGCTTAGGAAGATTCCTTGGAGTAGCAAATGGCTACCCACTCCAGTATTCTTGCCTGGAAAATCCCATAGACAGAGGAGCCTGGTGGGCTACCGTCCTTGGGGTTGCAAAGAGTGCAAAGATGCGTGACTGAGCATCCACACAGTTCAGATTAAGAACACGGGCACAGCACCCACTCCAGTGATTCTCGAGCTCTAGAGTATACATAGAGCTGGGGCTGTTTAGTGAAAGTGGACATTTTTAGGCCCTCCATGCAGAAATTCTGATTGAACGTGTCGAGAGTGAGACCAGTGCACCTGCATTTTTAGAGCACCCCTGGTGATTCTGAAGCAGGTGTCCTGCAGACCACACTAAGAAAACTACTGACCTACCTAAATTCAGCTGATGAACAGTTGCAGACAGATGAAACCACTTCACCTAGGCAAAGGAAAGCTAAGAAACAGAAGATGGCCTTTAAAAAAACCCTCTGAGGACAGAAAATTAGAAAATAAAAGTCTTAAAACAACAAGGCTCTTGGACTTTATTCCTTAGAATTTTCCTTGGACCTTTGATCAGAGTGTATTCTTCAAATTCTGCACACAATTCTAAGAAATACAGTTATCTGACTTTCAAGAACACAGAGATTAGAAGCAAAAATAAAAGAAGAAATAAGGCAGAAACACTGACAGCAAGGGATCAAGGCAGGTAGAAAGTGAGGAAGAAGGCAGGAGAAAAGAGGAGTTTAAAATTACATTCAGGGACTTACCTGGAGGTCCAGTGGACTGCAGCTCACCAGGCTCCTCTGCCCATGGAATTTTTCAGGCAAGAATACTGGAGTGGGTTGCCATTTCCTTCTCAAGGGGATCTTCCCAACCCAGGAAGTGAACCTGCGTCTCCTGCGACTTCTGCATTGGCAGGCAGATTCTTTACCACAAGAGCCACCTGGGATGCCTAGAGGTCCGCTGGTTAAGACTCTGTCTTCTAGTGCAGAGGGTGTAGATTTGATCCCTGGTCAGTAAGCTAAGATTCCACATGCCTCATGGCCAAAAAACCAAAACATAAAATGTAAACAATATTCTAACAAATTCAATAAAGACTTTAAAAATGGTCCTCATCAAAAAAACTTTTTAAAAGCTTCATTTTAAAAAAATACAGACATTCATGCTTCCCTAGTGGCGCAGTGGATAAGAATCTTCCTGCCAGTGCAGGGGACACAGTTCGATCCCTGGTCCGGGAAGGTCCCACGTGCCATGAAGCAACTAAGCACGTGTACCACAGCTACCGAGCTTGCTCTAGAGCTTGCAAGCCACAACTACCAAGCCCATGTGCCGCAACTACTGAGCCTGTGCACCGCAACTACTGAGGCCCTTGTGCCCAGAGCCTGTGCTCCACAACAAGAGAAGCCACTGTGATGAGAAGCTACACCCTGCAACGAAGAATAGCCCCTGCTCACCACAACTAGACAGACCCTGTACAAAGCAAGAAGGACCCAGTGCAGCCAAATAAATAAATAAATAAATAGAGATTTAAAAGAAAAAAATACAGACATTCAAAGCAGTGCCGAGGCTTGGGAGCATAAGTGCTGAGATCCTAAGCCCTCTATGCATCTGAAGAAAGGACAGATTAAAAAGAATAGTCCTGATGTTGGACCATCCAAAAACAAAAAGGAGGGAAATTTAATGATTTATTTATTCTATATACTCTCTTCAAAGGATGCTGATATCAAATATTTGGAGAAACTTTCCATTTAGAGCAGCTGAAACTATTAAACAAAGATTCGGAAAAGCCGGCAGGTGATCATTCTCTCCCGTGGGCTGGAGAAGTGTAAGGCAGTTTATGGGTGGAGGTGGGTGAAGTCAGGGGAGAAAAGGGTAGTCAGTGGCCAGGATCTAGGTCTGGGGAGGAGAATAAACACACATAATGTGACTTGCCCCCTGCTGTCTGCAAAGTGTACGTTGCATTGACAGTGATATGATGACAGACTTTCATGCTGAACCGAGACCAATACTGCATCAGTGCTTGCACTCGGGGTATTTTTTACTAGAATCTAGCTGGAAAAGAACACTTTCCAAGCTGGTAACTTTTCAACCAGACTCCTTTTCATGCAGTAAAACTGGATGACAGAAGTTGTTTCAGGTCATTTCTGGTTATCTCTATGCCTGGGGAATATCATTTTACAAAACATGCATCTTTTCAATCCCATTTCTACTCCTGATGAGCCATTAGAATTGACTCCAAAACTTTGATGTGGGACCGTCCTGGTGGTTCAGGGCTTCAGACTCCGTGTTTCCACTGCCGAACATGGGTTTGATCTCTGATCAAGGAATTTTAGATCCTGCATGCCACATGGTGAGGCCAAAAACAAAAATGTTCAATGCGTAGGTGCATATGACAAAGAGAAAGTCACTCAGTCGTGTCTGGCTCTTTGAGGCCGCATGGACTATACAGTCCATGGAATTCTCCAGACCAGAATGCTGGAGTGGGTGGCCTTTCCTCTCTCCAGGGGATCTTCACAACCCAGGGATCGAACCCAAGTCCCCTGCATTGCAGGCAGATTCTCTTCCAGCTGAGCCACCAAGCAAGCCCAAGAACACTGGAGTGGGTGGCCTATCCCTTCTCCAGCGGATCTTCCAACCCAGGAATTGAACCAGGGTCTCCTGCATTGTAGGTGGATTCTTTTCCAGCTGCAAATGACAAAACAGATGGAAAAATGAAGAGAAATCATTACTCTCGGCTTTTGAGTTCCCGGTATCTAGCAGCCATGTCCCTCTGTACAGGTGAATGAGTAGATGGGTAAATGGAAGGATGAATGGATGACTAGATAAATAAATCAAAAGCTTTTCTGATAATACAGAAGATAGTATCTCCCCAGCAAAGGAATATTAGGAATAACGATTCAAAGAGGTCAAAACAATAAGTAGACTGAATATAGTCAGACGACCACCAAACATATAGCTGTGTGCATGTGTGCCCATGTACTTATGCAAAGGAACGAGAATAGAGGTGTTAGTTTCCAATAGCTTTCTCCCTCTTTTCTCTGACTATTCTGCACATGGAGTCACTGTGCGACAGGCAAGAGGACCCTGCCACGGAAATATGAGCTGCATAAGCAATACCCACGACTGGCCAAAGAAGCAGGAGGGTCCATAGCCGGGGAGGCAGCAGGAAGGGTAAAGAAGGCCCAGGCACTGGATGAAACCTTAAAACTCAGAAAAGTGTCACTATGCTTCTATTTGTTTCCAACTCAAGTTTTTCCATCCTGCAGCCTACGGTGCTGACTCATGTCCATCCCCAAGTCAAAGTCTCTAGAGCTTAGAGATCCTGGTGCTGTTTACTAGGAGTCCTACCCATTTGGAAAAAGAGCCTTCTTCAACTGGGAGGTTCCTAGCAGTGTCCATGTGAGATGCCAGGGCCATGACAGGTTAACTGAGAGAGAGAGTCAGGAGTTTCCATGGCTATCTGTGTTTTGGTGAAGTGAAGATGGGAGCTGGCATTCTTCTCCTGACCTAGGGTATTGCCTATTTGGGGCTGACAGGTAGGAACTGGTCAGCACACATGAACAGAGCAAGAGAGCTATACTGACAAGTTAATAGAAGCAGAGACTACACATGGCAGCCCAGAAATAATCCTCGTGACCATAACTTCCAGTGTTACAAGTATTTCAGTTGCCTCTGGGGAATATTCCTCTTGGTTCCAAAGGCAAAGAGAAAACACAGTGCCTCCCTTTACATAGAACAGTGAAGAAAAGGTTAAGCCACGATACATGCACTGTACTATAGAAAACAGAAGCTTGCCCAACAGGTCCAACTAAAGAGCAATAATAAAACAGCTATTTAAAAAGTCATTTACTACAGAACCCACCTAAGACATCCTACAATACAATCCAATGAACACTAGAGACCCTGAAACCCAGGGAAATTCCTCTCCAGGAAACCCAGGTGTTTAGAACAATAATAAAAGAAGCCAACAAAGGTCCATCTAGTCAAGGCTATGGTTTTTCCAGTGGTCATGTACGGATGTGAGAGTTGGACTATAAAGAAAGCTGAGCACCAAAGAATTGATGCTTTTGAACTGTGGTGTTGGAGAAGACTCTTGAGAGTCCCTTAGACTGCAAGGAGATCCAACCGATCCATCCTAAAGGAAATCAGTCCTGAATATTCATTGGATGGACTGATGCTGAAGTTGAAACTGCAATACTTTGGCCACCTGATGTGAAGAACTGACTCCTTGGAAAAGACCCTGATGCTGGGAAAGATTGAAGGTAGGAGGAGAAGGGGACGACAGAAGATGAGATGGTTGGATGGCATCACTGACTCAATGGACATGAGTTTGAGTGGCGATGGACAGGGAGGCCTGGTGTGCTGCAGTCCATGGGGTTGCAAAGAGCTGGACATGACTGAGCAACTGAACTGAACTGAAAAGAAGCCAATTAACACCCACTGAGCAGTATTCTAGAAGGCACTGTGCCCACAGCTTTGTAAACATACTCTCCCATTGCATCACGAAGGCCAGTAAGAATACAGTTCAATCTCAGGTTGCCTCAGATACAGAACTAGTCTGGGAAATGTACAGTCTCATACTTTTTAGCATCTGTTATGTCACAACTTTTTCTTTTATGTTTAATAAAGTTGAAAACTGGGGGAAAAACATTTTTTAAAAGTCATTATACAAATGGGATTTCAAACTCCATCTAGAAATAAGGGTAGGGAAGTATGAATATCAGTTAAAAGAAAAAATCATTTGGGCATGATGTGAAAAGAAAAGCAAGGTGAAAAGACGAACCTGGTGAACGAAGCAGCACTCAGTGACACGAGTCTTAGCCATTACGATGCGCAACGTACAGTGACAATATCGCAACATCATCATACACTGCTGCTTGTTGAACAAAAGCCTTTCAAAAGGGGAATGGTCTTGTTTAAAAGGACATTTCAAAGTGACCAACGAGCTATGATTACTTGGGTGGTGGAATGAACAGACCATTTCATTTTGGGCCTCCCAAGGACAATTTGGGGAAAGTAAAATTATGTGGGAGTATTCATCATATAAATAGATAAGTCTGTCCAAAGAAATGAAGGATGGAATGAGACCAGGTCAGCATTCTAGAGAGCTCTAACGATTAAGGCCAAGCAGTTAAAGAGCCACCTATGGAAACAGAACAAGCAGTCGCACTCCAGTCAAGACAGAGGAATGCCTCCAAAATCAAGGGTGAGGAGCATCTTCACAAAGATGAAATGCTCTAAAGAGACTAAATAGCACTCTATGAAGGCTTGTAAATTGGCAGTGAATTTATGATGACTTTTCAGAGAGCATTTCAGGATAGGGTGATGAGACAAGAACCCAAACGCTCCTGTCTGAGAAGTAGATTGGAAATGAGGAAGTAAAGTCAATGAATAGAAGGCTGCTCTTCCCAGTAAAGGAAGGAGACAGAGATCCAGCAGGAGCAGTAGTAGTACCGCGGAAGTGTCTGTTTTTATTCCTGCTTTGATTTCAGAATGGGCTTCCCAGGTGGTGCAGTGGTAAGGAATTTGTCTGCCAATGCAGGAGACACGGATTCCATCCCTGGGTCGGGAAGACCCTCTGGAGAAGGGAATGGCAACCCACTCCAGTATTCCTGCCTGGAAATCCCGCGGACAGAGGAGTCTGGCAGGCTACAGTCCAGGGGGTCACAAAGACTCGGACATGACTGAGCGACTAAGCTCAGCACAGTACGGCATAGTGGATTTACAACAAGTTTCTGGTGAACTGCAAAGTGATTCAGTTTTATATTATATACTACATGTCATTCCCTGTGCTATACAGAAGGATATTGCTGCTTATCTATTCATTTTATGTATAGTGGTTTCCATCTATTAATCCCAAACTGAATTTATCGTCCCCCCGCCCCAGTCACCTTTCCCCTTTGGTAATCATAAATTTGTTTTCTATGTCTGTGAGTCTGTTTATGTTTTGTAAATAAGTGAATTTGTATCACATTTTAGATCCCACATATAAGTGATGTATATGATATTTGTCTTTGTCTGACTTACTTCATTTCGTGTGATCATCTCTAGGTCCAACCATGTCGTGGAAAATGGCATTACTTCATTCCTTTTACGACAGTAACATTCCGTCGTACATATGTACCACGTCTTCTTTAGGCACCCCTCTGCTGGCAGACATTTAGATTGCTTCCCTGTCTTGGCTATTGTAAACAGTGCTGCTAAGTTAAGAGTTTTTGTCTTTTCTGGATATATACACACAGAGTGGAATTGCTGGATCATACGGTAGCCCTGGTTTTCGTTTGTTTAAGGAGCTTCCATAGTGGTCTCCACAGTGGCCGCCCAAATTTGCATTCCAGAGTGGGGCATGTCTAAGCGCAACTGCAGCTAGAGGAGTGCTCTGGGGGCCGGGGGACTACAGTTCCAGAGCATGACAGACAGTGACAACTAAATGGCAACATGGGTGACAGGGTGAGAGGGTCAAGAACACACCTGGGGGAGGGAGCCCTGGAAAGGAGAGCACGGGAAATGTCTTCAGGTGAAACGATACGGAAAGGAGACAAACAGCTAAACTGGCGCCTAAAACATGTTTTATATAAAAGTACATAGTTAATCCGCTACCTGCATCTGTGGCTTGCTCCCAAAATGCACAAAACAGGGACTTCCCTGGTGGTTCAGTGGCTAAGGCTCCATGCTCCCAATGCAAACAGCCTGAGTTCGATCCCTGGTCAGGGAGCTAGACCCCAGATGCTACAACTAAAGATCCCACATGCTGCAACAAAGATCCAAGAACCTGTGTACCACAACTAAGACCCAAAGCAGCCAAATAAATAAAAATAAACATAAAAATGCATGAAATAACTGAGCCATTAAAGCAATTTTTTCAAAGTCTGTTCTGTACTTCAGAACAGAACAGTATTTAAGTATGATTTCATTTTAGAATGATTTCATATAAAATAAAATTATAGTTAGGCACATTTTAGAGGGTTAAAATTTCAAGTAAAGAAAAAAGTTACCTTCAGCCAACCAAAGTTTGACTCAATGAAAACAGGAGTATTAACTGCATCAACCCGTCTTCCCTTAACATTTGATTCATCTAGAAATGTCAGCAAGGGGAAAAGTCTCTTACTTTGAAAATGTTTTCTTTTTGAAAATATTGTCAAAGTCTAGGAGAATATTTGACACCCTTTCTAAGTATTAAAACAGTGCCTATATTCCCTTCTCGTACCTTTATTTGTGAATTCGTGATGATTTATGGAGTGTAAAAAGTATATGTTTTATCGAGTATAAAAATATCATTAAAGACTTCACAGAATGTCAGGCAATGCATTATACATGAAACTGAGCCTTGAAAGGAAGAAAACTAAAAAGCTGAAAGTCACCTGAGGTTTTTTTTTTTTCTTTTTTTCACTTTCTTCAGTTTTTATCTCTTACTCTTAAGAAGGGATATAGTTTTTTCTTTTATTTTACTGAACGCTAGCTTTTTACATTTTGTTTTCCTCCTGAAAAGAGCATCTCTAAGAGAATATGAATTTAAAATTAAGGCTAGGTACAATCAAAAATAACAGTCTCTAATCTTCAAACATGTCCAACATTACAAACAAGTTCCCTCAAAACTGTTATGACTGCAATTAGTCCATCACAAAAACTCCAGGGAGGACTTCTCTGGTGGTACACTGGATAAGAATCCACCTGCCAATGCAGGGGACACGGGTTCAATCCCGGGTCCAGGAAGATCCCGCATGCCCTGGAGCAACTAAGCCTGTGAGCCACGACTACCGAGGCCCCTGTCCCTAGAGCCCACGCTCCACAACTAGAGAAGCCACTGCGATGAGAAGTCCGAGCACCCACAAGCAGAGTAGCCCCTGCTGTCTGCAATTAGACAGAGCCTGCACACAGCAATGAAGACCCAGAATCAACCAAAAATAAATAAAAATAAGATAAATAAACTCAAGAGAGACAAAGGGCCTCTCAGTTCATCCCTTCAGCAACCTGCTTAGTACTTGCATCTCTCCCTGCCAAACACCTCTGCATCACCTTCATCCAAACAGACACCGCTCGAACCACTAATCTTATTTTAGCTTCTCCAAATAAACCCTATTTGTTTCATTTCACCACTCATTATGCTCTGAGCGAAGGGCAGAGATGAATCACACAGTCGACAGCTGTCAAAGAAAAGCAGTGTTGGAAATGGGAAGCTAGTAATTATTTTACAAAGAACACAACCGATGGCTCAAATCATACAAAAGCACAGTATTTCATCTTGCTTTGCAAGAAGTAATTGATTCACTTCAAGTACAATATAAAACCATGAAGAGTAATTAAGAATTATACCTATTGCTACAATTTTTCTAACACCTCCTTGTTTATTAAGTTGGACAAAAAGCACAATCTTTCTTTCCAAA
Source organism: Ovis aries (assembly GCF_016772045.2). NCBI lineage: Eukaryota > Metazoa > Chordata > Mammalia > Artiodactyla > Bovidae > Ovis > Ovis aries. The sequence continues at coordinate 157,565,589 of NC_056055.1, read as the reverse complement.
GAAAGGCCAGCAAGTCATAGATCTCCATTTCTTCAATATGACTGACTTGTGGATATAAGCATGGACATTATTAACAACGTGCAATCATTACATTTGTTTCAGCCCTCCTTACGGAATCAGATAATTAGACATCTGTTATGATTTTTCCTTAATGAAATAACAGGAAGCCAAAGAATTACAGAAAGTTTAATGGGGGATCCTCTGGACCCCAGGACCTATGATGATGTTGCCACAACTCAGCTCTTAGATCATGTACAGGCCTCACAACTGTAATCATTAGGGCCCAGGTGATGAGAGCAAAGGGGTTTAGGGCTGTTTGGAGGTTGCCTAAATTTCTCTTTCTTGACAATGTTCACACTTGGAAATGTTGAGGCGGTCCAAGAAAAGCAAAACTGAAATAAGTTGAGGAAAAAAATGAAAAGAGAAGGAACTCTGGATAAAGGCCACGATGGGGATGGGATGGGTATAGTACCGACTGACATTTAACATTAATTATTGGGATTAACTTTTAAATAGCTTTCCCCCAGAGTAACTGGCTATCTGTTTCAAAAAACAACTGAAGTGTAAAACTCAAAGAGGTAAAAGCATTTCTGTTATCACAAAGCCAAGAAGACAGCCACTATAGGCACAAGTAGGGCAGGACTGTGCTTTAGAGAGACACATACTGTTTACCACGGTGGCAACTGACACGTAAGATGAAGAAGCACCGTGAATGGCTCATGGCAGGGAGACATCAAATGGCAGGAGCACCCTAACTTGTCTAGGGACCGGCTGTTTACCACTTCAAGCTGAATTCAGAAAAATACAAAGTGGCTAAAAATAAAGATTTGTAGACACTAGTTTTGTCATTCTTTAGCTATGATGGCTATTTTCCACCATTTTTGCTTGTCTATTTAAGCAGTTTCCATAAAGCACATTGTAGTTTTCTTACTGGAAAACCTTAAAATGGCTTTGAAAGATTATATGGTATTTTAGCTTTGAACTGTGAAATAAAGAGTTGATAAACACCTGCCTTGTGTAAATGTGTGTGCTCAGTCCTGTCTGACTCTTTGCAACCCCGTGGACTGTAGCCCACCAGGCTCCTCTGTTCATGGGATTTTTTTTAGGCCAGAATACTGGAGTGGGTTGCTATTTCCTCCTCCAGGGGATCCTCCCAACCCAGGGCTAGAATCCTCATCTCCTCTGTCTCCTGAATTGCAGGCAGATTCTTTACTTGGTGAGCCATCAGGGGAAGCCCCAGCTGCCTCAGTAGTTGCTTATTTACTTAGCATATCAACTCTGACAGGCATTAGCTCATTGATCCCCATCAGCATATCATTACACAATTGAAAGAGTGCTGCACCTTTAGTGACCTGTCACCGTACCAATATGGAAGGTGGCACTCATTTAAAAATTGCAAAATTAGAAATCTAACATCGAATATTAACTTTAAATCTATTTGCCATTTTGGCTCTAGCTTCTACACTGCCAGACAAGTAAGTCTTTTTTTTTTTTTTTTTTTTTTTGCTGCACCACACAGCATGTGGGGGATCTTACTTCCCCAACCAGGGATTGAACCTGTACCCCTTGCATTGGAAGCTCAGAATTTTAAACACTGGACTGCCAGGAAGTACCAAGACAATTCTGAATTTCACCTTTCTTCTTCTCAATCCTACCCTATCTCCCAAATCTTTACTTTTGCTTACACAAATTAGGTATAATTTTACAGAAAACAGGAAATGGTTTAAAAGAATTTCTCTTTCACGTCATAAAAAATTTGCAAGCTTCAGAGCTGCAGCCTGGAACAGCAAGGTGGCTACCGGGAAAGACAAGGACATTTCCTCCAAATTCCTCAAATTGTCCATTTCAGTCTCTTTTATTCCAGATACAAGCACAAACTAGGTCACTGCTAGCCCTCAGCCTGTACAGTGAGCATATGAAAAAGGAGAAATAAGAAAAATATGCATTGTGCCTCCAGTGGGCCAGATTAAATTAAAATCTCTGGCACATTTCAAATGCTCCATGAGGTGAAAATACTTGTTATTATGATACAAGAGCTGCTCATTTCATAGGAGAATAAACTTCAGGAAACTGAACTTCAAAGAAGTCAGTTTCCAACATCACCATGGGATTTTCTGTAGTTTTAAAGGAATGGTGCCCCTATGTGGTTTCTAAAAAGATTGCAGACACTGTTCAGTATCATCTCACAAGCCAATGCTTATTCTACCATAAAACCATCCATTTTTCTTTGTGCATTTTTTGTTTACATTTGCTTTTAAATTAGACTATAGCTGTGCCTAGAGCACTGAAGAAAAACATCAGTGCATGTGAAATGCTGTGTTGCTCTTCCAACACGTGTTGCTCCATCCATCTCCGTGTTTAGTAAAGAGGATGGGAGGGTAGCACAGGCAAAGAGCACAGGCGGTGATGCAGATGCTGAGTTGCTGATGCAGCAGGTGCCTCCAGAGGACACAGGGCCAGGGCTGCCCCTGCCTCTGTATGGGTGCCCAGGAGAGACTCCTGGGAACTCTCAGAAAAGAAGCTCCCTGCAAGACCATCCCCTGGAGATGAGACTCAAGGGCTGAGCTCAACAATTCCCGTTCTCTCCTCCTTCATCCTTTTCCCTTTTCTACCTTCTCCTTTCCTTTTTCCCCCACCAGCTTCAACATATAAATACACTATCATTAAAAAAACACCCTCTCTTGGCCTCTTCTCCCTCCAATTAGCTTCCCCTTTCTCCACTCCCTGTTACTGCCACACTCCTTGAAAAGGTTGTCAGAGTTAAGTGGCTTCAATCTCAATCTTTCTGATCTCCCTCTGTGGTTTTGTTATATTTTTTTGCTGTTGCGGGTCTTTGCTGCTGTGCAAGTGCTTCATCCAGTTGCAGCGAGCAGAGGCTACTCTCTAGTTGCAATGTGTAGGCTTCTCATTGCAGTGGCTTCTCTCATTGTGGAGCACAGACTCTAGGTGTCCAGGCTTCAGGAGGTGCAGCACTCCGGCTCAGTAGCTGTGGCTCGGGGCTTAGTTGCTCCTTGGCATGTGGAATCTTCCTGGACCAGAGATCCAACCCGTGTTCCTGCATTTTTAGGCAGATTTTAATTCACTGTACCACCAGAGAAGTCCCCAATCTTCTTGCTCTCTCTTGAATCCATTCCAATAAAACTTTTTCTGCCCAGTGATCCACCAGAATTGGTCTTCTTGAGATCACCAATGGCCTCCGTGTGGTTAAATCCTTCAGTGAACGTCAGATGCATCTAACTTGACCAGTGACAGCACTTGACACAATTATCATTTCTCCTTCCTAAGAACTCTTTCTTTCATTGGCTTTCAGGCATCTTTCCCAGTTTTCTGGCCACTCCTTTGTCTCCTTTTTTGATCTCATCTCCTCAACCTCTGAACCAGTAGTTCCAAACCCTAGATTCACCCAGGACGATGACTGACTTAATCCAGCAGGAGTGGGTCCCAGGCACAAATGGGTTATTAGATTGCCCAGGAGAATGTGGGCAGGATTGAGGAAGGCACAGCTCAGTTCCCAGCCTTCTTTTCTTTCTGTCTACAATCATTCTCTCAGAGACCTCATCATCCTGTCTCATAGTTTTTAATACTTTTTACAAGCGGATGTCTTAGTTTGGGTTCATCTGAAAGCAGGGCCTGAGTCAAGGATTCAGGTGCAGCGAGTTTATTTGGAAAGTGATTCCATTAATCAGGAGGGAGGGAGTGGAGAGAATAAGAGAGAGGATGAAAAAAGAAACATATATTTCCAGGGTCATTGTTTTGGGCAACAGGGACTAGATTCTGCTGGCCCTACTGAAAAGCGTAAAGAATCCCCCTCCCGCAGGATGCTAAAGAATTTACTCACTTGCATCATTTCCAACTGGTGGAGGGTTTCCCTGGAGGTATTAGTTGCTCTGCACTTCTAAGCTACAAGGAGCTTCAGAGAAGGCCAGATACAGAAAGTGAGACAGAGTTTGTACTTGAGGTGAATCTGAGCTCGGAGCAATCTGCCTAGGGCGGCGGTGGTAGACATCAAAAGTGGACCAAGAGGTACTTATGGCAGACATTACATCTGATGCCTCCAAACTGTATATATCAAGACTTAACTTTCCCCCTGAACTCCAGACTCAGGTACTGATCTGGATTTTTAACAGGTATCACAAAACGTAGCACATTCAAAACCAACTTCCTGATCCACTCCCATTCCCCACCATTCTTTCAGTTCAGTTCACTTCAGTCGCTCAGTCGTGTCTGACTCTCTGCGACCCCATGAACTGTAGCACACCAGGCCTCCCTGTCCATCACCAACTCCCGGAGTTTATCCAAACTCTTGTCCGCTGAGTCGGTGATATCATCCAACCATCTCATCCTCTGTCGTTCCCTTCTCCTCCTGCCCTCAATCTTTCACAGTATCAGGGTCTTTTCAAAAGAGTCAGCTCTTCGCATCAGGTGGCCAAAGGACTGGAGTTTCAGCTTCAACATTAGTCCTTCCAATGAACACCCAGGACTGGTCTCCTTTAGGATGGACTGGTTGGATTTCCTTGCAGTCCAAGAGACTCTCAAGAATCTTCTCCAACACCACAGTTCAAAAGCATCAATTCTTTGGCGCTCAGCTTTCTCCACAGTCCAACTCTCACATCCATACATCACTACTGGAAAAACCATAGCCTTGACTAGATGGATCTTTGTTGGCAAAGTAATACCTCTGCTTTTTAATATGCCATCTAGGTTGGTCATAACTTTCCTTCCAAGAAATAAATGTCTTTTAATTTCATGGCTGCAATCACTATCCACAGTGATTTTGGAGCCCCTCAAAATAAAGTCTGTCACTGTTTCCCCATCTATTTGCCATGAAGTGATGAGACTAGATGCCATGATCTTAGTTTTCTGAATGTTGAGCTTTAAGCCAACTTTTTCACTCTCCTGTTTCACTTCATCAAGAGGCTCTTTAGTTCTTCTTCACTTTCTGCCACAACGGTGGTGTCATATGCATATCTGACGTTATTGATATTTCTCCCAGCAATCTTGATTACAGCTTGTGCTTCTTCCAGTCCAGCATTTCTCATGATGTACTCTGCATGTAAGTTAAATAAGCAGGGTGACAATATACAGCCTTGATGTACTCCTTTTCCTATTTGGAACCAGTCTGTTGTTCCATGTCCAGTTTTAACTGTTGCTTCCTGACCTGCATATAGGTTTCTCAAGAGGCAGGTCAGGTGGTCTGGAATTCCCACCTCTTTCAGAATTGTCCACAGTTTATTGTGATCCACACAGTCAAAGGCTTTGGCATAGTCAATAAAGCAGAAATAGATGTTTTTCTGGAACTCTCTTGCTTTGGACTAAAATGGACTGGAATGGGTGAATTTAACTCAGATGACCATTATATCTACTACTGTGGGCAGGAATCCCTTAGAAGAAATGGAGTAGCCATCATAGTCAACAAAAGAGTCTGAAATGCAGTACTTGGATGCAATCTCAAAAACGAGAGAATGATCTCTGTTCATTTCCAAGGCAAACCATTCAATATCATGGTAATCCAAGTCTATGCCCCGACCAGTAACGCTGAAGAAGCTGAAGCTGCATGGTTCTATGAAGTCTACAAGACCTTTTAGAATTAACATCCAAAAACGATGTCCTTTTCATTATAGGGGACTAGAATGCAAAAGTAGGAAGTCAAGAAACACCTGGAGTAACAGGCAAATTTGGCCTTGGAGTACAGAATGAAGCAGGGCAAAGACTAATAGAAGAAGAGAACACACTGGTCATAGGCAAGAGAACCACTTCAAGAGAAAGCACTGGTCATAGCAAACATCTTCTAACAACACAAGAGAAGACTCTACACATGGACAGCACCAGATGGTCGACACAGAAATCAGACTGATTATATTCTTTGCAGCCAAAGATGGAGAAGCTCTATACAGTCAGCAAAAAACAAGACCGGGAGTGGACTGTGGCTCAGATCATGAACTCCTTATTGCCAAATTCAGACTGAAATTGAAGAAAGTGGGGGAAACCACTAAACCATTCAGGTATGACCTAAATCAAATCCCTTATGGTTATACAGTGGAAGTGACAATAGATTTAATGGACTAGATCTGATAGACAGAGTGCCTGATGAACTATGTATGGACACAGGTTCGTGACATTGTACAGGAGACAGGCATCAAGACCATCCCCAAGAAAAAGAAATGCAAAAAAGCAAAATGGCTGTCTGAGGAGGACTTACAAATAGTTGTGAAAAGATGAGAAGCAAAAAGCAAAGGAGAAAAGGAAAGATATACCCATTTGAATGCAGGGTTCCAAAGACTAGCAAGGAGAGATAAGAAAGCCATCCTCAGTGATCAATGCAAAGAAATAGAGGAAAACAATAGAATCGGAAAGACTAGAGATCTCTTCAAGAAAATTAGAGATACCAAGGGAACATTTCATGCAAAGATGGGCTCAATAAAGGACAGAAATGGTATGGACCTGACAGAAACAGAAGATATTAAGAAGAGGTAACAAGAATACACGGAAGAACTGTACAAAAAAGATCTTCACGACCCAGATAATCATGATGATGTGATCACTCGCCTAGAGCCAGACATTCTGGAATGTGAAGTCAAGTGGGCCTTAGGAAGCATCACTACAAACAAAGCTAGTGGAGGTGATGGAATCCCAGGTGAGCTATTTCAAATCCTCAAAGATGATGCTGTGAAAGTGCTGCACTCAATATGTCAGCAAATTTGTAAAACTCCGCAGTGGCCACAGAACTGGAAAAGGTCAGTTTTCACTGCAGTCCCAAAGAAAGGCAATGCCAAAGAACGCTCACACTTCTTTCAGTTGGTCAGGCCCCAAATCTTTGAAGTAATCCTCAGCTCCTTTTTTGGTCACTCCCCACGTTCAATCCATCAGCAAATTCTATTGACTCTCCCTTCCAAATATAGCCAGACTATAACTACTTCTCACAGTCTCCACTTCCCAGTTCCAAGGTGTCCTCATCCCTTGCCTGAAATGCATCTCTGTAATCTCCTGACTGGTGTCTCTGCTTCCACCCTTCCTTTCCTCTTTAAATCTACTCTCAGTTCAGCAGCCAGAGATTCTACTAAAACATAAGAATATGTAACTTCCAGGATCGGAAGTTACAATTACAGGAATTCCCTGGTGGTCCAGTAGTTAAGAATCCGCCTGCCGGTGCAGGGGACTCAATCCCTGGTCTGGGGATCCCATGTGCCACAGAGCAGCTGAGCCCGTGCACCACAACTGCTGAAGCCCAAATGCTCTAGAGCCCGAGTGCCACAGCTGCTGAGCCGGTGTGCTGCCACTTCCGGGCCTCTGTGCTCCGCAGCAAGAGAGGCCACTGCAACGAGAAGCCCCTGGCTGGCAAGGAAGAGTAGCCCCTGCGCACCTACAACTAGAGAAAGCCTGCACACAGCAATGAAGACCCAATGCAGCCAAAAATAAATATAAATAAATAAATAAAAATGTTTTTAAAAAAGAAAATGCAATTCCCTGCTCCAAACTACTCAAGAGCTTCCCTTCTCACCTGGACTAAAAGTCAAGGGGCAACAGGACCAGCCCCCTGTGACCTCTTAGATCACATCCGCTACTGACCCTTTTGCCTCTGAAACATTCCAGGCATGATTCTGCCTCAGGGCCTCTGCACTTGCTGTAATCTTAACCACTTCCCTCCCTTTCTCTTCTTCAGGTCTCTACTTAAATGTCATCTTCTTATTGAGGTCTTTTCCACCCCATCCTCTTTAAAACTGCAACTTTCTTAATTTTTCTTTTTGACACTTATCACACTCTAACATGGTATGTGTTTTTCTGTTTATCTTACTTATTTTCAGTCTTTCCTGCTGGAATGTAAACTCCACGGAGATAGGGATTTTGGTCCATTTTGCTCACTTACTGCTGATCCCCAGCATCTAGAATAGTACTGGCTTATCATAAGCCCAATAAACAGAAGTTCAATGCATGGATGACAATATCAATAATTACAACCATTATTAATATTTCTTGAGTATTGTTCATATGCAAGGCACTATAATGTGCATTTTCATGTATTAACTCATTTAAGCCTCACACCCAGATTAAGAGCTAAGTTTCTGTTATTATATTATGATTATTATTATTATATTATTATATCTCCATTATGCAAACTGTTGGGCTTCCCTGGAGGCGCTAGTGGTAAAGAACCTGCCTGCCAATGCAGAAAACATAAGAGATGCGAGTTCCATCCCTGGGTAGGTAAGATCCCCTGTAGGGGAGCATGGCAACCCCCTCTAGTATTTTTGCCTGGAGAATGCCATGGACAGAAGAGCCTGGTGGGCTACAACCCACAGGTCACACAACTGAAGTGTCTTGGCATGAACACACGCATGCAAACTGCTGATTAAATTACAAAGTTATATAATTATTAAACAGATATAAACCAGATATAAACCCAAGAATATCTCATCCAAAGCATAGAATCTTAATCACTAGAAAATACTGAGGCTAATTGCTAATATTCAAGATGAATCATTTCTCCAAATTTTTAGGGAACCAATGCTGCTCTGACAATGATGCCAGGGTGGATGAACTCACAGTCAGAAATGAGAGCCAAAGGTGAGAAGAACACCACAAGTGGGAGGGTCAGAGACACACCAGTCATCAGGAGGAGGAACACATCCACACTCCAGCATCCTTTCAGCAAATAACTGTTGAGAGCCTTCTGCTGATCAGCAGAGTTCTCAGCCCTGGAAATCGGATGGCAAACAAATCAGACCTTATAACCTAGTCGGAGAAACAATAATCAGATGAATAAACTTTTAATATAAAATCTGGTAGTGCAAAGTGGTGGTCAGCGAGAGAGGGCTGTAATCAAGGGCAGCCTCCATAGTTGATGTTAGACCCCTGAAATAAAGGCCAGCCTCCATAGTTGATGTTAGACCCCTGATGGCTTTGAAGCCCCATCTCTCCTTGCTCCCCTTCTGACACACGTCAGGGGATGCTGGGAGGAAAGCCAAGTGCTACCTTCCTGGGCTCTGGTGGGAAGCTCAAACTATGCAAGGGCTACCCCAGCTCAAAGTCCACCCACCATCAAAGTCACAGCCAATAGCCCTTCCCTGCTGTCCAGGCCATTTCAGACCTGCCCAAATTCCTGTCCTGCTCTCTCACACATGCTCATTGTGAGTAACACATCTCCTCATATCCTCCTCCCTTGTGTGGTACCATGAACCAAATTTTGGAACCTCTCCACCAGACAAGCCCTAGACCTGGGTCATCTGAGCAAAGGCCTCAGTGAAGTAAAGGAACGAAGGAAGAGCAGAGAGGGTGTAGCCTGTAATCCCCTCCAAATGGAAAGAAACCGCTCAGGACTGAGAATTCCAGGGATTCCCATGGTGGATGCTAAACCAAAGGGTTACTCGCTTGTTGGCTATTGTTGGGGCTTCCCAGGTGGCGCAGTGGTAAAGAATCCACCTGCCAGTGCAGGAGACTCCGGCTCGACCCCTGGGTCAGGAAGATGCAACCCAGTATTCTTGCCTGGAAAACTCCATGGACAGGAGAGCCTGGCAGGCTACAGTCCATAGGGTCACAAAAGAATAAGACACGACTGAGCGCGCACACACACACACACACACACACACACACACACGCACACACACTGGAACCTCCAGACCAACAAAGGGCACAATGGAGAGAAGTTGTGTTACAAAATTAAAGCTACCCAAAATGCATCAGTGCAACATGAACAGGCCCTTCACCAGGGCCCAGATTCACACGTGCCCTACACGAGTTGATGCGCGTTCTCCTGACTCCAGCAGCATCTCCTGTTTTACAGCACAGGCCAGCCCAAGCCCCATCACTGCTCTCATTCACACAACCAGTTCTCCTGCAGACAAACCACTCTTTAACTGCACCTTTGAATATTTTATTATTCAGATTCCCAGATAGTGATGCAGTCATTTCACCATCATCATGCAGTATGTATAACGGTATCATTTGTATCTGTCTTCCTGGGAAAGAAGCAGAAGAGACTGTGTTATTCTAATGTCTTCTCCTTGGCATCCGACCAAGCCTGAGACCAAATGGGCAATCTGTCGGTCAAAAATATTTCATGTGTAATCACGTGGTGAACAGCTTGCAGTGAGCTTTGGGGAAGTCAAGGGGAAAGGAGCAGGGGATCTGTACATTTAGTGCTTAAATTCTAATAAACACCAGGGAACTAACACAAGTGGACAGCAGCAAGGAAAGGATAAAGACATGAACGAACGCTGGGAATGGAAAACCAAGGAGCGGTTTGTTTCGGGAGGCTTCATAGAGGATGGCGCTATATCGCTTTAAGGAGAAAAATCTAGGTTGTTAGGGAGAGGACATCATATTGCAGGGAAACTAGAGCCAGAGCTAAGGGATGGCCCCTACTGGTCACATGGAAGCAAAGGCAAGTATCCTGATAAGAGGAGACCATAGAAAAGGCTACACTGAGTAGAGAAAGGTGTCTCATTTTCTTCCATTTTACAAACACTCTCACTGCTGAGACTGAGGCTGATGCCAAAGGATCTGAGGGAAGGATAAACTGGGAGATTGGGACTGACGTATAAACTGAGTAACTAATAAGGACCTACCTACTACATAGCCCAGGAAACTCTTCTCAAAACTTTGTAATGGCCTATATGGGAAAAGAATCTAAAAAAGAGAGGATATACGTATAACATTCACTTTGCTATATACCCGAAACTAACACAACATTGTAAATAAATTATATCCTAATGAAAAAAAATTTTAAGACCTTAAGAAGCAAAGAAACAACAAAACAAGGCCGGGAAGGAAAGTTCATTCACTACATATCCTTGGGTCTGGGTGGAGGGCAGGGGAGTAAGCGGGGCAGACGGGGGGGCGGGTCTCAGTTCCAGGGAAAAAGTGTTAGGATGGACAAAAGATAAGGCTGTGGGCCAACAAGATACTTGAAGAAGTAACACTGAATTGAGAAACTGCCAGACAGAAAGAGGACCTCAAGGAAGGGTGACCAGCCCTCCTGGTTTGCCTGCCACAGTCTTGGATTTAGCATCTAACATGCTACCCTCACCCTGGGAAACCTGTCAGCTCCCAGGACTGCTGGTCACCCCACTTCACAAGGTAGTAAATCCAAGCAAGTGTATGGTATTACGATAACGAAGTGAGGACGGCATGAAAGTCTGAGGGTGAATCATGACTCAAATCACAGTCACGTGTTACATGGGACATACAGTTCGGCTCAGAAGGAAGACACTCCAGCAATTGGAAACACAGGACACCGAGGATTCGAGAGCAGGCAGGAGAGTGAGTGCTTTTCCTCTGGACCTTCACTATTGACAGGTATCATCTCTTCATCCTTACCTGCCTTCTCACCTCCCCAGGCGCCCCTCCCTCCTGGCAGCGCCTCAGGCTCAGGTTTGAGCCCTGGGAGCTTCCAGGGAGCTGGAGGAGAGTCAGTGGAAACTCTGGGAAACCATGAAGGAAGATCCAGGGTTGATGACAGAGAACTAGGTCACAGGCATGGAAAAGAGGAGAAGGCTTTAATGTCATTTCATGCTTTTGAAAATGGATATTTCCTCCATTGCTAAGTCTACCCTTTTCTGTCAGCATCCGGCTCCCTAAAATGTAAACAGTGTGGTCTTACAAAGCCAGGGGCTTAAGGCTTTGCTTTAATTAAGGTTCAATTAGGGGAGGGTGAGCTTTCTCATTTCACATTCAGGCAAGAACAGAGTGCAGCCTAGCCTTGATGATTCAAGCGTCTGGATATTCAAGGTGGGGTAAACGTGGCCAAGAAGGGAAAAGAAAAAAGGAACGGAGGCACACGACCAAGTCTGATTCTGCAGACCTTCTGTTAAAACTGCCCAGCAGATGGTTTCAAATATAGATCCAAGACTGTCAGAGCTGGAAGAAGTCCTCTTCCCTGGTCCAGCATCTTTGTTTCACAGAGAAGGAATGGTTCAGAAGGGGGAGCGGACAAACCCAGGCCACACAGCCAGCACGAGGTAGAACCCAGAGCTGACATCTTCAGTTTAACCTTCTTGCCTGTAAGGCACATTGGACCAAAGATATTTTGCGCTCACAGAAGTCAACAATCTGACTTGCTAATTTGCAACTAATTCAATCCATCAAGTATTGAAGCTGGCATATCTAACTCCATGGATATCATTTTAAGGATGCTGTAATGCACTACAAATTCCTTACGCACAGAAAATAAACGCTATGGTTTAACCATCTATTGGGCTCCCCTGGTGGGTCAGATGGTAAAGAATCTGCCTGCAATGCAGGAGACACAGATTTAATCCCTGGGTGGAAGAAGATCCCCTGGAGAAGGTAATGGCTACCCACTCCTGTATTCTAGTCTGGGAAATCCCATAGACAGAGGAGCCTAGTGGGCTACTGTATTACTGAGATGCTTTAATAAAACAATTTTTAGGGGCTTCCCTGGTGATCTAGTGGTTAAGAATCCACCTGCCAATGCAGGGGACATGGGTTCCATCCCTGGTCGAGGAATATCCCACATGCCGCAGAGCAACTAAGCCTGTGCCAGTAGCCTGCACCATAACCACTGAGCCTGAGCTCTAGCGCCAGAGAACTACAGCTACGGAAGCCTGCATGCCCTGGAGGCCATGCTCCGAAACGAGAGAGCCTACCGGAACTGGAGAGAGCCCGGGCACAGCAACGAAGACCCAGGACAGCCATAAACAAAACAGTCTTTTTTAAAAATAGGCAAATTCAGAAATCAAAATGCTTCTTCACTTTACTGCATTTCCTATTGCCAAAGAAGATCTCAACACACTTCAAACCCTTCTACCTTAAAAAAGTTTTTGGTATTTCTGCTGGGAGATTAACAAGCAGGTCAAATAATAATAGCTAGCACTGAACTCATGGGTTTATTTGTATTGACCCTTTAATCCTCACTGTGGAGGGCCACTATTATCCCCCTCTGCAGATGAGAAAACTGAGGCAGCAAAATTTGACCAAGATTCACAGCTAGTTGATAGCACCAGCATATGAACGCCAGAAGTCTGATTTTGGAGCTGTTACACTGGACAACTTCTCTAAATCCTGTTACAACAAGCACTTGGGCCCTAGTCTACCCCTTTTGTCATGCTGAAATCTTCCTAAATAAAGCACTCTTTGGAAAAAATATGTTTAGACATCTTCAGATATTTGTCAATTTCTGTTCCCTGGAATGAGTCCCACGGTTTCATTTCCTTTGTACAGTGAGTGCTGAGTGCTAAGCTGCTTCAGTCCAGTCCAACTCTTTGCAACCCCATGGACTATAGCCCACCAGGCTCTTCTGTCCTTGGGATACTCCAGGCAAGAATACTGGAGCGGGTTGCCATACCCTCCTCCAGGGGATTCACATCTCTAACGTCTCCGGCATTAGGTGAGTTCTTTACCATAAGCATCACCAGTAAGGGCACACTAATGATCGTGAGTAAATATTAGTGTTGCTAAAATGACTTGCATGATCTTTGTTAACAATCTCTCTAGGAAAGTAAATACATTTAATGTACTCTTTTAACAGTTCCTTTGTATACACTGACTTAATTTATATACAAACATATATTCATCTAATCATCTCTAAATGGCTTCCCAGGCGGTCCTAGTGGTAAAGAATTTGCTGCCAATTTAGGAGACATAAGAGACCCAAAGATGCGGGTCAGAAAGATCCCCTGGAGCAGTACTGTTGTTCACTCCAGTACTGTTGCCTGGAAAATTCCATGGACAAAGGAGCCTGGCAGGCTACAGTTCAAGGGGGTCGCAAAAGGGTCAGACACAACTGATCAACTGAGCACACACGCACAATCTCTAAATGGCCTCACGCTTTTTCACTCCCTACATACACAACACAACTGTGAGGGGCCTGAAGGAAGCACTGCGTCTCCTATTGTCTTCGTGCTCGGTCTTCCTCACCCCTCTCTCTCCCATACCTCACCCCCACAGCACCGTCTACAGTTCAGTAAATATCACAGACCAAAACTGCAGCCACTCCAGGGAAATATCAAGAGGAGCTTTCTCCCAAAAAACACTTGAATGAATGATCCCATACATTTACTAAGAAGTCCAACTGCCCCTGCCATTAAGTAAGTGATATCAAGAGACATTCAAAAGACACAAAAACCAATGATCCTCTGAAAACATGTAATCTGGCTAATTTTAAAAGGAAAAAAAAAAAAAAAGGCCTGCAAGTTTACACTGCATGATGCATTTATTAGGCTGTAAAATGTACTTCGAAACATTGATCTCAGTTTAAAAAGAGATACATTCAGTAAGTCTATTAACATTATGAAACTTTACATCCCCTCAGCAAGAATATGTGCTTCTAGTGTTACAAGTAAATCTGTATTTCCTCACTGACAACAGGGTTGATGCTAAGCCCCCAAAAGAAACATGTCCAGCTAAATGCATGCCCAGGTTTCTCTTTGCTGTGGTCCCTCTCACACAGAACAAGGAAGAGAGGACTTGGATGTGGATGGGCAAACCGAAGGGCCAACATCACCTAAGTGGTAGAGCTGAGACACCCCTAAAGGGATCTGATGTCACGGCCTGTGCCTTTAAAGGGCATCCAACACTTCTGGAACTGAAAATGCTCTGAAGATAGCAAACAGGAAAATGACTGACCAGCTTGGTGGGAAAGCCCCCTCACCCCCTGCAATGGTCCCATTTCTGTTAAGGCCTGAGTGAGGAGGAAGAGCCAGGCACAAAGACCTAGAGATTCCTCAGCCTAGATGGGTGTATGTGGTGTGTTTGTGTGTGTGTGTGTGCTCAGTGGTGTCCAACTCTTTGCGACCTCATGGACTGTAGCACCCCAGGCTCCTCTGGGCATAAGATTCTCCAGGCAAGAATACTGGAGTGGGTTGCCATGTCCTCCTCCAGGGGCTCTTTCTGACCCAGGGATCAAAGCTGCAGCTTTGGCATCTCCTGCACTGACAGGTGGATTCTTTACCACTGCACCACCTGGGAAGCCCAGATAGGAATGTTATTGCTGTTCAGTCACTCAGTCGTGTCTGTCTCTTTGTGACCCCATGGACTGCAGCACGCCAGGATTCCCTGCCCATCACCATCTCCTGGAGCTTCCTCAAACTCATGTCCATTGAGTTGGTGATGCCAACCAACCACCTCATTCTCTGTCACTCCCATCTCCCCCTGCCTTCAATCTTTCCCAGCATCAGATTCTTTTCCAATGAGTTGGCTCTTCACATCAAGTGGCCCAAGGATTGGAACTTCAGCATCAGTCCTTCCAATGAATATTCAGGACTGATTTCCTTTATTATTTACTGGTTTAACCTCCTGGCTGTCCAAGGGACTGTCAAGAGTCTTCTCCAGTACCACAATTCAAACATCAGTTCTTTGGTGCTTAGCCTTCTTTATGGTCTAACTCTCATATCCATACATGACTACTGGAAAAACCATAACTTTGACTAGACGGACCTTTATCGGCAAAGTGGTGTCTCTGCTTTTAATACACTGTCTATGTTTGTCATAGCTTTTCTTCCATGGAGCAAACATCTTTTAATTTCATGACTGCAGTCACCGTCCATGGTGATTTTGGAGCCTAAGAAAATAAAATCTGTCACTATTTCCCCATCTATTTGCCATGAAGTGATGGGACCAGATGCCATGATCTTAGTTTTTTGAATGTTGAGTTTTAAGCCAGCTTTTTCATTCTTCTCTTTCACCTCCATCAAGAGGCTCTTTAGTTCCTCTTTACTTTCTGCCATAAGGGTGGTGTCATCTGCATATCTGAGGTTATTGATATTTCTTCTGGCAATCTTGATTCTAGCTTATGCTTCATCCACCCCAGCATTTCATATGATGTACTCTGCATTTAAGTTAAATAAGCAGGGTGACAAGATAAGATGGGGATAACCTTGGCATATTTGAGGGCCTCAAAGAAGGCTCTTGTAGCTGGTAAAATAGCCACCAAGAAAAATGGTGTGAAATGAGGATGAAGAGCTATGCTGACAAGTGTTTTGGCAAGAGGGCAGATTCCTACTTGCTGATGCAAATTAAACTCTTTGGTTAAGTCCTCCTGCCCCCCCCCCCCCGCCCCGAGTGGTGTGAAGGGACTGCCACCCCTTAAGGTTACTGCAAAAAACACAGAGGGGAGTGAGGGGCTAATAAGCCAGCATTCTCTCGCCGTGGCTGTTTGGATGCCCCTGTAGCTGAGGTCACCTGAGGTCTTCGCAGAGTCTCCAGCAGCCTTTGCAGCACGTGAAGATGCCACTCTATCAGCATCTGCCAGTTAGGGGGAGAGGCAGATTTAGTGTGGTCTGGGTAAATACCATTTCCAAAAGTAACAGGAACTCAAACCTCCCAGCTTTTTATAAATTCTCCTCCCCAGATGGTATCTTCTCAAAAGATAGAGCAGCTACACTTGCAAGAGTTCTTTTCCTCCCCTATTTAGAAAGTTCTAAATAATTTGACACAACAGTTAGCTAGTGGGGGTGGGAGGAAGTGGGGAGGAGGGCAAAAGTCACATGAAATCAAGAGAAAAATGAAAAACGTAAGGCTTTGCTCTTTTTCAAGAACTCTGCTAATTCCTCTGGTATTTCAACTTTCCCTGAATAGGATGACTCACTCTTCAGCTTTTTTTTTTTTTTTTTTTTAGAACAGGTCTCTTTCTTATTAACAAGATTCAGGTAATCAGCAATGTGATAAAAGCAAGAATTTTTATCACACAGTGTGTCTGTGTCATATGCTATCTTTAATTCCTGTTTCTTAACACCTGGAGGAAAAATACAGCTCAACAACTTCTCAGGTAGGAAAATAAATGAACATTTCTCCCTCACTCACAGCCAGCTCTTCCAAATAAAGCCCGTCAGGCTTAAGAGCAAGATGGACTCAGAGCAACTTTCTCCTCAGGTTGTCAAAGTATCAGAATGCACAGGGTTAGTGCATTTAAGCTTCATTTCATATTAAAAATCCCACTAGAAGTTATGTCTTGCAAGCAGGTCTGAACACTTCCTTGCAGGCAGGAGTTCTGTAGGGAAAGTAGGAGCGGGGACTAGGGTGTAGATGGCAAGGCTTTATGGGCTGAGTGCTCCTGGGGTCTCCACTAGGCCAGTCTCCAAGGATTCCAGTGCCAGGCCGTGACAATGCAGGGGCAAGAGCACCCTGCAGGGGAATTAAGAGCAAAGACAATCTGTAACACGCACGGAGGGCAGGCTGACCTCGCTGCCTGCTCTGGCCTTCTCGCATCTTTATTTTAAGCCCTGTTACTGCATAATGGACATGAAAAGCATCCACAAATGCTGGTTTTTACTTAATGCTTTGCATACAAATGAGGGGGAGGAGGTGGCATTTTTGCTGTCTAGGTGTTTGCTGTCTGGCTTTAAAAAACCAGAGGACAGCATCATATACAGAGTTGCTGCTACTGGCGAAGGCGCCCCTCACAAAAATACTGTTCCAATTGCAACTAACCTTTGAGTCAGAAAAAGAAGTTACAGGGCAAAGAGTTGCCCTGGCCCTTTTATTCTTTCCTAAGCACTGTGCCATGCTGCTTGAGTGAATGCTAAGTCGCTTCTGTCATATCTTAGGACCCTATGGACTTTAGCCTGCCAGGCTCCTCTGCCCATGGGATTCTCCAGGCAAGAATACTAGAGTCAGTTGCCATGCCCTCCTCCAGGGGATCTTCATGACGCAGGGATCAAACCCACGTCTCTTCTGCATTGGCAGGCGGGTTCTTTCCCACTAGCGCCACTGGGAAACCCAGTGGTGCTGCTTAAAGGTGCCTTTTTTTCTCGGTGGGATGAGCGGCAGGGTTGAGGCAGAGAAGCCGATTAAGGGAACCAACCTCACGGGCAGCAGAAGTGAGGGAATGCAGAGACGAAAGCATTCTTGTCAGTGGTTAAGTGGCCCCCCACTGTTAAGTGAGTACATTTCCAATTTCCTCATCCAATCATCTGTTGGCTAGGCAATTTTACAATTCCGGGCCCTTCAAAATCTCAGACCTCTGGGAAGGAGAAGTAAAGGGTGACGTTCGTATGAGAGAGAAAAGTCTGACATTGTCTCCCCCACATTATAAGCAACATTCATAGGCCTAGTGGGAGGCAAGAACTGTCTTAAATGGACTCTTTCATTTTGTATATTTATTCCCTTCCTTGTTCCCAAATTATTGAGGACAATTTTCAAAAATATTAGGATTTTGAAATGTACCCAATATGGACTAAGGCCGTCCTTGCTGGCGAAGGTTACTTTATCTCAGATTAATCAATTAAAAATCTCCCTCAAATTTGTTCTCTTAAGCATTTCTGAAGTTTTAAAACTTCAAGAATAAATTAATTCTCCATAAGACTTTTAAAGCCCACCATAACAATGAGAATAAAAGTGGTAAACAAGACGAAGCATAGATTTTGATGAGAATGACAACCTCCAGAAGCAGAGGTTGCAGCACATGGGAGGTGATACTGTCAAGATACTTTGGAGTGTTCAGACTAGTTTCTATTAACAGAGTACCATTTGTTCTTACTATGGATCCCAGGGCCTATGGAACACGGCTGAAAGATATAGTATCAAATCTTGGCTATGCCTTCTAGTGTAACATATGACAAGGGTCTTCTGCTACAGCATGAGATCCCCTCATTTGACACTGGTTGGCTAAGTATGCCAAGAACTGAACCAGAGGCTAGGAAGAAGTTGTCATGAAATCCAGCTTCAAAAAGGCAGTGAAGTTGGCCAAATCCTTGTTTGGATGTCTCTATCTCAAAACACTTATAATGGACTTGCCACAAGATGGCGCTCATAGACCATACTGCACACCTACTGACCGCGTCACAGTTTATCTTGGAGGGCAAAGAGGTTCCCAAGAGCCTACTTAAAGGTCTTCTCTGAGGACTTCTGTTTCATTACGTTCTAAATTAGTCATATCTGAGAATCTTGGTTTGGATAGAAATAATAATATTCTACTCATGATCTGATGAGTGCCCTAATAGGGTAGATACTGCAATAACCCGCTATATTCATGACATCATGAGGTTCTCGCCTTTGAGTACGAATCTGAGAAGGCATTTGTGTAGTATTCTGTATCCTACTGATTTACAAAATCAGTCATTCCATGAAAATGAATCCTGCTTGGACCCAAACTTCAATTTTTCCTAAAAGAAACACGTCTGCACACAGTACGGAAGAATCGTGGTGTTTTCGAGTCAGTATAAACTCTACCTCCACACATGCTTATTTATCTGACTTCTTGTTTTAGGAATCCCAAAGCTAAAAAAACACGCTGAGGCAAGAAACACAGACTAACACATTTTGAAGTATTCCATAAGAACTCAACGTGATCTGACTCCTGGCGGATCTATATTTTTCTCATCCTTCTTGCTTTGACCAAAAGCACCTAACCCCTTCCAAATGAGGGCACTGCACTTAGGATGACATTCTTCTCTTCCTAGGGGTGCAAGGAAGAGAAAGAATTGCTGTGAGGCAGCCAGAGTTTCCCTGTATCTGAAGGGAGGAAGTACTTTGCCGGAGAGATTTTTCATTTCCCGGTTGGTTGAAAGTCAGCCAGGGCGCCCATCCTGTAGCCATGCCATCAGCGGGCTGGCAGTACTGCTGCATGCCCCGCATCCTTGGAGCTGCCTGCCAAATTCTACAGCAGGGAGTTGGCAGCGCCCCAACCTGCAGGGAGCATGGAACCAGGCTTCGGCAGCTGGATGCCAAAGGCAACGGCCCTCAAAGAGGCGGTGACAAAATGCAGGGCCTGGGGAACCTGTTCAGTGTTCAAGCTGGCAGGGAAAACTGGGGAGGATCAGAGGGGTCCCCAAAGAAAGGCATGTCAGGAACCTACTGTGATTTCCCAAGCCGGGTTTGGGGGCGAGAGTGGGAGTGCTGGTTGCTTTCATAAATCCTGCCAATGGCAGAGTTCCTGAATTCTGTAAAGCATCAAGGATGCTCGTCTGCAATGGGAACACAGAACAAACAGCCTTTTAAGGCAAGAGGGGAGTGAGCTTGTGATTCTGGGGTTTGCTAATTCTTAACCTAGGCACACAATGCTGGGTGGGCACTGCAGGACAGTCCTCCCTGGGCCCTTTTCAGTTCTGCTGTCTGCCTTTGGCCTCACGGGCCCGCTTCAGACCATGCACTCTAATTCTGCTTCTACTAAAGACAACAGGGGTTTGGTGGGCGGCGGGGCAGAGCTGGAGTGCGACCTGATTGCAGATAGCCAGCGTGCTCAAAACAGGTGATGAGCACTCAGGACTGCCGCCAGGCCAAGTCTGACTCAGAGATGAACGTGGATGGTGTGAGGAGGCAGGGGTGGGGCACTGAGGAAAGGCTGTCCTGGCCTCAGACCGGCCCTTTATTGCAGCCCAGTCTCTGCTTCAGCTCTTTAAAGCAGAGGCTAAGGATTCCATTTCTTCATTTTATTATTTTTTATAGGAATATAATTGTTTTACAGTGTTAGTTTCTGCTATACAACAACACGAATCACAGTGTGTGTGTGTTAGCTGCGCAGTCGTGTCCGACTCTTCAAGACTGCATGGCCTGCAGCCCGCCAGGCTCCTCTGTCCATGGGATTCTCCAGGCAAGAATACTGGAGTTGGTTGCCATTTCCTCCTCCAGGGGATCTTCCCAACCCAGGATCGAACCTTACTCTCCTGCACTGCAGGTGGATTCTCCACCTTCTGAGCCACCAAGGAAGCCCGAATCAGCTACATGTAAACACATATCCCCTCTCTAGTCAGCCTCCCTCCCACCCCACCCTCTCAATCCCATCCTTCTAGGTCATATCTCTCCTCGAAAAATACAGAAGGCAGGCCCAGCTATAAGTCATTTTCAAAGATTCAGGGCCTGTGAGGCGGGGGTGGGGGTGCTGTCACACAGATGAGCACAGGGGCCCCGAGAGGTGCTGTGACTTGGTCGAGGTCACACAGCATGTTAGTGGTGAGGAGGGACAGGAGCCCGGGCCTCCGGCCTCCAGGCCCAGGACACTCTGGGCAGGAAAGAAACTCCTACTCTCTTCCCAGGCTGGTGCATGCCTACCCCAAGAGGATATCTCCCCAGAGATGCCTCTCTGCTAGTCCCTTATCAGAGCCCTGGAACAGCACAGAGGAAATGAACTACAGCTGACCCTTGAACAACACAGGTTTGAATTGCTTGTGTCCACTCACATAAGGATTCTTTTCAATAGTAAATACTGCAGTATTACATGATGCAAGGTCAGTTGGATCTGTGTATGAACAACCACGGACATGGAGAAACCGTGGATATGGAATGGAGAGGGCAGAGCATAAATAATACACAAGAGAGTCGGCAGAGCCCCTAACCCCCATGCTCTGCAAGAGTCAACTGTAATCTAGAACTCAGGTCCGTTGTTTAGTTTTGATGTTCAGTCGCTAAGTCCAACTCTTTGCCACCCCACAGACCACAGCACACCAGGCTTCCCTGTCCTTCACTATCTCCCAGAGTTTGCTTAAACTCATGTCCATTGAGTCAGTGATGCCATCCAACCAACTCATTCTCTGTTGCCCTCTTCTCCTCCTGCCCTAAAATACAGACTAGGAAACAAAATAAAGACATTTACAACACTGATCTTGTGCAAACTTTGGGCAAAATTTGCTGACAAAGATTAAATCCTCTGAATTGTATTAAGGAAATGAATGTACTTTATATCCAAGGAGAATATGAACTCTAATTCCACATTCTATTTCTACAAAAAATTACACTGGCTGATAAATGATGGCCCCTGTTTTCATTACAGCTAAATGGAAATGTCTCATTTATGGGTTATGCTGAATATATTAGCTGGGAGATTTTTTTTTTAAGTATTAAAACTACCAAGAGGTCTAACCCATATACTAGTTAAAAAGCAGAATTTTATATATCTGCTGTATCAGAAAATTTGTGATTCTCCTACTTTATGGTATTTAACTCCTACATTTTAAAAAGAATTCAGTAAATTTAGAATCTTCAATTTTTATATCTCTTTTATCAAATGTAGCTCAGATGAGAACTGAACCATGTCTAGTCAGTCACTGATGTTATATTTCCTTCTGTGAATTAAATTCAGTAAAAATTCTTCAAGATCAAAGAAATATTTGTTAGACCTTACCTAAAAATCTGGCCCTTTGTTCGAACCCAAATATGCATGCTGCCAGTGCCAGATGACGGTAATTAACCCCTGGGTGATATTTTCTGTAAAACAAATTGGTATTTTCAGGGCAATTTCCTAATGGGAAAATGTCCACAAAAACAAAGCTGCATTGTGATCCAGTCTCTACGCTGGTCATCTGCAAAGCCCTAAATGCCCAAGGCAGTAGAGCAATGATTGGGAGCCCCAGTCTTGGTCTTTTAGGACCAGGAGAACAGAATCGGTGAATTCCATGGAAAGAACATAACAAGGATCTCAACTTCTTGATTTCTCTCAAGAGACCCTTAGACTTTAATATAATTATTCTGAGACATTAAGAAATACAGATGACTTTTCCCATTCCCATTAGCTACTCTTTTCCTCCCTTGGAACTTTTTCACTGCAGAATCCTCTGTGCATAGACAGATCTGTGATTTGAGGCTCAAGAATCTGTTCAACAAACCATGAATTTACAAGGCATCATTGTTGTATAGCTGCATGAACTGAGTACTCAAGGGAAACATTTCCAGAATAAAGAAAAGGGCAGTCTGTAATGGGGATTACATACTTCTGTTTAAATGTGCCATGCGTGATTAAATCCAATTTTTAAAAAATGAAATTAAAATAACCATGGGAAGTAACAAAGAAAGTAGGCAACTGGCTAGAAGATTGCAATTGCTGATTACGAGAGAGTTTACTAAAATCACTACATGAAAAGTCTAAATTTTGATAGGGGGCTGGAGCATGGACACCTTGCAGGAAGAAAGAAGAATCTGGGAAAATTAGTCCATGGTCAAGAAGATACATCTTGATATCTATCTATCTATATATATACATATATCTATAACCTAGGAGATATATCTATGGCCTAGGAGATACATCACTAGAAACACTTCCCTTCATTAATCCTCTGATTTTCTAAAAAAGACTGAGCCTTTCCAAAAACAGCTCTGTGTATGGCTTCTCTTTGTTCCTCCAAATCCGTCAAAAAGGGAGATACTTTGCAAGTAATCAAAAGCTAGTGTTTGGTCTAGCATTATTGGAAGGATACATGCCTGGGAGTGAGAAGACCAAATGTTAGCACTAATTCTATCCATTCCAACAGAAAGAAGAGTAAGTTCTAGGGATCTAACATAAAACATGGTGACTATAATTGAACTAACAATACTGCATGGCATATCTGAAAGTTACTAAGAGAGTAAAACTTAAACACTGTCACCAAAAAAAAAAAAAAATTGTATGTATGTGAAGTGATAGATGCATTAACCAATCTTATTGTGGTAACTGTTTCACAATAGATACACATATCAAAATGTAAAAATCCATCAGGACATATGCCCCATGCGGGGCCTTTGTCATGCTCACCCGGTCACTGCCAATACTTGGAATAGCGCCTGGCACATAGTTGGTGCTCAGTAAATTTTAGTTGCATGTGGGAACGAATGAATCAACTGAGCGGTCCCTTCAGTCCACCACTCTTCTACCAAACTTCACCATAAATGCAGGTCTGGAACAGACTAATTGGAGCTTCAGTTGCAACGCTCTATCTCCCCAACATCCACGGCCAGAACACATCAATGATTCCCTAGGGGACAAGCTCCCAGAAGCCTGGACAGTGAGAAGGCTAGAAAGTCTTTTTGGGTCCCCCGGTGGCTCAGTGGTAAAGAATCCACCTGCCAATACAGGAGACATGGGTTCATTCCCTGGGCGGGAAGATGCCGTGGAGAAGAAACCGGCAACCTATTCCAGTATTCTTGCCTGGAGGGAGCCTGGTGGGCTACAGTCCAGGGGGTCACAAAAGAGTTGGACGCAATTTAAGAAGTTGCGTTAAACAAGTTGTTTGTTAAGCCTGGTGTCACCAGCAAGGTCTAAAGCAACATCCTGCTCCTGCTCCCTTCTGGCCCTGGGAATGCTGTCCAATCCCATTTCCATTCCCCGATCTGTCCCCTTCCCTTGCCCTGTCCTCATATCTTTGTTGTGAAGCGACAACAGCAGCAGCAGGGTGTTGAGCTGTTATTTCTCAGGCTTCTTCAGAAGAAAAATCCTAGAGCTCTCAGGTCTCCAAGATTTCCTGAGGGAGTCCTGCAAACCAGGAGATTCACTCTTTGCAGTCGGGCTGAGGTCCAAGGAGCTAGACAGGCAGTACCATTGACCAGAAACACCAGCTAAATTTACTACATCACTTACTGCTCATACTGTGTGGCCATCTGCTGAAAGCAAATAATCATTAGAAGATGATCAAGAGGAAGAAAAATAGTATTTTACATCTTAGGGTGTTCCTTCTGGCTGAAAATGTTGTTGATTTTTTACCTTCACATTTGGAATTAAAACGGTGTGTGTGTGTGTGTGAGAGTGTGTACACATGCACATATATACATACATTCACATATATACATACATTCATGCAGATACATATATATACATACTTGGTTTTTTACATATTTGTGGGGAAAATATCTATAATTCATTTGTTTCTTTTGTAAAATAAAATAAATAGAAATATCTTCATTCTTCAAATAGTCAGCTGTTAAACTGAGAGGTCTTCTTGTCCAGGGTTCACACAGATTTGATTCAATCATATTCATTTAACAAAAAATAAAATTACATGGAAAAAAATCAAAATAAATTACTGACGTAAAATAACTTAAAAAACCTTGCTCCTCTTTTTGAACCATGGAGAATGTCTGCTAAGATTAGCTCAAACACATCTTCTTAAACAATTAAAGAGAAACTTCCTAAATACAACTACAATATAGGGTTTAGAAAAGAAATCACTTTTGCTCCCAGGTAGAGGGCTTATCAAGCCTACAATAATAAAAGAGAACATTTAAAGGCCACATTCAAACAAAATCAACTTAAGATGAAACATCCCCAACGTTTCTCATTCCAGGTCCTTTGCCAGCTGGCTATCTCTGCCTTAAACACATCTGCCTTCAACTCTGCCCCTTCTTGAAAAGCCTGTTCACCACAGCAGGTATCTGGCCTCGCCCACTCATCTGGTGTAAAAGGGTCTTGTCTCCAATGAGAGACCATGAACATCCCAAGGGCAGTTTTATTCTTCAAAATTTCCAGAGCTCCTTGTACCCAAAAAGTTCTTAGTAATAAAAATGTGTTAAATTGAATTGAATTAAGAGAAAGAAGGGCTTCCCAGGTGGCACCAGTGGTAAAGGTTTCGCCTGCCAATACACATAAGAGATGCAGGTTCCATCTCTGGGTAGGAGGGCATGGCAACCCACTCCAGCATTCTTGCCTGGAGAAGCCCACAGACAGAGGAGCTTGGTGACTACAGTCCATGGGATCACAAAGAGTTGGACACAACTGACGTAGCAAGCATGCACAAAGGAGAAAGAAGTGATTGGAAAGAATGGTGGTGGTATGAGAGAGATGGAGAGATAGAGATACAGAAACAGAGATGAGAGAGTCGGGGGAGAGACTGGGTGCAGAGAAGGGAGAATATGAAACAAGTGTATGAAATGCTACTGTTATGGATCAGAATTTTAGATTAGAAAAGTCATTTTCCACTATGTAACTATTTCCAGAGCACAGAACTAGATAAACACATAAAGTTATGTATACATATATTGTTATGGGTTTCCCTGGTGGCTCAGAGGGTAAAGCGTCTGCCTGCAATGCAGGAGACCCGGGTTCGATCCCTAGGTCAGGAAGATCCCCTGGAGAAGGAAATGGCAACCCACTCCAGTACTCTTCCCTGTAAAATCTCATGGACAGAGAAGCCTGGTAGACTACAGTCCATGGGATCCCAAAGAGCTGGACACAACTGAGCGACCTCACTTTCACTTTCATTGTTATGGAGAGGTATCACCTGCTAAGTTCTTTTTGGTGCTTTAACAAGCAGATGAGGTTTTTAATATGCTTTAAAAGAAGAAAGATCAAGAGTACACAATTATTCACAACAGCCAAAGGTGAAAGCAACCCAAATGTCCATCCACAGATGAATGAATAAACAGCATTTGATGCATACTCACAGTGGGATATTACTCACCCTTGAAAAGGAATGAAATTCTGATGCTGCTGCAAGATGAAACTGAAAAACATTATGCCAAGTGAGAGAAGCCACACACAAAAGGACAGCTGTTGTATGACTCTACTTACATGAAGTACCTAGTAGTCAAATTCACAGAAACAGAGTAACTAGTTGCCACCAGGGGCAGAAAGGAGGAAGTTTCAGTCTGGGAGGACGAATGAGTCCTGGAGGTGGACGGTGGTGGGATTCCCAGGTGGCACTCGTGGTAAATAACCTACCTGCCAAAGCAGGAGACAGAGAGATGCAGGTTCAATCCCTGGGAAGAACCCCTTGAGGAGGACATGGCTACCCACTCCAGTATTCTTGCTTACAGAACCCCCATGGACAGAGGAGCCTGGTGGGCTACAGACCAAAGGGTCGCAAAGAGCTGGACACAACCGAAGCGACTCAGCACACACGCAACATGAATGTACTTAACACCACACTGCTGCACTCTGAAAATGGTGAAGGCGGTCAATTTTATCATGATTTTTAAAAAGATAAAGGATTAGGAGAGAGGGTCTGGAGTGCAGACTCACAGATATAAGTTACCTCACATCTGGGTCCCTCAAATATCCCACTTGGTACACACAGGTCTGAGAGCTCACAGTCCTGTGCATTCCCTCTCCTGGTTCCCAGGGAGCCAAGGTGGTGCCTTATCCATAACGGTAGATCCCGCAGCTCCATGTGCAGTGCCTTGCGGCTAGCAGGGGTTCATTAAATATGTGCAGATTCATTGAAAAGGAAAAAAAAAAAAAACCACAGGTAATAAACAGCTGGAAGGATTTTTTCCCCCCTTTTTTGGAGCAGAGGTTGGAAGAGGGGGTAAAAAGTTCTGATAAATTGGCCAGAAAGTAGGCGTATTAGAGATTAACACATCTTGATCTTTAGAGTAACGGAGAATCAATGAAAGGACGGGAAATTTTTCTTTAATAGCAACTTCAGTTATAACAAGGAAAACGAATCATCATATATAAGTAAGATCAATCCAAGTTAGAGCTTTGAATAAAAGAGAAAAGAAAATAAGTGATCAAGAGGGGCATGGCAAACATTTTACCCGGAAACTGATTACATAAGAGTGGATTTTTATATCTCCTGAACGATGTGTTCAGAGGAAACGAAAGAACACAAGCTTCCATGTTTTCAGATGTGACCGTAGACAGAAACAACTCCTTCGTGGAGAAAACACACACATGCTCTGTGGCTCAACTAGGTAAAAAGACGTTAAATTATAAAAATGTTAAAGCAAACACCTCTGGCCTAGAGCAACTTTATAGAACAGTCGTTAAGATGATTATCTTCTTTCCATAATTTCTTCCTTACAGCTGTCACTCGTTTCAACTTGACTGCGGCAAACAGAACAATCTATTTTGCCCTTTTGAGCATATGCCCATCACCCTTCAGACTCAGGCTCACTTCCTTTCTGTTTAATTCTCCTCAATTCGTAGTACCATCTATTCAGCACCACAGGCTGAACACTGGAAGCCTATTCAGAGAGCCCTTATTTCCACCCTAAAAGAGATGTCACCCTGGGCAGAGGCCTCTGATGAGGGGGGTTAAGATACAGCTGTTGGGCAGCAGGCATCTCAAAAGGAGATGAGAATTCTGCCTGCTTTTCATCAAATCTCTTCTTTTTAAATTAATTAACCCAGAAACTCTCATCAGTTTATATCATCTCAGGCAGCCTGCCCAAGCCCTGGGTACCTGGACTAACCTGTCTCCCGATGCTTTCATCAGTTAGGAGAAAGTGCCTCAGCACTCGTGACCTTGTGGGTCAGAGAACTCCTTGTTGTGGGGGGGCTATCTGTGCCCTGCTGAATGATGAGCAACACTCCTGGCCTCTACCCACTATATGCCAACAGTGGTTGTTGTTTAGTTGCTAAGTCATCTGACTCTGCGTCCTTAGGCTCCTCTGTCCATGGGATTTCCCAGGCAGGAATACTGGAGTGGGTTGCCATTTCCTTCTCCAGTAGCACCCCCTAGATGCAACAAACCAGAGCATCTCCAGGTACTGCTGCAAGTCTTCGGGGGAGGCGGGTGGGAGGTGGGGGGAGCAAAATCGCCCCTGCTGAGAACCACTGGGGTAAAATCAGATTTCACCCCACCTTGCACCACCACCAGAAACTTCAGTCTGAACCCTCTTCCCCCACCCCACCCCACCGCACCCCGCCTCCACTGCCACTCTTGAGACTGTGTTAGATCCAGGAGGGCCCATCAGCAGGCACAAACTGGGTTTTTAAGAAAATACACGGAGGCTTAAGGTCAGCAACAATCAAATGCAATTTTGAGGACATCAAGAAGGAAAAATTCAATCAGAAGTAGCTTTACTATTGTCCAGCATCGCCACCATCTCCATCCATCCTAACTTGTCCTGTTCAAACCCTAATACTAATATTCCTCTCTACAACCATTCTCTTACCTTCTTATGTTATAAACCAGTTTCCCCCTTCCTTCTCCCTGTTATGCACTCAGATCCCTTCACTTCCTTTCATTCTCTATGCAACAATTCTTTTTCTGTGGCTCCCTTGCTGGTTGATGCTTTCTTTCCCTCTCTCCCTGACCTTCTTCATTAGAAGAAGGAAGTAGGTTACCAGCCACAGCCTTAGATTCCACCTCCTCCAAAGATTAAGCTCTGTAGAAAGCCAAACTGTGTCCTGAAGAATGAAACCTCCACATACTAGGTTGCTGCTTTATCCTATGAAAGAATGATTCTTTTTATAGGACATACTCTGTCACATGTTAGGGCTGTTTGCACATGACGCACACTAACCTCAGGTAAGGAGCTCCTAAGAAAGGCCAAATATATTGACATGTTTGCAAGACAGCTGCGTCTGAAGCAACCAGGACACAATGCAGTGGTGGGGTGCCCACATGCCTTAATTTGGCCCACAGAACCCCCAGCAGGAGCCCTCCTGTGCTGTGTAGATGTATCTCCATGCAGCTGGCACTGCTCCGGGACACAGCAGGTTGGGAGAGGGCTGTGGGTGCCCTGGTGAAATACAGCTGATGACAGCTGACTTCCCAAAGGAAAATGACTTCCCAAAGTAACGCCCTGTGCTGAGCCTGCCGCCTGTCATTCAGAGACCAGGAGCAAAAGCTGCAGGGCTCTCCCACCCCCAGTTCTAACCCTTGTGCTCCCCTCAATCTCCATCCCACTCGGGTAGATCAGAAGGCTCACTTGCTATTTATGAAGAGAACACAGCTCTGAAGGAGGCTGTTTAGAATGCTCCATGACGGGAGGAGGGCGAATCACAAACTAGATTTATTCTCAATGAGCCAAATCAGCACAAATGGAACATGAACAAAACCTCTAATCGTCACAATCAAATAAAAAGAGACTTCCTGGAGAGTAACAGACAGATGGGAAGCTAATATAGTTCAGACCATTAACATTCCACCAATGCTCACTGGCATTTTTTTTTTTAAAGCAAATAGGGCCAGGTCTAGTAGAGCCAGGAAAGAAAATTGTAGGTGCATCCACTTTTTCTGAAAGCAATACACAGAATGACATAATGTGAAGACAAGTGACTGCTGAAGCCGTTTACCTAATAAAGTCCTTTTCCCGGACCGTCATCCTGCTTTCTACTATCAACTTCTTTTTTTTTTTTTTTTTTGGTAACAGCTTTATTGAGATATAATTCACATAACTATTAAGTCGTCCTTTAAAGAGTAGAACAGTCACAGTGGTCTAGAACAGTCACAGACTTGACAGAATTGTGCAACCGTCACTACAATTTAAGAATATTTTCATCACCACAGAAAGATACCTTGTTCCCTTCAGTAGTTACTCTAGCCTCCAACCCCTCCTCACCCTGGGCAACCACTTTCTGTTTCTGTATATTTGCCTAATCTGGACTTTTCATGTAAATGGAATCTTACAATATGTGGGAAGTTTCTGATTTCTTTCACTTACCATGTTTCCAAGGCTCATTCATATTGTATCATGTATCAATACTTAATTCCTTTTGCTTTGTTGTTTTTAAGTCGCCCAGTTGTATCCAACTCTTTTTGGCCCCTATGGACTGCAGCATGCCAGGCTTCCCTGTCCTTCACTATTGCCTAGAGTTTGCTCAAACTCATCTCCATTGAGTCATGATTCCATCCAACCATTTCATCCTCTGTTGCCCCCTTCTCCTCCTGTCCTCTATCTCTCGCAGCATCATGGTCTTTTCCAATGAGTCGGTTCTTCACATCAGGTGGCCAAAGCACTGGAGCTTCAGCATCAGTCCTTCCAATGAATATTCAGGGTTGATTTCCTTCAGGATTGAGTGGTTTGATTTCCTGCAGGATTGAGTGGTTTGATTTCCTGCAATCCAAGGGACTCTCAAGGGTCTTCTCCAGCACCACAGTTTGAAAGCATCACCTTTTTACTGCTGAACAATATTCCATTGCACAGAGATACCTATCACATTTTGTTTATCCATTCATCAGTTGGTGGACATTTTGGGGTTGTTTCGTTTCTTTGGCTATTAACAAATAATGCTGCAATAAACAGCCTTGTGCTGTGCTGTGTTGAGTCAGTCGCTCAGTCGTGTCCCACTCTCTGCTACCCCATGGACTGTAAGTCCACCAGGCTCCTCTGTCCTTGGGATTCTCCAGGCAAGAATACTTCAGTGGGTAGCCTATCCCTTCTCCAGGGGAAATTAGTGACCCAGGAATTGAATCAGGGGCTCCTGCATTGCA
This sequence comes from Ovis aries, assembly GCF_016772045.2. Lineage (NCBI taxonomy): Eukaryota > Metazoa > Chordata > Mammalia > Artiodactyla > Bovidae > Ovis > Ovis aries. The sequence continues at coordinate 157,534,855 of NC_056055.1, read as the reverse complement.
GGTAGATTCTTGACCAGCTGAGCAAACTGGGAAGCCCCCAATAAAGTCTTATATGTACGGTTTTTATGTGGGCATATGCTTTCCTTTCTTTTGGGTATACACCTAGGCATGGAATTGGTAGGTTATAAGGTAACTATAGAGGTGGGAATACCAGACCACCTGACCTGCCTCTTGAGAAATCTGTATGCACGTCAGGAAGCAACAGTTAGAACTGGACATGGAACAACAGACTGGTTCCAAATAGGAAAAGAAGTATGTCAAGGCTGTATATTGTCACCCTGCTTATTTAACTTATATGCAGAGTACATCATGAGAAATGCTGGACTGGAAGAAACACAAGCTGGAATCAAGATTGCTGGGAGAAATATCAATAACCTCAGATATGCAGATAACACCACCCTTATGGCAGAAAGTGAAGAGGAACTCAAAAGCCTCTTGATGAAAGTGAAAGTGGAGACTGAAAAAGTTGGCTTAAAGCTCAACATTCAGAAAACGAAGATCATGGCATCCAGTCCCATCACTTCATGGGAAATAGATGGGGAAACAGTGGAAACAGTGTCAGACTTTATATTTTTGGGCTCCAAAATCACTGCAGATGGTGACTGCAGCCATGAAATTAAATGTTTACTCCTTGGAAGAAAAGTTATGACCAACCTAGATAGCATATTCAAAAGCAGAGACATTACTTTGCCGACTAAAGTCCGTCTAGTCAAGGCTATGGTTTTTCCTGTGGTCATGTATGGATGTGAGAGTTGGACTGTGAAGAAGGCTGAGTGCCGAAGAATTGATGCTTTTGAACTGTGGTGTTGGAGAAGACTCTTGAGAGTCCCTTGGACTGCAAGGAGATCCAACTAGTCCATTCTGAAGGAGATCAGCCCTGGAATTTCTTTGGAAGGAATGATGCTAAAGCTGAAACTCCAGTACTTTGGCCACCTTATGTGAAGAGTTGACTCAGTGGAAAAGACTGTGATGCTGGGAGGGATTGGGGGCAGGAGAAGAAGGGGACGACAGAGGATGAGATGGCTGGATGGCATCACTGACTCGATGGACGTGAGTCTGAGTGAACTCTGGGAGTTGGTGATGGACAGGGAGTCCTGGTGTGCTGCTATTCATGGGGTCGCAAAGAGTCGGACACGACTAAGCAACTGAACTGAACTGAACTGAACTGAAGGTAACTATACTTAACCTTTTGAAGAACTACCACACTATTTTCCAAGATGGCTGGATCATTTTACATTTCTACCCAGTTGTCCATATTACACTAATCATATTTTTGCCAAAATTATCTTTTTTGTTATAGCCATCCTAGTAGGTATAAAGTGGTATCTCATTGTGGTTTTTATTTGTGTTTCCCTGAAGAGCAGTGACATTGAGCATCTTTTCTTGTGGCTATTGACCACTGGTATGTTTTCTTTGGAGAAATGTCAATTCAGATCCTTTGCCAATCCTCATTGGATTGTTCATCTTTTTATTATTGAGTTGTAAGAGTTATCTATATATTCAGATATAAGTCTCTTATTCGACATATGATTTGCAAATATTTCCCCTCTTGATGCAGGCTGTCTTCTCACTTTCTTGGTAGTGTGCTCTGAAACATAAAAGTTTTTAACTTTGATGAGGTCCAAATTATCTGTTTTTCCTTTGATTACCTGTGCTCTTGTATCATATCTAAAGATTAAATCCTTTTTAAAACAAGGGTTTTTTCAGCTTGTGTTTCTCAGTCTCAGGCATTTAATTCTTTTCCATTTTAGCTGCAGGGCCTCTCCTTGGCCTGACTAACTCATACACGCACACACAGCGACCACACAGCCCACAGGTAATGTGAGACATGAATGGCTTTTCACTTCCCACAGAGTCCTGCTGCTCTCTGATTATGACTGTGATTATTCTTGAACACTCACAAGGTTAAGGATAGCTTTTAAGCTTCTGGAGGCTTTCAGAATTATTAATTAATACTTAAAATAGCTGTGAAGGACAGGAAGGAAGGTGATGTCCACCACCACCATTCTGAGATGTGAAGACAGTTAAAAAGTTGTTATAAAGACAAATAACTTTCGTCAGAGGAACTCTAGCCTCTGAAATTCTCTGACGAGGAAAGAGGAAGGAAATAGAAATTGGGCAAAGTGTGATAAAATATACATAGCAAATTGGGACAACCGAGGTTTAATATTCTTATTTCATCACTCGCCCTCACCACTACCCTCTTTGACCACCTCTGACACCACAGCCAGGGGGATCTTAATTCAAAATTCTGGTTATGTCAATTGATTCACAAATACCTGAAAGGTTTTTTAGAAATATTTAGAAATCAGAAATTTTAGGTCTCCCAATGCTTCTTCAGCTCATTTAGTATAATTACCTCCCACCTTTCCCAAACTCAGGCCTTATTAATTTTTTCCCAGTTTACCAAAACCATTGGATCCCTAAAACTTCCTGGGCCCTCAAATGTACTTTGCTTCTTCTACACAGAGTAGATTCCTACTCATGCATGAAGACCCAGACAATGCTGCCTCCCTGCTGAAGTCTTCTGAATTTCACCAGACAATTTATAGATTTTACTTTCACGGCATCCTCAGTATCTTCTTCATAGTTCTATTATTATCATAACCCAGATGGCAACTAGAATCACCCTGCCCTTGACACTACAGTCACTATTGGCTCACAACAGAATTCTACGCTGTGGAAAATTCAATATCCAATCAAGATTTCTGAAATTCCTAGAGGATGAGGAGAGAGTGGTTTCCATTCTGGTGGATACTACTATGTTTGACTTTCCACCTTCACTGAGCTCCTGTTCTCTGCTCTGAGTCTTTGACTCCACAAATGTGGACCTCAACTCACTATACTGGTTTCCACTGAAAACTACAGGAAGCAGCTCCTAAGATGGTTTGAATAATCCCTGCCTCCTGATATTCCTGGTCTTATACAATTTCCTCCCTCAGAGTAACTTGCTTCTAACCAACAGAGAATCTGGCAGTATTGAGGGTTGTTATTTTTGTGATCAGATGACAAAAGATAATGATTTGACTTGCTATCAGACGCACTTTCATTGGCCAGAGAGACCCGTGCTGCACAGAACTAAGGGTAGCCTCTGGTCAATAGCCATCAAAGCACTGAGGCCCTCAGCCCAACAGACCGTAAGGAACTAAATGTGCTGCCATCCATGTAGGTAAGCATAAGAGCAGATCCTTCCCCACACAAAGTCTTCAGATGAAACTCCAGCCCTGGCTGATACTTGAGTGCAGCCTTGTGATCATAAGTGAAGCAGAAACCCCAGCTAAGCAATGCTCAGGTTCCTGTCCATGGAAGCCATGAAATAATAAATGCGTGCTGTTTCCACAACAATAGGTAACAATGCAAAATGCAGCAAATAAGCACCCCCATTACTTGGGACAGTTGTGTATACGGAAGACTTCACTCATGGCTTAGGAGCCTTATACCACAGAAATGCTAAATACATAAAGCTCCATCTTGGACTTTTAGTTTCTAAGAATCCTGTGGCCACTTTAATGGGTTATTCAGCTTGTCTCTCCCTCTTCCTTCCCTCTTCTACTATGACATTTTATATCTCAGGCTAAAAACTTTTTTTCATATATGTAGAGACACAGAGACAGGAAGATTGATCTTGAAATTATCTGACCCTTGATCGATCCTAACAAGGTACAGTAACAAAGCACTATCCTTCTCCCTAATTTCTGCCTAGGGCAGGCCTTGGGGAAAGGGACTTTTGTTTTTCCGAGGACCTAGTACAACATAATAAATATAGTGTGACTTACCATGCTGTTTTCTAATTTGCTTACATGTCATCTCCCGTACTACGCTGAGTTTTTCAATAAAAGTGACAGATTTTATTCATCTTTACATCCCCAGTACATGGTACAAAGAGGATAAAACAAAGACTCAGTAAATATTAATTAAATACCATTATATTAGAAGATCTACATTTAAAATTAATTATTAACGCTTATTAATGCACAAGAAAACCACTGTGCTGAGCTATAAATAAAACTATACCATAACAAATTCCTCAGATACTTCAAATAACTGTAACTCCTTTAAAAAGGTTCAAGAAAAATTATTGCTCTGATAAACCTAATACTATAGCGTGCTGTAACATTCAAAATATATTAATTAAATACCCTTTTAAAAAGCATATGTTCTATATTACTAGCTATTCTATAACTCATGATAGAAGTGTGTTAGACTTTTTTAGTTTCAAGAACAAATGCTCAGAAATTCCAGAGTAGGAATTTATCATAAAAGAATAAAACATCAGCACTATTTTTAAAAGGAAAAAATTGGGAAGCCAAATATTCAGCAATAAGCAAAAGTAAATCTTACTATAGCCACACATTGGATTAAAGGTGATGAATTAGATCTTATTGATTAACAAAGAAAGATGTCTACAATAGAATCTTTTTAAAATTTATTTACTCATTTATTTGGGCTGCCCCAGGCCTCAGTTGCAGTATGCAGGGTCTTTATTTGAGGCATGCAAACTCTTAGTTGCAGCACGTGGATTCTAGTTCCTTGACCAGGGATGGAACCTGGGCCTCCTGCATGAGGATACTGGAGTCTTAGCCACTGGGCCACCAGGGAGGTCCCTGCAACAGTGTCTTATATAAAGAAAGCAAGGAACAAATGATATATAAATATTTGTATAAATAGATTTTGCCTAAGGCTCTGTGTACATATGCATAAAAAAACAAACATTAAAGGATACATACCAAAATAGTAATAGATACCAGTCATCACAGTATAGTCGGTCTATTTCTCTATATTTTGCAGATGTTTTGCAATAAGCATGTATTTCTTTTTAATCAAAAATATTTAATTTTATTTAAAAATAGAGAAAAGAATTAATTAGTATTATCCTAATTTGGCAAACATGGACTCCCAAATGAATATTTATTAAATTAATATTCTGGAATGTAAAAGCAGCTAACAAAACTGATTACATTTTAGTTTTAAAAGCAATTTAAAATAAGTAGACTTGTTTGAGCCTCCCAAAACTTTGTGACATAGGAAATGCTTATTAAATACATTGTACAGATCTCAAATGACTTGTGTAAGTCACATACTGGGGAAGTAAAAAAAGCCAGTGTAGAGTATATGGTGCATGTGTGCTAAGTCGTTTCAGCTGCATCCAACTCTTTGCAACCCTATGGATTGTAGCATGTCAGGCTCCTCTGTCCATAGGATTCTTCAGGCAAGAATACTGGAGTGGGTTGCCATGCCCTCCTCCAGGGAATCTTTTCAACCCAGGGATCGAACCACTGTCTCTAACATCTCCTGCACTGGCAGGTGGGTTCTTTACCACTAGTGCAACCTGAGAAGTCCCAGAGGATGTGGTAATTGAGTCCTAAATCAGGGAGGCTGGTCATCTTAAATAGCAAAATAAGAAATGATCACTAAATGATCAAGAATGTTTTGTGGATATTCTGATACCCTGAGTAATTCTTTTTATATAGCAAATGCCAAAGACTATTGGATAAATTCATTTTCCATGTCATCTTACTTGTACATTTTTCCAAAAATTTCAACTAACTATTATTTTCATTGGCCTTACATATTAAGCACAGGCCAACTCAGCAGGTAAAGAAGCCACCTGCAATGCAGGAGAACCAGGAGATGCAAGCTCAATCTCTGGGTTGGAAAAATCCCCTGAAGGAAAAAATGCCACTCCAGTAATCTTGCCTGGGAAATCCCATGGACAGAGGAAACTGGCGGGCTACGGTCCATAAGGTTGCAAAGAGTCGGACACGATTGAGCGACTAAGCACGACAACAATATATGAAACTTCTAATGCATCAAGACATGTAGAAAGAAAAAAAAACACGCAGAGAGTTTAAGAAAAACAGTATTCAGGCAGCTGAGATGCTGCAGAGAGCATATAAGCCCCCTTCCCCAGAACCAGAGGTTTTGACAAGTAGAGGTGAGACCCACACTGACCAACCCTCTCATAAGTCATTTTACTTTCATCTTGATCCAGTCTCTATATGTCTGTGTCAACCGTATAGAGGAGTTGGCGTTAAACCACCACAACAAAGAAATGCTCAGAAAAATGGCATTTCCACAAGACCCACGCATTTCTAAAGCAAGCAAAGATGGAACACACCAAGAATGGGCATGAAATTTAAAGAGTAAGCCCCCTCATGGCCCAGCCAGACTGTAAAATCAGTCATCTCATCTCTGAACAGTGAAGGAGGCTCTTTGGGGAGCACGTCAGTTGGAGCACCCTGGCCAGAGAGACAGGCTGCAGGCACGAGGCGGCGGACACAGGGGAGGAGAGGGAACTTCCTTCAAGTCTGGCTCTGCCCAGACCTGTGTACTGACAAACTGGGAAGGAAACAGAGCAGAAGGCAGGACACGAGGTGTGAACTGTGAGCAATTTTAGACAGGAAGGCTGGCACTTCTCTGAAATTAGCATATCTGCTTTGGGACAAGGAGGTGCCCCTTTGGACTCATATCTGCCTGAGGGTGTGGGCCAGCCTGCCATGCAGCAGAGGAGCTGAGAAGCGTCCAGATGCACCAGGACAGAGAGCATGCCCGCAGCTGTTCCACACTAGAGGATTCACTAGTCCCTTGGTGAGACGGATTGGATTTAGCACCAGACACACCAGAATGCTCTTGGGAATTCCCTGCACCCACACTTAAGGCTAGCTAACTGTTCAGTAAACTGCACATAGATCATTCCACATTGTGAATTTAGTTAGTTTCAACCTGTTTCGACATTGTCAAACAGATACAAACCTCCTCATAATCATTATTAAATACCAATTAAAGAAATCGATAAAGATAATATAAAAGCCAATACATACTTACTACATGCTAGGTAATGTTATTAATGTTAGCCAGTTATTTCACTTGTTGTTATTTTATCTTGTTGTTCAGTCATTCAGTCGTGCCCGAATCTTTGCAATCTATGGACTGCAGCACTCCAGGCCTCCCTGTCCGTCACCATCTCCCAGAGCTTGCTCAAAGTCCATTGAGTCGGTGATGCCATCCAACCATCTCATTCTCTGTCGTCCACTTCTCCTCCTGCCTTCAATCTTTCCCAGCATCGGGTCTTTTCCAATTTCATATCTACCTACTTGTTATCATCTCCATTTTACAGACGAGGAAATGAGGCAGGAAGTGATTAATGTGCCTGAGGCTCCAGTTAAGAAATGGCAGAGCCAGAGCCAGAACCTGAACCGAGGCAATCTCATTCCAAAGGTTCCACTAGACTACAATAAACCACATTGAACCTTGTTAACTCTAACCAGGGCATGTAACCTAGATTACTCTGGGGTTCTGAGTGAGTAAACCAGATAAATAGCATTCCCTGAATGAGCCTTGAAGAGCTTTTCTGCAGATTATATAATTTCAAGAGAGCTCCTTTGTTAACAACCATCCACAAAATTTATATCAAAGAAAACAAATTCCACAGAAGACAGGATAACCAGATGGAGCCTGCTGAGTGTGGGTCGAGGGAAGTAGGAGGGGTGGGAGTCAGTGAAGACCAAGAGAGCAAATGCCTACCTAAGTCTCCCCAGACAACTATCTCTCTAAAAGATATAGAACTAGGTTTGCCAATTCTCACGTTATTTTAAAAGGTTGAAAATTCGAATTCTTGTGCAAAATCCCCACAATTTTCAAATCTTGGCACTTATTCCAGCTTATTTTCTTCTGAACGATGAGCCAAACAAAACCTATCTGCAAACATCGGCTGCCACCTCTGTTCTGGATTCATCGAAGTTCTCAGCAGGCGATGCAATAATGGCCTTCTAAATGGCAGAGTACCAGAAATTGGTAGAAATTCTGGAATGTTAAGAAGACAGGTATCAATATATAACTGCAGATGGTCCTTGACTTACGATGGTTCAACTTATAATTTTCTGACTTTACAATGGTGAGAAAGTAAATACACATCCAACAGAAACTGTACTTTGAATTTTGATCTTTCCCTGGGCTAACAAAATGCAGTACAATATTCTACAGCAAGCCACAGTTCCAGTCAGCACTTGAGCACCAGGGTAAACAATCAATAGACTTAGGACCATTCTGTAGCCACAGGAGCATTCTGTTTTCCATTTTCAGTACAGTATTTAGTACATTACATGAGCCAGTCAACACTTTTTATAAAACAGGCTTGTGTTAGATGACTTTAGCCAACTGTAAGCCAAATCAAGCGTTCTGAGCACGTTTAAGGTAGCCTGGGAGCATCTATAAAATTAGGTAGGTTGCATGTATTAAATACATTTTTAATTAATTTATTTATTTATTGAAGGATAATTACAGAATTTTGTGTTCTGTCAAACCTCAACATGAATCAGCCATAGGTATACATTTATCCCCTCCCTTTTGAACCTCCCTCCCACCTCCCTCCGCATCCCACCATTCTAGGTTGATACAGAGCCCCTGTTTGAGTTTCCTGAGCCAAACAGCAAATTCCCGTTGGCTATCTATTTTACATATGGTAACACAAGCTTCCATGTTACTCTTTCCACGCATCTCACCCTCTCCTCCCCTCTCCCCATGTCCGTAAGTCTATTCTCTATGCCTCTTTCTCCACTGCATGTGTGCTTCGTTGCTCAGTCGCGTCCGACTTTGCGACCCCATGGACTGTAGCCCACCAGGCTCCTCCGTCCATGGGATTCTCCAGGCAAGAGTACTGGAGTGGGTTGCCATGCCCTTCTCCTTAAATGCATTTTTGACTTACAAAATTTTCAACTTATGATGGGTTTATCTGGTCATAACTCCATCGTAAATCAAAGAGCGTCTATATACAAACAGGTTGGTTTTGGTCTGGTTATATCTAGTGGCAAGAATGTGAAGCCAAACATCTCTCGAGATTCACCCCTGTTAGAGTATATGGATGCAGCCAGGGGCGTCTGAGTCAAAGGTCTCCAAAGTGGGCTCCAGGCACTCTGGGAGGTATGCAAGGACATCCACTGAGGTGCAAGAAGAAAACATTCCACTCCATATTTCTACTTCTTTTATCCTTTTAAAGTTTCATTTTTTACATTTGCATTACAGTGTTCATACACACTTTAAAGTAGTACATACACATATTTTCTAAATAATAGATATACATTAAAATATAATAATGGCTGTGATAGTTACACCAACACTGATATCACATTCTCAGGCAAAGAAACGAGACCATCAAACATAAAAAATTCTATCCGTATCTTTCTGTCCAGAAATCAAAGGGAATTCACCAACAAACTCAGTAGTAAACCAAAAAGCTTGACCCTTCAGTCCCCAGTCAGCTGCTACATAGCTGCACTCCTAAGAAATCAGGACCAGCAGAAGGAATTGCCCTTGAGGGCTGGTCCTTATTTATGTTTCTGGGCCAGATACTCAACACAGGGTACATTTAATGTACATTTTTGCTTATATAATACATGTTATATACTTGCATATCTGTCATCCAACCCTAATCTACAAGACAGTGCCAGTTTTAGGCAGAGCAATACACATTTTTTTCCCCCTGGAGTTTCACTTCCGGCCAGTTCCTTGACTGGTAACAATATCTGTTTTGAAGGCTTGGTTAGATCTGTTAAAACACACAGACAATCCTCCTGCTGCTGCTACTGCTAAGTCGCTTCAGTCGTTCCGACTCTGTGCGACCCCAGAGATGGCAGCCCACCAGGCTCCTCTGCCCCTGGGATTCTCCAGGCAAGAACACTGGAGTGGGTTGCCATTTCCTTTTCCAATGCATGAAAGTGAAAATTGAAAGTGAAGTCGCTCAGTCATGTCCGACTCTTAGCGACCCCATGGACTGCAGCCCACCAGGCTCCTCCATCCATGGGATTTTCCAGGCAAGAATACTGGAGTGGGGTGCCATTGCCTTAGTACAAGGAAGTGGAAAGTGCTAGAAAGAGGAGTTCTTGGCAATGAGCTGTTCTGACCAGGTCTTCAAGAACTTCACACAGTGCAAGTTCAGGCTCTGTGATGCCATGCTGAGCCTCCCTACTTTCCACTTAGAAAATATCAGCAAGCAGCAAGTTAATTACAGAATTTATTCTCCTCTCTACATATTTCACTTGTCCTTTCTCCTCAGGCAGTCCTACATATCCTCATTTTAAGACTCTAATATTTATTTTTTTAATAAAGGGGATAATATTCTTGATTACAAAAGTTAAATATATTCATATTAGAAATAACAAAGAAAAATGGGTATTCCTAAGGAGCATAAAACATGAATCCACTTAACCAATGGATCAGGTGGGATGAAGCCTGTATTGGACATCCTTCCCTCATCATTTCACAACCTCTCAGCCCCACATATTACTCCAGCCCCTGCTGAAGTGAACAAGTCCATACAAGCTTCAACCAGATTCAAGCAGGTACAGTTTGACAGCACTCAGCCTCTGCCTTCCTCTCCCTGTCCACATACCCTTTTTCCAAAGTTTTCTAATGCCAACCAAGGCTTTGGAACCCACAGATATGCATTTGCAACCCAGGAGTGCAGCGGAGTCACCCTTTATGGGCCACTCTTGAGCATTAGAGACAGAAGCCAATGGACACATCTGTCTTCCCAAGCAGATAGTTCTGAGATTATCTTACATGGCTCCTAAAAAGTGCTGGGGAATCAAATATCCATGGTCCGCAGCAGCGGTGATTTGATTTCAGCTTTCTCTCCTTCCCTTTTCTTTTCCTAGGTCCTCTGCTCCAACTGGGGCCACGTCCCAAATAAACTACCTGCACGCAAGCAGTTATCTCAGGCTCTGCTTTCCTGGGGACCCAAGCTAAGGATGCTGATAGGGAAGTGGCCTTGGAAAGCAGATTCTCTGGGTTATGGAGCTGTACTGCTCATGCCACTCCTGGTGGTAAGCAAGATGGTGACAACCTTTGAAAGGAGCATCGGCCCATTTACTGTTATCCTTATCTGTGGTGGATGAGGATGAGGTACATATGGAGTGTGAGGTAACTGAATGAACTGGAAGTTGTGGTACTTGAATAATACAGGGTCAATGGTAATGATAAGAATCAAGAGAGTTGTCTGGTTTTTGTCAACTTCTTTGGAAGTTGGGAAGAAGTAAAATGAAAATTCCATACCCAAGTCAGTCAACGATTAACACAGGCACACTGTGAAATGCTTCTTTGAGAGCATTTGGTTGACCTTTGTTCATCTCCTGCAGCCATCAGGCAGACAATGCCAGAAATCGGGCTCAGGAAATAACTGTAGGAGCCGGAAGACCCACAAAGACCAAAAGCAGTCTCAGTGTATCTCCTAAGTCAGCATCTGGCCCCTATAGGAAAACTGGTGGTTCTGTGACCAGGAATCTGGACATTTGGGTTGATGAGCCTAAGAACCTTAAATCCCTGAATCTTCCAGACCATCAACAGCAGCTCGCTCCTTCTTGCTAATGGAGAGCAGCCTTCCCTTTCCCAGAGACCTCATAGGTAGGCAGGTGCCTGACAAGGTGACTGTTGCTCTTTTTAAGATCTGCTGCCACCTCATCTCATTGTCTGTGAACCAGTAACTAGAGTCAAATATCAGCACAGTCCATGCAGGGAAACAGAGTTTCTGCTGCAGAATATATTCATCAAAGGGATGTATATCAGCAGGAACCAAAGGAATATTATTTGGAGTGGGTCCTGGGGGGTTTAGACCAGGGGGTACAAAATATAAAGCTGGATGAAGAATAACTTATTGACATGAGAGCTCTTGCCTATGACTCTGGCTTCAAAGTCCTGGCAAGGACACTGACATTGGTCCTGACATCCAGCTGGGATGGTGCCACAAAGCCTGGACTGGATCTCAGCTCCCTGTTAATGAGGTGGAGATGCCAGACTGAGGAAGGGATCCAAGGATCAGACAGGTGAGGCTGTAAATATGAATTTATCACTTGAGACTGAAGAACTCACCACCTATGCTTCTTGGAAGGTCACAGAGAGGAATCTCCCTTCGCCAAGACCATAAGGCATGGACTGCAAAGGGAGGCAGGGGTGTCTTTGGATACACGTTTGTACCTTTCAGGAGCCACTTCCCAGCCTCTAGGACAGACCTCTTACTCCCATCCCTGATGCAGCGTGAGCTTCACACAGGCAGCGACCAGCTCTGCACTGGTGTGACCTGGCCTCCCCCTTCCATGGGCCTTTGGCTCCCTGGCCCTGGACCTCTCTCACAGTGCAGTTGGTGCAGGGTACTTGGCACTCACACATGTGCAGCCTGGTAGTGAGAGGGAACCAGCTTCTGAAGGGCTACCCATGGTCAATGAGGCTCAGAGGCCAGTGGAGAAAGGCTTCCCCCTCCGGTTGCCCAGGGTGGACAGCTCCGCATGCATCTCATAAGGCTCCTGCGGGAGGCCTGGTGCCATCATCGATCACTAGTGGCTCCCAGTACTGGCCAACCTGTTAACACATTCTGGTGTTGGCTCTCACTGTCCACTCCCCGCTGCCTAGAATCACTTCCCAAATAAGCCACCTGCACCAAAGCTTTCAGAGGAACTTTGGATGGAACAAAGTCCAGTAGTTAGGGATAATGGGGGCAGGAGTGCTTTAATATGGATCAAGACCTCAGCCTCCTAGGAAACTGGTCCCACAGCAGAAGTCACAGGAATGACAGACACCCACTCCGAACCAACCTCCCACTACATCTCCATCACAAGCATATAGACAACACCCCTTCTTTTCTTTTCCAATGGAATCAAACACTACTTTCACACACACCATCCACACTGGGTCTTTTACAGCTCAACCTAGTTAGTTGACAGCACTGAAGATAAATATAGAGACAAAACACTAGAAAACAAGGAGGAAAAATTTTTAGTAGATATTTAAATGAACCTCTCAGATGAGAGGTTGTGATAAGGTTATAGCCCTCACAATATATTAAAAAGAGTCCATCACAGGACCAAACACTCAAGATACGTTTAATAAACTCTTGCTGTTTTAAAGAAAAAAATATCCTTTATTCTAGATCTTTTGATAGAATAACAATCTATGTCAATATTTACAGCTAAACAAGCAAGAATATGTCATGACTTCTCAAAAATAAACACTTATAAGAAGATCCAAAAACAAGAATCAATTTTTCTGTGCAAGGCTCAACCATGTTGTATCAAAAATAGGGCACTTCTTGAGGAAAAGCCAGAATTTTAGCAAACCAAATACACCCCCCTTTTAAAAATAGCTTTTCATGCTTTGCTGGTGCACTAGTTTTAGAGAATCATTTGTGCACTAGCTGGGTTTGGAGTTGTGATGCTTTATGCATGTCAATCAAAGATACCAGAGCCCAATCAAGTCAACATGGGTGAGCTGTGGCTCTAAGAAATCATCCATGCTTGTCCTATATTTAGCACAAACATCACACTTAAGTCTAACACAAAAATGGGTGTCCATAGAAACTGCACGGTCACAAAGGAGTCTTAGTTTTGTCTTCCGCACAGATGTTAAAAATAATGTAATGTGTTATTACTCTGCTGTTGACTTCTAAGTGAGGGACAGGGCATAATCTGGGAAGTTGGAAAGTAGGGGCTAATTTAAACAGGTTATCCAACAGTTAATTTCAGCAAACCAAACTGCTACATCCTAATCTGTATGGCTATTTAAATTACAGTCATACGTGCTTAATCACAGTTGCTATATATCATAAATGATCCTAGATCAAGAAACAAGTAATCAAAAGCGGCATATTTAATAACTTGTTCACACTGAAATTTCTTACGCTATTAATATCTAAGTTCCTTTCTGTGACTTTAGGCTATTTTAAAAGGGGGGGAAAATACAGAAACCTTGTTGCCATGGAGACGGTAAGCCGGTCAGCCCATCTGCTGAAGAGGATATAAAATTCTGTAAGTAGAATTTTAAAAACCTTACTATGAGAAAGACTTCCTCAAACACTGTAGCGGGGAGGGAGCTGCAGAAAGTCTGGCAAATGGCCATTTGCAAAACTGTGGGCTATCATTACTTTGATACTAATCATGAATTTGCAATAACTCTTATTAAGAGGGAGCTATTAATATCTGTGCATTTGATACTAAAAATGTAGAACATATTTTGGTATTCTATACTAATGATGTTTATATCATTTTTAGAAAAAAATTAGCAATTTATATTAAAAACTGGTCCAGAGAAATATATGATTTGGTTTGCTTGGCTTTAAAAACTACTCCAACAAATAACCCAATCCAAAAAAATGGGCAGAAGATCGAAATAGACAGTTCTCCAAAGAAGACATGCAGATGGCTATAACACACATGAAAAGACGTTCAACATCACTAATTACTAGAGGAATGCAAATCAAAACTACAATGAGGTATCAACTCACACCAGTCAGAGTGGCCGTCATCAAAAAAATCTACAGACAATAAATGCTGGAGAGGGTGTGGAGAAAAGGGAACCCTCCCACACTGGTGGTGGGAATGTAAATTGGTGCAGCCACTGTGGAGAGCAGTGTGGAGGTTCCTTAAAAACTAAAAATAGAGCTACCATATGATCTAGCAATCCCACTCCTGGGCATACATCCAGAGAAAACCATAATTCTGAAAGATACATGGCACCCCAACTGTGCACTGCAGCACTATTCACAATAGGACATGGCAGCAACCTAAATGCCCACAGACAGAGGAATGGATAAAGATGTGGTACATATATACAACAGAATATCACTCAGCTGCAAAGAAGAATGAAATAATGCCATCTTATATACAACAGAATATCACAGCTGCGAAGAAGAATGAAATGCCATCTTATATACAACAGAATATCACTCAGCTATGAAAAAGAAAGAATGAGAGAATGCCATCTTATATACAACAGAATATCACTCAGCTGCGAAGAAGAATGAGATAATGCCATCTTATATACAACAGAATATCACTCAGCTGCGAAGACGAATGAGATAATGCCATCTGCAGCAACATGGATGGATCTAGAGATTGTCATACTGAGTGAAGGAAGTCAGACAGAGAAAGACAAACATCATTTTATATCACTATATGTGGAATCTAAAAAAAAAAATGGTACAAATGAACTTATCTACAAAACAGACACAGAATTACAGATGTAGAAAACAAACTTATGGTTGACAGGGGGAAGAGGTGGAGAGATAAACTGGGAGGTTGGGATGGACATATACACGCTACTATATATAAGAGGAGCCTGGTAGACTACAGTCCATGGGGTCGCCAACAGTCGGACATGACTGAGTGACTTCAGAGAGAGAGAGATAAGAAAGTGAAAGTGAAGTTGCTCAGTCGTGACTCTGTGCGACCCCACGGACTATAGCCCACCAGGCTCCTCCGTTCATGGGATTCTCCAGGCAAGAACACTGGAGCAGGGTGCCATTTCCTTCCCGACCCAGGGATCGAACCCAGGTCTCCCACATTGCAGGCAGACGCTTTAACCTCTGAGCCACCAGGGAAGCCCTACTATATATAAAATAGGTAACTAATAAGAAACTACTGTATAGCACCAAGAACTCTACTCAATACTCTGCAATGGCCTATGTGGGAAAAGAGTCTAAAACAAAAACACATATGTATACATATAACTGATTCACCTTGCTGTATACCTGAAACCAACACAACATTGTAAATCCAATAAAAATTTTTTTAAAAAGGAAAAAAATGATGTCTTTAGGAAGAAGTTTTTAAATTCATTTATTTAAGTAGGTATTTAAGTAGGAAGTAATTTTAATTGTGTATGCTTTTAAATGACTTTTACTTTTAAATTCTTTTTTTCTGTTTTTTTTTCATTTATTATTTTTAATTTGTTTACAACACTTATCTTTCTCTTTCTGATTCTGTATAATAGGTTCTAGGTTCATCCACCTCATTAGAACTGACTCAAAGGTGTTCCTTTTATGGCTGAGTAATATTCCGTTGTGTATATCACCATAACTTCTTTATCCATTCATCTGTCGATGGGCATCTAGGTTGCTTCCATGTTCTAGCTATTGTAAATAGTGCTGCAATGAACCATGGGATACATGTGTCTTTCTCAAGTTTGGTTTCTTCAGGGTATATGCCTAGGAGTGGGATTGCTGGGTCATAAGATAGTTTTATTCCTGTTATTTTAAAGAATCTCCATACTGTCTTCCATAGCGGCTATATCAATTTACATTCCCACCAACAGCACAAGTGTTCCCTTTTCTCCACACCCTCTCCAGTATTTCTTGCTTGTAGTTTATTTGATGATGGTCATTCTGACCAGTGTGAGGTGATATCTCATTGTAGTTTTGATTTGCATTTCTCTAATAGATGGGGAAACAGTGTCAGACTTTATTTTGGGGGGCTTTAAAATCACTGCAGATGGTGATTGCAGCCATGAAATTAAAAGATGCTTACTCCTTGGAAGAAAAGTTATGACCAACCTAGACAGCATATTCAAAAACAGAGACACTACTTTGCCAACAAAGGTCCGTCTAGTCAAGGCTATGGTTTTTCCAGTGGTCATGTATGGATGTGAGATTTGGACTGTGAAGAAAGCTGAGCGCTGAAGAATTGATGCTTTTGAACTGTGGTGTTGGAGAAGACTCTTGAGAGTCCCTTGGACTGCGAGGAGATCCAACCAGTTCATCCTAAAGGAGATCAGCCCTGGGATTTCTTTGGAAGGAATGATGCTGAAGCTGAAACTCCAGTACTTTGGCCACCTCATGCGAAGAGTTGACTCCTTGGAAAAGACTCTGATGCTGGGAGGGATTGGGGGCAGGAGGAGAAGGGGACGACCGAGGATGAGATGGCTGGATGGCATCACTGACTCAATGGGTGTGAGTCTGAGTGAACTCCGGGAGTTGGTGATGGACAGGGAGGCCTGGCGTGCTGTGATTCATGGGGTCGCAAAGAGTCAGACACGACTGAGTGACTGAACTGAACTGAACTGAACTGAACTGAATAATGATTGACGTAGAGCATCTTTGCAGAAATGTCTGTTAGGCCTTTTTCCCAATTTTTGATTGGGCTGTTTGTTTTTCTGGTACTGAGTTGTATGAGCTGCTTGTATATTTCGGAAATTAATCATTTGTCAGTTGTTTCATTTGCTATTATTTTCTCCCATTCTGAGGGTTGTCTTTTCACCTTACTTACAGTTTCCTTTGCTGTGCAAAAGCAGGTCCCACTTGTTTACTTTTGTTTTTATTTCTATTACTCTAGGAGGTGGGTCATAGAGGATCTTGCTTTGATTTATGTCATCAAGCTTTTGCCTATGTTTTCCTCTACGAGTTTTATAGTTTCTGGTCTTACATTTAGGTCTTTAATCCATTTTGAGTTTATCTTTGTGTATGGTGTTAGGAAATGTTCTAATTTCATTCTTTTACATGTAGCTGTCCAGTTTTCCCAGCACCATTTATTGAAGAAGCTGTCTTTGCCCCACTGTATATTCTTGCCTCCTTTATCAACAGGTACCCACAGGTGCATGGGTTTATTTCAGGACTTTCTATCTTGTTCCACTGGTCTATATTTATATTTTTGTGCCAGTGCCATACTGTCTTGATGGCTGTAGCTTTGTAGTATAATCTGAAGTCAGGAAGCTTGGTTCCTCCAGCTCCATTCTTGAGACTACTTTGGCTATTTGGGGTCTTTTGTATTTCCTTATGAATTGTTAAATTTTTTGTTCTAGTTCTGTGAAAAATGCCATTGGTAACTTAATAGGGATCATATTGAACCTGTAGATTGCATTCAGTTCAGTTCAGTTCAGTTCATTTGCAGTCATGTCCAACTCTTTGTGGCCCCATGGACTACAGAATGCCAGGCTTCCCTGTCCATCACCAACTCCCGGAGTTTACTCAAACTCATGTCCGTTGAGTCAGTGATGTCATCCAACTATCTCATCCTCTGTTGTCCCCTTCTCCTCCTGCCATCAATCTTTCCCAGCATCAGGGTCTTTTCAAATGAGTCAGTTCTTCGCATCAGATGTCCAAAGTATTGTAATTTCAGCTTCAACATCAGTCCTTCCACTGTAGTCATTTTTACAATATTGATTCTTCCTACCCGAGAATATGGAATATCTCTCCATTTATTTATGTTGTCTCTCATTTCTTTCATCAGTGTCTTATAATTTTCTGTGTACAGACCTTTTGTCTCCTTAGGTAAGTTTACTCCTAGATATTTAATTCTTTTTGTTGCAATGGTGAATGGGATTGATTCTTTAATTTCTCTTTCTGATTTTTCATTGTTAGTATATAAAATGCAAGTGATTTCTGTGTATTGATTTTGGATCCTGCAACTTTGCTAAATTCACTGATTAGCTCTAGTAATTTTCTGATACTATCTTTAGGGTTTTCTATGTACAGTATCATGTCATCTGCAAATAGTGAGAGCTTTACTTCTTCTTTTCTGATCTGCTGCTGCTGCTGCTGCTAAGTCACTTCAGTCGTGTCTGACTCTGTGTGACCCCAGAGACGGCAGCCCACCAGGCTCCCCCACCCCTGGGATTCTCTAGGCAAGAACACTGGAGTGGGTTGCCATTTCCTTCTCCAATGCATGAAAGTGAAAAGTGAAAGTGAAGTTGCTCAGTCGAGTCCGACTCAGCGACCCCATGGACCGCAGCCCACCAGGCTCCTCCATCCATGGGATTTTCCAGGCAAGAGCACTGGAGTGGGGTGCCATTGCCTTCTCTGCTTTTCTGATCTAGATTCCTTTTATTTCTTTTTCTGCTCTAATTGCTGTACCTAGGACTTCCAGATCTATGTGGAATAATAATGGTGAAAGTAGACACCCTTGTCTTGTTCCTGATCTTAAGGGGGATGCTTTCAGTTTTTTACCATTGACAGTAATGTTTGCTGTAGGTTTATCATATATAGCCTTTACTGTGTTAAGATAGGTTTCTCCTATGTCGATTTTTTGAAGAGTTTTAATCATAAACGGGTGCTGAATTTTGTCAAGGGCTTTTTCTGCATCTATTGAGATTATCATATGGCTTTTATCTTTCAGTTTGCTAATATGGTGTATCACATTGATTGATTTGCATATATTGAAGCATCCTTACATCCCTGAAATAAACCCAACTTGATCATGGTGTATGAGCTTTTTGATGTGTTGCTCAATTCTGTTTGCTAAAATTTTGTTGAGGATTTTTGCATCTATGTTCATCAGTGATATTGGCCTGTAGTTTTATTTGTGTTGTCTTTGTCTGGTTTTGGTATCAGGGTAATGGTGGTCTCATAGAATGAGTTTGGAAGTGTTCCTTCCGCTGCAACTTTCTGAAAGAGTTTTAGAAGGATAGGCATTAGCTCTTCTCTAATACTTTTAAATTCTTAAAATTCCCTCTGTGGTCTTCACATTTAACATGTTCAATGTGAGTTAAAGTATGACTCTGACTTAAAAAAAATAATAAAAAATACAAAAATAAAACTTCTCCAGATGTTGATCAAGGTTTTTTACAAAAATAGCAAATGAGCCTATAATAACCTAAAAGCAAAATAAAAAGCACACATTTTAAACAATTATAGCGAGAACGTACAATGACATCATTAAGACTTTTTATACTTAGCCTTTCTCTTCTGTTTTTCAGACATAAGAATCCTTAATTCAGAAATGTATTCATTCAGCAAACATGTACACCTAGCAGGTGCCAAGCCCTGACTAAGATGAGGGCACATCAATGTACACCAGTTCATGCACTTAGAAATTGAAGGAGGTGACTTATCTTCATTCATTCATCCACTCCCTCATTCTGTGAAGGTTCACCGAGCACCCACTATGTGCCAGGCATGCCTCAAGGCCTTGTGAACCGCACAGTGATCAAAAGCAACAGCAATCCCTGCCCTCCTGGAGCTTATATTCAGGTGTCGTTTATAAGTAGATAAGAACTGTGGGGCTGTTTAGAGATAAGTGAACAAGGAGAAGCAGAAGAACAGAAATAACTCTTCTGCTAGGAAGACTCAGAAGGGGTGACTTCTAAGCTTGGGCCTCCGAGATGAGGAGGAGCCCACCAGGCAGACGTGGGGACAGTCACTGCAGAGCGGAGAGCACAGGATGGAGCAGAGAGCTCCAGAGCCGCAGAAAGTTCGTCCCTAAGCAGCGCTTATATCCCAGCTCCAAGACAACTCGAGAAACTCAACACGGCTAGAGTCGCTTAATGAAGATTAAATCTCAAGAAAATTTTTGCATGCAAAGCGATTTAAAGGTATAGTTGTTTTCACAAATATCTGTGAAGTCTGTATTAGTTTTCTGGAAGAGCGAAAGTCCTAGTTACAGATCATTCATGCCTCAAGAGAAGTATCATAATCCAAATACAAAAACAGCAATAGAAATTTTTTAAGGTTTAAGTCTTTTTCACAGATAATATCTCAGTCAAGACTAACAAAACCTTCTGATGAAGCACAGCAGTTATCTCCATTTTACAGATATGGAAACTAAAGCTCAAATAAGATAAGTTACTTATGTACTCCCTGCCTAGTAAATGGCTAAGCTAAACCTTAAACTTGGACTTTTACTGTAAATACTGTCCTCTTTTTACTAGACTGGAATTTAGTGCCAATTTAAGGGTTTTTACAAGATAACAGGGAAGTGCTCTCACAGAGCAATATTTCACAAGTGCTATTGGTCTTTGGGAGAAATCTATACATATCTACTGTGTGCACTTAGCAGAAAAAGAGAAAGGTCCAGGGGAATAGGGTAGTCAGCAATCAGCAAACACACAAAGTCACGATGTCAGCATAATGATTTCCTTAACAAAGTTGCCTTCCCCTCGTCATCAAAGATCCAAAACCTCACCCATCCCAGCCTTTCAGTTCAGTTCAGTCTCTCAGTAGTGTCCGACTCTTTGCGACCCCATGAACCGCAGTACCCCAGGCCTCCCTGTCCATCACCAACTCCCAGAGTCCACCCAAACCCATGCCCATTGAGTCGGTGATGCCATCCAACTATCTCATCCTCTGTTGTCCCCTTCTCCTCCTATCCTCAATCTTTCCCAGCATCAGGGTCTTTTCTAATGAGTCAGCTCTTCCAATCAGGTGGCCAAAGTATTGGAGTTTCAGCTTCAAAATCAGTCCTTCCAATGAACGCCCAGGACTGATCTCCTTTAGGATGGATTGGTTGGATCTCCTTGCAGTCCCACCCTTCACCCCGAACATACCTGGAAGTGTCCTCCCCACTGAAATGGCTGCTCTAGCTCAATGCTGTGTAATCATGCTGTCACTATGTTTACACAAGAACTCAACCACTGCCTCCGGATCCTACACCATCACCATGTCTGGCACAACTTAGCAGAAGAATGGAATTATTATAAATTTTGAACAAGTGGAGACAGAAGGGTAAACAGATGAACAGCTAAATAAATAAATTTTAGAAACAGGTTAAATAATGTTAGGAGATTGGAACACAGCACGGGATAATAAAAACTGTGAAGATAAATGAGATAAAATTTGAGAACAGAATAAAAGAGAAAACTGTGGGCAGACTGGTCAATCTGCTGTTACTGCTTAAAAGAAAGTCCATTCTCCATTGCCAGCTGTGTTTTTCAAGAGGGCTCTCAGAACTTGAGACACCCCTTCAGTAGGAAATGTGGCCCTAAGCACTAAAATCTCTCACTTGACAAGAAACTCAAAGGAATAGTGTATTGGAGCCGTGTCTCTGGCTCCAAGCTGAAGAGCAGGGATCTGGGACCAAAAGAGGCAAGGTTGTAGAGAGAAGGGGGTATGTGGGCCAGGATTCTTTGCCAGATCCAGGAATCTGCCACCAAAGCTGGTGTCCAAATAGGGTCCAGGGCTGGAAGCCAGGTGGAGAGTCCCAGGTAAGCCCACGTGGAGGGGACTGAGGTCAGAATAAGGCAGGTTGGCAAGCAGAGGACAAGAGAAAATGAAGGTGTGTCCTCACTCCGGGAGTTGGAGGTCATGAATATCAACTAGGAGGCTGAGCAACAGAAGTGAGGATCCTAGAGTAAGTGCCAGAAACTAGCTTCCCAAGGGAGAGAGGTATGAAGGAGGGAAGGACTGGGGGTTTTGGGTGGTTAGCAGATGAAAACTCTGCTATATAAAATGGATAAAGAGGTTGAAAGCTTCCCTGGTGGCTCAGAGGTTAAAGCATCTGCCTCCAATGCGGGAGACCCGGGTTCGATCCCTGGGTCGGGACGATCCCTTGGAGAAAGAAATGGCAATCCACTCCAGTATTCTTGCCTGGAGAATCCCATGGACGGAGAAGCCTAGTAGGTTATACAGTCCATGGGGTCGCAAAGAGTCAGACACGAATGAGCGACTTCACCTTCACATTCACTGTATAGCACAAAGAACTATATTGAATATCCTGTAATAATTCATAATGAAAAAGAAAATGAAAAAGATTGTATATATATATTGCTGTTGCTGCTGTTGTTGTTCAATTGCCCAGTCGTGTCCGACTCTTTGCAACCCTATGAATTGCAGCATGCCAGGCCTCCCTGTCCCTCACCATTTCCGAAGTTTGCCCACGTTCATGTCCATTTCATCGGTGATGCCATCCAGCCATCTCATCCTCTGACACGCTGTTCTCCTTCTGCCCTCAATCTTTCCCAGCATTAGGGACTTTTCCAATGAGTCGGCTGTTTGTATCAGATGACCAACATCCTGCAACTTTGGCTTCAGTATATGCTACATATATATAGGAGAAGGAAATGGCAACCCAATCCAATATTCTAGCCTGGGAAATCCCATGGACGGAGGAGCCTGTCAGGCTATAGTCCATATGGTCGCAAAGAGTCAGCCGTGACTCTAAGCAACAACAAACAATACATATGTATACTTGCATCATTTTGCTGTACAGCAGAAATGAACACAAATCGTAAATCAACTATACTTCGATAAAAAATAGATTTAAAAAAAGAAACTAGCTTGTTCCCAAATCCTTCAGAGCCACTGATACTCCCATCACCAGCTCCACCCTCAGCACCATCATAACTGTCGCCATTACCAGCGTCACCCCCAGGAGCGCCTCCACCTCCATCACCATCAGCGTCACCACCATCACCTCCACCCAACGCGATCAGCAATCTCCATCCTATAGTCACCACCATCACACGACCAACCCCCGTCACCACCATCACCCTGACCCTCACTCCCAGCACACCACCATCACCACCGACATCACCACCCGCACCATCCTCACCACCAGCATCACTACCACTGGCCATGTTATCAATGCGACCATCATCCCTTTAGGACGTCCCCTCCACAAGCACAGAGGGACTGGCAGAGGCTTCAAACTGTCAGCCTTCCCCACCAGTCTCTGAACACGGAAGGCAGCAACACTGGATACAAACGATGGCCACTACCCAACTTACAAAGCAGAACAGCTACAGTAGGTTGTGGTTTTAAATAAAATAATTTTCATCCAGGATATACACATATCCTGATGTGAACAGCCGACTCACTGGAAAAGACCCTGATGCTGGGAAAGATTGAAGGCCAAAGGAGACGAGGGCGGCAGAGGATGGATGGCTGGATAGCATCACCGACTCAATGGACATGAACTTGGGCAAATTTCAGGAGACAGTGAGGGACAGGGAGGCCTGGTGTGTCGCAGTCCATGGGGTCACAAAGAGTTGGACACAACTTAGGGACTGAACAACAACACACGTATATTAGCTCACTTCTTAAAATTCTCACAGCACCCTAGGAAGCAGGCATGGCTACCCCTACTTTATGAGTGAGGAAGATGAACCTCGAGGACAGTAGTACTTGCCCAAGGTTACACAGGTAGAAAGTGACAGAGCCGGGTCACACTCACACCCACTGCTTCCATGAGCAGTGCCGCTGGGTCACCTCTCTAAAGAAAATGAAGACACAGCTGAGTCTTTTAAGGGGCTCTCTGGCAGTGGGAGAGGCCTACAAACATATCATTTCAAAACAAGGTAAGAAATGCTCTGACTGCACTAAGGGAGGAAGAAACTAATTCTTCTCGGGGGTGAGGGAGAAAGCTTTCCAGAGGATGTGGCATTTATGCAAGCGGGGAGAAACGGAGTGGAGTTCACCAGGGGAGAGCATTCCAGGTGGAGACCCAGCACACGCGAGGGGCACACGCGAGGGACACCCGCCGTGCTGACTTACTCCGCGGGCTCTGCTGTCCCCACCTCTGACCTCTGGCCGGACAGAGAGCCTCGTCTCAGACCTAGTCCAACTGCCAACCTTGTCTCTTCACACCCACCCAGCCACACACACAGACCCCTGTCTCAGCCTGTCCTCCCTGTGGCTCAAAACCCAGAGTCCAACATATCTGGCCGCCTCCCAAGAGAGCCTGGGATGAAAGGATCTGATGGGCAGGAACTCAGGCGTCCAGGACAGGGCACCAGGCGTCGGATCAAAGCATCAGCCACAAGGAGACTGAAAGCTGAGGCCCCGTGCTGGTCAGTTGAGACTGACCAAGAGGCTTCTTTAGATGCCCTCTCTTTGCGCAGACACTGTCCTGAAGCAAATCGCTGATGGAGTATCCCGATGAAACAAGTATGACAGCAAAGCAACTGCTTATCTGCAGGTTACCGAGCTGCAGCTGGCATCCCTGATACCAGGCCACACAACTCAGTGCTCAGGGTATACATTCTGCCACGAGGTCTTTTGGGGAAAGCAGGTTAGGAAAGGAATTGCTCAAAGCTAGGCGTGCCATGATAGGGACCAAGGTTGGATGTGACCACAACTGCTTTAATTTTTTTCCAGGACAAGAACATTGTAGCTGTGTCTCTGGACTTGAAACTATGGGTCCACACATCCATCTGCGTGTGTGTGTGTGTGTGCGTGTGTGTGTCCATTTTTTTTTTTAAGATCTGTTTGTTTAGCTGAGCTGCGTCTTTGTTGCCGCACATGGGCTTTTCTCTAGCTGCAGGGAGAGAGGGCTACGCTCTAATTGCAGTGCACAGGCTTCTCACTGCGGCGGCTTCTCTTATTGCAGAGCACGGGCTCTCTGCCCATTGGCTGCAGGAGTTGCAGCTTGCGGGCTCACTACGTGTAGCTCTCGGGCGAGGGAGCCCTGGCTCAGTAGTTGTGACACACGGGCTTCGTGGCTCCGCGGCATGTAGGATCTTCCCGGACCAGGGATCAAACCAGTGTCTCCTGCGTTGCAAGATGGATTCTTAACCACTGGACCACTCGGGAAATCCCAGCTGTGTGTTTTTTAGTAAATCCCAAACTACTTTCTGAGTAGATTGATCCCTGGACCACCCCCTAAGCCTTCTTTTTGGAACCATGTTCTTCCCAGAGACCTCAGCTCTTAAAAGAAAACATCAAGTCTATCCTTAGCACTATTTCTCCCTTAACTGACAACAGGGACTCAGTGCTACTCAGATTCTTACCCAGCTACTGAATCTCCGAATCACTGTCATTCTACTCACGCACCACTCAGTTTTATGAAGCACTTATTATGTGCCAGATGCTTCCTCTGTTCATGGGAATGTGCAATGACAAGGCTATGCCAGTTCCCTGCCTTTTTTGGAGCTTCTATTCCAGCAAAGATTGACAGGAATGAATAAGGTGAAAGAAAATGACACTTAAAAGGTGATTTCTGATAGTAAAAGGAAGTGACGGCAGGTAAGCATGGAAGGAAGGGTGAGGGGAGCTGTCTCATAAGGCTCCCAGAGAAGGTATCTCTAAGAAAATGATGTTCGGGCTGAGATGGGAAGAATGTGAAGGAGCCAGCCATGTAAAGAGGCGGGGGAAGGAGCACACTCCTGGACAAGAAAGCAGAAGTGCAAAGGCCCAGAAACAGGATTAATCCAGCTTTACTGAAGTACACAAAGCCAGCCAGGAACGGGGGGAGGGGCGGGAGGGCAGACTAGCAAGCAGGAGAGTTGAAATAAGGGAGTGTGTCAGGAGTCAGATCATCAAAGAGCCTTACAGACCACAATAAGAAGTTCAGATTATACTTTAACACAATTGGAATCCACTGGGGAGTTTAAAACAGGGGAATGGCATGATCTGATTTCCTTTTTTAAAAAGAAAGATTTAAACAACTTCTGGAAGTTGTGTGGAGAATGGATCTGGTGATGAATGGAAGTAGGGGAACTAAGTAGACCAGATGGAATGAGGCTGGCTCAAACTAGGAACTAGAGTGATGGCAGGAAAGATGAGAGAGACGTGGATGCACTTGAGAGGGCTTTTGAGATAGAAGTGACTAGAAGAATATTTTGGGATGATCGTCTTCAGAATATGCATCAGTGATTTTTATGAATCCTCTTAGATGCCTCTAGAACTGCTGCAGGGGCATGAGGAGAGAGTGGTCCAGATACAAGCGCCCCTGTCAATCAAAGCATCTCCAACTATGCTGACTGCCAAGAATGACAACTGCAATTTCCTTAGGAAAAAAAGGATTTTTTTATGGTAAAACCAAACTTGGAAAACCACTATTGTGATAAGACAGAGTCTGCTTAGCTGTCCCCAATATCCTTTCTCTCTATTTTTCCAGAAATAGAGCTGTCGCAATTTTTAGCCCTCACACAGCTACTCAGCTAGAGATCACATTTCTCAGCATCCTTTGAAGCTAGGTGTGGCCTCAAGACAAAGTTCAGGCCAATAAGTTGTGAGCGAAAGAAGTATGTTTAACTTCTAGGTCACTCCCTTAAAACCCAAGGTACTTTTTCTCTTATTTCCCTCTTGATCTGCCTAGGAAATGGTGGAAAAGGTAGCAGCCACACTGGACCCAAAGATGGAATCTGCCTGCTGAGAATGGCGGAGCTGACCCACCAGCCTGGGTCCTTGGACCCTGATCTCTTGGAAGAGAGCCCTCTATCCGTCTGAATGGCCCACCAAACTCTGGACTCATAAGTGACAAACAAATGCACATGACATCTTTTGACTTGAGAGTTACAGCAGTTCAGCGCATACCCAGGCAGTTTTGACAGCCAGCATATGCTCCACCACAGACAGTGGCTGCTTCACTGGTGTGAGAACAAGCAAGCCCTCAGGTAACCCAGGAGAGAGACGGAATGTAAGTGAAGAATAAGCCTTTGCTGGTGTAGCTGTTGTTGTTTGGGGAAAGTTTTATTACAGCAGCATTATCTAACCTATTCTTACTAACACATTCTGGTTGAAAACAACTGCTCTAAAATCTTACCTGGATTACATGAGTCAGAAAACCATATCCATCAGCTGAGGAGATTTGAAAAATACTGATGCCTGAGTCCTATACCCAGAAATCCTGATTTAATGAGGCTGGAGTGCAGCCTAGCATGGGGATTTTTATCAACTTCCCTGGTGATTCTAATATGCAGCCAAGGTTGAGAATTATAGACATCTGGGTGATACAGCAATGGCTCCACATAAATGCTTTTATTGAACTGGACTCCAGCATGATGAGGGACATTATATATATAGTGAAGGATGTTATTTAAAAAAAAATGACTCTAGAATCATGATAAGGGGTCATCACAGCAGGGTTTAATTTATTGTCTTACACAGTCTCAACTCCATGAGCAATTTCTCCTAGTCTCAGAGTGGGAGGTATTTGTGCTTCTCCTAAACAAAAAATTTGCTTTTGCCCTTGGAAACTGTAAATCCTGTAAATGACCTTGCTTTCTTCTCTGAGTAGGTCCTAGAAAGTTCAAACTGGAGGCCTCCAACTAACAAGTGACTCAGATTTCATTGGCATACGGTTTTAGCCTTGATCTTTGCTTCAGTTCATTTTCTTCACTTGTGATATCATACAAGCTAACTTAAGTCATTTCCAGAACAAGCCAGGATATAAATATATTTTTAAGATAATAAATAAGGAGCATGTGCCACTGACTGGAAAAGGGATGAAAAGGAAAACAATCAAATGCACCAGCTTACCTGACTCAATTACATGAAGTTCTATAAAAATATCCAGCAAAGTCTATTTATTAAATAGAGTTACTTAAACACAGAAATTCCTGCCTTGTGTATTCAAATATGGGGTGCCATGCTGAACTACAGACGCTCAATACTCTTTCTCTGTGAAAGTAGGAATAAGCAGGAAGATGGGTATTGAAAGCTCCTAATGCAGTGTTTTCAAATGCTAAGAATCAATCTTGTGGTTCCACTCACCTTCAGCAAAATTTCCATATGACAGCGTCTGTTAGTCTTTATTATAGATTTAAAGCCCCATTAGCAAGCCGTGCTCTTCCTGAGGTGGCTGTAATTATGGTAATAACAGGAGCTACACTACTCCTCCGTGGACTTCCTCTTAATAGCTTCCAGGATGCACATCTCCGAACCACCTCATCACATTTCACAAATGTCTCATTCTTGACAACCCACTCTATTTGCTGAAGATCCTTTCAGGCTGGATGCATACGCCTGAGAGAGTCATAAATTCCAACTCCATCCAAAATTATCTTTCCTCTTGTCTCTCCACATCATCTCTTTGCTACATTCTACAAAGAATGTCTTCATCCAACACTTTCAAATAAAGTATGTTATTGAATGACCCCATGATTTACAAGTTTGTCTCAGCAGCAAAGTGTCATTGGACTTCCACAAAAACTACAGAATACAGTGTTTTCTACCAAGATGCATGAAACGTGCAGACCCAGGCACAAAGCTCTGTAACACTAGAGCTTGAGATCCCCTAGTTCAGCCCACTCAACCTTCATTTTACAGACAGGAAAACTGAGGCCTTGAGAAATATTAATTCAGGTAGTCGCTCTGTATTAATACTTGGACGGTGCCCCATAAATTCACTGTTTAGTCAGTTATTTGAAATTTGGTACATATTTTTTCATTAAGAAACGTTACAACAGAACATTAGACTCTCTACAAAATTATAATTAGGATGGACGGTGATGATGATAATACAGTCATGTGACTGTGCTTAATATCACTGAACTGTACACTGAAAAATGGTTATGATGGTAAATTTTGTTAATGTATTAAACACAATTTTTTTAAAGATTCTTATTTAACCCACTAAGTGGATGAAATGTGGTACAAGGAGAAGAAGGAAGAGAAGCAAGAAATCCCACCACCTTTCCTGGGTCCGCCTGAGAGTCCCTCCTCGAGTAAGTCTGATTAATCACATCTCCAATGTCCATTTTCCCCTTCATCTACCACTAGCTCCCAAATTCCCTTAGGGACCTGCTCCTCCCCATTCTCAGCCTTAGTGGGCTGACCCCAATCTCACCTCCAGCAGTGGTCAACCACTGACTGGCGAGTTCCCTGGCCACAGTGCTGGTTACGAGCCATTTTAGGCCAAGAAGATCCAAGAAGTGTGTGTGCGTACTGTATTACGTTTCAGAGGGTGGGTGGTATCTCCAAAAACAGGCAAACAGAACTTTTGCCTCTCTGCTGGAGCTACCGTAAGAGAGGCCAGCTCGTCCTCTAAACGGGGGTGAACGGGAAACCCGGGACCACTGTAGCTACTGCTGCCATCATGACAGATGTCAAACCAAGGCTTGAGCCAGCACACGGTGCTGAGAGAACTTCAGAGAAAGGGAACAGAGGGCCTGATGAAGTCATGAACTTCTGGAACCAGCCGTACCTGAAGCAAGCACGCCCTGCCTCTGATGTTAGCACGACTACCCCTGAACCTTTCACTGGCATAAGCCAATAATTCTATATTTCACCTTAGCCAATTGCACTGAGTTTCTGTTTCTTTGCAACTGAAAGATTCCTAACAGGTACAGTTCCAGAACAAAGACGAAGTGTGATCTCCATTCACTTCCCTTTCTGAAACCATCTCCCACCAGCCACTGTTTTTCTCTCTAGGCACCAAATGCCCTCCTTCTGTCCCAAGATCTCTTCTGATACCCAATCCAGGCCTGAACTAACTACCAAAGTGCTTTAGACCCCAGTATAACCTTCCTCTTTCCTCTTATTTTTCCTATTCCATGCTACCATTCAAACTCATAAGACAAACATAAAGAAAATTACAAAAATCATTACGCATATATTAGATATGCATGTGTTGATAAGACGAATAGGAGATTCAAAGTTTGTCTCTGTTTACATCAATATGTGCAGGTCAATACGTATGCCTGGGTGGGAGTGTCACTGTTAGAAGCAAGTTTTGTGTACAGCCCTGGGGCAGAGGCAGATTGACACCTGTTTCCCAGTGTAACCTACAAAAGGAGAGATGCTGGCTGAAAGCACAGAGCTGGACATGTGAGATGCAAGGCACAGCGAGTGTTACTCCAGGGCCCAGGGTTCAGAGTGGGACCCAGGGATGAGGAAGTCTGGAACACAGCTTGTCCAGAGAAGCTGAAGAGTATAGTGCTATTTGTCACCTTTGAGATTTTGCCTAAGAAGGAGCATCTTAGTAAGAAGGAGGCAGGGTCCTCACAGATAAGCAACCTCCAGCAGGAGGAATCTCCTTCAAAGGCTTGTGGCAGCCAAGGTCAATAAGGGATAGACCTGTGTGCACCCCCTGGTCTCAGAAATAATGGGCAGGCTATTAGGAGGCGAGGTGTTGCAGTCCTCTGTCTACAGGTAGGCAAGGTGAAAAAGCAAAAGGGAAATGACTAATGTCTCTACATCAAGACTTCCTCTCCCAGCTGCTCTCCTTCTTCTTGCCCCACACAATTAGTTAGCGACGATGTCCACATAGACCCACAGGCTGGTGGGGCATGGGGACGTCCAGTTTACACAGAAGAGAATTTAATATGGAACAGTCAAAACAGAGGATCAGGGAGTGCCTGAGAAGGAGACCCGGAGCCGTATCACAGAGCTTCATGGAGGAGAAGGTTCTAGAGGGGTTTGACAGATGGCAAGATCATCATTAAGTGGAAACAGTGAGACCTCCTTCCAGGAGAAGGATGGCACGACCGAGGGGGTGAGGGGACGAGAGCAGAGACTGTGCTGTCTGGGCAGGTGTGCTCGTAGTAGAGGGAGGACAAGGGTGGGAAAGGACACATGGCTCCAGGGAGACTGGGATCTTTGTGGGGAGCCGTCTGCCTTGCTGGGTAACAGGATGAAACGCGCTTACCTGCAGGCAGTAAGTCAAACCATGATCACGATCACGGGACAAGTGATGACAACCCCTGAAGACTCCTGGGAAGGCTCACAATTTTAAAATAGACTGCTCGTTAACCCAAATTATCTAGAAACTCATCGGATCTCAGACAGCGGAAGAAGGAGAAAACAGGTACCCTGGGCCAGAGCCCCAATCTATTCCCACCCACCTTCCCACACCCTGCCTGGTTCTGCGCCCCCTGGTTCTGCTCAGCTGGGGTCCCCACTGCACGGTGATGCACTCTAGGGCACGTTTCCTGCTGCTGCTGCTGCTGCTCCAAATAAGGCCACAGTTGTATTTGGAGGCCTGGACAATGGTGGACATTTTTAGTGTATTTCAAAGTAGGTTATATTAAGTTTTACCTGGTCTGCACTTTTAAAATAACCTGCCACATTCATTTAAAAACAGCTCTAGTGAATGGACTTAACGTCACTGAATTATGCCTTTAAAAGTGGTTACAATGGTAAAGTTATGTGTATTTTTCCACAATAAAAATATAAACATAATTTTTAAAAAAAACACCAATGTCTTTTTTTTTACAATTAACCATTTTTATTCTTTCTATGTAGAAATACTAAACAAAATACTTGGAAATATGAAATTTGCATTTTTATCAGGTGAGTTTAAACCCTGAGCATTTCTACTAATGTACAAAAAATAGTAATAATAATAATATCCATGGTACACATTACTCCTACAATGTAAATTTGACAATTTTCTAGAAGATATTTTATTTAATCTTCATTTTACATGATCAAAAGACGTATTCATAGTAAAGTAACTGCATAAGACACCCAAATGAAAAACTGAGTCTTCCCTAACCAGAAAGTCTTCCTACAATACTGAGACCAAAAGATTCAAAAAAAAAAAAATCCCCCAATCGAAATCACCCCTCAAGCTCTCTGAAATTAGCAGAGAATGTTTGCAGCTGACCTATTTCTCGCCCACACGACTGTGTTGATAATTGACTTTTGTCCCCCAGGGAAGTGCTCAAATATAATTGAGCAGCACCTGCCACACAGAAAGTACAGTTTTATACACCCAATAATTCCCATAAATATTGTACTTAGCTTGGGACTCAAGCACTCTGCTTTCTCATTAATTGTGTCTCTCACGGAAGAAATATAATTTACGAGAGCTGAGTTATTATGAACAGGTAGATAAAATAAAAGAAGTATTTTGAATTATAAGATATAAGGCATTTCTATTACTAAAAATTATTGAAAATGATGGCAATGCCCACTTACATTGCTCAGACACTTTTCTTTAGTCCTGTCGATCTCATTCTATTACATAAATCCCTTCTATAGATGGGAGGTACTCAGTTTTGTTTAATCCTGATGACAAGAAGGCCAAGGTCAGGGATATGATGTTCATGCAGGTCAAACAGTTTTACCCTGTCCCACAAATTCAGCTTTATAACCTGACACTGCGGCTCTAAAATGAACCAAATCATCCACCCCATTTACCACCACAACTTAAAATGCTGTCTGGATCTAGGATTAAGAAAAGGCAAGTCCTTTCCACAGGCAAGCAAATGTTTGCACACTTAGACCAGCAGCTATGACTGGAAAACCTTCAGGCTGGTGTTGAGAGTATGTTAATGGAATAATCCAAAACCAGTCCCAAAAGATCACATATTCCAGTTACATGAATGTAACCTGGAATGAAATGTTCAAAACAGGCAGATCTATAGACACAGAGAGCAGACTAGTGACTGCTTCCCTGGGGGCTCAGTGGTAAACAATCTGCCTGCCATTGCAGAAGACCTGGGCTTGATCCCTGGGTCAGCAAGATCCCCTGGAGGAGGAAACGGCAACCCACTCTAGTATGCTTGCCTGGAGAATCCCCATGGACAGAGAAGCCTGGCGGGTTACAGTCCATGGGGTCACTAAAGAGTCAGACATGACTTATCAACTCAACAAGACCACAAAGAGCTGGGGCTAGGGGTAGGAAGGAGGTTGGAGAATGACCTAATGGGTGCAAGATTTGATTCCATGGTGATGAAAATGTTCTAAAATTAGATTATGGTGATAACAGAATACAGCCTTTGAATCCTGAAAGATTACTTTCTTCTTTCTGTTCTACACACACACACACACACGCAAAGAGGCCAAATAATTAAGCCATGACCACAAAGCACTCCAACCTTAACAGTGAGGGTTTTATAATCAGCCTTTGAGTTATCCTAGCACTGGGCCACTGGAGAATGAAGTGGGACAGGATAATAAACTCATCTACATGAGTTATTATGCATTTCCATTACTGCTGGTCCTTCCTGCATTAAAGAAGAAATTGCAAAAAGATTTTCCCTAGGAGTTAAAAAAGAATATCATAATATTCAGACACAGTGAAGAGTACAAAAGCTTACCCTTTCTAGTAATTCTGACAACCTAGAAAAAAAAAATGCAGATTCTTTTCAAGTTTGTTTACAAAATATTTCATCTCAAAACTGCTCCAGCAATTTAAATTGCAGCCCCAGAGAAAGATACCTCCACCAACAGAAAAGAACACAAAATGAGAAATAAAATAGGCATACTTTGTCTTTCAAGTGATTACAAGGAAATGATCAGAAAGATTTAGTGAGTGTCCCTCATTTTTACAGCCCCACCTAACACTTTCAGTACATAAAGCAACACGCTTTACACCATCCCTTCTGATTCAAGTAATTACCTCTGCTCTGTTTATGGGTGTCATAAGGACAGAGTAAAGAAAGTAGGAAAGTTTACAGAGGCACATGTTGTTCTAGCTGAAATGAAAACCATCTTCAAGGAATTTCAAAGCACCGTCTATATTCATGCCAGGTGTTGGTAATTCATCAGCCTTCTCGCTTTCTGAATGCAGGCTGCGGAAGCACACAGCTTGTCATTACTGTTACTTGAAAGCAGTAAAACCATTCCCTTAAAATTGAATCTATAATTTAGCCTCTTCATGAATTCAGGCTTCTAGTTCTAGCCCTCCCCCTCTTCCTGCCTGAGTTCACATAGTTAAATCCATGTAGAATTCCTGATGCGTAGTCTGTAGTCAAGTTCATAACTTCGACTCTTGAAGAACGAAGAGTGCTTCTGCGTTTTCCTGGCTCAGGAAGAAAGAGGGCACGAAACTGTGTGAACGCAGGACCATATCCACCTCTTACATGAGGATGAGGCTTTATGGGGGTGCTTGGGGGAGGACAGCCTAGCTCGTCTGATCAACTTGATGGGTTCAAATCTGCAGAGGTGTTATCTAGAGAACATGTGATGTGTGATTGGGGACGGTAAGGAAATACTCTGCACGGCTCGCTAAAGAAATACTAGCGCCATACCTGGGCTCAAAGGGAGTAAACGACGTCCAGAGGCTCTGCCTACACAGACAGGGACTCAGAAGATTCTCTCTCACACACACACACTCCTGCTGAGAAGGGCGAGCAGGCAGTGAGGGTGGTGCTGTTTTAGTAAGCACTCTGCCATGACCGAGCATGGGATGGGGCTGCCTGTCCGGTTCCCACAAGTCTGTGGCCATTTCCTGAGGTTCAGTGAATCTGAGTGAGGTACAAGCCCAGTCACACTGGTTCAGGCCTATGCTTCCTTCTGAGTCCAAGCCACAGAAAGGAGACCAAGAAAGGGCTAAACTTGAAGGACAATGATGACCTTGGACAAGGTCACAGCCTAAACCAGAAAAGATGGGTCAGAACTCTATGTGCTGGGCCCAGCTGAGCCCACTGAGTTGGCAGACTCATCAGGGGCCAAGAGACTGATTTTTGCAACCAGCTCTATAACATGGTTGAACAAAACTACATTCTTTTCCATGCTGCCCTTGCCTCTTCCCTTGATGAAGGAACTGTCTCTGCCCCTTGATTCCCAGGGACGACATTGTCTAAGACAGCATGTGGAGTAATTACAGGGAGAGAGTCACAGTGAAGCCAAGGTCATTTTCAGTGTAAGTTTCCATGCAGCATCCTATAATTTTCTAGAAGGATTAAAATGTGAATCAGAATTTATGTAAGCTTCAATAAAATCTTATCAACATAAACTGAAGGGTAAATAGTTCTTTATTCTACAAAAATGAGATTTAGGGAACTCACTGTGTCAAGAACAGAAACTCATAGAAAAGCAAATTTAACTGGAGAAAAGCAAGCTTAACTGGTTAGCTGTCCAGTAATTAGATTTCTCAATCAGAAGCTTCATAAATTCAGTTCCATTTATTCAAGCCCAAGAGCCAGAATGAAGCACTATTTGCCACCAGAGGCAGAGTTCTTTTTTGCTCTATCAGGTCTCAATTTCAGAAGGTGCATTCCAGATAAAATTCACAAAGGAAAGAGGTATAAACTTTCCCTCAAAGTTCCCTGTCACTGGATTATACCGTTCAGCAAGGACAGTCTACTTCCAGCGCAAGGAAGAACTTCTGATTTGGCTGGTGAAAATGATTCACTAGTATCTTCCATGCGGCTAAAATACAGTAATGGTTGCGCCAGTCCTGGCCTGTTTTGCTCCGAGTCATCCTCTCCTTTTTCTGCTCTGCTTTCTGTCTCAGGGGGGCCACGGCCTGCAGGCAGTTTCCCAGTCTCTTGTGTCAGCTGGTGTCCAGCCTAGCCAGTGACACATTGGGCAGGGGCGGAGTGGGGAGCAGAAAAAATGAAGAAGCCAGAGTGTTTCTCCACACTTTCTCCACCTCAGATGGCTTCTCTGGCTGTATCCCCTCCATGTCTCTTGCTCGTGTGAACAGTACCCCAGCAGTTCCAGCATCCACCAGGTGACTCTGGCCCCTGGGTTCCAGCGCAACATCCTCCCCTTGTCCTTCTAGCCTGGAGGTGATAGTGGCTTCCGGATGTTGCTAACCTCTAAGTTTAGCTTCTAAGCTCTTGCCTCACCTGTTCAATCCTGTCTCTAACTTTCAAGTCCTTTGAGTTTTGTTTTGTTTTCTGGTTAGACTGGCTACTAAAATGACTAGAACGTTAGTAAGTAAAGAAACTAACAAAACTCTGTGAACCATAAACCATGCAAACAAAAATTCCATCCCATGATAAAACCGGGAAAAACTAGAGTCTCCAGAATCTCCAGGGTTTGCTTTGCTCTTCATAGTAACCATATAAACTAGGAATATTTCTAGGATCTAAGAGGAGTAAGTTTTTTCATGTGTCCATATCCACGTGTGTCTGTGTACCTGGCTTGATTATTCAGGGATGAAGTGTACTGTGGTGGGGAAACTATAGAATCTGAGCTGGGGTCTCCTGTCTCAGTTCTGCTACTATCTATTGGTGTGACCTTGGTAAGGCCTTATCTCCTCTGGTCTGTATTTCATTCATCTGAAAATGGGGAATCAAAGTACTTTCCCTCCACAATCTCTTCCTGTTCTAAAATTCTGTGATTCTAAGCTTATGGATAAATTTTGCACATACGCATGACTTCAAGCATATGATTATTCTTAGAGCTATGCACAAAGCATATACCTTCTGTTGATGAATTTGCATTTCATCAGAGAAATGTGTCTATAACCGGTGCTCAAATTAGAACCCAAAGAATATTTTTGCCAACTTGCTTTATTATAGTATCAGCTTAGTATCTGAATGCGTTTTAGATCTCTACATATAATGTGGGTTCACTGAATCATTGTAATGATCATCCGATTAGCATATCTAAAAAAAACACAGAAGGAACCTTGCTTGAAAGTAGATTGTCCCAAAGATGGCTGCAACAATATCTTCCATTCTATCTGCTCCTTTGTAAGGTGACCTTGCTGCACCCCATCAAAAGAGGGTTTATCTTCCTTCCCTTTGAAACTGGCTGTCCCTTTGAGTTGTTTTTACTTAGCAATTGTAACAGAAGTGAAGTCACGTAGCTTTTGATATCAACTATGAAGTCTACTGGAGAAGGTGAAGGCACCCCACTCCAGTACTCTTGCGTGGAAAATCCCATGGGTGGAGGAGCCTGGTGGGCTACAGTCCATGGGGTCGCTAAGAGTCGGACACGACTGAGCGACTTCACTTTCACTTTTCACTTTCATGCGTTGGAGAAGGAAATGGCAACCCACAACAGTGTTCCTGCCTGGAGAATCCCAGGGGTGGGGGAGCCTGGTAGGCTGCCGTCTATGGGGTCGCACAGAGTTGGACACGACTGAAGTGACTTAGCAGCAGCAGCAGCAGCAGCATGAAGTCTACATGGCTACATAGCTACATAACTACTACGGCTGCTGCTGCTGCTAAGTTGCTTCAGTCGTGTCTGACTCTGTGTGACCCCATAGACGGCAGCCCACCAGGCTCCCCCGCCCCTGGGATTCTCCAGGCAGGAACACTGGAGTGGGTTGCCATTTCCTTCTCCAACACATGAAAGTGAAAAGTGAAAGGGAAGTCGCTCAGTCGTGTCTGACTCTTAGCGACCCTATGGACTGTAACCCACCAGGCTCCTCCACCCATGGTATTTTCCAGGCAAGAGTACTGGAGTGGGGTGCCATTGCCTTCTCCAGGAACTATGGCTACAGGGCTACATAGCTACTACAAAGTCTACAGTCTACACAGCTACATGGGCTTCCCTCCTAACTAAGTCAGTAAAGAATCTACCTGCAATGCAGGAGACCCGGGTTTGATTCCTGGGTTAGGAAAATCCTCTTGAGAAGGAAATGGCAACCCACTCCAGTATTCTTGCCTGGAGAATCCTATGGACAGAGGAGCCTGGCGGGCTACAGTCCATGCGGTTGCAAGAGTTGGACACAACTGAGTGTCTAAACTACCACCATGAAGTCTACAGCTTCAGCCTTTACTTCTTGGGATGCTCCTGCTTGGAACCCAGATATCATGTTGTGAAGAAACTTAAGCAACCACGCTGACAGGTTCCAGTGGATGGAAAGCGAACCTCTGCCAAAAACTCCACTCGAGTTCTCAGCCAGCAGCCAGCACCAACCACCAACCACACATGTAAGGATACTTCAGACCATTCAGCCTTCTCAGTACCCAGATAACATCACACAAAGAAGAAGTGTGTCCGCTTAGTACACAGAAAAAAAAAATTTTTTTTAATGTTGTTTTTTTTAAGTTACTAAATTTGGGATAGCAGTTAGGAGGCAATTTCTCCGCCATTAAATAAAGAGGAGTTTAATACTGGAGCAGAACCTCATGCCTAAAATATATCAAGACAGTCTTCCGTCATTCCATCTACCCCTTCATTCTTTCAAATCAGAGAGATGTGTCTATAACCAGTGCTTCTTTCACATATTTATTGAACACCTACTATGCTAAATGCTGAGGAGAAAATGGAGACCAAATGCAGACACGTCCCTGCCCCAGTGGAATCTGTTATCTGGATGGGGAAACGGACATTAATAAAACATGTAATGACATGTTAAATAGGTAAATAAACAGCCATGGTACTATTGAGAACTAGCACAGTGCACTCTGGGTACTTGGTTAAGGAACTGCCCTTATTAAGGAGATTAGAAAAAGAAGTGAAAACTAAAGTTAGGTTTCAAGGAAGATTAAAAAACCAGCTAGGCAGAGGGGAGAGCCTCCACACAGAGAACTTCACATGTGCATAGGGCCTGTGGCATGAGGGAGAGTGGTATGTTCAAGATCTGTTTCCAGAACTAAGATGGTGGCCTAGGATGAGGCTGGAAGCTGGTAGGATCCAGGTCTTACATGCCTCTGCAGTTCTCATAAGGGCAGTCTTAAGGAGAAGTCAACAAGCCACTCTGATCAGATTTTCCTTTGAACCTCAGAGGAGGAAAACACTGGGAGTAACCCCAGTGAGGGTAACCTGGAGCACTCTGCCACACAACCTGTATGTGCTGTGATACCCATGGTATCTCATATACTCACACACATGGGCATTCTGCAGACACCCTAATTCCTTGCTCCATCTCACCATATTAATTGTATGCATCTATGTCTCTGTAACTATATCAGAAAATCCTTTAGGTACAGGGGCTGTGTCTCATTCATCTTTTCATTCCTATCCCACAGTATCTAGTGCAGGGAAAGGTACATATCGAATGTTTAGTGAGTGCTTCCTAAAAATTTAAAGCATGAATAAATAATCCATTCATAAATGGCCTGTCAAAAGTGATCTCCTGAGAGAAAATTCTACAGCCTTTCTTGGAAAGCCATCTCAAGGATATCAACATTCTTTGGAAAGTCTTGCTATAAAGTATCCTTCCTTTCTAATTGTAGCCAATTGTTGAGTTCAGCCTCCATGAAGACAGAACAGCCCACCACATGTCCAAAGGACAGTCTTCCTGTACCCTTTGAGGATCACTACCGGGTCACCCCTAGTTCTTTCTTTTTTCAGTGAGGAAATACTTAACCTTCTCACCTTTCCTCAAAGAAATCATTTAGTTGCTCCCTGGATTCATCCCAAAACCTCCATCGCTCCTAAACTGTGGAGGGCAACAATCTAGCAGATCAGCAAACAAGGTCAGAGATGCCTGAAGGGTTTTGTGAGCAGTCCTCAGGGGGAGAAACAGGCTGTCTTAGTCTGTTCATTTTCAGGCCAGGTCACATGTGTGCATGTGTTTGTGTGTGCACATACATACATCTGTGCACATATACACATGAACACTGAGATTTTTTTACCAGCTCAAACAATAAACACTGTTCTATTTGATGAGTTTGCCAACTGTCCTCTATTCTTCACCACCAGCCCGGATGTTCCTCTCTGATTCAATACATTTTTTAAAAAAATAAGTGAAACCTTTACCCCCATATCTTTGCAGATTATATGGCAGAGAAATGAGCAGCACTGTTTTTACTGATATCTTCACTATCTTCTTGTGCAAAGGCATCACACAGATTGTGAAATACATCAAGAATTCAAAAACAGTAAATCACTGGTCATTCTACAAATAATAAGTCTCTAGTAACATTAAACAGCTGCTGGTCTTTTTTTAAACAATTTTTTTTTTTTTTTTTGGCATTTGGGTGAAAACTGTTAAATTTAATTTCAAAATACAGTGTTAAAGTTCCATTTGGAATCATTTTTCATCTCTTGTCAAATAAATTAAAATTCCTCAGTTGTTTTATCATTGTCATTACAGAAGTCTATATTATGACATTTAAAGAAGATCAGATATAGGATGCTCACTGAGCTGTAAGTCCTCATAACAATTATGTATTATTTCTGTGCAGAAAAGTTAGTAAGACTGTGTATATGTTAATAATATCATTACAACAAAATGTCCAAATTTAAATTAGATCATCTTAGTAAACCAACATATCCTAGCCTAGTTTCAGAAAGACTTATGAAATATATTTGTTCCCCAAATCTGTGACAGTTTAAATTACTCCCAAAATTATTCAGCATGAATACTTTTTACATTTTTAAGCCGACACACACCAGCACATTTAACAAGAACTTATACACGCCTTATCTCACTTATTATTTAACTTGAGGAAAGAATAAGATTAATATATTACAAAGAATATTGATTGTGCTTGGATGAATAAAACATTACTGAAGTGATGGTATAGATAAATTCAAAAGTGTCAGTCAAATGCCTCATGGAATATACTGGTGTATAATTAGTATTTCTAAGAATCTATAGTAATAAAACACTACCAAAAATAGGCATCTACAAAATAAACATAAACAAGATCTCAGTCACATAAGTCAATTTTTGTAAAAGAAGAATGTTTGCTTTATTAAATATGTAAATAATCTAAACACTGCAAAAAGGATAGAATACATTTTTTGAATTCAGAATCCAAAATATACTTATTTTAATAATGCACACACTTAGTACTCACTGAATGAAAGAGTAGTTGCAGTAATTTCTGTCCCTGAAGAAAATGAATGC
Organism: Ovis aries; assembly: GCF_016772045.2. Classification (NCBI taxonomy): domain Eukaryota; kingdom Metazoa; phylum Chordata; class Mammalia; order Artiodactyla; family Bovidae; genus Ovis; species Ovis aries. Next base: position 157,494,293 of record NC_056055.1, on the reverse strand, counting down.
CTGTGTAATAAATACTATGTAAATACGCTTTATGGACTTTTTAGGAGAGGTCTGAGTCCAATTTTGAGTCTAATGCCCATTCCTCAGGGGTAATCTGTTTAAATTGAGGATAATCACTAAAGAAACATAATGCAGCTGCCATCATAGGTTAAAAACACAGTACACGATGATCTGAGTTACCTAGAGGGAAAAGAACTTCCCAAGGTCATTCCAGCAGCCCACAGCGGAGCCTTGGTGCAGTGACCACGGTCCTCCCAGGGTACCCTGAACTCACACACCTCGATAGCTTCTCTTCCAAAGAGAAATCAAGGTGATTCCTTTTCGCATGATCTCTCTAGCACCCAGTAGCTATGAAGGAGTGGTTTCTCTGTAGCCCATAGACAGTACGAAATTAAGAACCAACTTCCTGTGTCAAGCTAAAAGGCACTTCAGCATTCGGTGGAACCAGTGATCTTTATCACACTCAACGCGCACTAGAACCACGCAGAAGAGAACAATCACTAAGAAAACAAACATTAAGTGTGGCAGCACCCAGACCCCAGAAACTGAGTGTAGGTCTTCGCTTACTTAGATTTAAACAGATCCGGCAGTCTTTCCCTAACCGAGCGAACCAAAGAATAGGTCCCAAAGCGAGACCAAACTTTCTGCTCAAAGTGTCTTTCCTTTGGACCAGAGCTAGGAGATGACAAAGGAGAGTATTCAAAATAGGGCAAAACAGAAGAGCTTCTAACAGCCGAATCTAAGCAGTTGTCCGGCGCCCGGGGCTCTGGTCAAGTCAAGTCACACGCCTTAAGAAGGTTTCCTCGCGCGACGAAGGTGCAAAAAGAAATACTTCCACTCTTAAATTCAACTAGGTCCCAGCTGGCTCGCGTCCACACGTACCAACTTCCCGGGACCCTAAGACTTGGGAGCCGGGACGGAAGGAGAAGGACCAGCCGCAGGGCACGCCGAGGGAGGGAAGGGGCGCGCGGGGACCCCGCCCGCCGCGCCCGCACGAGGGGGCTGCGCTCAGCTCCGGAACACCACCCCCACCGCCCCCCGCGCCCGCCTCCTACCTGTCTGAGGATGAAGCTGGTCGAAGTGGTGCTGCCATCGGATCTTTTCAACCTGCTCCTCCGGGTCGTGGTGCCTCGGGCCACCTGCACTCGACACACGGGGTCGGAGAGAAGCGCATGAGGGCGCGGCAGTGGGGAGCCGGGCGACCACCCCAGGCTAGAGTCCGCCTCGGGACCTGCTCCCCGGGGGCTCCCCAGAGCCCGCACCCACGTCTCCTCCACGGTCCCCACATACAGCCTCCATCCCACCCACCCACTTAAGCCTCGACGACTGAAAAGATGCCCGGGAAGAGCCGCCCGCGAGCACCCACCACATCCATTAACAAAGACTCTCAGGGTGCGGGGTCCGAGTCCCCGGCGGCATGGGCTGGGGAAGGCTGCGGACTCCGGAGCGGGAGCGCAGAGACCTGACGAGGTGAGAAGGAGCAGGAGCAGGAGGAGGAGAAAGAAGAGGGCGGGAGGAGACAGGGACGGCGCGCAGGGGTGGGGGAGCGGGGCCGCTGACTCCCAGGACCCGGGCCCCGCTCGCCCGGCGCGAAGGCGGGGCGAGGAAGGGGAGGAGGGGGCGGTACCTGCGAGGTTGGGGAGCGCGGCCGGTCGGCGCTCCCGTTCTTGGCGTAGGAGGAGGACATGGTTCACAGCCGCATGGCCCGCCCGTGCTCGGCGGGCGGAGGACGGCTGGGCCCCCCGGACGCTTGCAAGCTGGAGGCGGGGGAGGGCGGCAGGACTTCCCCACCCGCTTCGGGACCCGCGCCGGCTCCTGCGAGCGCGGAGACACCTTAAAGGGTTCGAGGCGCTCACCCTCGCGCCAGCAGCGGACCTCCAGGCAGCGGCCCCCGCCGGCGGAGGTCCCGCGGAGGGGGGCTTCTCGGGATCTCGCCGACCCGAGGCGATGGAGAAGCGCTCTCCCACCTAGCGAGCGCCTTACATCAGAGCTTTCCAGTGGAGGAAGGGAGAGGGGGAACCTAGGAGGGGGGTGGGAGGATGAAAATAGTCTGCACAGTTTAAAATGAGACAAAGGTGGCACGGTTCATGAATCAGGACTCGGGGAAGGACACTGGTGCAGAGTGGCAGGGAGTGGGAAAAGCCAATTCGGCGTGTATGCGTGTGTGTGTGTGTGCGCGCACGCGGGTGTGTGTTTGCTGCACTGGAATTTTAAAAGGGCAAGAGCAGAACCTTTCTTCCGCGACTTCACCCATCAGCCCATTGTGGTAAGGCATGGGGTTCTGTGGTTTGGCTTTTTGTCCGAGTCTTTGTATTGTTCTGTGAACTCTAGCTTCAAAACCGCAAGCCATGCACACCCGGCAGCCCCGGGAGATTCTGCCAACCTGAGTCTGACCGGGGTGCAGCCCGCAGCAAACCGGCGTGTCCTAAGGAGTTTTGAAGGTCACATAGACGTGCTGAAAGGCAAGAGTTGGCCACGTGCCTTCCCTTTCTAGGCGGATATCTGTCTTCAAGGGAGAGAACTCATCTTTGAAATCATACATCTTTGGCGTTGTTGCAACCCTAAATTTCCTCCTGCAAAAACATACTAGAGATTAACTGGAGAACAAATAAAAGCGAATTGTGGGGAGGAGGACTTGAAGTAACAAGCAGGAAGAGAAACATGCGAATTCAAAAATAAAGAGACCCTGTTTAATTGTAAATAGTTACTGCAAGAGAAATCCATGAATAAAATTTGCATGGTATCTTAAATTACTACATCAGCCCCTATCACCTTGGGTTCTAGTATTTTTTGAGGGAAACTGCCTGTCTCTTTTAACAATTAGTTGGCCTTATTGAGGTCCTGATAGTTTTACCATACACCAGACACTTTCTTTCCATTCCCACCCCCTTCACTTAATCCAGACCTTCAGTTCTTTGTAAGAGTATAATAATTAGTCTCCTTGCCTCCAGCCTTCCTCTAAGCATACACCTGCACACACACATACCCACACACTTCATTCTATCTAAACACTACAGGCAAAACCATTTTCCTAAAATCTCTTTACTCAACTCACTCTTTTCTAAAAAGCACTGCTGACTTCAAAAAAAATGTACAATGTGAGTTACATGCCGTTTTATTTGGGGCAAAATGAGGACTGCAGCCTGGGAAATGGTGCCTCAAGTAGCTCTGAGAGACTGCTCCAAAGAGGCAGGGGTGAAGGTCAGTATACGCCTGATTCTGGCAAAGGAGGAAATACATATAATCAAGCACATGCACAGGTTTCTGCTATCTCATGAAGCTTTTTGCCAGTGATGAGAAACAATCATCACCATGAAGGATTTTAGTGCTTTTCTAGATATGAGGAGGCATAACAATTGGACCTATAAAATGAGATCCTCAAAATACCTATCTGAAGATCTGTCCTGCCAGTTCCCCCACCCCATCCAGAGCACAGAGTGCCTCATTTCTGGGCTCCACCTGAACTCCTTTCAGAGGCTGCTGAAGGTCAGCAGCACATGCTTTAACCCTTATAGAGGTAGATGGCAAGTGTCAGTTTGTAGTTGATGGCGCTCATTGCTCTCAGCAGCCCACAAGACAGAGTCCAAACTCCTTGGCCCAACAACCAATCTCCTGCTTTGGTCACTACCACTTTTCTCCAACTTGATCACTGAACAGCAAGCAGAAAGGTCTGCTCATTGCTCAAACACACCAAATACAATCCCTCTTCAGCACCTCTGCCTGAAATGTGTCCTGCCCCCAGTCCCACCCGCCTGCATCCTACCCTGCTTCCAAGCCTGGTTCAACACACTCTCCTTCCACAGAAATCTTCCCTGACCATGCCCTGAAAAACTGGAGCATTTATTCTCTGGGCACTTAGTGCAGGCTGCCTTGGTTTACGTGTTCTCTTTTTGTGAAAATCTAATTCCTAAAATAGATTTTTAGCTTTTTATCTTCCATTCTTATATCTCACATGTTATATTAATAGATATTCCATAAAGTATATGGATAATGGTATGTCTGCCAATGCAGAACCCCTTGCTTTAGTTACCGTCAACTCAATCCATTTTAAGTTCTCAGCCATTTTCATAGTTGATACTTAATCAATACTTACAGAGTGAATTATTATGTGGGCACTGGGATTTGAGTTTTCTGGCTTTCTACTGCCTACAGTCTTATGACACTGAGTTATCAAAAAAGAATCTACAGTGGCATGACATTGAAGAGTTCTCTTTACCTACCTCACAGCAAAACTGGTGAAAATAGTTTCTAAAAAATTCTTTAATCTGTGGAAATGGTCCAGAGAAGGGTATGCAGCCACTGAAAAAACATTCATTCAGGAAAATTTACTAAAACTCAGTAAGAAAAGTGAGCTTGTGGTATTTGAACCAAGACTTGTTCTCCCCACCCTCACCCCCCACCACCTTCATCTGATTGAGCAAGAGGGAAACTGGCTACCTGATGCTGCTGGGAATACAGGGCTCCCTCTCCCTTCAGCTCCCAGCTGGAGGGTTATTTTCCTGGGAGGGACAGGCCATTTATCATCCTGCAGCGGCCACCTGTTGCTGAGGCTAAGTTCCCCTCAAATACAGCAGAGGTGGGGGCTCCTTTCTTTAGCCCAGCCCCCACTTGTGGGATGGGGGCTCTGCCTGGGACACAGTGCCACAGAGAATACTGAGGACCCAACTGCTCCTGGAGAGACAAGCCAGGAGACCCAGGCTTGCTGCCCCTCACTACCAAGCGCTCAGCTCCTAAAGTGAAAATGTCACACAGAGAATGCCATTGTCCTTGCCCCCAGGACTGGAACTCAGAGAATGAAGTTGGGCCCCACTTTGCACCACATACAAAAATTAACTCAAAATGGACCAAAGATCTAAATGAAGAGGTCTTACACAAAAGTGTAAAACTATTAGAAGGAAACATAGGGGTAAATCTTCACGATCTTGGATTTGGCAATGGATTTTTAGATATGTCACCAGGAGCACAAGCAACAAAAGAAAGAAAGTAAATTTGAACTTCAAAATTGAAAATGTCTGAACTTTTTAAATTTTGTGGCACTGTCAAGAAAGTGAAAAGGGCACTATCAAGAAAGTGAAAAGACAACAGAATGCCGGAAAATATTTGCAAATCATATATCTGATAAGGGACTTGTATCATATACGTGTGTGTGTATAAATATATATATATTTATTTGTGTATTTTTATATATATATATATATATAAAACTCTTATAGCTCAGTAATAAAGAGACAGATGACCTTATTTTAACATAGGAAAAGAATCTGAATAGACCTTTCTCCAAAGAAGATATACACATGGCCAATAAGCTGATGAAAAAATGATATTTTTAGTCATCAGGAGAATGCAAATTGAAACCATGATATACCACTATACTATCCACTAGATAAACCTCAGATAATAATTATTGGCAAAGATATAGAGAAACTGGAAATCAGAAATTCCCACTGCTAGTGGGAATGTAAAATGGTGCAGTTCCCTTGAAAACCAGTCTGGCATCTACTCAAGTGTTTAAACATAAAGTTACAAAATGAGCCAGCAATTCCACTCCTGAGTATATACCCAAGATAAACAAAAGCATATATTTATGCAAAAACTTGTACAAGAAAGCTCAAAGAAGCATTATTCATAATAGCCAAAAAAGCGGAAATACCCCAAGTGTCCACCAGCTGATGAATAATGGAATATTATTCCGTAATAAGAAGGAACGAAGTATTGATACATGCTACAGTGTGAATGAGCCTTGAAAATATTAAGCTAAGTGAAAGAAATAAGTCACAGAAGGTCATATATTATATTATTCTATTTACATGAAATGTCCCAAATAAATAAATCTATAGAGACTAAAAACAGATTAGTGGTTGCTTAGGGCAGGGGAGGTTAGGGGGATATTGAAGTGATAAGTCTACAGGGCTTCCTTTTGAGGCAAAGAAAATGTTAATAAAAATACTGAAAAGCACTGAATTGTACACTTTTTCATGTTTCACCTATTTATTTTTGCACTGGGTCTTCGTTGCTGCACTCAGGTTTCTCTAGTTGTGGTGAGTGAAGAAGGCTACTCTCTGGCTGTGGCACGTGGGCTTCTCAATGCAGTAGCTTCTCCTGTTGTGGAGCGTGGGCTCTAGAGCACTGGCTTAGCAGCCATGGGGTACAGGGCTTGGCTGCTCCACACGACGTGGGATCTCCCCAGACCAGGGAGCAAACCCATGTGCTGTGCATTGGCAGGTGGATTCTTAAGCACTGGCCCACCCGAGAAGTCCCTGAACTGTACATTTTAAGTAGATGAATGGTACGATATGTGAACTATCTCAAAGCCTCTACTTTGAAAAAATCTTCAGACTTTATAAAAAGTGAACTCAAAACAGATCACAGATCTAAGTACAAAACTTTAAAACTTCTAGGAGGAAAAAATAGGAGAAAATCTACATGACTTTGGGTTTGGTGATGAGGTTTTGGATACACTACTACCAAAAATGTGATCCAAGAAAGTAAAAATTGACATGTTTGGCTTTATTAAAATTAAAAACTACTGCTCTGTGAAAGACTCTGTTAAGAGAATGAAATGACAGAATACATCTGCAAAACACAAATCCGATATTTTGTAAACAAAATATACAAACAACTCTCAAAACTCAACAATAAGAAAACTAACAACTCAATTAATAAATGGACAAAAGATCTGAATGGACACTTTACCAAATATAGTAGCAAATAAGCATATGAAAAGGTACCCAACATCATTTGTCAAAGGGCAAATACAAATTAAAATGACAATACAGTACCAACACACACCTATCAGGCTTAAAAACAAATTTAATTGACAATAGCAATGTTTAGTGAGGATTAGAAGCAACAGGAATTCTTATTCGTTGATGATGGGAATACTGAAGGGTACAGCCACTATGGAAGATAGTTTGTCAGTTTGTTAATAAGTTAAACACACCAACAGTCCAGCAGTTGTGGTCCTAGGTATTTACACAATGGACTTGAAACCTTAGGTGCACACAAAAAAACAGCATGCAAATGTAGGTAGCAGTTTTATTCATAATCATCCCAAGCTGGAAGCAACCAAGATGTCCTTCAATAGGCAAATGTATCTTTTAAAATATAGTCAATCGTACAATGGAATATTATTTGGTGATTTTAAAAAAGAATGATCTAACAAGCCATAAAAAGACATGGATAAACCCTAAATGCATCTTGTTTAATGAACGAAGGCTACATTTGTAGCTACATAAATGATTACGTGAGTGCTAAGTTGCTTCAGTCAGGTCCAACTCTTTGCGCCCCTGTGGATCATAGTCCACCAGGCGGTTCTGTCCATGGGCTTCTCCAGGAAAAGAATACTGGAATGGGTTGCCATGCCCACCTCCAGGGGATCTTCCCAACCCAGGGATCAAACCTCCATCTCTTACATATTCTACATTGGCAGGTGGGTTCTTTACCACTAGTGCCACCTGGGAAGCCCACACAAATGATTATATTTATATGCAGTTTTAGAAAAAGTCAAGCTATAACAGTAAACAGATCAGTAGAAAGGAGGAGGGCTGAACGGGTGAAGCACAGGATTGTTTTAGGATGCTGAAACGACTCTGCAGGATACTGTAACGGTGGATATTTGACTCTAAGCATCTGTCAAAACCTAGAGAACTTTACAGCACAAAGAGTGAACCTTAATGTGTGCAAATTTTAAAAAATCATTTAGAAATTTTGGACATTCCCAAGATGGGAGGCAGAATGTGACAAAAGAATATTATTATTATGACAGCAAACCATGAAACAACTTCACTGAAAGACACGGCGGGGGGAGGTCTAGTCTAAGTACTGTTTGAAATGAGTGGAGTCTATGAGACTAAGGCAAAAGGAGCTGTGCAGAGGCAGGACTGCACTGCAGTTGACAAAGTCGTTCCCTGAGGAGGACGGGTTAACAATTCTGAAGTCCCTATACATACATACTGGAATGGAACAATTAGGTAAATCGATGGCAGGTGTTGGGAGCCAGGTTTTCTACTGTTGGAGTGGAAGGTTACAGATGCGAGATGTCTAGGATGATCCGTGTGGTGATGGATTAGGGTCAGAGACACAGTTGTGAACTCAAGTATAGCTTAGTATGAGATTCAGATGGTTCCATATAGAAATATGTAAAGATATGCATGGGTTAGCATATACACAGTTATTTTCCTGTCCTCGGTTGAGGGCCTAGAAATAACTGCATCTCACTCAGTTAGCAACAAATGCATCTAGAATTCAGGTCTGGGTTTCTAATACTATCCTCTAATAAAAGGGCACCTTGAAGAAATGGCTGACTCTAGGAGTGGGGCAGGAAGTATATAAGATAAGCCTGGAGCATTATCATGTCAGAAAGTAAAGAAGTGCTTAAAAAAAAAAGTGACTGGGTATATACATCAAAGGGGCACAGAACAAACTGAAAGAGCTCTCAATGGCCAAAGCTGGAACAATTTGAGCAATAAAATAAAGTAGTATTGGAATATATCCTAATGTATAAAATAAATATCTATGAGCTCATAGTGATAAAAATAAATGACTGAATAAGTAAACGGAAGAGACAAATCTCCCATGAGGAAGAATTCCAAATAATCTATTAGAAACGCCATAGCGACCACGCCTTCCGTATACACTGCGCAGTGATCTTCCAAAGAGGGCAGCCTGGCCAGCAGTGGAGAAAGGCAACCAGCACCACCTCAGCCAGGTGTTCAGGATCAGCATCACCTGGCCAGGATGACGATACATACCCTTGACATCACAGGAGGGCAAAGGCACTTTACTTTTAGGGCCTTCTCTCAAACCCACCAGAGAAGGCAATGGCACCCCACTCCAGTACTCTTGCCTGGAAAATTCCATGGATGGAGGAGCCTGGTAGGCTGTAGTCCATGGGGTCGTGAAGAGTCGGACACGACTGAGCAACTTCCCTTTCACTTTTCACTTTCATGCATTGGAGAAGGCAATGGCAACCCACTCCAGTGTTCTTGCCTGGAGAATCCCAGGGGCGGGGGAGCCTGGTGGGCTGCCGTCTATGGGGTCGCACAGAGTTGGACACAACTGAAGTGACTTGGCAGCAGCAGCAGCTCAAACCCACAACCTCAGTCTAATCATGAGAAAGACACCGTGCAAACCTCGATTGAGGGAGGTTCTATAAAACACATGACTTAGAACTTCTCAAAACTGCCAAGGAGAGTCGAAGAAACTGTCACAGCCAAAAGAAGCCTGAGGGGATGTGATGACTAAATGGCATGTTGTATCCTGGATGCGATCCTAGGACAGAAAAAGGACATGAGGCAAAAGCTAAGGAAGTCAGAATCAAGTATGGACTTAAGTTAATAATAATGTATTAATACTGGTTTTAGTGTTAACAGATGTACTTCAGTAAGGTAAGATGTTTTTAATAGGGGAAACATTTAGAACTCTGTATTATCTTCATAACTTTTCTGTAAATCTAAAACGATCCCAAGATTAAAAAAAATTTTTTTTAAGTCTAAAATTTTATAGCTGGAAGGGAACTTAGTAACCATTTAGAACAAACCCCACTTTTAGCAAATTAGGAATCTGATCTCAAGAGAATGACTTACTCAAGAGCAATTGACCACCATTATACTCTGTCTTCCTAAAACGTTGAATGCTGCTGAATCACTTTGTCAGCTGCAAATACTCTTAAAACTTTATTCTGTCACTTAAATACATTTTGCAAAGTGTTTCCTACAGTCAAAATTCTGTCTGAAGTACTGTTGAAAAAAGACATATACAGACCTCAGAATCGTAAGATGTCAGTAATTTCATTTTTAAAAATAAATTCACAACACATTTTGTCTAGGGTCCATGCATCTAGGAAAATATTATTTGTATTTTTAAGCTTGGAGTATACAAAAATCATAACAGTAGCACATGTACTCAATTGCATTGATAGGTTTGTGTAATTAACCTTTCACCTTTATCTCATGACAATCCCACTGTAAATTTTCTGAGTTTTTGTCTCAGGAGGATCTATGTTGTCTTGTAAAGAATTTATCCTGAATTACCTCTTCTCCTCCCCTTCTCCCCTAATACTCTGGTTTAAACTTTGAAAATCTGTTCCAAAGTCACATAAGGCCATGGACCTTCAGGATATTCAAGATTGTTATAGATTCAAAAATTGGAAAAAGTCTACTTTCTTAACCCTAAAAAGCTTATATGCTATAAAACCCATTGAAAATATTGTTTTCTGGATACAATTTTAAAGAGTATAAATGATGCAGATAGTAATGGAAGTAAGTTTTTAGGTTTAAGTTTGAAGTATAATTACTGTGAAGATGACTCACACATCTTGCATGTGCACAGTTGCTCAGTCGTGTCTGACTCTTCGCCCTCTCATGGACTGGAGCCCACCTGGCTCCTCTGTCCATGGAATTTTCCAGGCAAGAATACTGGAGTGCGTTGCCATTTCCTTCTCCAGGGGATCCTCCCGATCCAGGGATCAAACCTGTGTGTCTCTGCATTTCCTGCTTTGGAAGGTGGATTCTTTACCACCGTGCCGCCTGGGAAGATAAAGTGGGGAATTATATTGAGACGCTAGTAGTGTAGTGTAGTGAAGTCGCTCAGTCAAGTCCGACCCTTTGCGACCACATGGACTGTAGCCTACCATGCTCCTCTGTCCATGGGATTTTCCAGGCAAGAGTATTGGAGTGGGTTGCCATTTCCTTCTCCAGGGGATCTTCCTGACCCAGGCATCAAACCCTGGTCTTCTGCATTGTAGGCAGACACTTTTACCATCTGAGCCACCCCGGGAAGTCATTGAGCTGCTGCTGCTGCTGCTAAGTCGCTTCAGTTGTGTCCGACTCCATGAGACCCCATAGATGGCAGCCCACCAGGCTCCCCCGTCCCTGGGATTCTCCAGGCAAGAACACTGGAGTGGGTTGCCATTGCCTTCTCCAATGCATGAAAGTGAAAAGTGAAAGGGAAGTCGCTCAGTTGTGTCTGACTTAGTGACCCAATGGACTGCAGCCTACCATGCTCCTCTGTCCATGGGATTTTCCAGGCAAGAGTACTGGAGTGGGGTGCCATTGCCTTCTCCCCACTGAGATGCTAACTACTAGCTAATTTTTTTACTTTTTTTTTTTTACCAGCCCTATTTGTCATCTTTGCTTCAGTAACACATCTATTACTCTTTAGCTGCACTGGGTCTCTTGCTGTGCGTGGCCTTTCTCCAGTTGCAGTGAGTGGGGGCTGATCTTTGCTGTGGAGCTCGGGCTCTAGGTGCAGGGGTTCCAGTAGTTGTGGCTCATTGGCTCTAGACTGCAGGCTCAGTAGTTGTGGCGCCTGGGCTTAGTTGCTCCAAAGGCGTGTGGAATCCTCCCAGACCAGGGATTGAATGTGTGTCTCCCGCAATGACTGACGGATTCCTAACAACTGGACCAACAGGGAAGTCCCAAATCTTAATGGATTACAATACCATGGATCCCATGTTTCTGGTCCAGCCGATGGCTTGTCTCCGCTTGTCTTCCTATTCTCAGGTCCAGGCTAAAGAAGCAGCCCACATCTTAGATGTACTAGCTCTGAACAGAGTAGAAACCAGAGGGCTACAGGAATTTTGAGATGCCTCTTTAAGCTTCTGCTTAGACGTGGGCATTTGTTGCACCTGCTCACATCCCAATGGCTAATACACGACATGCAACCATTACAAAAATCACTGCATGGAAACATACTACTCCAGAAGTCAAGAGCATGGGCAGATATGTACAGCCTCTTCCAGGAAAGGGGGAAAGCAAAAACCTACAAACAGCGATACAACCCTCCACCTGAAGGATAACTTGAAATGGAATAACCAGTATTGTCAGGACCATTGCATAGAATTTCTTTTTCCTTAATCTCCATATCCTTGTGCTGCGTCTCTTGTTAATGTCACCTGCTCAGATTATCTATAACCTTTCTTTTTAGAAATATTTGGCTGTGTCAGGTGTTAGTTGCCACAGGCACACTCCTTGTTTGTCCTAGCTGTGGAGTGCAGACGTCTCTCTAGCTGTGGCACACGGGCTCAGCAGTTGCAGCACGTGGGCTTAGTTGCCTCACAACATGTGAGACCTTAGGTCCCAGGCTAGGGGTTGAATTCGCCTCCCCTGCACTGGAAGGTGGATGCAAAACCATTCGACCACCAGGGAAATCCAAACAGGACCTTTCCATCTTCTAGGTGACTCCTTTATTTATTGTTCTGCATAACCACTCACTCCTTCTCCAGTCCATAGCAAGGTCTGTGATGTACTGTTACCTGCCATGAGACATAAGGAAATATTCACTGGGCTTCTGCTCTGCTGCAACCCCTGGGCTCAATGTAGAGAAATGAACATGCTGTCCTGGAAGGCATCCATGAGTAGTATTTGCTGAGCACTGGAGACACTAAGATTTTTTTTAAGAGCTACTGACCATATTGACAATGACAGGGCCCTTTGTCTCTTGCTAGTTAAAATGGAATAGTCCCTGGATGGGAGAAGGCAATGGCACCCCACTCCAGTCCTCTTGCCTGGAGAATCCCATGGAGGGAGGGGCCTGGTAGACTGCAGTCCATGCGGTCGCTAAGAGTTGGACATGACTGAGCAACTTCACTTTCACTTTTCACTTTCATGCATTGGAGAAGGAAATGGCAACCCACTCCAGTGTTCTTGCCTGGAGAATCCCAGGGACGGGGGAGCCTGGTGGGCTGCTGTCTATGGGGTCGCACAGAGTTGGACATGACTGAAGTGACTTAGCAGTCCCTGGATTCTAAGATAATCTGGAGTTTAAGATGCATCACTGGTTAGAATAGCTTTAAGGGAAGAAAATTAAGTCCTACAATACATACCCATCCACTGTAAAATAAAATGCATCCTGATTTCATACATGTTAAAGTGGAATAATTACAATAAACAAGTACAAGGATTAAAAAAAGATGAAGAAAACTCATATTTTTTGGATGCCAGGCACTGTGAGGTGCTATGCAGCTCTCTGCTAAATCAATTTTTATTCTTCATTCCAAAAATATCTTACATGCCTCTGCTAGGCCCTGGGAATACACCAATGAGTAAAACAGAACTCCAAGTTCTGAAAGATTTTGTAGATCTAGTGAAGGTAAGAATATTTTCAGATACAAATAGCAGAGCCCTACTAACAGAAACCTAGACAAACAGGGGTAATGGCAGATTCCGCACCACCACCCCCCCCCCACCCCCCGCCCCAACAGGAAGTCCAGAGGAAGATAGTTTAGAACTGGTGTATCTCTCAAAGGTGCCAACAAAGAATCAGGCATCTTTAACCTTTTCTGAGCCTTCATAACTTTATTCCTCATGGTCACAATATGGTTGCTTTATCTCTTGACATTGCATCTGCCTTCTAAGCCAGAAGAGGGAAGAGCCAAAAGCCTTTTCTTTTAAAATTGTCTTTCATCCTAGAAAGCCCTCCCAAGGAACTCTGACCTATATTTCATTGACTGAAGCCTATGTCATTGGGTCACCCATGGCTACAAAGGAATCTGGGAAGGCAAACATTATTACCTTGTTTGCTGATTTCCATATGGAGGAATATTAATAAGATGGTTGGAAATTGGATGTTGAATGGGTCAAGCTGTAGATCTGACCTAAAGACAGATCCGTCATCACACACAGATCATACCAATGCAAGGTGTCAACTATTACAGTTATAAGATGCTACCTGCAGGCAGCAGGGTCTAGGAGCCAGAATCAGAATCAGAATTTGGGCTGACACAAAGACAGTTTATTAGGTGATCAAAGCATTTCAGGCAGAGAAAAACAACAGGGCCAAACACAGGCACGTGTGCACGCACGCGCGCGCACACACACACACACACACACACGCAATATTAGCACCTGAGGAATTTTGAGCTAATGTTGAAATCTAGCATGTATGTGAGAAAGTGAAAGACGTTAGAAGGGCTGCCAAGGGTGAGGTCATAAAGACCCTAACTAGTACATGACTCCTAAGTTGGTCCCTTACTGAGTATGTGACAGGACTCCAAGCTCAGGTTGGATTTTTTCTCAGCAGCTTTGGTCCTTGGAGAAACTAACCTGTATGTGTGGATGCTGGGCCCCAGATTTCAACTCAGAACTAGTTCTCCTACTTCAAATCAATCTCAATTAGCTGTCACCTGCTGTCTTCCTCAGAGCAATTCCTTGAATTTCACTCTTTTCTATTCAGAAAACAGAGTACTGTCAGGATCTCAGAGCCAGTCTATCTGCATCAAGATCTGGTCTCATCATCCCCCGTGTGACTGAGCTAACTGTACCAGAAGGTACACATTAAAGATCCAGCCACTTGCATGCTGTTCCTTACAGGAGCACTCTCACATCTGAAGGCATTTTACCCCATGTGAGCCCTCTGGGACCTGTCTCAGTGACTTTCGGGAAAGGAAGCTGTTATAAGATACTGACAGCCTGAATATGCAAATCATTCCTAGGTAACCGTCACACCAGTGTAGTGGGAAAAGGCACAGGCGTGGGCCTCAGACAGACCAGGTCATAATCGCAACTTTGGCTCCGTAACTGTGTGATCTTGTGAAGATCATTATGTCAACTCTTTGCCTACCTAACAAGTGTTATGCGAATTCAAAGACAAGGCATACGAGAAGTTTTTCAAGTCCAAGTGCAACATCTGATGTTATACAACCAGTTAGTGCACGGCAAAGCCACAAGCACAACGCAACCTTGGAAATTCAGTTCTTGGCATCCCCAGCATATAGTACCTATGTAATTATATGAATTAGTTAATGAATGTTAATAAACCTGTAATGTCTTCATCTGTTTCAAAATAGAAATGACAGGAGCAACTTAAAACTTTAATCCCCATCTCTATAGACTTCCAGGACCTTCTTGTTCTCTCCTGAGAAGGTTAAAAAAAAGTCCCAGTTTTAATGATCAAGTCAGATGTAACTATGCTAATTCTAGCCTTTATTGACTAAAAATTATGGTATACTTAAGAGAATCTTAACAAGAGCTTATTTGACCACTGGGCAGCAACAGAGCGATTTGAGTCTGAGTCTGTTTACCAGGCAAATAGTAATACCAGGTTGTAAACACACATGCACAGGTCTGTCTCTGTCAGGTACTACAGAATGGCTCACTCTACTCTACATTCATTCCCAATCATCTCCTCCCCTGCCTTCTCTACATAGAGGCTGAAAGCAAAATACTCACTTTCCCAGACTCACTTGCTGTTAAGGGTACCTCTTGACACAGTACTGACCAGACATGTAGGTGAAAATCTCTGGGGAAGGGTTTCCTAGGAAAGAAATGCTAAAACCTACTTTTGTCTTGGGTTCTAGGTCCCATTTTTAAAATTTAGACAATGTACTTTTCACAATGCTTGTCTGTAGTTACTTGGAAGAAAAAAAACTTACATGATAGCTAACGGCAAATCTCTACATTGACACCCAACATATCTGTTCATGGGCTAATCTGTTGACCACCAGGAACAATATCCTGACAACCTAGCACTGACTCCCCTTTTAGGTATGTGACAGAAGTGACCAGATGAGGACAAGGCTATAACCTCTTAGAACTGCAAACTATACAGCTATGCAGTTGATGCACTGCAGCTAGAGGACTTAGGTTCTAGTACTGACTACCATTAGCTTATGCTATAGCAGTGTTGAAAAGTAGCTGGTGAAAGAGCTGTCTCTTCAGCAAATGGTGTTGGGACAACTGGATGCCCATATGCAAAAGAAAGAAGTTGGGAGTCCTATCTCACACTATGCACAAAAATTAAATCAAAATGGATCAATGACCTACTTTCAAGAGCTAAAACCATAAAACACTTAGAACAGGAGAAAATCTTCATGACCTTGGATTTAGTAATGAACTCTTAGATATGACATCAAAAGCACAAGCAACAAAAGAAATTATAAATAAAATGGACTCCCATCAAAATTAAAACCTTTTGTGCATCAAAGATCATCATCAAGAAAATAAAAAGACCACCTACAGAATGCAAGAAACGAGATCCAGGTGTCTAGTATCCATCATCTATCAAGCACTCTTACAACTCAATGACAAACAATCCAATTTAAAAAATGAGCAGAAGGCTCACAGATATTTTTCCAAAAAAGATACACAGTGGCCACGCACATGAAAAGATGCTCAATACCCATTAGGGAAACACAAATAGAAACCACAATGAGGCACCACTTCACATCCATCAGAATGACTATCATTTTTAAAAATAGGAAATAAGCATTGGTGAGAATGTAGAGAAATCAGTCAGAACCCTCAAGCATTGCTGGTGGCAGCATGAAAGTCTGACAGTTCCTCATAATATTAAATATAAAATTACCATATGACCCAGTAGTTTCACCCTAATATATAGATACAAAAGAACTGGAAATTGGTATTCAAATAACATGTACACACACATTCATAGCAACACTATTCACAATAGCAAAAAGGTGGAAACAGTCCAAGTACCCATCAACAGATGAATGGATAAATAAACCTGTGGTATATGAACATCATTTACTATGTTATATGTGGAGATGCACCTCAACAACTTTATGCTAAACGGAAAAAAAAGACAAAAAGACTAATTTGGGGATGTGGTAAATGGTACTAAAATGCCACTGTTCATTTCAAAATGGCTAATTTTATGTTACATGATTTCACTTCAATTTTTTTAGACAGGCTCCCTAGACTACATATAATTAGTAGAGGTCATTGACCTGCTGTAAAAGTATTGGAAATTTTCCTTTATTTTATGGTATATAATAAGAACATAATTCTTCAGTAGCCTTTCTGGAGGATACCCAGTTTTCTGGTTTCTTCTTCTGTCCCTCTGCTTGCCTTGAACATTTCTCCTTTTGTTCAATACCCACTAGAAGAGCGAATAGTAATTGCATAAGCTCTGGCAGAAGGAAATCAATTATTGAAATGCAGATTTTTTTAATCACTAAAAATGGGATTATCAGGGGTCTTAGCTTCATTTATACATACAATCTCATTACAGTTTGAAAAAGATAATAAAAGTCTAGCAGCTGGACTTGTCTCAGAACTCTTGTGGCAATTTTAACCAGGCTTGTAAAAGTTGGAATGCCCGGTATTCCGATTTCACCATAGACTTTTATCCAAGTTCATTAGTTTCCGAGTGCTGCCATAACAAAGTCCCTCAGAGTGGCTTAAAGCATTGATTTCTTGTGAGTTTTAGAAGCTAGAAATTTGAAATCAAGGGCCATGTTACTTCTGAAGTCTCTTAGGGAAGAATCTGTCCTTGCTTCCTCCTGTTCTGGTGGCCCCAGGCAGTCCTTGACTTGTGGTAGATTAATTCTCATCTCTGCCTCCATCTTCACAACTTGCTGGCTGTGTCTCTGTGTCTTCTCTTCTCATAAGGGCATGTCATGTGATTTAGAGCCCACCCTAAATCCAGAATGATCTCACCTTGAGATCCTTAACTAATTATATCTGCTGATTTTTTCCAGATGAGTTCACATTCTGACATTCTAGGGGAGCATGAATTTTGGGAGGACATTTATTCCAAGGGGAACTTCCTGACCCAGAAACTGAACCCAGGTCTCCCGCATTGCAGGCAGATACTTTACCAACTGAGCTACGTGGGAACTTCCATGGTAGCTCAGACAGTAAAGCGTTTGCCTACAATGTGGGAGACCTGGGTTCGATCCCTGGGTTGGGAAGATCCCCTGGAGAAAGAAATGGCAAACCACTCCAGTATTCTTGCCTGGAAAATCCCATAGATGGAGGAGCCTGGTAGGCTACAATCCCTGGGGTCACAAAGAGTCAGACACAACTGAGCGACGCGACTTTACTTTCAGTCATCCCACTACTCTATGTAAGCAACCTAATTTTTCTTTTTGACACAGTAAGGTTTTTTCAAGATGCAAATTTAAATTTGGCTTGGTAAGATTAGAAACAATCTTCTGTGGAGAATTTTATTTAAAAAATAAATATTTAATATTCAAAAAAACTAAATCAAATCCCTAGAACTGAGTCCTCTACTTACTAAAACTGATGTACATAAATAAGAAAAATGCCTTTTGACAGAAACAAAGCATGACAGATTGGTGCTATAGTATTTATAATTTATTACTTATGAAAATAACTTCAGCTTTCTCATCAAAATGACAATAAATGCTCTCCCAGAAGTCAGGGGCGTTGGCACAATTTTTACTAAGAAGAACCTTCTTTTAAAATTCCTAAACCATAATTTTTAACAGCTAAAATCAATTTTTAAAAAATTTGGATGGTGAAACTTCATAACTGTCTTCAAAATATACAGTGATATCTGTTATGTAGTCAGGTATCAATTGTTAATTGATAAGTATTATAATTATTTAATGTTCAGGTAATTTTATAAACAAGTTACTTAATTACAAGACAATGTTGGTACATCATATATTTTTCAAAGTGTAAGACTATTCCTCACTTCATATAGTTTAAGATCTAGGGTAGATTTTTCCTACATTAGTGAAAATTGTATTATAAATTGTCAGGAATTCTTTCAAATGTATCTCCATATGAAAAAGTAGAAGTTATTTTTATTTTTTATATAAAATAGTGAGTATGAACCTAATGCAGAAATCTGATGTTAGACAATTCCTTTGGCAGAAAACATTTAATTATAAACAGGTCTTAAACACATCCATAAGATCATGAAAAGAAAGAAAATAACCCTGTTTTTCTTATTAACACCAAAAATATCTCAGTACACAGATTTAATAACATTTTTATACTACCAACAACCTGTAACACAAAATTCACTACAGTATGGCAAAAATAAAATTATTTTTAATTTAAAAGGGAGAAGAAACTTCCAGATATATAAAATTTCACAGATAAATGCCAATATACACTATATACACGTTTCATGTTGTATCATTCCAAAACTACATTAGTTGAACTTAAAAATGGCAGAACCCAAATTAGTGGGTGTGCAGTATTTATTGTAATTCAAAGACTTACACAGAATCAAGCTTTTACAACTCAGATCACAATTATACATAAATTATATACACAAACATTAAAATAACTGTTTATTAAATATTGTTTGGGGGGAAAATTAAGATTTTTCATATATTATGCAAATGTTAATTATTATCAAGAGGTTTTGTAAATGTTTTTCTGTTTTGTTTTCTTTATAGAAGATTGATTTCCAAAAAAGTAAGGTGCTATTTTAGAATTTCTTACAAGTATATAACTAAATTCACATAGAAGGAAAATACTGGATAAAAACAGAAAACAGATATGAACGGTTAAAAGTTTCTTTCCAGTTACTTATATCTGAAATAAGACAATGACAGAAATTGGGTTTTTCAAATTCTGCTTGTTTTTCCCTTTAAACGTAGACCAAGTAGTACACAGAAGACTGTTTTTTTCCAGAATATAGTTTCTTTGAAAAAGGAACATATTTATAATGGAATTTCTATAAATACAGAAATGACAAATATTTCCAGAGCACTATCTTCAAATGGATTCTTAGTATAAAGATTAAGGGCTTTCTTTAAAAAACAATATAGAAATCTTGCTTCCATGCAAGTTTATTTTTGCAGCTTGCAGGATCTTGGTTTGCTTATGGACCCCAGCGGTAACAGCGCCAAGTCATAACCAATGGAGAGCGAGGGAATTCCTGCGAGTTAAATTTTTAAAAACTTCACTTTTATCCACTGTTTCTCCCAGTCGAAATACCATCAACCTGTGAGCATATGTATTCACATTTTGTGCTATCTAAAAAGTTGGCAGATGATGCAGTAGTGGTGCAAATTCTTAGGAAAGAAAACAATCCCTATTGGTTTACTACCTAATTCCCAAGTAAATGGAATATATTAGCATTTCAAACTCACCTAGAACATAGGCTTCAGGAAAACGGTCTTGATGGCTTCCCTATAAATCTTATTCCACAAGCTCAAGATTACTTCTGAAAGCAATGGCCAAAATTGTCAACAATCTTTCAAATCACCTTTTAAAAAAACAACACATCAGTAAAAACACACATCATTCATGCCTGGTATACACTGCATCAAGTTATTAGGAATGTCTCGTAGCTCAAATTCACATAGTCTGGAAAAAGGAAATGCAGTGTCTCTGCACACCATGCTGCAGAAAAACAAAACCAACTGACCAATCAAAAAAAAACCCACCCAAACGGACCTTATATCTTCACTAGATGCTGGCCAAAACCACTTGAAAAGGTTGTTAAGTGGCAATTCTAAATGCTAAGGACCCTTGTAGGAAAAAATGTGTTTTTATTTTTTTTCCAGCGAATGGAAATGTTTCATGGGGCATTCCTCAACCCACTGTTGGCATGACTGGAGAACTGGCTACACTTTAACACACATCTGCATTTACATGGTCTTCACTAATAATAACAGAAAATATTTCTGTTCCTCCCAAAGTGCTCTTCCTTCTGTAGACAATTCTATGCTAATTATTACTCAACACATCACTGAGAGCAAAACTGACAGTAATGCAAACACAACTGCAATTTAAGGAAACAAAGGAAATATGCAGGGAAGCTAAATGCTTGCACAAAAACACGTTCGCCTTTTTAAACAATGGTATGTGGGAAACTGAAAAAAAAAAAAAAGCAGACAAAAAGTACTTAAAGGTTTCAGTGCTTTCCCAATTACCATGACAATTTAGGGGTAAATGGTGCTTTCCTTTCACACTCCTGCACTCCTATCTCTTGTTTTAGTGTCATAAGGCTACTTGTTTGTCCAGATTTCTGCAGAGAGATTTGAAAGTAAGAAAAAACTAACTGGAAGCAACTTGAAGCTGCCTCTGATCAAAAGTCTGACTTCAAACAAGCTGGAACTTGAAAAGAACTTTTTATAGCATAATAAAATAAGACAGGTTTTTGTGCTTTATTTATTCATGGGTCTTTTCAGTTGAGAAAATTTTTTTTTCCTTCTGTTAATATTTTCAGATTATAATCACAAGGGTTGAGCAGTACACTTATGAAGGCTTTCAAGAAAATGCTTGGTTTGATTTTAAAGGAGAGGCTGCTGTTGATGGTAATTTGTTTGCTGCTGTGCAACTGAATGAGCTGGAACTGCCACCGGAAAGCCTGCCAACTGCGGCAAGTTGGAAGTAGTGTTCTGGTAAGATGACATATCCACAGACATCCCCATCTGTTGTGTGTAAACAGCTGCACCAGGAGCTGATTGAAGGTTAGAGTTCTGGTTCATGTAAGCAGGAGTGGAAACAGTGTCTTGTCCAGTGCTGCAAACAAAATTTTAAAAAGAAAACCATATTTACTTTGCATTGTCTGCGTTACAGTCGGAGATCAAACACTGTGACAAAATAAAAATGTCTTTTCCGTATTTCTAAGTTTATATAGCTCTACTACTCTGATTAGGATTTAACCACTCCAGCTATCCAACACTGTTAATGTAATTATCATATTTGGGAAGAAGGAAGTACTCCAAGTGAAACAAAATATAGGATTATAAGGCCTATCTAATTTAGTTTTCCCCCAAATCTCTCACAGAAAACATCTGGAAATCTTCCAAGGAGACACAGATTGCTTCGGCCCCTGGTGTCCTTGACCAGCTGTGGTGAGAACAGAACCCCAGCTCAAGCACGCCCTTGGCCTGTTCTCCCCTGTCCCCTTTCTCTCAGTCAGCACAGTGGAGACTGTGTTTCCTTACCCACCCTTTACACTTTCCTCTGTAGCGCCCTTTCCAAGCTGCCCCTGGTAGCTTAACCTGAATCCCAACATAAAAATAATACAAGAAGGGAGAATGTGGAATCCACACAGGACCTGAGTCTACCCTCAACAGACTATATTAACACTATGCAAAAACAAAACAAAAAAATTCCAAATCCCTACTAGGTTGAAAATCACACCAAACTGCAGGACATCTATTTGTTCCTATAATTACTATAGTGTAGCTTTTATTTATTTACCTATTTGGCTCCACCAAGCCTTAGTTGTGGCACACGGGCTAAGCTGCCCCATGGCATGTGGGATCTTAGTTCCCGAACCAGGGATCGAACTCATGCCACCTGCACTGGAAGGCGGATTCTCAACCACTGGACCACAGTGAAGTCCCAACGTAGTGTAACTTTTAAAAGGGGCTTCCCCAGTGGCTATAATTTTTAACTGCACCAAATATACTGCTTCAATACAGGAAGATTAATGTCTATACTCTATAGTTTTTCTCTCTGTAATTCCTAATGTCACTCAGGATAACAAAATTTTTACATTTTAACTGAGTTAAATACCGGTATGAACAGATTTATTTAATTACCAGATAATATCTAAAATTTATACTCATGGAATTTAAGAGTGGGAAGAGACTTTCGAGATCATTACATATGACTGTACTAAATAGACATTTTGGGTTGTTAAGCAAAGTTAACAGAAGGCAAGATTCAAACACGGTTTTCAGAATAGAAGTGAAGAGTATAAAAAAAATCAGATGACAAATTCCACAGCTGAAACATACTTCTTTTAAGAGTCAACACAGCAAAGGGTTTTGCTTTTTAAGAATACACATCCTAAAATATGTCTGAGACTACTTTGCTGTTGTTCAGTCACTCAGTCATGTCGACTCTTTTGCAACCCCGTGGACTGTAGCCCGCCAGGCTCCTCTGTCCATGGGATTTCCTAGGCAGAACACTGGAGTGGGTTGCGACTTCTGTCTTCACTGAGACTACTAATTATAGCATCGTGTTAAGTATATCATTGGCTTGGCTTCTATAAGGGAAGTGACAGTGAAAGTGAAGTCGCTCAGTCATGTCCGACTCTTTGCGGCCCCATGGACTGTAGATTACCAGCCTCCTCCATCCGTGGGATTTTCCAGGCAAGAGTACTGGAGTGGCTTGCCATTTCCTCTTCCAAGTTAGCTGTATTTTTTCCCAGGGACCCAGACTATAATCCATGTCTGGGCACCATCTCGGTATGGGTAGCAAAGCTAAGATAGCACCATTCCTATCTCATGGGATCTTGAATGAGCACTTCTAAAACTTCATCTCAACAGCAGAAGAGGGCAGTATTATTATAAAGAAAAGGGTCTAATTATGCTCATTCTGAACATCTGTGAAAATTTAATGTATATAATTACAAAATTAACATAGTTCCCAAAAACTTACCTTAAGTACGGAGTTTGAGCAGGCTGTGTTGTCACTGAGGAATTCACAGTTGGAGGCAGAGACCTCAGTGGACCAATCTGATCTGGTCCTAGGCTGTAGCTTTGGGCAACAGTGACTTGGTGAATACTTTGACCCATATAGTTTCCACCATGTGGTTGAACTGGGTATGTCTGTTAACCAAGGAGAAAAGGTTGACTCACTGATTTCCCAAACTACTGCCTAGCAATACATTAAAACTTTAAAAGACTTAAATGAAATAAAATGTTATAGTTCTTTGGAGAGCAATCTGATTTCACCAATCTGTCCACCCTGGTATAAAATGTGGAGCACTTCCACATCACAGTGCCAAATCCATGGAAGTTTATGATTTACTTGCTCATTCTTTTATTTTGCAGTGGGATGAAAGGAAGGGAGGTGGTGTATTTTTAAGCAGCAGGTTGGAATTCATCTAGGCTGTCTATTACTAGGTAACATGTCTTGCTGTCGAGCCACAGAGAACTATATACTCCCTTCAAGTCACCATGACAGAGATGACCTTCTTCACCCCTATCTCAGAGTGCCTTATTCAACTTCTTAAGAATGAAACTTTAAGTTGAAGGATAAGTGGTATCATGGCAGGCCCTCTCTGGCAATGCCTCCTTCATCCTTCCTGCAGGACAGATAGGACAAAAGAAGAGAAGAATTCTGGGTAAAGGAGATGTGCCCTTAAGAACTAGCAACATGGTCTAAGTCTCTTTGGATATTTATATGTATGTGTGCCCTACTTAATTTCCAGGGTTACATCTCTTTCAGGACAGGATCTACAACCTGCTAACAAAATACAACATTCAAAATAATTGCATGTTTAACAAGTATCATACAGTAACTATCATCACACCAGTTTTAAACTAAGCTATTTTTAAAGCAAAGACCAAAAACATGAAAATTTAGAATTCTAGAAATGCCAGATCAGTTACTACATTGACAACTATAATCATGGGAATTCCCTGGCAGTCCAATGGTTAGGGGGCTTCCCTGAGAGCCAGTTAGTAAAGAATCCGCCTGCAATGCAGGAGACCCCAGTCCAATTCCTGGGTCAGGAAGATCTGCTGGAGAAGGGATAGGCTACCCACTCCAGTATTCTTGGGCTTCCCTGGTGGCTCAGCTGGTGAAGTATCCACCTGCAATGTGGGAGACCTGGGTTCGATCCCTGGGTTGAGAAGATCCCCTGGAGAAGGGAAAAGTTACCCACTCCAGTATTCTGGCCTGGAGAATTCCATGGACTGTATAGTCCATGGGGTTGTAAAGAGTTGGACACAACTGAGCAACTTTCACTTTCTTTCCAGTGGTTAGGACTCCATATTTTCATTGCTGAAGGCATGGGTCTGACACTTGGTTGGGGAACTAAGCTGTGCAGTGCAGCCAAAAATTTTAAAAGGAAAAAAAAATCATACTACCTCCTTAGCAGACACACACAGCCCATCGACAGCAGGCTAAGATGGTGGGAGTGGACCTCTTCTGCACATTAGGATTCCTGAATGGCCTTCACAGATGCAGCTAATGGTGTGTTACTCTAACTTTTTCTAGTATGAACTTTTCTTTTTCAAATTAGAATAGGAACTTTAAATATTTCAAATGTTATTATGCGTGAATAGTATAGATAACATTCTATGAAGAATCAAACTAGACAGAATGCTAACTTTTTAAAGGAATAAGCTGTGCTTAGCGAAACATGGATTGTAAACAGCATGCAACTAAACATAAAAATCTGACACAGGAAGGACAAGTAACCCTTTTCAGACACACAAAGGAGTAAATACAACATCTAGTCCTGTAACACAATGGCACAGACTTTTTATTTTGTTTCATGTTCACAGCAGCAGCAGATAAACAGAAGCAATACTGAATAAACTCCAGCTGTCTTTTGCATCCAGAAGTCCTTTCTACCCTCACATGTAATGACTCTCATCATTTTCAGAAGTTCGGGGAACAGCATATTTGATAAATGCATCTTGTCTGATGTGACAGTTACCATAGTAACTATTCTTTTTTTACTTAACAATTATGTTGTGTCAAGTCACCTAGATTATGCATCCACATTCTGTTTCTCCTTGGTGTCTCCTTCACACACTCCTTTACATACCAGTTTTCATACATTAACATGAAATTTGTTCATCCAACCTCATTCTGAAATCAACTGCTAACTGGCTGAAATTTGAAAAAGGCTTCAGAATACTGGATACAGAGAAATATAATATTCACTTCAGCTGGGAAGCGCAGAAAAGGTGTAAAAAGCCCTGGAAAAGATGTTCAT